>NW_027266319.1:33029777-33696652 GCF_022045235.1 Haliotis cracherodii | reverse complement strand
CCGAAAGCAGAGTCGATTGTACGATTCCGACTATATCACGAACATGTGTTTATGAATCACTATTAAATAGTGATAATACCAGGTGTTCGCGAAATGGTGAGCGTATTCTGCCCCATCGGTGTCACCCATCACAAACACATGCAAAGGCAAGTCAATTGTTCATCTTAAAAAAAACGGGAAGATATGGTAAAGTCAAAATAGGGAAATGCTTTGATCCAATCATGGTGTATAAAGATACTTAAAAAATGACCGATAGAGGATCAGTAAGAGATAGATTAATTCTCCGCGTTAGGAGAGTAATAAGGGGCCGATCATGTAATATGCTGCGAGGAATAACATTTTAGAACAAATTATTTTTCGCAGCAATTTCGGAATTTTGTTATACTCCCCACCATGCACGCGCGCACGTGCACACACCAGAATTCAAAATGGTCGGTCCAAAACAATTGCACATATGTTTTCCCAGCATGAAACAAATAATTCGCAGTGGGCTATCTAACATGACAAACTCTAATGAGATGGAAGACACATTGCAACGAAGCTTGCTGCCTTTATCAAAATCACTGATATCTTTCAAATAAAGGCAAACATTTTTAGCCACGCCCTTGCGACCTATAACAGAATTAATGTAAGCTCTATAACAATACTAATAAGAATCTTGGGTACAATGTGTGAAATCCATTTCTGATGGCCCCCGCTGTGATATTGCTGGAAAATTGCTAAAAGAGGCGTAAAACCATCCCCACTCACTCACTCATACATTTTAACAGCTCCGGTCTACATTCAATCGGTATCGTAGTTATAATTCTGCTGTAATCGGTATTATTTTTATACTTTGTAAAAAAATCTGTTGAGATACCTAAACCTAAGTGCAATCCCTGTCCTATAATGTTTAGGCGTTTAGGGTCTAAATATGTTTAGTATTGTGTTAAACACCTAAACATGTTTATGGTCTAGGGTCTAAATGTAGGAAAGACCCGTCTTGTACTATTAAGTATCTACATTACGTATGTCCTATAATAAGGACGAACTTAGCCACATCTTATGATTGCATTTGAATACTATAATTTTAATGACTCGTCACCATTCGTAGAACATCAGCGTGTCTTCTTACAGGTCTTTGTCCCATCGCTTATTGGAAATAATAGAACCAGTATTGCCCAAACGTGAGGCGGTTCCCAACAATGGTTCATAAATAATCGGTTAAGAATTTGAACCGTTGTTTCTCAGACCATGTCCTCCAAGACGTATGAGCTTCCATTCAGAATGTCAGACATACGGTCAGCGCTGAAGAGAAACTCCCCTCCCTCCCGACACGCCCGCTCAACCAACTCCGCGTCCTGGCACAGCCACGAGAAGAAAGGCCGGAGATTGTGCCTGACACTAGTAGGGTCTCCAGTGTCAGGTTCACGAAGATTAAACGTGTGACGGACTAGGATGTACTTCTGTACACTCTCAACGTATTCTGTCCAGTACCCGAACGTCACGACACACACCTTCGGCCCCGACTCAATGGGGCACTGCTTCAAACAGTCAACAGCAGCTTGGTTGATTCTTTGGACGTTGTTCATATGCACGCCCCCCTTGTTGGAAGACAGAGGGTCGCTGGAAGGGACAACAATGATTAGATTACTAACTGCGACCTTTCCTCGGACCCAGTTGTTGGGCCCAGAACCCCTCTGTTCGTCTCTGTGCGTGGAGTCTTGTGGATCCACTACATCCATGTTAAGCTGATCCCTCATCAGTCTGATGAGCTCCTTCGTGGCCTTACGATGTGGAGAGTCGTCTTCGCCTTGATACCAGGACAGCAACAGCGCTCTGACATGAGATGGTCCTTTAAGAAAAAGACGAATGTTATTTCAGAAACCCATTTAATATTCAGGGATGTGCGCTGGATTTATCTTAGAGACAAGTTATTCACTGCTTGAAAGACGAACAATAATTATTTTTTTATCATTATTATTATTTTTGGGGTGGGTGGGTGTTAAAACATGGGGTCGAATTAATTTTGTTCAATCTTAAAATTATTTTCTTCCCAGGTTTCACACTCTTCAGTTTCTTGGTCGAACTTTAATGATGCCAAATACTTATCTAAAGGTTGGAATCGAACCCGGGGCGTCGGCGTGACGAGCGAACGCTTCAACCACCAGGCTACCACACCGCCCCCATACGGACACAAAGATAAATACAAAATACATCCATTATAGCCCATGCAAGTCTATTATTGTGAGAAAGTCAGTACTGGTGCTGCGTGAGAAGGCGGCTACAAGTGGTGCATTTGTGATCATTCCCTTTGTCTTTTTGGACAATAAAATGTTTAAAACACAAATATTACTGCACAGAGCCTTTGGGTTACTTTTTACCATATTATATTTGATAATTTAATGCCAGTTCAATTAATGCTGTGTTTATTTGAAACAAACTACTGGTGCTTCTTTATAAGTGTTTTAAGGGACCGACTATTTAATATGCTGGCGGTGGGTTTGGGATGTTATCGAAAAATATTGTCCTCGTATTCATGAAATCAAAGAATTCTGCTTTAGGCTGTTGCGAAAAGAAATCCTGCCTTAAACACACACACACACGTGCATGCAAGTCGCTATGTAAGTGTAATAATCTTTAACGCGACGTTCAATCCTATTTGACCTCACCTCAACTCACCTCACCACACTGATGCGTCAAATCTAAAAGCATCCTTCATATATCCACCACACTGCTTAGCATTTGCTAATTCCTGGAATTGTGTAATCCTGGTCAAAATACTTATGACTCTTTGAAATCTTTGTAGAAAGAGCATGCTTGATTGTACATGAAAAGTTGAAGTCCGCCTTCATGTCATACTACGAAAGCCCATTAGGACCATATTGGTAAAAGTCGTAATTACGACCTTTCAAAACCCTTAATTACGAGAATAAAGTCGTAATTACGAGAAACAAAGTCGTAATTACGACTTTTACAATGATGATGAAAATCACCGTGATATAATGACCAAGCTATAAATATAATCTTATTATAAACTATATTTTCTCGTTATTACGAGTTTTGAAAAGTCGTAAATACGACTTTATTCTCGTAATTACGAATCTTGAAAAGTCGTAATTACGACTATTTTCTCGTAATTACTACTTTATTCTGGTTATTACGAGTTTTGGAAAGTCGTAATTACGACTTTATTCTCGTAATTACGAGTTTTGAAAAGTCGTACTTACGACTTTTAAAAGAGAAAAAACCCAAAATACCAATATGGTCCTAATGGGCTTTCGTCTCATACCATGTTATGGATGTTTTTGTCAATCTCTATGAAAAGAGAGGTTCATACTTACCAACATCTAGGTGATCTGGCGCCACCTGGTTCAGAAAGTCTTCAAGGTGAAGGTGACGCCCTAGCGCCATCTGGTTATTAAGAAAGTCACCGAACTGGAAGTCGCGTGGCACCACGACATCAGGATTCCTGTTTCCTTGAAGGAGAACAGTTACTGTTTTGGATGTCAGCTGCTTTAGACATGGCGGGTCATTCCGATCTGTCCGATCTGTCACATAGAAGATGAGGTCACACGCTGACAACGACACCTCCGTCGCATCAGATTCCAGCGAAGACACCGTTGTCTTTCCGCGTTGTTCCAGTTGAAGGACCAAATTCTCGGCTCCTCTAGCAACGTCATCTCCGATCGACCTCACCACTGACACTCGTGCGACGGTTTCGAGGGATACAGAAGTTTCGGATGCAGGGAGCGGGCCATACCCTTTTCCATCTTAATAAAACACAAAACAAAAGTACAATAATTGCAATAGGTTAATCGAAGATTAGTCTTGTGGACCCTTTGAGCCAATTAGAACGAGGTGAAAACTATCTTACGTTAGCTCCGGATATAATATTGTATGTCATTGAGAGAGTTATCTGCTGTATTGAGAGAATAAGAGTTCGATAATTTCGCTGATATGATTACACTAAGGGAGAATTTCCCAATTTAAACAATGGTTATGTATACTGTTTTATTGCTAATGTGGTATTAACTCAAGCATTAGGAGCCTTGGTAACTTGTAACTGAGAAATTTGGATCTTTCATAAAATATCCGTTCGATGCCCACACAAAAATCTTTGAAATTAAACTACATTGTACTTGAACAAATTTGTTTATTTGGCCGATTACAAACAAATGGTTTTTGAAGACCAAAAGCGGAAAAATATATTTTTGAACTTAAGTTATTCAGGTTCCGCAATGACTACTTATTTGTTTGTTTGTTTGTTCTTTAACGCCGCACTCAGCAATGTTCCAGCTATATGACGGCGGTCATGGATCTTCGCAATTGGGAATACAATGTCATGCATCAACCAAGTCAGAGAGCCTGACCACCCGATCCCGTTAGTCGCCTCTTACGACAAGCATAGTCGCCTTTTACAGCAAGCATGGGTTGCTGAAGACCTATTCTACCCCGGATCTTTACAGGTTCAATGCTTACTTCTATAAGAGCGGATATGTAGACTAAACATACGAGAAATATAAAATGGTCACGCCAGAGAAAAAACAGTCTCGATTATCCACTGAATCAGATTCCATTATTAAATATGAATTACCCTAGATGTCTATAAGTGCAGATATTCTGCTGCTTATAATTAGAGACAAAAAGATAGGAAATATGTTCGTTTTGTAACATAACCGTTACAAGTGAACATTAAGGGACAAAGGAAAAAAAAGAATATTTTAAAGTTATTAAATGACCAAATATATATCTACTAACATCGCAGTTTCAGCAAAAACACTCCCAAAGCAAGGACTCCGATGAAGGCGAAGGCACCAACTCCAATAACAGCTTTGACTATGATGGGAGGGCTAGGGATAGTTGAAACCGGCACATCTATGGTAGGCGCAGGTTCAGGCGATGCTGGAGCGAACATAAAACACAATACACATATCCGTTAGGGGCGACTGATCATTGGACTATTGATGCACGGAATTTGTACATGCGTTGGTGGCAATATCTCTATGCAAATTATAACGTTACCGCCTTCCTCACCTGAACAACTTCCTAACGGTCTGCTGATTATGTTACATGATATTTAGTCATGTAAATCTTCACTGTAATAAGGTGATGGAACTCATCTTACTGTCCAAGAGCGCATATTTTGCGCTTGGGTGGTAGTTCAGGGTGGACGACGGGTGAGGTTTAAGAAGACAGCAGCCATTTATAGATAGCGTTGAGGATTAAGAATTTTTAAATAAAAGTATTGAAACGTTTTCCACTACAACAATACGATCGCAATATTCCTTGTGATATATGTGTACACTTGTGTGTCAGACCATCGGGACTGGAATTGACACCTGTGCGCCAGACCGTCACAGTTAGAACTAACCTCTGTGCGCCAGTGAGTGAGTGAGTATGGTTTTACGCCGCTTTTTTAGCAATATTCCAGCAATATCACGGCGGGGGACACCAGAAATGAGCTTCACACATTGTACCCATGTCGGGAATCGAACCCGGGTCTTCGGCGTGACGAGCAAACGCTTTAACCACTAGGCTACCCGACCGCCCCTCTGTGCGCCAGACTCTTTAGACAAAAAGTGACACCCCGTATACCAACCTATCTGGATTAGAACTAATACAAATGCAGCTAGTTCGTCTAGCTAACTATCTTAAGCCATTATTACAAAATTGTAAACAACGTCTTACCCCCGGTTGAACACTGCACATGTAAGACTTCACTCTCCTTGTAGCGCATACATGAGTCACAGCCTAGAGAACCCACCTGCAATACAAGCACAAGCTGACAGGCTGGGACACCATCCACCCACATAACAGCTGGAGGCTAGGAACTGAATAGTTGAGGATTTCATTACTTGGCCACGTGACCCGTGAAGATCCGGGGTAGAATAGGTCTTTAGCAACCCATGCTTGCCGTAAAAAGGCGACTATGCTTGTCGTAATAGGCCACTAACGGGATCGGGTGGTCAGGCTCGCTGACTTGGTTAATGCATGTCATTGTATATCAATTGCGTTGATCGATGCTCATGTTGTCTGGATTGTCTGGTCCAGGCTCGATTACTTACAGACCGCCGTCATATAGCTGGAATATTGCTGAGTGCGGTGTTAAACAACAAAACAAACAAATAAAAACACTTGGCCACGTATTTGCCATTGTTATTTATTGAAGTTCGATGGCAAATATGTTTGATATTCATTAACTATCCTGTTTTGAACAGCAAATGAATCTTACCAATCCAATATAGTTTGATCCAGAATCCAGTTTCAGATTCGTGAATGTGACTTTCTGAAGATGTTGCAATTCCAGCTGGAACAGATATTTCGAAAGCTGTATTGACACATAAGTCAATAAGGTATAAACAATGACATAATGCCCGCATCGTGCACTCTGGAGAAATATCAGTGTAGCATTACACCAACTACTAATACACTTAACACCGCAATGACCGTGATAGTATATACATAACATCACAATGACTGTGATAGTATATGCATAACATCACAATGACTGTGACAGTATTTACATAACATCACTATGACTGTGATAGCATATACATAACATCACAATGACTCTGATTGCATATACATAACATCCCAATGACTGTGATAGTATATACATAACATCACAATGACTGTGATAGTATTTACATAACACCATAATGACTGTGATAGTATACACATAACACCACAATGACTGTGATAGTGTATACATAACATCCCAATGTCTGTGATAATATATACATAACACCACAGTGTCTGTGATAGTGTATACATAACATCACAATGACTGTGATTGTATATACATAACATCCTAATGACTGTGATAGTATATACATAACCCCACAATGACTGTGATAGTATTTACATAACATCACAATGACTTTGATAGTATATACATAACATCACAATGACTATGATAGTATATATACATAACACCACAGTGACTGTGATAGTATATATACATAACACCACAATGACTGTGATAGTGTATACATAGCACCACAGTGACTATGATAGTACATACAAAACACCACAATGACTGTGATAGTATATATACATAACACCACAATGACTGTGATAGTGTATACATAACACCACAGTGACTATGATAGTACATACAAAACACCACAGTGACTGTGATAGTATATATACATAACACCACAATGACTGTGATAGTGTATACATAGCACCACAGTGACTATGATAGTACATACAAAACACCACAATGACTGTGATAGTATATATACATAACACCACAATGACTGTGATAGTGTATACATAACACCAAAATGGACTGAGATAGTATATACATAAACACCACAGTGTCTGTGATAGTGTATACATAACATCACAATGACTGTGATAGTATATACATAAAACACCACGACGACTGACATACCAGTGACCTTAACTGCATCATATCACTACAGTAAATCCACGTTTGAATGAAATTTAAAAAACAACAACTCTCACCTTCCAAATCGGGAGCTTTTGAAAACCATCGTCTACGAACTCATCGCTGTTGCCTTCGTGTACGATGCCTACCCGCAGGTCACTGCTCTTGTGGAGAGGCTCCCAGCTGACAGTCACGCTGTAGTTCCCTTCTGAGACACACACTGGCTTCAGGTACACAAACTTGGGAATGTCACAGAAGCAGGTGGTGCGGGCGTGACGTGATTCACCTTCAAAGTAGAGACATTGATATAGGGCAAGAAGTGTAACCAGTATTTATGAACACTCTGAACACCCTGGTTGGACTCCCCATACAGTGACAGTGTGTTAAGCTCATTCCCCTTCCGATATTGCTTGAATATTGCTAAATTCGGTGTAAACACTCGCTCACTCAATCGAATTCTATTTGCTGGTTCGTGGATTTCCTATATGATAGTCCTCGCCACGAGAAATATGGGGTAGAAAAGGTCTTCAGCAACCCATGCTTACCGTAAAAGGCCACTAACGGCATCGATCAATTGCGTGGATCGATGCTCCTGATGTCAAGCAGTGGATTGTCTGGTCCAGACTCGATTATTTACAGACCGCCGTCATATAGCTGGAATATTGCTGAGTATGGCGTTAAACAACAAACAAACTCTTGAAATAGAATCTCGCGATGATCCATTAACGAAGTTAGCGTCATGTGTGCGAATACTTTTAAGGTGAAAACAAGACATTCTGCCGATAAGGAATTCTAGTGAACTTACTGTAATGACAAAAATTGCTAGGTGCGCATTTCAAGAAATATCCATTTTGCTAGCGATAAACATTATCAGTGTGTTTTGATCGCGTGAGCCCATCCGGCATCCTCCCATTAGTTACACGTTCCATTTGTCATATACCTTAAAATAACATAGGTCAAGGCTGAAGGCATTGACCGGTCTACCCTATGTTACCTTAGTATTAGAATGGACTGATCCAAGAATGGTATCCTCCCATTAGTTACGCGTCCCATATGTCACACACCTTAAAACAACATAGGTCATTGCTGAAAGCACTGACTGGTCTACCCTATATCCCCTTAGTATTAGAATGGACTCATCCAAGAAAAGTAGAAAGGTAATCCTGTGCTTTATGTACTATATATGTACTCTTAAAAAAGAAACGCTTTACGGATATTTTTGGCCATTAAAGCAAACAAAGCGGGCCAAGAGGTGCAAAATGAAGACCTTTAATGTGTTATAGTGTGGAGAGATGTTTGATTCAGCGACGAATCAAGATTTCTCCTCCGTCGAGACGATGGAAGAGCACGGGTCTACAAACGTCGGGGAGAAGGTTACGCCGGAAACTGCCTACAGAAAGTGGACAGGTTTGGTGGGGGTAGCGTTATGATGTGGGCGGATATCTCTCATCATGGCAGGACAGGTTTGGTCCATATCCAGGGCAATCTTACGGCTCAACGATACATCAACGAAATTACACGTCCTTGGATTTGAACCCGATAGAGCACCTGTGGGATGAATTGGATAGACGGCTACCCCGACGTCAACCACAACCCCAGACGTTGCAGCAGCTGGCTTTTGCGTTGCAGGCCGTGTGGGCTACCATTCCACAGGATGTGATTCGCATACTCGTCTCTTCCATGGGCAGGAGATGTCAGGCCGCTATTGATTCCAACGGGGGACATACGCGTTATTGATGGTAGCTAACCTTCACCTTGGACTTTTCCTGTGTACCGATTACGGAGATGACTACAATCACCAAGTGTTTGGCTCAATACCTTGTACGGTTCCTCGTATAAATGTATTTCCTACCTCACACAAATCTGGCTTTGCGTTTCTATTTTCGAAGAGTATAATATGTGATGCAAAGCTAAAGTCGCACATGTGTTTTTCTTTGACGAAACTAGCATGTTCTGGTGTCGACAGACCAAGGGTGATAATCGGAACAAAACTGGGATTCGAACCCACGATATCAAATTAATAAATAGAGAATATGATGAAATACCGCTTTGCTTGTATATGTATATATAACATACCATAGAAAAGTAAACTTGTACTGTATTTATGTGAAGTAAATGCACACAAAGACAGGGTAAATACAAGAGGATAGTTGACAGTTCCACGTCTAGCATGCAGGATATAGACTTTATCCCTGAGTGCAGGACAGGAAGTGTTCGTTTGTTTGTTTGTTTGTTTGTTTGTTTGTTTGTTTGTGAATGTTACTTCAATGTATATGCTCTCTGCTGACTAAAGTGCCTCCAGTTGAAGTTAGGACCCACCTTGCCTCCTCCTCCTGTGTAACAACTGGGAATATGGAGGCCTGTGACAAATGGGACGTGTAACTAATGGGAGATAACCTACCATCCGGGTAAGTTTGGGCAGCCAGGTGACTATATTTAGGCTATATTTAGCAGCATGTGCGGGTTTCGTACATTACAAGCACGAACTGAAAAACGAGCAGATGTAGTATTTAAAGCGCTACTGACCAAGTTCACTGCTACATAGAAGCGCTTGCAGTCAGTCACCTGACCAAGGTTGTAACCCACCCCGTGATGAAAACTCAGAGGTAAGTTCATCGCAATCAAAATGAATACTAGTATTTCTTGAAAAACGCCCTAAGCACTTTTTGTCATTACTGGGGGGCTGTGGTCCAATGATTCCAACCCAGGCCCCTTAGGGCTAAAATGCTTGCAGATATTAATTATACCTTCGAGACTTTCACTCAAGGATTAAAAAGGTGGCTATACACTCTCAGACACACATGCTCATGCCGTCTCGCGTAAAAGCTGCACTTACCCTCTGCCAACTTAACGGGGGGTACTTCTGTTACTTTCTTTTTCAACTTCTTCCGCCTCTTTTCTAACCGATGTGAATCGAGTCTCCTGCGATTTGTGAGATCATAAAGTTTGATCTTGAGTCCTTTCTTCAGGGTTCGAACACCCCGACACTTTAGCCTCGTCTTCGCCCAGCCGTCGGCGATAGCGTATGTCTGCACAAACACAAGACCAAGTATAATATCTATATCATTATAAGATAACTTTGATCCAGAGCATCAAGAAATTGTGTAGCATACCTACCTATTGATGCAAATATCTATGCTGTCATAAATCACATGTGTAACCCAGAAGGTAAAAGAAATTGTAATATAAAAGACCAAAAGTGCTAATATCTCGCAAAAGTGCTAATATCTCGCTTCACGGAAACTGGATCAACGTTTCCTGCTTAGACACACAGTCCAAAAGACCCCAAAACACCCCATTTCGTGTTGTTCATACTATCAACCAGTGGCTTTTCAGATTCGCATTTGATTGCGGGATTAGACAACATTCACTCACTATTCCGAAAATCCTGTCCTCTATTCATATAACCCTTCGGATGGCAACGGCTCTGTGAAGAGCACTGTTGATGTATCTGTGTTGCGGTATTTGACACATTATAAGAGAGTTATTCGGTATCGAAGGTTTACCTGACCAGGACTCGATTAGCCAAAGGCTGCCACAATATAGCTGGAATAAAACTGACTGCAAAATAATACAACGATTTTGACAAAAACACAACAACAGTGAAGCTGTACCTGGTTTCCTGGAGTTGTGATGTTGAGGCACTGTCGGCCTCCTTGTCCATGGAACGTCAGCAGCAGCGTAGAACCTGCAAGATTATATTTAAAAATATTCATTAATAAACATAAATAAGCGGGAAAACATATATTCATTAATAGGTTGGTTTAGCAGGCGGGTATGACTCGAAACACTTCGTAAGTTAGGTTTAAGGTCGCCTTGGACACTATTAGTTATATGATGGCATCTCCAAGGAGTTAAGTCGAACGTAATATTTAGCCCCTTATATTAACCCGCTAGCAAGGTTACACAGCCTTCAGACCAAGGATTGGTATCGGTCAGCGGAACCTTGCAAGGCTAAGGGACGCAACTCAGCGAGATGTAAGGGTCCGGTTCTGAATTGTTCGTTCGTATATATGTAGATACTTAAAGCCGTCATAGTAAAAGAACACAACAGCTAACAATTACAGTGAAGCATGAATAATCAACGTCGTACAAAAAAGGGGTAGGGGGGAGGGCACGGGTGGCCCAGGCGCCGTGATTCGTTGTGTAGAGTTGCGTCCCTTGGGCACGCCAGAAACCTATGATTGTGGGTTCGACTCCCGGTTCGTCACGATTATGTTTCAAGGTTTGACAGCACCATACCCGTGCTCGTGGGTTTCACCGAAGTGCTAACCGTCTGAGACCTGCATTACTTCGGGCTTTCCCCCCACATTAAGCTGACACGCCGTGTTATAACTGGAATAATGTTAAAAGCGGCGTTTAACCCAAATCACTCCCTCACTCGTACAAAAAGCCTTCTAATTTCCATATCTTTGATGTGATAATGAAAATGAGAACTGAGTAAAAACGAAAGCTGCATATTCATCTGAGGAAACGGTTCATAGTACCAGGCCACCTGATGATGAAGTAAGGTGGAGATCATATATTTAACACCGGTGGGGTTATATCATCCACAATGCCGAGAGTGTTGAAAATGAGAACTGGGTAAAAACGAAACATTCACAGATACCTGGCTCCCTGTCACGTGTTACGATGATCTCCACGGAGCTCTTATTCTGGTGAACTTTGAGATATTTTTTGGAGGCAAGGTTTGACGGCCATCTCGGCGGCTTGGCTAAGTGATGACACGCTGGAAAACAAATAACATCAGGTACAGTGGACCCCTCGTAAGCCGGTACCCTCTACACTGAAATCTCCCGGGTTGCCAAATTTCGAGATAAACGGAGCATGTACGAAGCATGTGCTCTTGTATGCTTATAACATTAATCGCGTTTCGGACTATGGGGGTTTAACTTTATACACTGTCGGTTTTTTACACCTGACTATTTCGGTGTTCCGTTAATGTCCTTCAAAGCCTAGCGACCCGGGAGGTTTGCAGATAGGAATATAGGCCCATAGGCCCAGGCAGCCCATTCGTACTGTAAGAGGCGACAAATGGATAAGATTTTCAGGCTCGCTGACTTTGTTAAAGCATGTCATCGTATCACAATGGCGTGGATCGATGCACATGATGTCACTCGCAAGTTTGTCTGGACCAAACTTTATAGTTGCCGGCATATATCTGGAATATTGCTGAGTGTGGCGTTAAACGACAAATAAACAAACAACAGAGCAAGCAAACATGAGCATGTGTAGTGGTTTGTCTACCGCACAACCCCATGCTTGTATTGCCGTGGAGGAATGGTTGAGCTGGATCGAAGGGTTTGACATCCTGCCTTCAGGGGAAATATATACCATCTTTTAACATATTTTGGTATGATGCGGCGGGGGATCGAACACCCGACCTTCCCATATCCGGGCAGACGCTCTACCATTAGACCACGGAGGCGGACAAATGAATATAAGAAAGAGTTGTACTTGTTTGTGAATTCGCTTTGCAATTATGTTAGTCTGTAATTTGGAGGAACGGGGTCCCAGTCGTATAATTCACCGCAATTCGCTGTGCAGAGTAGCGTCCCTTAGGCATGCCAGGAACCTGTGAACCTATGATCCTAGATTCGCCCTGATTATGTTTCGAGGTTTATCAGCACCATGCCCGTGATAAACGTCTATTGCCTGCATCACTTTGCCTGTTTTCCGACCACTCAAGCTGACACACTGTGATATATCTGAAACCTAGAAACATAATCGGGGCGAACCGGGATTCAAACCCACAATCATAGGTTTCTGGCGTGCCCAAGGGACGCAACTCTGCACAGCGAATTGCGGTGAATTATACGACTGGGCCCCCGTTCCTCCAAATTACAGACTAACATAAATGCAAAGCGAATTCACAAACAAGTACAACTCTTTCTTATATTCATTTGTCCGCCTCCGTGGTCTAATGGTAGAGCGTCTGCCCGGAGATGGGAAGGTCGGGGGTTCAAGATGGTACTTGTTGTTACCCTGGCACTCGGCATTACAGGGCTAAAAGAGGGAATGGTCGGCTCGGAGTCTGTATAGTGTGTCCGGGTATGCTGTGAGTGGGGTATTCATGTTAAACTGGAGCACGGTATCTCAGTGGGCTAGCACTATAAAAGCGGCATTAGTCCGGACAAGTTCAAGACACAGGCACATACTCACACAGACACATACAGACACGTGCATGCTCGTCGTTATATAGGTAAATAATCGCGACGTAAAACCCCATTTCGCCTCATCTCACCATATCTTCATTCTCAAATATCAAACAGAAATAAGTATTCACCAACTATATACAATAACACACATCCGAGTAACATAAATAATAGTTAATGAGGCGACTAACCGGTATCAGGTGGTCAGGTACGCTGACTTGGTTGATACATGTCATTAATCCCAAATGCGTGGATCGATGCTCATGATGTCACTGGATTGTCTGGTACAGATTATTTACAGACCCCGTCATATAGCTGGAATATTGCTGAGTGCGGCGTTAAACAATAAACTGTTTTCTATGATGCACAAGTGTATATAACTGTGCTTAAATATGTTGTGAGCTTAAACATCGTCATTCATTTTCTAAAGTACGTGAGTATGGTTTTAAACAGCTTTTGGCAACATTTGGCGTCACACATTGCACCCTATACAGCTGGAATGGAACCCATGTCTTCATCGTGGCGGCCGAACGCGTTAACTACTTGGCTACCCAACAGACCTTGATTTTCTTAAACTTTAATGAGTGAGTGAGAGGGTATGGTTTTACGCCGTTTTTAGCAATATTCCAGCAATATCACGGCGGGGGACACCAGAAATGGGCTTCACACATTGTACCCATGTCGGGAATCGAACCCGGGTCTTCGGCGTGACGAGCGAACGATTTAACCACTAGGCTACCCGACCGCCCCTTCTTAAACTTTAAACTACTGCTGATACAAACTAGGAAGGTTTTATGACTTTGGTGGATGGCTATTGGCAGCGAAAAGTTACATTTTCAATAGATATGTAACCATGAAGGCCAATAAGAAATCGGTTTGATAAGCATCAAACTTGCCAGTCATGAGGAAAATACTGGTACTATCTAAATAAACTCTTTGACCCGAACTCCGTTGTCTGTGTTCTTGAGTGTGTGGTAAACATATTGACCTATCTTCTATCAGGTCACTTTTCATATATCATTTTTGCAAGGAAGTAATATTGAAACAACAGCCATGGAACATATTTTCCTGGATGTGAAACTTTCCTTATCTTGTTCGTCCAATCAAATGATAGATGACACCCAAAAATGCCTAATATGGAAATTGGGTATGGGTATAATTCAGATAAACGGTAAACATGATATATTAGATAACAAGAGGTCAACTACTGACTTGTCAACATAGCGGTTATATTTTCTCGCAGTTATTGTTTTTGTATGGTATCAATTTGATTGTATGTAAATCTCGCCTTTATACAATGTCCCGTGTTTTGTGTAAACACAAAATACCAATAATCTTAGACATCGTAATAAGGATACTGAATGTACGGCGTAATAGACAGACAGGCAGACATACATTGTATTTATATCTAGCCTCACATATCTGTATGTAATAGACAGACAGGCAGACAGATATTGTATTTATATCTAGCCTCACATATCTGTATGTAATAGAAAGACAGGCAGACATATATTGTATTTATATATATATATATATACATATTATCAAATTCAAATCGTCAACGACCGAGAAAAATCAGTCTGGATTATCTGCCGAAAGAATTCTATTGGACGTAAAAGCTTGCGAGCTAAAGCGAGTGATTAGTTCTGGTATATGACCAACTAAAGCGAGTGGATAATTCTGGTATATGACGAGCTAAAGCGAGTGAATAGTTCTGGTATCTGACCAGCTAGAGCGAGTGAATAGTTCTGGTATCTGAAAAGCTATAGCGAGTGAATAGTTCTGGTATCTGACCAGCTAGAGCGAGTAATTAGTTCTGGTATCTGACCAGCTAAAGCGAGTGAATAGTACTGGTATCTAACGATCTAAAGCGAGTGAATAGTTCTGGTATCTGACCAGATAAAGCGAGTGAATAGTTCTGGTATCTAACGACCTAAAGCAAGTGAATAGTTCTGGTATCTGACCAGCTAAAGCGAGTGAATAGTTCTGGTATCTGACCAGCTAGAGCGAGTGAATAATTCTGGTATCTGACCAGCTAAACCGAGTGAACAGTTCTGGTATCTGAAGAGCTAAAGCGAGTGAATAGTTCTGGTATCTGACCAGCTAGAGCGAGTAAATAGTTGTGATATCTGACAAGCTATAGCGAGTGAATAGTTCTGGTATCTGACCAGCTAGAGCGAGTGAATAGTTCTGGTATCTGACCAGATAAAGCGAGTGAATAGTTCTGGTATCTGAAGAGCTAAAGCGAGTGAATAGTTCTGGTATCTAACCAGCTAAAGCGAGTGAATAGTTGTGATATCTGACAAGCTATAGCGAGTGAATAGTTCTGGTATCTGACCAGCTAAAGCGAGTGAATAGTTCTGGTATCTGACGAGCTAAAGCGAGTGAATAGTTCAGGTATCTAACGATCTAAAGCGAGTGTATAGTTCTGGTATCTGACCAGCTAAAGCGAGTGAATAGTTCTGGTATCTAACGATCTAAAGCGAGTGAATAGTTCTGGTATCTGACCAGATAAAGCGAGTGAATAGTTCTGGTATCTAACGATCTAAAGCGAGTGAATAGTTCTGGTATCTGACCAGCTAAAGCGAGTGAATAGTTCTGGTATCTAACGATCTAAAGCGAGTGAATAGTTCTGGTATCTGACCAGATAAAGTGAGTGAATAGTTCTGGTATGTGACCAGATAAAGCGAGTGAATAGTTCTGGTATCTGAAGAGCTAAACCGAGTGAATAGTTCTGGTATCTGACCAGCTAAAGCGAGTGAATAGTTCTGGTATCTAACGACCTAAAGCGAGTGAATAATTCTGATATCTAACGATCTAAAGCGAGTGAATAGTTCTGGTATCTGAAGAGCTAAACCGAGTGAACAGTTCTGGTATCTGACCAGCTAAAGCGAGTGAACAGTTCTGGTATCTGACCAGCTAGAGCAAGTGAATAGTTCTGGTATCTGACCAGCTAAAGCGAGTGAATAGTTCTGGTATCTGACCAGCTAAAGCAAGTGAATAGTTCTGGTATCTGACCAGCTAGAGCAAGTGAATAGTTCTGGTATCTGACCAGCTAAAGCGAGTGAATAGTTCTGGTATCTGAAGAGCTAAAGCGAGTGTATAGTTCTGGTATCTGACGAGCTAAAGCGAGTGAATAGTTCTGGTATCTAACGATCTAAAGCGAGTGAATAGTCCTTGTATCTGACGAGCTAAAGCGAGTGAATAGTTCTGGTATCTGACCAGCTAAAGCGAGTGAATAGTTCTGGTATCTGACCAGCTAAAGCGAGTGAATAGTTCTGGTATCTAACAGATACAGGACTATTCACGATGACCCATTCACCAATTCACGAGTGTATGTGAGCTTGCATGAGTGTGCGTGTGTACATATGTATGTGTTTGTGCGCGCGTGCGTGCGTGCGTGCGTGCGTGCGTGCGTGCGTGCGTGCGTGGGTGCGTGCGTACGTACGTACGTGTGTGTGTGTGTGTGTGGAAGGGGCGGGGAGGTTCAGGTCTTTTTACCCCATTAACCGGAACCGTTAATTTCCAACACATACCCATGCTCAGAATCATGCTCAGATACATGCGCGTTAGTAGATGGGTAATTACTGTCACTCCCTAGATATATACGTGCTAGTGTAAGCGTGACTATAGTTATGACCATGAGTACATTTGGGTTCTTTCCTCTGTGTAAAGTAGGTCACGGACACAGTCATATTTACTACTGTTGGAAAAAACTTTGATCGATATCTACTTTCCCATTTTTTGTATGTAAAGTCTTATTTAACTCCAAACTAAAGCCATTGCTTGATGTCTACTTAATACTCACTATCACGACCTTTCACCTCACCTGTATTAATAACGCCAGTATGCATTCCCCATCTACAGGTGTATGTGTTTGTGTGAGAGATGTATCTGCGTGTGAGGCGTTTCTTTGCTTGTGAGTAGGTATGTGTGAGGTGTATCTATGAGTGTGAGAGTAGGTATGTGAGACTATGTACGTATGTAAATAAGTGTTTGTGTATTCATGTACGAGAATAAGAAGTATAGCGAGATTATTACAGCTTTAAATGTAGTAATGTAAATATATTTATCTCTGGTAGTGATGTGATGATGAGTTAATGGAAGAGTAAATATTGGACACGTATGTTCTCGTGGAAGGTTGTTTTAACGGCTATTTGGAATTGAATGAAACCATGAAACCAGGGGTGTCCCCTGTCGTGCTTTTGCTGGAATATCACTGAAAGCAATATTAATCAAACCATCTCGTTCATCCTGTTACGACACGAGTTGGGACGAGCATGGAATGTATCCATCTTCCCGAGGCAAGGGACTTGACTGACTTTAAAAGTCCAGTTTCCACCCTTGCCGAACTAGGCTGGTATTATGGAGTTACATATAGGCTGGACTAACGAGTGCATAGTCCAATCAAAATCGACCAACGAAATCGAAATCCGGTTCGTAAACATGTCGATTTTAGGTCGATTGCAGGATTTGCAAAACATGTGCACCGCCAACTCGTTAACAGCAGATATATTCCAAATCTTTTCATGTTTTTAATCAAGGTGCTCACGTGATTTGATGCACTTTGCGATGTAAGACCCGTTTTATCACGATATAGACCTTGATTATCGATCAGATCGTCTTGACTGGGCGCCGCCATTTTGTTAGAAGCAAATGCAAGTGATACGAGAGGTGGAATCTGATTGGTCTATAGGAGATCATAGAAGGGACATAACTCATAATAGCAACTGATGGCGCTACGCTAGAGCCGGGGAATTCCAGCCTAGTTCGGCAAGGGTGGAAACTGGACTCTTAGAGTCAGTTAACTCCCTTGCCTCGGGAAGATGGCATTCCCTCGATAACAAAGTAACATTAGACTGGAAACAGCCCTACCTTTCTTGGGCACCCTTGTAATGGTCTCCACGCAACCGGCATCCTGTAACCAAGAAGGGAAGTTCCGTATTGTCAGTACCACAGTTTAAAAATGAAAGTGGGTAAAAGAAAAGTATTGAGTGAGTGAGTGAGTTAGTGCTGTAACGCTGCTATGAAAATTCTGTTATAATAAGTGATGCAAGGCTAAAGTCGCACATGTGCTTTTCTTTGACGAAACTAGCATGTTCTGGTGTCGACAGACCAAGGATGATAATCGGAACAAATCTGGGATTCGAACCCACGATTTCAAATTAATATAATAATAATATAATAGAGAATATGAAATACCGCCTATGTGTGTCGTTCTATATGGTCTAGACTTCATTATGTACCTGCCGTCGTGATAGACCTGATATAGTCCTGCCTGCGGCTTAAAAAAAATTCAATCACTCACTCACCTGTGATTGAGTGAGTTAAAATTTAACGACGCATCGGCATTTTTTCAGCCGCATAGCGACTACTTCTCTGTAAAAACACAGTATTGTGATACAGTTTCACTTCAGTAATAATGAACAATAGAACTGAATGCTTGATTTTCGTTTGACAAGTTGTCTTTGTAACCAAAATTACGGAACAAGAATATTGTCTAATAACCACGAGTGTTCTCCACCTCCAACGTCAGGCCCCAGCAATCAGGTGATCGCAAAGAGTGATTACACCACAACCACGTGATCACAAAGGGTGATTACAACACATGTTACAGGGCCCATTTCTGGGTCATGTGTTGAAAACATTATAATTTTTTTGTTTAAACATATTAACATGATGTTTAAGGTACATGGCTTTTTCTTTCGGTTTTACAAATTTCGGACATGGTTGAGTTAATCGAACTCGTGTTCTTCAGTCAGGTGGACTATTTCTTTTATAATTCAAGCATTAGTTATGTAACAAAAAGCCCCCTGTGAAAATAATATCATCTGTTGCTTAGTAAAATGGTCCCGTCTATTCTTTAGTTTATTTATTTTGAGTCCCATCAGCACAAGGAGCCGGGCAGTGTGGGAAACGTCAGCTGTCCAAAGTAACGACATCTGACATACAAGGGCCATTCGTGCCTGACAGTGTCTATTTTATTTTTGAATTTCAGTATTCTGACACAAAACAGTTGTAGCAAATCAATTATTTTCATATTTTCATCTTTCAGCCACAAAAACATAGGTTCAATGTCGCTTTTAGCACTATTCCAGCTATATTCCAGGGGCATCAGGAATGGGCATCACACATTGTAGCCATGTGGGGAATCAAACTTGAGCATAATCATAAGACAAGGTAAACTACGAGTCAAATGTACAGTTCCGACAATGTGTCCATGAAACACTATCCTATAGTGATAATACCAGATTATCGCGCAAAATGGCTCTCTGGTGTCCCACGTGATATTTCCGGAGTATTGCTTAAAGCGGCGTAAAACATGTATTTACTCACTCACAGACTCAAAACAACAGTGGTAGACGGGAGAGTTATTGAGATATCGAGCTTTCCAACGCGGCTTTGAACAGTACTTCTATATATCACTGTGTCGGCTTGAAGTGGGAGGAGTGAGTGAGTGAGTGAGTTGGGTTAAACGCGGCTTTGAACAGTACTTCTATATATCACTGTGTCGGCTTGAAGTGGGAGGAGTGAGTGAGTGAGTGAGTTGGGTTAAACGCGGCTTTGAACAGTACTTCTATATATCACTGTGTCGGCTTGAAGTGGGAGGAGTGAGTGAGTGAGTGAGTTGGGTTAAACGCGGCTTTGAACAGTACTTCTACCGTATTTTCTTGAGTATAGTGAGCACCCATGTATAATGCGCACCCCCCTCTAGCGGGTTCAATATTTTGGAAAAAAAAGAAATTTGAATATTATGCGCAGAAAATTTTTTACACCGTACCCTTTCAGCGAAGTCCGGCAAACGAACGGGTGCTGAGAAACTTCCGTCAGTACAAATTCGAAATTTGGGATAAAAAATCACCAGAC
The DNA here is from genome assembly GCF_022045235.1 of Haliotis cracherodii. Classification (NCBI taxonomy): domain Eukaryota; kingdom Metazoa; phylum Mollusca; class Gastropoda; order Lepetellida; family Haliotidae; genus Haliotis; species Haliotis cracherodii. The sequence goes on along the minus strand of NW_027266319.1, from coordinate 33,676,252 downwards.
ATGTTTATTTACCGTTTAAATAGTATTGTTCTGCTAGGCATTGTTTTATATCTAGGGATTAAGATTACCTTGTGTATTTTCTCGTAAACTAAGCCGGAAACAGCAATCAGCTGTACACACGTTTTCTTGGAATCGACCGGTGATTCGGTCAAGACACACCCAATGATATAACTTTACAGGATTTTTAATGCAAGGATCGGCAACAATTGTATCTGAAACTATTTTATTTATCAGGAATAATATATTCCATTATTTTCTTAATTAAATGCAGCCTTTACTAAACATATTTAAAATAATAATAACCCTAAGCGAAGCAGCTGATCGCTATTCCCGGCTATTATTTTTTACATGGAACATGTCTGACCAGTCACCGTCAAGGCTCACGCGCACGGGATCACGTGAGCGCGAGAATTTCATGTTGACATAGAATCGTCAAACAAAAACAAATATGACTTTTAACGAGTCAAAGTATGTCATTTATGATATATGTATCCATTCTCTGTCAACTAAAGTTCGTTTCAAGGCGTCAATAGCGGTATTCTGACCGTGGTTGCTGTTAATAACGGTGAGTTGTGCGATCTTCCGATCGCTTCACACACGATTTCGCCGAAATTAATAAAAACAATATTATAAGGAATTTTGAATAAAATTAATAAAGTAAGTTACAAACATAAATGCAGAAATACAAAGAACACTTTTTATAGACAGACAGTGTAATTACATAATTATTTTGCGTACTTCAGTATGGATTTGTTGACATGGTATTTCCGGTGTTTCGTGCTCACGGTAATGTCTTTCCATGGGGGAAAAAAACATCCCAACTCATAATTCGTGTATAATGCGCACCCCCTTCTACACAGCTGTGTTTTTTGGAAAAAAAGTGCGCACTATACTCAAGAAAATACGGTATATATCACTGTGTCGGCTTGAAGTGGGAGGAGTGAGTGAGTGAGTGAGTTGGGTTAAACGCGGCTTTGAACAGTATTTCAGTGTGTCATCTTGATGTGGGAGGAAAACCCGAATTGAAGTGATGGAAGCGTGAAAAGAACACGGTACATCATGATGCATTAAGGGCCCGTGTGCTTTTTGACAACGACCAATATAGTTTTAATATATTTTGGCTCTATCTAAAATTTAGAAATTTGATTCAATTAATCAGTTATTATCAATCTCATCAAAATCAGATTTCCTTTCCAGATACGATACCGCGTTACGTGAAAATAGGAGGACGCTGCCATAGAAGGTTGCGTCAGGTTCGTGTGTTCTTGAGCCAATAAGATAACATTTTTTACTACCTCGAATCGGAAATTTAGATCTTACCAAAACAAAACCGCAACAGGACACAAACATAACCTCGACGGTAGGTAGATAGATAGAATGGCGCTCAGAAACGACAGGATATGTAACATATGACACACAAATCAGATATGACTGTCTGAATGCTTAACTCATTTCGAGATTTTAGAAGCTGATCAGAAAGTTCACCTGACACGACCTCCTATGGAGGTGACCTCAGACCTAGCTTCACAAGGAGGGGTATCGATTGTAACGATATTGGCTTTGTATGGACCCAATATGGCAAGGAGTATTTATGCTTAAGTTAACACACAGGTCCACAATGGGTCATGCAATACGCTTACTGGGATTCTTTCGCCCATGGTCTCTACAAAGTATGTAAAACATATTGTTATGATGTAAATGATCCCGATAAGAATTGCATTCTTTACAGACTGTTCCAAGGCTTTTCATGATCGCCGTAGTATGCTTGACGAGGTACGCGACACGGGGAATTGGCCGTCCTAGCAAGTTTAAATGATTTAATGCAAACCTACTTCGTTTGTCTACAAACTGACTCTTTGTGAAGTGTAAAGTTGATCATGATTTCCCCAGTACACAGACACAGTGTCTTAGTAACATACAACCGCCTCCGTGGTCTCATGGTAGAGCGTCCGCCCGGAGAGAGGAAGGTCCGGGCTTCGATTCACGGCCGCGTCATACCAAAAGACGTTAAAAGATGGTACTTGTTGTTACCCTGTCTGGCGCTTAGCATTTAGGGGCTAAAACAAACACTGGTCAACTCGGAGTCAGTATACTGTGTCTGAGTAGGGTATTCATGTTAAACTGCGGCATGGTATCTCAGTGAGCTAGCACTATAAATCGGCACTAGTACAAGCAACGACACAAACACACACACGTACATGCACGTCGATATATAAGTACAATAATCTTGGACGCGACGTTAAACCCCATTTCACCTCACCTCACCTTAGTTACATACAGGACACGACGTCTTGTCTTAGCCATTTCTGGTGTCCCCCGCCGTGATATTGCTGGAATATTGCTAAAAGCGGCGTTAAACCATACTCACTCACTCACTCACTTGTCAAAAGTAGCACCTAGACCACTTATACATAGAACAAGCCTACCTTCTTCAGCCAACATACAGCGGTCAAAAACGTCGTGCAAATCTGTACCATCTTCGATCATAACTGCGCATGCGTAGCGTTCTTCATTACGGATGTATTCACAAATGGAGACATGTCTACGCCTCGAAAATTTCTTTGGGGCGATACAATATTTGTTTCTGCTGCAGATGTTAATTTTGGCGTAAAAGCTTTTACATGACAAACAAACTTCATGTACTCCCAATTTCATTTTCATTCGATACCGAGGACCAGTTAATTCAATGTCAAGTTTCGTCTAATTGCAGCCTACAAGAAAACAGGCCACCCATCGTTAACTCGATTAGGGAGACAAGAGCCCAGTCGCTTCCTCTTTAAGGTTCCGTTGGTTGCGGTTAGATCGTCATGATAGGTCATCATGTTTTCTGCCACAACTAAAGCATTATTCTAATAGCGTAGGAACTACAAATTAGTATTTAATTTTAACTTAACTTTACTTAACTATGATTTTAGTGATTCAAATTTAATTTAAAAAAGAAAGAAAGAAGAAATCATGTTTGCATGAACCCCAGTGACCAACTACAAAGTGACTGGTCGAGGATGCTACATAGACATGAAGGCTGGGCATTGAAACACTGGTATGCTGGATGTTCTTAATCTTGACTGAAAGCTGCTTATGACGAAAATTCCTTGATTAACACAACCAGTCACAGCTGACTTTAACCGAAGGATCAAAAGAAACCATACCTGTCAGTTGATTTGATCGTGTTTGATTTTCAGTTGAAAATATCTTAGCGATATTTCATGCCAGAAAACCAACTGTACTTGCGCTTAATCAGTACTCAAAGAGTTCGTCCACATGTTTGTATTCCGTGTAAATATAATTTGAATTTAAAACTTTTCAAAATTAAAACAAATCGTTTTTATACATTTTGAGTATGAGGAGTATCCTTAAAAATAAATAAATTTACTGTATTTTGCGGCACATATTTACAACATTTCAAACATGTTAGGATGAATGAAGTTGCAAATAAATATTAAATTTTTCAGAAAACCATTTGCGTCTGTTAGCCAAAGATTTGTCCATTAATTGTTAGGTTTATTGAAAATGTTTCACCAAATAATGAAGCTATATTTCTGTATATACATCAACGTTATTAGTATGCCTTAAAAGGGGGCGCGCACCCTGCACCCCCATCTGGATTCGCGTATGTAGGCGACTAACGGGATCATCGGGGGGTCAGTATCGCTGACTCGGTTGATGCATGTCATCGTATCCCAAAGGCGTTGATCGATGCTCATGATGTCAATCACTGGATTGTCTGATCCAGACTCGATTATTTACTGACCGCCGTCATATAGCTGGAATATTGCTGATTGCGGCGTTAGACAACAACAGCAAAGAAACTGTTTACAGCTCTGCCTTAAGGCGACACGCAGGTTATCATCACCAGTGATAACACCGTACAATGGACTTGACTTGATAACCCACTTATCTACCGCCACTATGAGTGAGGACCCCGATCTCAACAGCCGGTAGTTCCGCTTTGATTCGACTTCCAGGAGATAGCACTTGAGGTTGATGGCACAGTGAGACAACATTGATACAGATGATACAAGTTTTTTTAGAAATGGTAATTGTTTCACATCGTTGAATGTAAACACATCTTTGGTAATAAAGGTATATTTGGATAATATTATGTAGATATCCCCTGACGTTATCGACACAGTAGTTGGGAAATATATGTAAAAATAAAACATCAATGCCAGCGAACAACCAGTCTCGATTAGCCGCAGACACAGCTTCCATTGGGAGTGAGGCAAAATAGCGGTGGACATTATATGAATGGATCATTGAAATTCGGTAGAAATGGGTCTCGGTAAGAGAGGATAGAGAATTAGAACATATGTGCAGGTATCAGCATCACTGCGTTTGTGTATTGGTTGGATAAACTGGATTACTTTCAAAACAGAACATCAAAGCAAGTGTTTTTGCACTGACTTCTTTATTTTTACACCGCGTTTTTAATGAAAAAAAGGACAGTGTTTTCGTGTGTCCATGATTCAGATTATTATTTTCGCCTGGATATCATTATTGTTTATCAGAGAAAGGAACAAAAGAAATGTGTCACACGGAATTGTCTTCCATGTACCAGGAGAATTTTACCTTTACTTATTACTTATATGTCAGTGTGTTTGTACTTAATACTAAACTGCGGGCAAAAGAAAGAATACACTTGAAAGTTGGATTGGGCTAAAGATATTACAAACCTGAAAACAGTGTCCGAACTTAAGGTCCAAAAGGGGCGATCGGGTAGCCTAGTGGTTAAAGCGTTCGATCGTCACGCCAAAGACCCGGGTTCGATGTCTGACATGGGTCCAATGTGTGAAGCCCATTTCTGGTGTCCCCCGCCGTGAAATTTGCTGGAATATTGCCAAAAGCGGCGTAAAACCATACTCACTCACTCACTCACTCACTAACTCACTCACTCACTAAGGTGCAAAAACACAACTGTACACGTGTCAAATACATCACCATCTTCTTCGTTTCGCTTTTTGCTACCATCAAACATGGATGTATACTTTTGTAATAAATGCGTAGCCTTCTGTGTTAAATGTTATTCCAGTATAGCAAACATATCTTTCATACATGTATTTTGAACAAAAAGATGGATAAGTCATTCACGTGTTTGCACATAACGTCTATTTTTTAAACGTTGAAATGCATACATATTAAGCTGACTGCAGTTTCATATATAGTCATCATATATTAGTTGCACCCACACTACAAGACTCGCTCTCTTATCGCTCTAAAATTTGCAACAACAAATTGAAATTAGGCACAGAGAGTTCTATCATATGCTAAGTAGGATGGAAGTACATATGTGAACACCCCAACATCTGTGCTTGCCACACAGAAACAACACAGGGAAGAATGGACAGGTGCTGAAACACGCATGGCCCTTACTGTACACACGTACATTGTACGAGGCCGAGTCCTGTTCTTACACGCTAGGATTTGAAAACATGAGTCACGGCGTTGGTCAAATATTGTTACATCCAACTATGGTTGAAGGCTCAGACAACACGTGGGGCATATTCAGCATCTTAATACCACATAGTAACTAGGAGTGGGTGAGTATGGTTTTACGCGCTTTTAGCAATATTCCAGCACTATCACGGCGGGGGACACCAGAAATGGGCTTCACACAATGTACCCATGTGGGGAATCGAACCCGGGTCTTCGGCGTGAGGAGCGAACGCCTTAACCACTAGGCTACCCAACCGACCCTATAACTGGTAGAGAGACAGTTGATTCACGCTAGGAAGTGAGCCTGGTGGCAAAAATAAGCTGACAATAAACAAATTCAGGTTAACGGCAACCCTCCAGATCTCCACAGGGGGACCACCATGTCGGCCCAGCCTGATCTTGTTCCAAGGGTTGCATGTGCAGGTATGGCGTTAACTTGCAATTTGTAAACGAAATCAAGATGCAATAAAACGTTATATAAATTATAATTTGAAATAAAGCAGAGTTATTTTGAATTTCGGTTTTCAGCGTGACACATGTCAGACAGTAATTTATAATGAAGATTAGGGTGTGAAATATGAAATATAATACAGATACTTCGCGGCATGTGCGACATTTTAATGTGGAGTGCAATATGGGGGCCCTAGAATGTAATATGCTTTTCCGGTCCATGTTGATAATACTAGGTAATTAATAATAATAACAGCCTCCCCCGGAAGATAAAACATATTAGCCTCTAAGTGACCTGATATAAGGCAGGTAACACAGTAATATGTCTTCACAGTCCCACACACTCCCTTTGCTGGAATGTTTACTGAGTAACGGGGTAAACTGAACGTTGTTCAAACCTTCAATACCCTTGAGCACTAGTAGGTCCCCTCCCCCCCCCCCCCCTCCCCCACCCCCCACCCACCCCCACACACACATACTGCACGTCGCCCTTCACCGTATCATGCTAGTCTATCTGTGGCTTAGCATGTTTATTGTTCACTGTTCAAACACGAGGTCCCAACTCGCCTGGCTTTTCATCTCCCACTGAGGTATTCACACTGTGTTCCAGTCTTATCTGTATACAGTGGTATCAATGCTTGACAGGTGCGTGAGTCCCCGGTCTGGCCTAGGGGGAAAGTAGGTCCCCAGTACACCATGACTGTCGTAAAACATTACTAAGGAGTAGGATGGTTACAATGCGTGGGCCTGTTTGTGGGTGTGTCCACGGGACCCGCCGGTGTGGATCGTTGCTCACTCATGCTGTCAACCACGGGTTTACATGGCTTAGACTTGATTATTTACAGATTGTGTGCGAATATTGAAAACTGCGGCGTACAATAACAATGAAAGCCTGGACATGCAATGAATTTCATTTATGAAACTGACATTGTACTTGTATTGCAAACATTTAAATGGGCCTTAAATTGATCTCATCCAGTCATACATTTTAAAGTGCTGAGTTTTTGCCTAATTTTTTATTCCTTTTTTTGGTCTCATGGTCTATCGAGGACAAAGATTATGTGACAAAAAACGTATATTTGGAGAAATTAATTTGGATATCATGTATCATTTAATTGTACAATGTGTGTCACTTTTGAAATAGACTACCTGCAAAATTATCACGAAAGTATAAATGTAGACAATATTTAAAGAAATATATTCCTCAATCCAAACAAACAGTTAACAAACTAACGGCATTGTTTCTTACACACGTCATTAATGTATAACATTGTTATAGGAAAATTATATATCTAATATCAGATATTATTTAATTGCACAAAGTTGTACCACTTCTGAAATAAACTACCATCAAAATTTTCACGAACAGTATAAATGTACACATTATTTTTTTTAAATATATTCCTTAATCCAAGCAAACAGTTAACAAACTAACGACTATGTTTCTCACACACGAGTAATTAATGTATAACATTGTTATAGGAAAATTATATGCAGTAAACTACGGTTATAACGAACTCAAATGGACCACAAATTTTAGTTCGTTATAACCGTAATTCGTTATGAGAATATATACAACATCTATACACAAATGGCCGGGACCAAAAATTAAGTTCGTAATATCCGTCAATTCGTTATAAGCGTGTTCGTTATAAACGTGTTTTGCTGTAGCTACTTGTGTACCCCAAACATATTCATGTTTATGAAATACATGTAGTAGTACGTCTACCAATAAGTTACGGCCACTGTCATTCTAAATGACAATCAACATAATAATACGCTATTTGGACAGATTGCATACCCACCCTTCACTTTAGTCAGTCACTCTTAAAGTGGGTGAGTGAGTATGGTTTTACGCCGCTTTTAGCAATATTCCAGCAATATCACGGCAGGGGATACCAGAAATGGGCTTCACACATTGTACCCATGTCGGGAATCGAACCCGGGTCTTCAGCGTGACGAGCGAACGCTTTAACCACTAGGCTACCCGACCGCCCCACTCTTAAAGACCCTTTAGAAGGTGTATGCATAAGACAATCACCCCATTCCATTCTCGAACCCCTTCTCAGCAATAGCTATATATAAAGCTGCCTGAATTAGTCAGCCCTCTCTTCAGCTCTACGCCTAAAACTAAGACAGTCCAATGTTTTCCATTACACAATTATTTATTATTTAAATAAAAAATGTATTAAACCTTATACGTAGTCTAAATCAGGGTTATATGTTAGTTAGTCTTCGGTCAATTAAATTAGTGTACTTTCATTTTCCACTCTCATCTCCCTGGGAGGTATCTTTGTGCACGTGAACCTTCGGCCACGTGACCTGGATACGGGGTAACATATCTGATATGCCTCCCTGTTTGTGTCTGGTGAGGGTGATTACTTGTCGATATTGGTTTAAGGCATGTCGTAAACATACAAAGTTCTGCTAGTTTAAGCTCTATAACAATATTGGTTGAATCTTTGTTGTCTCTCTCTTCAAGTACTATTTCTATAAATGTAATCAATTATAACCAAGGGAATGATAGATGGTTGTAGAAGAACATTAATATTTTAAACATCAAATGGACAGCGCACAAAAGACAACTCATAATTTTGACCAAAAAAATACTTTCAAACGATTTTGATGTCAGAGACAAAATGTTTGTCTACTTGTGGATGTGAAACGGAACCTTGACGTCTGTAGCTTGCAATATCAACATAATCAACATGTAATTACAAACTTTACACCGGCAAACACACTACATAAACTAGAGGAGCAAAAAAAATATATTTGATTTTAAATTGAAAATAACTTAAGTTAGCGATACTTAAAAGATAAATAATAATAAAACAATAGTCACCACCACCACACAAATAATACTTCAGCATGGTTTTATATTCTTATATATTTTTCATTCAAAAAGTTTAATATTTAAAAAAATATATGTTCGCATAATACACCACTGCTGATGCGTAGATACCCTGCTTCTTTCGGAACAAATTGACACCATTTTAAGCATGGTGGGGTCATGTGGTTGCAAATTCATTTCTTACCCTAGTCTTCACTGAACCAATTTATTTTTACAGACATTTCCCAGCTAGTTTTCTGTTTACAAACTGTTGCAGAAATGAAATATTATTAAATGGACATACTAACATTTACCAACTGTTCAATTACAGAAAAAGACGAACCGAATATGCTATCGTTTGTCCCTCAGTTTATGTACTCGCGTGTTTACAGGGTATTATACTGTACGCGATTTTATCGCCCTGCTCGGCAAATCAGTTCCGCTATCTCTTCTTGAAGTTATCTGAAGCGCAAACCCCCACCACATCAATCCCCGTTATCTTACTCTCGTCACTAGACAATGGATGTAACAAAGCAGAAAACTCTGACCCTGACTCTGACCTGACCCTCACTTCAGATCGAGGCTCGAGATATGTGAAGGACAATGTTACATGGCCAGAACTCTCGGTGAGCTCGGTAATCACGTTCATATTTGTCCAAACGCTACCTATCTCACATAAGGACTCGTAATTTCTTTGTCCTAGTTTTGTTTGTTTGTTGACGCTCTCTTCAACAATTCGTTTCTATGGTCAGGGTGTGATAAATATCTCGCTGGCGGTGTAAATATACAACCACGTAAATCATTGTTTATTTGTTTTTTGCTTTCTAATTTCTTGATCTAGATGTTTAAAAACACCGTGCACGTAAAAGTAATTTTTAGTAACAGAAAAGCAGATAGATTTAATGTTTCCTGGTAGAAGTCATATTTGACACCATCCCAAAATATGTTGTGAAATTGTTTATGTTCCGCTTTCATTTCAAAGAAGTAAATAAAAGTAAACTGTCTCTAAAAAAAATCATCGATCCCTAACGGCATTGCAGCTGCCTACCCCTTTTGGTATGCGGGATTCGGGGTCTATACCCTGGGTATGCTTCCCCCCAAACTATCACTTCGGTAGCACTGCTCTGCGGAGGCTTTCGGTGATCCATTCAAATAATGTTCACCTCTATTTTGCCTGTTACGCCCAGTTTCCGCCCTTGCCGAAATAGGCTGCAATTATGTAGTCATGTTTTGGCTAGATGAACGAGTCTATGAATAGTCCAATCAAAATCTCATTACGAACTAGACATCCGGTTCGTAAATTCTTTCATGTTTTTGATCAAGGTGCTCACATGATTTGATGCACTTCGCGGGGTAAGACCCGTTATATTACAATACAGATCTTGATTATCGAGCAGATCGTCTCAACTGGGCGCCGCCATTTTGTTTGAAGCAAATGCAAGTAATATGAGAGTTGGAATTTGATTAGTCGATTGGAGGAACATAGAAGGGACATAACACGTAATAGCCACTGATGGCGCTACGATCGAGACTGGAAATTCTAGCCTAGTTCGGCAAGGGTGGAAACTGGACCTTTATAGTCAGTTAACTCCTTGCCTCGGGAAGATGGCTGCTCTCTGGTGTTGAAGTTTTATATCTAAAAACTTGAAAGTTAAAAGGAAGTAGTTGATCGGTACTGATGTTGGTATAAAAAGTCAAGAGGGTTATCTCACAGGGGTAAAAAAAACCCGAATGAAGAGGTAATATTGCAAACTCAATGTTAAGGTGTTCTCTGTCGTTGACGTCTCATATCTACACCACAATAGTGACGGCACGACATAAAGGACTTCAGCACCCCGCGTGTTTATGACGTCAAACCATTAACTGTCTGTGTATCTAACATTAAAACAGATGTGATTTACCACGTACCATTAAAACTATTGAAACACTACGGATACCAGGTCTAAATGAGACAGCTACAAAAATTGCCACTTGATTTCCTCGCAACTGTGGTTTGATTTACAATGTAAGAGCGAGCACTCTATCACCCTAGGTGGATATGAGACATGCACAATCTGTATACTGTATTAAGTCTATATACCGTACTGTTCAAATGAAAATAATCATAGGGAGCTGTAAAGAGATTTGGCATCATTTTTGAACGGATGTTGTTTCCGGATGGGTGTACGTCGTTAAATTAAAACCCACTCACTCACTAAAGGTGGGGTGTTGGTATAGAAGGGTATGTTTAAGGCTGACGGGGTGTTGGTATAGAAGGGTATGTTTAAGGCTGACGGGTTATCGGTATAGATGGGTATTTTGATGGCGGATGGGGTGTTGGTATAGAAGGGTATGCTTAAGGCTGACGGGGTATTGATATAGATGGGTATGTTTAAGGCTGACGTGGTATTGGTATAGATGGGTATTTTGATGACGGATGGGGTATTGGCTCAGTTGGGTATAATCAACATGGATATGATCGTGAGGCTGTCTCGTAAAGAGTACCAGGATCGATTCCTACAGATCACCATGGGAACCATGAACCTGCATCCCTGTCACTGTAACCTCATCTGACCACCGGTCATTAAACAATGACCTGGCAAACCAAACACACAATCATACTGCAATATAGTGACACATAAAAACAAATCCTAATAATTGATTCAAATCTCTCACATTCTAAACGTCCCTGTATCCTTTTATAGCTCAACACGAAAGACGCATAAAAGTGCTGGTAGGCTCTTGTGACGCTGCAACACTTAATATGCATGAACCATGAACGACTTTACCTTACCGCGTATGCGAGGAACTTGTATACGCCATGTTTAATCACAGTGTTACTGTATAACTACTACAGCAACCACCAGGACAGTGTGGTAGCCTAGTTGAGCGGTCGGGTAGCCTAGTGGTTAAAGCGTTCGCTCGTCACGCCGAAGACCCGGGTTCGATTCCCGACATGGATACAATGTGTGAAGCCAATTTCTGATGTCCCCTGCCGTGATATTGCTGGAATATTGCTAAAAGCGGCGTAAAACAATACTCACTGGTAGCCTAGGCGTTAAAGCGTTCGCCCGTCACGCCGAAGACCCGGGTTCGATTCCCCACATGGGTACATTGTGTAAAGCCCAATTTTGGTGTCCCCCGCCGTGATATTGCAGGAATATTGCTAAAAGCGGCGTAAAACAATATTCAGTCAGTCATGAAACACACACCGATAACACTCCTGATATTAGGATAAGACAAACTGGGTTGCATAACTATGTACTCGCAAAATATGTGAGCTGTAGTTGTATTAGGTGCGAGACTGAACTGTGATATAATGGCAAGATTTAGTCAATAACCAATGTGTCTGTTTGTTCAATATCAACAGCCTGTCTTAAATAATTTAAGCTACGATCAACAAATGTATTTTTGTGTACAGTGACAAAAAAACGAAGTCGAGCCAGTACATGACGCGAAGGACGAGATGTTCAGTGACAGGTTACAGTTCAACCAAATTCTGATATTGAATATACATGGTCGGGGCTGATCGATCGCAATGTGTCGCCCTCAATCGCTATGTCGTATCGTTACGATGTATTGGCTGTTGATGCCAGAACCGCCAATAGCTCTGTTGTCAGTGTTTTGAATACAGTGAATACATTAGCATGAATGTTCGCAACGTTTATTGCATATATTCCGTAAGGCCAGGTTCACACAGTGCCGATTATGGCTCCCATTTGAGATCAGACATCGAAAAGTGAAAAAGTCGGATTACTATCCTCAATGATCTGGAATGTCCTATCATTGTCTGAACGCAGTCGTATACGTTCGTAACAGAGTCCTGCGGATCGGGAAAGGCCCAGAGAGGTCGGCCAAGCACTCCCGACAGTGTGGTGCGTCACGTAACATTCGGGAAACTTGGCCGATTTTGTCTTGTCGGATGACAATCGTGACTATGTCGTATCAGATTCTGCTATATCGGATCAAAATCGTAAGAATGCCCTGTGTTGTCTGGACGGTGTCCTGTGGATCGGGACGCTGTCGTGATGAACGGGCATGAATTTTTCATTGCCGTTTCATGTCGATTGAGTCCAGATTACGTCCAGATCTTGCCGAATGTGAACCGTCCTTGACAGTTCACTGTCCGGTCACTGTCTGATCTCTGTCGGATCGCATTCGGGAGAATCCGGACGCTGTCTGGACAGATTCGGTCATTTTTACCATGCGAAAGATACAAATCGGATCAGATTCGGATTGAGAACGTGAGAATCGGGACGAATTCGGCTGGAAACGGCTGAATCGGGACGCTTCCTGAACAATATCTGATAGTTTGTGAATTTCCCGTTACGAATCACAGGATCTTGATAAGACTTTTGACAAATTTTAATCGGGAATGGTACTATCACGGCAGTAAAATATTGTATGTTGAGTGAAGGGGCGAGTTTGGTCTCAGGCCGCTTTTCGCAATATTCCAGCAATATCAAGGAATGCAACACCAGAAATGGGCTTTACACATTGTACCCATGTGGGAAAATCGAACCCCGGTCTTCGGCGTGACGAGTGAACACTTTAACCACTAGGCTGCTCCCATTCGTTACCACTCGCCCCTTTCCGTAACCTGCAAGAAGACTCGTCCCCCATCGATGAATGATATGTGCGAAAATACGACAAACCAATCAGAATGCGCGTATGATTTCAAGTTCATCGACAAAGAATCCCTCAGAAATATTTTTTTTTATTTTACATATGTCTTGCATCTAAAAATATACCCAAGACACAGTTTAATGTGTTCAATCATACTGTATAATTCCGCATGTCCCGATGTGCATTAAATTTCATCTGAAATATATATAATATATGGGGAAATATATGTGAACCATTACGCAAATAGTTTACAATTGTTTTTGGTATGCCCGTTTCCGCTAAGACGGATCCCGGTCGCAAAAATGGCCATGTGAGGGGCACGAGACGCTTTTCGGCTTGTCCCGGAATAACACGAGTTGGTCACGAATGGGCTGCTCCACCCCTCCCTGTGTGTTTTGAAGAGCTGACTGATGACATATTCTGTCTCAAATAAAAAACCCGAGTAGATTCTCTGGTTTCTATTATTGGGCGACAATTCCTATAGAATTAACTGTGATGCTGCTGGTGGTGGTGGTAAAACAACGACTATGCTAGTAACTGTTTATATTGATACCTTATTAAGAGCTGAATTGATTATCATGCAAGACTGGTTAAATAACGATTTCACACATAAATAAACAATTACGGGTGGATAGAATTCGCAAATAGAACAATGTACCCAAATGAGGGCTCTAACAGTTCGTACGCATACAGTTCTAGTTGTGTGCATGTTTAGTTTCAATTTACCAACATATAGAATAGGTCCGCTAAACAACGACGACTCGGACTCTAAAGCGAAATGTTAATATGTTAATTGTAGTAGAATGATATTATTGCCTAACCTGACGAAGGCAAGCTACGCTTGACTGACCGGTATCAAACGCTTCAGTGGTTGTGTTTACAGAATATTTTCCCACGCGATTGTTTGATGGGAAAGTTCCCATACAATGATCACAATGAGTTTGAACTACCACTGTGTGATCTAGTCCCATTTCCACACTATTGTACACTGCAAATAGAGCGTGAACCATTTCATAAGTACTGAAGACGGGTTTTCCCAAGACGCCACTAAGTCTACGCAGGGAACAGCTAAGCTTAAATTTCTGGGCCGCATCCCAATCAAACCCTCTCATCCAAAACCTAATAAACCAAAATATCAGCCCCAAAAACCAAGCTCTAGCTCGTAAACACCCCTTACTTACCCCAATATCTCAAAGAATAACAAACTACCTAAATGAACACCAAATTAAAAATCTTAAACAAAACTGCAAACAATCAAATATCTTCACCCCTAAACTTAAAATACCCAAAATAGACACAACACTAGCTAGCCAAATAAATAAACAAACCGACCCAAACATAGCTAAAACCACCACACTAGCATACATACACGAAAATTGGTCAAATTGGTGTCACATTTACACGGACGGATCTTCAGATCCGACCTCCAAACACACAGGTTTCGGAGTCCATACCACACAACCAACTAAAACTACACAATCCTTCCGACTCCCAAACAACCAATCAATATTCACGGCAGAACTAATGGGCATGGCCTCAGCCCTCCATAGTCAAGAATCCAAAAACCACAATAAAATCCTAATACTTACCGACTCCCTAAGTGGACTGCAAGCCCTCAAAAACAAAAATACCAAAAACCGACCTAAATTAATAAATCTAATACTTAAAAGCTCCAACGACTTAACTAACGCAGGCAAACAAATAACTTTCTTGTGGATACCCGCCCACGTAGGAATATACGGTAATGAAAACGCCGATAAGGCAGCTAAACTATCCCTCAAAATCCCAGAAATAAGCTTAAACTTACCCATCTCAAAATCAGAAATTAAAAGTGTAAATAAGCAAAAAATCACCAAAAAATGGCATAACCTATATCTAAACTCAAATAGCCAAATCAAAAAAGTACTCAGCAAACCACTAACCAAACCAAAAATTCACCATCCATCAAAAAAAATCGACAGAGTAATCACTAAACTCCAAACAGGACACACCAACCTAAATAACCACCTAAAAAAAATAAAAAAACATACTACAGGTAACTGCCCACACTGCAAACAACTAGAAACCCCAGAACACGCACTCATCTACTGCACACACTACCTAACACATCGAACCGCATTACAAACCACCCTCAATCTAAACCAGGCTCTCACTCTAGAAGCAATACTAAACCCACAAAATAAACTAGAAAACTTCAAGGCCTTAGGCGTATTCTTAATCAAAACGGAACTAATAAAACGCATCTAAAAACACTATAATCCACCAAATCAAAATTACATAAACACACAAAAATCCACCATACCCAGCTCCCTTAGTTCTCCTCCCTTACCCCATCGGCATCTATTCCAAATCTCAAAATTCCCAAATTCTATATAAGCAACCCCTAAAGCCCCCTCTTGGGTTGCACACACCACTTTCGCCCCTTTCGGAAACACATTAAATGGCCTGGCCGGGCCCGTGTGCGAAATACGCTTCAGTCGGAAAGCGCACGTTAAATCTACAAAGTAAGTAAGTAAGTAAGACGCCATTGCTGACTGAGGCCCAAGGTGTGCATGTCGTCAGGACTGACTTACCCTATTGTGCCTGTGCGCAGATTGGAAGATAATTACAAGAAATGAATACTGTTTGGTGTCATTTTGCTGCAAATGCAACACCACGGAGTGAGTTGGGTTTACTCCGCTTTAAGCAATATTCCAGCCATATAAACACCTGAAACGGGCTTAATTTTTTGTACCCACGTAGAGAGTGACGAGCAAACGCTGTGTCAACTAGGCTACCCAACGCCCTTCTGCTTGTTGAGTGAGTGAGTGAGTCAACATTATTCCGCCGAGCTATGTTATGACAGGGATACGAAAACAATAACTGATATTAAGTCTGGATATATTTGAAAGGATATTTGTTAAAGGAAGCGATTGAGCGATACTCAAAGACTGGAAGACCTAACGTACACGTGACGTATATATATATATACCTACATACTAGCAAAGACACGTGAAGATCAGGG
Organism: Haliotis cracherodii; assembly: GCF_022045235.1. Taxonomy (NCBI): domain Eukaryota; kingdom Metazoa; phylum Mollusca; class Gastropoda; order Lepetellida; family Haliotidae; genus Haliotis; species Haliotis cracherodii. The sequence goes on along the minus strand of NW_027266319.1, from coordinate 33,659,930 downwards.
GTAGAATAGGTCTTCAGCAACCCATGCTTGCCGTAAAAGGCGACTATGCTTGTCGTAAGAGGCGACTAACGGGATCGGGTGGTCAGGCTCGCTGACTTGGTTTATGCATGTCATCGTATCCCAATTGCGTGGATCGATGCTCATGATGTCACTCACTCTATTGCCTTGTCCAGATTCGATTATTTACAGAACGCCGTCATATAGCTGTAACATTGCTGAGTGCGGCGTTAAACAACAAATAAACAAATAAAAAACATACTTATTCGCCACAATGCAAGTACTTTTCGGCAAACAACCACCAGGAAGCACGAGTGTGAAGAAAGAACACGCGCGCCAAAAATGCACGGTAGAGTAAGACTCGTTTTGGCATGAGTCCTCGACGACTGATTTAAACAGTCATAAGTTAATGGCGATATTTGAGAGCGCAGGCTTAAGATCACGAGGGTTTCTCAAAACCTTAAGAAATATAAGAGTGTTATATTCAAGTCAAGTTGATGTCTTTTTCAGGGTTCACATCCTCTCTATGACTTTAGTTAAATAGTGACTTTCAATATTTTAAACGCGAAGGAGTGCTACTGTTATGTAAGGGAATTTCATTCACGAAATGGGGGGCGGTCGGGTAGCCTAGTGGTTAAAGCGTTCGCTCGTCACTCCGAAGACCCGGGTTCGATTCCCGACATGGGTACAATGTGTGAAGCCCATTTCTGGTGTCCCCCGCCGTGATATTGCTGGAATATTGCTAAAAGCGGCGTAAAACCATTCTCACTCACTCACTCACGAAATGGATCCCGCATGGTATCCCTAATGGTATGTTTGTCGTAATACCACCAGACCGCCTCCGTGGTCTAGTGGTAGTGAGTCCGCCCGGAGAGCGGAAGGTCCGGGGTTCGATCCCCGGCCGCGTCATACCAAAAGACGTTGATGGTACTTGTTGTTACCCTGTCTGGCGCTCGGCATTAAGGGGCTAAAACAAGGACTGGTCGGCTCGGAGTCAGTATACTGTGTCTGAGTGGGGTATTCATGTTAAACTGCGGCATGTTATCTCAGTGGGCTAGCACTATAAATAGGCATCAGTCCGGATTAGGACAAGCATGCAGCCACACACACACACACACACGTGCATGCACGTCGCTATATAAGTGCAATAATTTTGGACGCGACGTTAAACCCAATTTCACCTCACCTCACCTCACGTAATACCACCAACCGTCGATCAACGTAAAAAATGATCATGACAACACTAGCCTTGATAGATATCTTCTGTGGGAGCAGGAACTGGGTTGTAGCCTAGTGGTTAAAGCGCTAGTTCGTCACGCCGAAGATTCCCCACATGGGTACAATGTGTTAAGCCCATTTCCGATGTCCCCGCCGTGATATTGCCTGAATAGTGCTAAAAGCGGCGTAAGAGACACCGACTGATTCACTCACCCACTGTAGAAGCAACAGGTACGTGAATCACTGACCAAGGAAGAGGACAAATTACAATAACATTTTGGCAGAATTGCAAAAGCTTGGTTGATTGTGGGTCATCGTACACGACTGCGTGGAGCACTGTTCGTGATATATATCACTCGTCTGTCTGGTCCAGACTTGATTATTTAAAGACTGCCGTCATATAGCTGGAATATTGTGAAGTGCGGCGTTAAACAATAGACCAAAAAAACACAACTATAACGAAACTTCAAAGCAAGTTACAAGCAATACTCAAGCCAACGAAAAGATATCCACTATCTCTATATCTAGTCTTCCTGGTCAAGATGTTTTTGTCTCAGATAGCACAAGTAAATAACATTGTTTGGAAACACCAACTTCCTGGGTCTATACAACCTTGACAACACACACTGTGCCCTCGATATTGTCGTCACGAGTGAACTGGCGGGCTACAGGTCCAAACTACCAACTACTTGGTAGCTTGTTGGACGCAGAATAATTAAAAGTCGAGGGGTGGGGGGTCGGGGTTGGAGGTTTAGACAGCGCCGAGAAGCTGAACAACTGCTGGGGCCTACAAGTAGCGCAAGCTCTTCTGCATGGAATTGCGTAAACAAAAAAGTGAAACCTGGAAACGACATCGCCTTGACAAAAATCACTTATAATAATCTGAATCAGATGCCTCAAATTCAGTTGTTTTAATAATTAGTTCCATTTCTTCAATGCTGATGGGGGCAGTCTAGTGGTTAAAGTGTTCGCTCGTCACGCCGAAGACCTGGGTTCGATTCACCATTGGGCCAAATATTTCGCAAATATGAATTATCAATGCAAGATAATAAATAACGGGTCTAGATTATCCATCGAAACAGATTCCATTTGGCGTAAAGGGGAAAATAGCTGTGAAAGTTTTTTTGTATGAATGGACCACTGAAAATCAGTGATGACACCAGGTGTTCCTGAAAATGTTGAGCATGTCCGACCCCACCGATAGCACCCGCCGCTCCCATAGTTTGCATAAAAAAAAGTAAGCATCTACCTCCTGATGCCGCACAGCAGTACCATGTGATGACCGCTTGTAAACTAAGCAACTAATATAAAAAAACAACCAACAAATACAAACATAAAAGAACTAAGTGTAAATAATTCGGGAAGCAAATATTTTCTTTGGCAGATGAATGTTGAATACTGAAATTTTGTATGGAGACTGAAAACAAATTCAGCTTCAGCTGCAAAAATATTTGTTTTAATTCTTTCAGTATCCAACTAAAACATTTATGTGTCCTGTATGTTATATCGCTGTAACAACGTGTGTCTTCAACGACGTTTATGGTGATATACAAAACTAGTGCTATGTGCCAGCGTTACCGTGGTTTACACGAAGATCAACGACGCTAAAGCGCATGCTCGACGGTGGTTTGGGGTAATATCAGGCACACTCGTGTGAGTGAGTGGTTTGGTTCAACGCCGCAATGAACAGTATCTCAGTATTGTCATGTTGTTGAAGTGATGCTATAGGCGTTAATAAACTCTGGTTGAACCCGCGCGCACAGGTATGGTGTCTAGAAACACAATCAGGGCGATTCAGTATATGATGTTACTGCACGATGTCAATTTGCAATCTTTTCTATGCCAAAGATACGCTTTTTTAAAGAAAACTCTATGATAAACTATAGATCAGAAGTCAAATCCAAGATGGCCGCAACCGAAATATCATAAAGCGGTTCAAGACTTTTGATGTAGAAAGTATGGAGATAATCTCTGCATATATTGAAAGTAATTCAGCGGCATGTTTCAGAGCAAACGATTGCGGCAGAACGATGTCCACACTACAAAAACGACAAATGAGCTCTGAACGTCCAATCCAATATGGCCACGACATATGGTGACCTTTGATATTTGATCAAGGACAGAAGTTCTTCAGCAGCCAATAACAGTATATCAAACACCTGCTGCGGCTACTTTTCATTATAACTTTCCATGCAAAAAGATCATAAAGAAGTCATGCAAAATACGTTATGACAACTTTGTCCCAGAAGTAGGACTCAATATAGCTGCCACCCTTGATAATTCTCCAAATGTTTGCTGGTAACTTTGCAGTACGGTGCATGGAACCAAAGTTTGGAAGCGTTTGATAGGACAGTTCGAGAGGAGCAGGTTTTGGCAAACAAGTAATGGGAACAATGGTAAAATGCATGGCCAAAATATTTGGCACCATCAGATGTCCACCAAACTTGAAGAAAGAACTGTCTGGCCAGAATTGTGCAAATAGTCATGACGTCATGTCTGACGTCGACGTTTAACGCCACCAGGAGAAAGCCACAAGCTCCACCAACCAGCACCACCAACGCAGTCCATCATAGTCAGGCTCGGAACATTTCCGACACACCGATAGATCGAAACATGCATACAGAGAGCTCCTGTCCTTGGTGTGCTGTGCTGTTCTGGGTGGCGTGTAAACCACGTGTCTACATGACTTCCTGCATGGATGACTAAGGGGGGCAGGTATTGATCGTGGCGATCCTAAACGATCAGGCGCCTGGCGACGCAAAAAACACAACACATCGCCGAAGTTACAGTGTCGTCGTTACAACCCATTGATGGTATTTTAGGCAGTTACGTGACTCGTAGGGCAGAGCGGAGTAAACAGCGCCGGTAATACTGTTTGAACGACGGACTAGAGGGTGAAGTGGGGTATAGGCCACGTTCATTATTATTGCGCTTACAAAGGGATTTGTATACACTTGTGTCCGTGTGGCTGAATACCAGTCCCGGCTTATGCCAGTTTTTGCGCCAGGTAGGGTAACAACAAATACCATCTTTCAACGTCTTTTGGTATGACGCGAACAGGGATCGAACCACGACCTTCTGCTCTCAAGGCAGACCACCTATCGACTCCACCACAGAGGTGGCAGAATAGGATGTTTGTTTGTTTGTTTATTTGTTGTTGAATGCCGCACTCAGCAATGTTCCAGCTATATGACGGCGGTCTGTTAATAATCCAGTCTAGAGCAGACATTCTAGTGATTGACATCATGAGCATTGTTCCACTCAATGGGGATACGATGCCATGCATCAACCAAGTTAGCAAGCCTGACCACCCGATCCCGTCAGTCGACTCTTACGACAAGCATGGGCAATATAGTGGACGTATCTTTTAGTTTACACAATACAATACAATCCTTTAACTTAGACTCTGTATGTCGATATCGTTTAAGACGATGTACGTTCATGGTGCTGGCAGAGTCACGTGGCACTGTGGTTTAACATCGGCAGTCCACTTGTCTCGAACCTCGACTAACTCAAGATGCATGTCATAGTCCCGAAAACATCGGAAACCCTTACGCTGCTTACCCTTGAGATATGAATTTGTGTCAGCGTCGTCATTGTATTGGAGATAAGTCCATCACGCCAAAATGACGAACTGAAAGACATATTAGTAATACTAATATTGGATGAAGGTGACTCTTCTTTAAACGAACCATGTAGGGGGTCCAGGTTATAAGAGATTCTCAGCAACCTATGCTGGCCGTAAGAGGATACTTAACTTTGTCCATTGCGTCATCGTTCCCGACGGCGTGGATCGGTGCTCATGACATCAATCACTGGATTGTCTGGACAAGTCTCATTTTTTCACATTGCTGGGGTGCGGCGTTGAATAACACAGAAAGAAATTTTGAAATGTCTCACTATCACACACCCAAAACCAATATTTTTAACCGATTTAATCACTTCAGTTTTTTAAAGGCTGGCTTTATTATACGAGTGAATACGGGGGTGTCAGCTCCACAGCAGTGCCTATTTGAACTGTTATCTTTTGTAGCAAATAAAGAAGTGTGATATTTGCTTGTACCGGTGAGTGTTTGTTCGCCTTTTTTTAAAACCATAATCGCCACAGGCCCCGTTGCTAATAAAACTCTGGTAAGATTAGGAGAATTGCCTTCGAGAAATTGCAACAGTCATTGTGGTATTCTTGTCATGCAGGCGTTGTGAATCCTGACAAATAAAGCCGGGACATTAATGACGAAATGTGTCTGAGCTTTACAGACTTGACACGAAGTGACTCATACCCCAGGTCCTTGCAATTGACATATCAAATCGCGAACTGCTGAATATGTGAAAAAAAACAAAAGAAATAACCCATCTATAATAACACAAGGATAACGTGTGCATTTGCAAAGTATAGAAAAATATCATCTGACTTCAAATATTTTAAGTTTGATAAATGAGGACAACGCATTACTTGATATGCTCAGTGACGACAGAAACAACGTGATTACGAATGCACAAAAATAACACAGCAGTGAAACAGCGCAAACTAGTACAACCTATACAGTGTTACCTCGTTAATCCGGACGGTATCATTTGTTTGTATGTGAAATCGTTGTGATTGGCAAGTTTCCAGATTTAGGAATCATGGATGCGGAGTACTGTTGGCGTAAATCCACGAGCATATAGACGTCCAAACACAACCGTCAGGATTGCGAATTGTCCGGATAAGTGGGGTTCCGGAATAATAAGGTGTGACTGCTGTTGTTACACCAACATAAACGATGTTATGACACCGCTGCATAGTTCGGTGTACAGATAATCACCATGAAGGTGAAAAGATCATAACAATGGCTATATCAAAGAGTGTCACGATAAGAATTATGATGATAATAATAATATTAGCAGCAGCAACATCTATAAAAAATAAGTATAAAAATAGCAGCCAAACCACGATGGTGGTAATAGTCATACAATGATAGAACTATACTAATACAATGAAAGTACAGTGCTAGTGCAATACTGATACAGTGATAGTACAATACTAATACAATGATAGTACAATACTAATAATAGTGATAATAATAGCAGAGATAATTATAATAACAGCGATTATATAAACATGCATATAATGACAGTGCATACAACCGAAATGATAATATAAAAATAATAATAATAATAATAATAATAATAATAATTTTCGCAAAACTTAGGCTTTTTATTCTACTTTTATTGTTTGTTTTGTTTGTTGTTTAACGCTTCACTCAGCAATGATCCAGTTAGTTATATGTAAATAATTGAGTATGAATCAGACAATCCACAGTCGCATTTTTCTTCTTCTTCTTCTACTACTGGGACACGCACAAACATGACACAACTAGTCCACATAACATGACATGTCTATAGCTAAAGATTAGCTTAAGCTTATACTCGTGATCATGACGTAACCTATCTTAACTGTCACATCGTGTCAACTTACCCCACAATCCAACTCACAGCGAAGCCCGGGAATCGGGTGTGGTGCCGCTGCCACCAGGAGGCACACGAGGGGTAAGGAAAGAACCTTCATGTCCGACACATTACCCCCGTTACTTTTACCTCACCCACGGAGTACGTACGCCTGTCAACCCGCCCTATCCACAGCGCAGCACGGTGGTGACTGGCAGTGACTACCCAGTTCAAGCCCATGTTTATAAATATCGCCTATATTGATTCGACTAACGGTACATATTTCAGCATACTTCTGCCTTATAGGGAAAGGCTTTGAAAGGCGGGTATGGACACTTGGCTCGAAATGCCTTTATGCGTGAAACTATTATTAACCGACTGATCCACTATGCAAATACGTTTATACGGCTACATTTATATGATATACAGGGGGCAGTTTGGGAGCCTTCACAAAGGTATAGGGTATTTTGCTGTTCCATTAAACACGTTCAGTTGTGCTGCCTTGTGAGCGGACATTGGAATGGTTTCCATACAAAATGAATAGGTGAATGCACGTGTTTGTTATGTGACTTTAAATTATATGTATTAACAACCATGGATTAACTTGGCGAATTGGAAAAAATGAAAAGTAGATTGTGTATAACGCTTCAGTGTCAAATATTCAGAGTTAAGGTAACCGGGGTTCCGCGTCTCAGCTGTCAAATATTTATGTTTGACCATGTATATTTATGCCTCTCTCAGAGATACATTTAAAATACAAACAAAAACACATTATACAGTAAACTACGGTTATAACGAACTCAAAGGGACTACTAATTTAAGTTTATTATAACTGTAGTTCGTTGTAAGCATATATACAGCATAACTACAGCAAATAGTCGGGACCAAAAAAGTAAGTTCGTTATATCCGTCAGTTCGTTATAAGCGTGTTCGTTATAACCGTATTGTACTATATATACATTTGATCACAATATATCGCACGGCGATTTATAAGAGGCATTAAAACAAATGATTAAAACATAAAAGGATATTTTAGAAGGAGACTAAGCTAAATAGCTAAAAATACACGAAATACTTATATATGTACATACATTATCTGTATAAAATCTGTCGGCGCTCAACTAAAATAGCACGGTACGGTTTTGGCAACGCAAGAGATAAGATCTGGGTTTGCTAAGATACCAGAAAATATGTCTGTCCAAGACAATGCGTTCAAATAAGGTATAGTGAAGCTACGTGTAGTAAGAAAGTTTGCCCTCTGGTCGTTATATATACAGTAAAGTATGTTTATAACGAACACGCTTATAACGAACTTACGGATATTACGAACTTAATTTTTGGTCCCGAACATTTGTTGTATGGATGTTGCATATATGGTTATAACGAACTACGGTTATAACGAACTAAAATTAGTGCTCCATTTGAGTTCGTTATAACCGTAGTTTACTGTAGGACATAAAAGTAAAACATGTTCTGCGTCCTCGATACAGTCTGTACAGTTAAAAGAATATCTGTCTTCATTAGCGACTAGTCTTAATCTTATCGGCGCTACTCTACATCTGGGGCGGTCGGGTAGCCTAGTGGTTAAAGCGTTCGATCGTCACGCTGAAGACCCGAGTTCGATTCCCGACATGGGTACAATATGTGAAGCCCATTTCTGGTGTCCCCCGCCGTGATATTGCTGGAGTATTGCTAAAAGCGGCGTAAAACCAAACTCACTCACTCACTCATCAGAGTAATACAACTAGTCACACAGCAACAAGAAATATATGTTTTTATCCTCGGCGGGATACGAAGCTGTAAACTCTTGGATCATAGTTCTTCACTCTGCAACATGTGATACAGAGACTGCTGTCGTCACAAGGGTCAACTGTCCTACTCCCCATTCACCGAGTTTGGTTAAGTTGTACATTTTATGTTAATATCGTACAAAGATCGTTGTAAGTCCTGGTTGTATATGCATGTGCTATGCAAGTGCCTGTGAATCTGATTTGCACATCTAATTTCAATATATGTTATACATCTTATCCATATTTGACAGATTGCCTAATCATAGGCACTTTATTGAAACAGGTTTAAAATTTAGACATGTTTAAAACCCGGATCTTCACGGATCACTAAAACCATGAAATCTTCTTTTGTCGTGCGCACGTGCTTGTTTCTTTTCGGGTATAGGGACGGTCGGGTAGCCTAGTGGTTAAAGCGTTCGCTCGTCACGCAGAAGACCCGGGTTCGATTCCCGACGTGGGTACAATGTGTGAAGCTCATTTCTGGTGTCCCCCGCCGTGATATTGCTGGAATATTGTTAAAAGCGGCGTAAAACCATACTCACTCACTCACTTTCCGGGTATAGTCCGTTCCAAATAGAGGGCGTAATTAACATCTTCCGATAAGCAATTCAACACCGTGCTGGTGATTTCGACTCAACCATGAACGAAACAGTTTCATGTATGATATAACATAGTCTGTCTTACAGACCCTGATACAAATATATATCAAATACAGCCCATGCAAGTCTATAATGTTGGCAAGTCTAGATTACTGCAGTATCTGAAAATGAAGAGAGTCACAGGACTCCCTTTTTTCTTATATTTTTATTAAGATAACTGAACAACTGTTTTTTCTGTACGATATGTTCATTTCAGAGACTAGATGTTAGTCTAGATATAACACTCTAAACTCTAAAATCATAAACACGTTTAATCGACTGGACTCACAATGTATAACCCATGTGTTACTGGACAGGTGGTAGATTCCTGTTTATTGTCGTGGATGTCACAGATGTAGTATACCACGCCATCCCCTTGTTATTAATATTCAGTAAAACTTCCTCATCCCGCCATCCGTTGTTTGCTCTTTAGCTATGCTAACAGCGTACGGCGCCCTTTAACACATGGTGAGTTTACCGAGTACTCAGTGCCTGATTGCCTGACTTTAATGATATAGCGTGCGCGCATCGCAGTCGTTGTAATCTCACCGCGTCAACAATACCTATAAGGTCCGTTCCTGCATTGTAACAGCTTGGAAAAACCGACGCGTAACTCCCACACGCATAGATGTCCTTATGGGACAGACATGTTTGGAAAATCCTGGTCGTCTTAATACAAGCTTGTGATTGGTGGAACAAGTGTAGAGGCTTGAACAGGTGCTGATTGCAATTTGATATAACACAGACGGTTAAAATCAAGTACTATGTTGTCAGCGCTTTGTCGCGTTAACAAGCTTGTAATATAACAGTGATGTTAAGTAGACCGTGGTAATATACGACATGAACCCCGCTGCTCTTTGTGGTTTCAGCTTTTGTTTGCATATTTGTCAGCAAGGTGAGCTTGGCTCATCCGGATTTTCTTGGATGGAGAAGTCCCGGGTATAAAGTGGCCCCAATGAATTATAATAAAGGATCCATCAAATTCTCGTCAGATAAATGATAGTATTACGTGCGTTTAAACAAATGATTTGTTAAATATGTTTTTCGGTATACAGCGATTGGAATAAAGTGAAGGATGGGATGTTTCATATTTTGAAACATACTGGATATCAAGTGTGTCACATCTATTATATTTATCACGATATGATATACGGGATAAGGAGGATAAATTTGGGACAGAGAATTAATCACTGTTTAATTGTCATTTGGAAGTTGGTGTGTAAATACGAAAATGTAAAAAAATACTGAAAGCAATAAACCGGAAGTTGTTATCAATAAAGAGAATACATAATCAGCCTCCGCTACCGATTTTATGTTTAAATACTAAACAAAATCGAAGATTTTACCTAAAGTTTTTTAGGTTGTATGTATCAGTTGAAGAGACCCACAATTTTCCGCAAACGTGACCAAGTCAAATCTATTTTATTTAAAACAAACGCACGGTGGCCCATAACCGCCACTGGTGAGATCATTTTTCACTGTATGTCTCTATATGTTTTTCCCCTGGTGAGATCATTTTCCCCTGTAAACTTCTTTGTTTTATCTCACCCGTGGAAGTAACTGGTGGCCGCCAGATAAAACATAGAGACATACAGTGAAAAATGATCTCACCTGTGGCGGGTATGGGCCGAAGATTGATTGTCTGCAACGGGTTCATACTATTCCACAGAACTGCGTCAGTTGAGACGAGCTACCCAGGATTGGTATGGTTTGTTGTTTAACGCAACGGTCAGCAATATTCCAGCTATACGACGGCGGTCTGTAAATGTCTGGACCAGACAATCCAGTGATTGACATCATGAGCATCGATCCACACAATTGGGATACGATGACGTGCATCAACCAAGAACTACCCAGGAAAAACGTCGAGGATGCTCCGCCGACGCTGTTACTCCTTCAGGACAACTCGCACACGCCACAGATAGCAGCAGCTGCAGCTACACTCTGGGACAGTTACTTCCCCATCCCCCTTACTCTCCTGACTCAACACTCTCTGACTCGTACCTCTTCTTTATATATATATGGCCCATAAACAAACCAGACAATCAAGTGATTGATGAACCAGGTTGGTTGGTTGGTTGGTTGGTTTTTTGTTTAACGCCGCACTCAGCAATATTCCAGCCATATGTCGGCGGTCTGTAAATAATTGAGTCTGGACCAGACAATCCAGTGATTGACATCATGAGTATCGATTCACGCAATTGAGATCGATGACATGTATCAACCAAGTCAGCGAGCCTGACCACCCGATCCCGTTAGTCGCCTTTTACGACAAGCATAGTCGCCTTTTACGGCAAGTATGGGATGCTGAAGACCAATTCTACCCCGGAATCTTCACGGGTCCAGGAAGTACAGTGACATCACAGTGCATTCATAACCTTTAGGCCTTCTGGGGGGCCAAGAAGAAGACATGTATACTGAATCGCAAGAGAAACGTCACCATGGACAGATATATGAGAAACCTTATTTGTCCAAACACTGTAAACATACTTTGAGACGTATTAAACAGATGAAACTTGGCAAAACTGATCATCAAGGTCGAAATGAAAGTGTCAAATGTTCTTAAAGTGAAATCCAACACTAGTCTCTGAGAAAATGGCATCACAAGTCAGTATCTCGTGTGTCCGCCATGTTCATTGATGACTGCCGTGCAACGTCGATACATGGAATGGATGAGGCGGTTGATGAAGGCCATAGGCACTTGAGCCCACGCTCTGAGAAACGCCTGATGCAGTTCAGCTGCAGTTGTCGGCCTTGGTCGGACGTCATTCAGCCGTCCTTGAATCTCGTCCCACAGGTGCTCAATGAGATTTAAATCGGGACTGAGGGCAGACCACTGCATGGTTCTGATGCCACTCTGCTGGAGGATTTGGGACAGTTCGCTGAGAAGGGATGAACTATCATCTGATAGCTCCGGAAACTTCCGACAATACAAGCGGACATGGCATTCGTGACCAACTCATGTTATTCCGGGACAAGCCATATAGCGACTCGTGACATGTATGTGTCATAAAGGGTTGTCTTTAACAATGCCTGTTTAGCACTTCCATGAGTTTTCACCGATATGTGGAACACCTCTGTGTACTGGTCCCTGTTTTCAATAATGCTGTAACTGAATGTTTATACTATTTTCCTACGTTAAACCAACAGTATGCAATTAATATAACCCTATTACGAATGTTGAGAGTACTTTGGTTGGCAAGAATATATACAGGATAGGAGGTAGTGTTTATACAGTTGAGTAGGTTTAAGATCAGTATGGGAGTTACGATCACCTTAGCGCTAAGATGGGAAACAACACCAGTAATATCTTTTTTTAGTGCTGCAAATTAGGCCATTTACAAAAAGGCCCAGTCAACATAGTTCGCAGGAGCTAATGCATTGCACATAACCGGACATGTCATATTGGCGGGGGATATGAGTATTTCATGCTTGTTACAATTACCCTTTATCCAACATAAAACTGGAACATTTTGGAAAAGGGGAACCCCTAAAAGCTTAGCTATATAACTGCAAAATGATATATTATTTACAAGTCACCACCCAAAGATTAGGGACCAGCAACATACATTCTGGGTGTTTAATACCCTGTATGTCTATTCTTCTGTTTCTCCACGGTTGATCAGATGATCTGGTTCCTCCAGCCTCTGTCCCAACTGACTTATCCTGCCCCTTGTCATGTAGGTGTCATAAAGGCTTGTCTTTAACAATGCCTGTTTAGCACTTCAATGAGTTATCACCGATATGAGGAACACCTCTGTGTACTGGTCTCTGCTTTCATAAAGCTGTAACTGAATGTTTATACTGTTTTCCTACGTTAAACCAACAGTATGCAATTAATATAACCCTAGAACGAATGTTGAGAGTACTTTGGTTCAAAGACTTCAGTAATTCTGTAAAGTTTGTCACATTTGTATCTCCAAGAATATCCTTCATGTCATCATCTTTCCTCTCAGTCGGAAAGCGCACGTAAAATCTCCAATATAAGTACCGTGTTCGACGTAATAAGCGCCCAAGGCGATATTTGCTAATATATTGGCTAGTGAACAATCTCAATTAGCACCCCTTACAACTGTACACAAGACTTATTTATTCTTTTATACTACTACTACGCCCGAGAAATCAGTGACGTTTTGCTGAGGTGTCGTTTTAGCCTGCACCCGCATCCCATATATTGCTGGTTATGAAAATAGTCATAGTATGATCATAGACCCTTACAAGCTGCTGGTTGAATAGTAACTAGTAACGCCCAGAATCGTGACTGGGGGAATTAATTCAGCTCATAATTAATTTTCCTCCATTCATATGATGGCGCGACTAAACTACTCTCCTTAAAATACAGCCGAGCTCCGTCTCTAACACCCCAGTGCAAGCGCAAATAAGGTCGGGAGCCAGTTTAACTTTATTTTGTAATATCGCGTGATCTTACGAGACTTCATGTCTTCCTTGACGACGGTTGTCACTTTGATGTTACATCGACGCCATTTTGGATGCCACATCTGCACTTTGCTGTTCTGAAAACGTTTTTTTCCTACTCTTTGTTGCAATTCTTGAACCTGCCACCATGAATGCGAGCACTTATGTTCAAGGTACAATTCTAATTACGCTTCAGTAGATTCCGTACCTACACGTTGGTATTTTAGTGTGATGAGGCCGTGTGTATCATGGCTCCTGTACTGGTCTTCAAACACTTTGCATGCTTTAGGGGCTTAAGATGTTGAATGTAGGGGCCCTTGTGTACTTTGAACTTGTAAACAGTTTTTGAAAATGTTGGTTTTTTAAATCTCATTGACATTGTTTAGGCGCCTTTATTACCATAGTAACATGTTGATTGAGTTGTAAAATGAATTCCGTAAATTCATTAACAGTGGTTTACATGAAGTGTTTGTGAGTCTTGGGGAAGTGTTTTGGGTGGGAAGTGCCCGTACAAAAGTTACAAATAGCCCAAGTGGAACACAACCCTGGCCCCGATCCCTTTTTTATAAACCTGGATCTTCCCATGATTTCTTATAAACTCTCAGAACTGACACAGCAGTCTGAGCCCAAATCAGTATTGTATGGCTAGGCGGAATCCCTTGTATTTTATCAAATAGAATTAGTTTAGCAGTGAAAGGTAAACTGTAACTTCTTATCCCATATTTTGTCTGAAGGGTTCAAGTTATAAAGTAACAGGGATATATACCTTGCAGTATCCAGGCTAGCTGCCCTTGATTATTACCATTACCCTTTATCCAACATAAAAATGGAACATTTTGGAAAAGTTGAACCCCTAAAAGCTTAGCTACATACAACCTGTCAGCACAAATAAATAAAGTGGGAGAAGATACACAGCGACTTTTTAGTTGTCGATACAAGTATCGATCACAGTCGCACACAATGTAAAAAATATTGATTCTGACCTTAAATGGTTGCATTAATAACTGTTCAACTAAACACTAATCAGTAGGGCAAGTTAATAGTGAAAACAAAAATATTTTCCAGCCCTACTAAAGGATATATTATTTACAAGTCACCACCTAAACATTAGGGACCAGCAACATACATCCTGGGTGTTTAATACCCTGTATGTTTATTCTTCTGTTTCTCCACAGTTGATCGGATGATCTGGTTCCTCCAGCCTCTGTCCCAACTGACTTATCCTGCCCCTTGCCATGTAGGTGTCATAAAGGCTTGTCTTTAACAATGCCTGTTTAGCACTTCCATCAGTTTTCACCAATATGGGGAACACTTTTGTGTACTGGTCCCTGTCATAAAGTTGTAACTCCATGCCTATACCATTTCCCTACTTTTAACCAACAGTGGGCTATTATGAATGTTGAGACATAACTTTGGTCCAAAGGCTGTAAAGTCTGTCACATATGTACTTCCAAGAATGTCCTTCATATCATCATCTTTACCATCTATCTCCTCTTTGCATTATCTACCCTCAGTATTTACTTTATAATATCATTGTTTACTTCATGTCTTCAGTTTGACATTTTCTGTAGTTTCTAACACACATTAACTCTGAATTGTAATCTCCAATAGGCCTTTTTCACTTCATTCCTCTTCTGTCTTTACCACCAAAATATTTCACTTGCTGCAATAAAAGTCAATGAGTGAATAACTTTCTCCATCTACATAATATTCTTTCCTTACATTCCATTCTTTCCACTACCTCCCTATCTATAGCAACCTACTTCTACTTCGAAGTCCCTGACCATCCCTGCCCACTTGTCCCACCTGCCCGTCCCACAGACCCTTCGCCCCAGCACTGTCCCCTCTGTGTCCCTCACCATCGCTGGTCAGTACATCGTGGACGACAGTGACTTTATTGAAGTAGATCTCGTGGATGAGGAGATTATCCAGCCAACCCACTCCTTCCTCAAGGCCTTGCTGTCCAGGGTTGCCAACTTCTTCAGAAGAGTCAAGAGTATGTTTTATAAGAAGAAGGGGGATTAGGCAGTGAAGTCATATATATACTTATACTTTGGACTGTTGAGGCATGTGTGACAATATTTAGAAAATACATAAAATTCATCTCTGTTTGTTTTTGGTTATTTTCTTTATGTTAATGAAATACATTATTTGTTACAACATTTTGTTTGTTTAGTTGTTCCTTTTTTGCTATTTTCTGGCTACGTTATAGACTAACGCATGGTGATCACACTTGTAGTCCATGTTGTCAGCCACACAACAATATGCCCTAAATCAGAGAGAGAGAGAGATGTCAGGTCACCATTTATTTTCCACCGGCATACAGCCCAAAGTCTCAATCACAATGCGCAACGGAATGCATCGGAACACATATCAGAAATACTTTACCTTGAGACACTTTTCCAGGAAATATAATGACCTACTAGGTATACATACTTAAAGCAACTTGTGAACTTCAATGTAACTGTTTAGCTACTGCTGATACATCAGTCTCAACATTCAAGATGTCTACAATAATCATAAAACACACCTGTAATAGGAATACAGCATTTAGAAAACTACTTGCAAACTACAACTTCAACAACAGTTTTGAAAACATAGTAACAGAAAGCGCTGCTTAAAATATTAAGACATAAGTTCTTCTGTAGTTGCAAAATACCACTTTCAAAGTGTACAACCTGTAGTTTTACATACATCATGATATTTGACACTGAAGGTAACAATACTGCTAGACGTCCAGTCAGACTATACTGCAAACCTTTTACTGTTACTTATAGTTATTCTAAGTGGAAAAACCTTTTGTACTTCAGACTGTACTAACTACAACAAACTTTGATATCTCTTCCCTTAAGGCAACCCATACATAAAATATTAAGGTCATTCCATTATGCTCATAGGGAAGTTTCAATGTTAGTTCATCACTTGTAAAGGTCTCTTTGGACGGACCCATGGGTAATGTATCACTGGCATTAACAGTACTTGGTATGGGTAATACCATGAAACAGGTACCACAGGACATGCAAGTCGCAAAAGGTTCAGGTTTGTTTTCTGTTCACATTCAGCTGGCTTTCCTGGTGTGTCATATGTCAGTTTGACAGGACATTTCTTTCGTCGTTGTGACCTCTTCACCTCTGCTTCATGATCGACATAATGAAAATCTGTGGACTCTTCCTCACTCTCTGTTGATTGTAGCTGCGGATCTGCTCACTTGCACTCACATCAGTATCATCTGGATCCTCAACACTACTAGAACCATGATCCGTCGACCGACTTGATACTGGGAGTTGTGTTTCATTGGCATTTTCTGATGCAGCAAAATGCTTCTCAGGATAAACTTCCTTCACATGGATCTCTACTTGGCCACTGCCTTCTGAAGAATCACTGTCCGTCCCTGACTGCTCATAATCGACAATGTGCTTTTTCATGCGGAGCGTTTGAGTTCTTTTCTGCTTGACTGATCGTGATCCATATGCAACAACAGCTAATTTCTATTTTCCTGTGACTGATACAGAATGGCACCCAGTCCTTGAGAGGCATCAACATGCAATACGAACTCTTTCTCCCAGTCAGGGTAAAGAATTACCTTTTCAGTTAACAAGTCATTTATGAGACCATGCAGAATCTGTTTGTTTATCTGTCCATGTGATTTTGTGACTTGAGGACAACTGACCATTCTTTTTCTCATTCCATCGCACCTTCACACCTTTGAAATTTACTTTTCAACGTAACATTTTCAATCTCTTGGTGATGACAAAAAACATCAAAATGTTTAGAATTCGTTGTCATAATAATACAGATGGAAATGTTTTTCAGTCACTTTGTAAAATAACTGAATAGTTAGACGTTTAATAAATTTGTTACACATTTGACAGTAAAAAAATATACACGCTATAAAAAATACAATGCTCAGGTGAAATATTTACTTTGTGTTGCAAGTCAAAATAGTGTAAACGAAAATCGCAAAATTACCAAGCAAGCGACTTATCAAAACTTCGTCACCATTACCGATGCAACTCACAAAGATACCTACATGTCCTTATTATCTCGAAAACTGTATTTCATTTTGTTGATCAATGTGACCATACGCCCTTATTACTACCCATAAAAGTGACTAATGCGCTTACGAATGGCACAGCAGAGGTCGCGAACTAGTCTACATTTCTGCTATACATCCGGGTACTCACTGGGAAAAAACAATAACAAAGGCAACAACCAGTCCCGGGGAATTGCGTTAGATCAGTGCCCCTTTAATGTCATGACTAGTACAGTTCATTAACGTTACCGGAATGTTTGTTTTGGTGAATCTCTTCAACCTAAGAAGTGATCCTTGAATCTTCAGTCCATCAGGCCAAGGTTCCTCAATGTTTGGGTCCAACATGACAGTGGTGGGTTCACTTACATTGGTGGCGACCATGCACTTCACTTGTAACACTTGACCAGCTTTGACACATATAACTTGTCTTCCTCTCTGAACGTCCCATATTGCATCACATCACTCCTCTTGCAACAGCTTCCAGTTTTTCTTTCCTCACTGCTGGCAGTCCTGATTGTATGACATTGACTCTGCTACACTCTGCATGACTGAAGAGATATTGCTCGATCACATTAAAACCTATGATTGGGGCAGTGATGCTGGATATCCCAGTAACTAAAAATGGAAAAGAAAATTTCCAATCAGTGGTTCCCTTCATCAGTTCGAATGATACTTCGACCCATCCTTCAAAGGGTATGTTCTCCCCATTGGCAGCCTTGACAGCCAATTTACTGTCTCCTAACAGTTCACTTGTTTCATCCTTGATTCTTCAAACACTACAGACCTAACATCAGCAACACGTGTGCTCTTCCGTTTCCGCTACTCCTCGGCAGACACAGCAGCACCAACCTGACCAATGATCTCATAATCCAGAGGATTAGATGACAGAGTGCTCCTCAATTCTTGTGCAATAATGGCATCTCTAAAGCCAGTGAGTATTGTTCTCACAAAATGTAAAGTTTCTTCTTTTTCCCCTTGAACACCACAACTAAGGTCCTGATAAAGTTCTGTCGCAGATTTTTCCTCAGAGACTGTTTGGAGAAGCTTCCAGAGAATGGGTAAACTAAGATCAGCCTTTCCTTCAATGTATCCCCTCAGTGACTCTGTTGGTGGAATGGCTCTAAGAACACCATCAATAATCTCAACAGTACTTTAACCCCTTTCTTCTCCAGCCTCAATCTGTCATATCAAATGGATGAAACCTATTCCTTGCTTCATGACAGATCCATGAATCTCACAATTGTTGGCGGTGATGTGGTTACGGTCTAAGGTCCATGATAGGAACCTCTTTGCTTTTCAGCTACAGCAGCTGATAATAGGTGCATCTTCTTTTCCCCCAGTGCTTGGATCATTCCGACATTCTACCATATTGGATTCTGAAGTTGTCAAACACGTTGATATGTCCGTACCAGCCTTGACAGGTATTCCAAGCCGCTCCAGCAATTCTGTCAACACACATACATCCAGACCGTACATCCGGGATTTGATGCTCCACTCTGTCTCTGACATCTTCAATATTGGCGTGGTGGACTTCAAGCAACATATGCTGATCCTGGCACGCTCGCCAAGTTGTGAGCCACACAACAATATACCCTAAAACAGAGAGAGAGAGAGATGTCAAGTCACCATTATTTTCCAACGGCATACAGCCCAAAGTCTCAATCACAATGCGCACCAGAATGCATCAGAACACATATCAGAAATACTTTACCTAGGGACACTTTTCCAGGAAACATAATGACCTACCAGGTATACTCACTTACAGCAACTTGTGAACTTCAATGTAACTGTTTAACAACAACACAATACTGCATGAAAACTACTGCTGATACATCAGTCTCAACATTCAAATTGTTTACAATAATCTTAATACACACATGTAACAGGAATATAGTATTTAGAATACTACTTGCATAAACAGCCTTCATACATGTTTTACAAAAATTACTACCGTATTTGAAGGTAATAAGCGCTCCGCTCTAATAAGTGCCCTCGGCAGTATTTGCTAATATATTGGCTAGTGAACAATCCTAATTAGCACCCCTTCCGATTGATCAATGTTCAAAAAGACTAATTTATTCGCCTACAATACGCATTTGTGTGTTATATGCACCCTTAATCATGGGCAATTAAATTCTAGAAAAATATATCTGTCGTACATAAACATTTCAGGCTGTCAGCATAAACCATGAAATTTATCTTTTTTCACAAAATAATATTCTAATAAGAGACCCCTATTACTAATTTCGAGAGCGCCCTGGGCACTTATTACGTCAACTATGGTATATCTATTACAAGTTTTAGCAAGAAAAAACATTTCTCATAATGGAAATAATATATGCAAATAGTCACGTTTACACGATGCCATTAGGCTTAGTCAAAAAACATTACTTCCGGATTGTGTATTTAATGCAACAATATGCATAATTTGACCAGAGACCATATACCGATCCGTATATAACCAGTGATTACATATATGGACATTTAAGTCTGTTACATGTAAATAGAATAATAGTTCAACAACGCCAACTTATTACATATATAATACAGCAGCAGTTACTAATTGAATACAATGGAAAAGATTGCATTGAACGGTCATAATTCAAAATCAAAACAATAACAAACATGTTCCTCAGTGACCTGGACATGTGCTTTCAGGAACGTAACAAGATGAGAGTTACTTCCCATGAATCTAGCTAATGCGGTCATGTGACCCCCGAAAATGGGTGATAAGCAGAGCTTAAACAGCGTTGGTGGAAATTTAATGTTAAAAGATCAAAACAACTATTCTATTCCTGAACCAAAACTATTAGAATCTTATTCCCATACCTAAAATGGTAATCACATTCATCTGTCAATGACGGAACGTCTAACGCTAACCACGACGTTTTTAATTGGCTCGATCAATCGAAAATACAACAAATATACGATGCTACCTCTGATAGAATACCTAAAACCTACTTCTTGGCATTGTTATCTGCAATATGTGATACAAGACGGCCTTATTTCGACCAATATTAATGCATACATACAGCGTAAGAAACTAACAGTTTTAGACCACTAGTCCTTATAATGATAACATATAGCAAAACCCTTAAAAAGGGCAAATTTCCACTAGTTCTTATGATACCTTAACCATTGGACAGTCTGGCAAGGTCCATAGGACTAGTGCCAATTTCTAACGCTGATACATACCTAAAACAGAGAGAGAGGTGTCAGGTCACCATTTACTTTCCAACGGCATACATCCCAATGGGCGATCTTTTTGCAAGCTCCTTCCCAGCGCGTGACACCTTCGTTACACTCTCGGTAATAGAGTATAGAGAGCTCCGCGAACAGACTATCGCTGTGAGGAGCTTGATTTTTTGTTCCAATGGGCAATAACTCTCCTTTTGAAATGATATAAGCGACGGTCTGGTTCCCATATCAATGCGCGCTGCGACAACTACTGACATGTAGAGACGGAGCCAAGCTGAAGAGTTACCCTGTTGCACCTTCGTTCAAAAACGGTCGTTTACAACTGAATTTTATTAACTAGCAGACATTTTGTAGTGATTATTAGTTTATAATATCAACATTTGTTGAGTCTTCAACTACAAGACGAATTGTAACTTTGGAAGATAGCGGGGAAAACGTCATGAAAAAGCAGTATATTGCCACGGTATTTTCTACCTCAGAAAACAGCGAGGCATATCAACCATATTTGGTTGGAAGCATTCTCTGGTGGTGAGAAATCAAAATTGTACAGATGGTGGGGCTGAGGGGCGGGGCTAAATAAGGGTTATTTGGCTATGTTGCTTTAAACGACTTCTTCTCTAGAACTAAGAGATAGATATCAACCATATTTAGTTGGAAGCATTCTCCGATGGTGAGAATTCAAAAGTGTGCAAATGGAGGGAGTGGGACCCCATTCCCATCCCCAACTCCCTGAGGGGCGTGGCCAAATAGGAGTAAATTGTTTTAAATGACTTCTTCTCTTGAACTGAGAGATAGATATTAACCATATATTGTTGGAAGCATTCTCCGGTGGTGAGAATTCAAAATTGTACAAATGGAAGGGCTAATCACACCACCACACACACACACACACACACACACACACACACACACACACAAAAGGGGCGGGGCGAAATATGGGTAATTTGGCAATATTCAGACGACTTCCTCTCTGGTACTAAGATATAGTTATCAACCATATTTGGTTGGAAGCATTCTCGGGTGGAGAGAATTCAAACTTGTACAAATGGAGGGGCTGGGATCCCACAACCACACCCACCCCCAACCCCAACCCCAACCCCAACCCCCTGAGGGGCGTGGCCAAATAGGATTAATTTGTCGTAATTGTTTTAAACGACTTCTTCCCTTGAACTGAGAGATAGATATTAACCATGTATTGTTGGAAGCATTCTCCGGTGGTGAGAATTCAAAACTGTACAAATGGAAGGGCTGATCACCCCCCAAGGGGCTGAGGGGCGGGGCAAAATAGGGGTAATTTGGCTATATTCAGACGACTTCCTCTCTGGTACTAAGAGATAGTTATCAACCATATTTGGTTGGAAGCATTCTCCAACGGTGGGGATTCAAATTGGAGAAATGGAGGGGCTGAACCCTACCCCCACCCGGGGGGACTAAGGGGCGGGGGTAAAAAGAGTTTATAACTTGGACACAGTTAAGATCCGCACTGTATAAACCCTATGTACTATTGAGAGTATAATGAGAGGAATGCACATATGCTACCAGGACTGGCCCTTCTGTTCATCTGTCCGGCACTCCCAAAGGAGTTAGAAAATTGACCATAACATGCAAACCGATATTATCTTCACCCTATGATAAACAGATGCATTGTATACATTTGTTTGTTATGAAGAGAATTATACCTTTAACATGATATATCGTGGATCATGACATGGAAACTGTTCAGATTTTTATGCCACATTTGTATATACATAAATACACGTTCATGATGTCAGATTTGCCATCCACCCATTTTAAATGCTGACAGTCAAAATTACGAAATATTTACAGTATTATATACATGTACAATGCAAATGTATATTTTTCTTGATTGCGTCAATATTCAGGTGAGCGATACAGGTCCTATGGGCCTCTTGTTCTAATAACTTATCGATCATTGAGTACCAGTTTTTAACGAAGCCTCAACATTAATATATATTTCTTAAACTCAAATATGCATATCATGATATTTTTTTCCCATGTAATATCTTTTCTTTAATGAAAAAAAGTTAATATGAAAGCTGTCTCATTCTTAGTGTTTTAAGTGTTTTGTTCGGGTAAGGTCATGTCAATCCTGTTCAAACAAGTCAGTGTACTCAAGACAAGTATTGTTCATCATGCCCTGGTCATGACCTGATCGTGACCTGAAGGTGCGGTGGGGTAGCCTGGTGGATAAAGCGTTGGCTCGTCACGCTGAAGACCCGGGGTCGATTCCCAACATGGGAACAATGTGTGAAGCCCATCTGTTGTCCCCCGCCGTGATATTGCTGGAATATTGCTAAAAGCGGCGTAAAACCATACTCACTCACTCACTCATGACCTGAAACTAGTGTACCAACCATACAGGGTCGGCTGATGGTACCTGTCATCTCGATTCACCAGTCCCCGTGAGGTCCCGGTCAGATTAAATCCCTTGCACCCTTTATATTGCTGGTTGTGAAAATAGTCATAGTATGATTATAGTCACTGTCGTACCTTAAATTTGACGGACCCTTTCAAGCTGCTGGTTGAATAGCAACTAGTAACACCCAGAATCGTGACCGGGGGAATTAATTCAGCTCATAATTAATTTTGCTCCATTTATATGATGGCGCGACTAAACTAATTTCCACTCTCCTACCCAGAGTTCCTTAAATACAGCCGAGCTCCGTCTCTAACACCCCAGTGCAAGCGCAAATAAGGTCGGGAGCCAGTTTAACTTTATTTTGTAATATCGCGTGATCTTACGAGACTTTATGTCTTCCTTGACGACGGTTGTCACTTTGATGTTACATCGACGCCATTTTGGATGCTACATCTGCACTTTGTTGTTCTGAAAACGTTTTTTTCCTACCCTTTGTTGCAATTCTTGAACCTGCCACCATGAATGCGAGCACTTATGTTCAAGGTACAATTCTAATTAGGCTTCAGTAGATTCCGTACCTACACGTTGGTATTTTAGTGTGATGAGGCCGTGTGTATCTTGGCCCCTGTACTGGTCTTCAAACACTTTGCATGCTTTAGGGGCTTAAGATGTTGAATGTAGGGGCCCTTTGTGTACCTTGAACTTGTAAACAGTTTTTGAAAATGTGGGTTCTCTGTTTTTTTAAATCTCATTGACATTGTTTAGGCGCCTTTATTACCATAGTAACATGTTGATTGGGTTGTAAAATGAATTCCGTAAATTCATTAACAGTGGTTTACATGAAGTGTTTGTGAGTCTTGGGGAAGTGTTTTGGGTGGGACCTGCCCGTACTGAAGTTAC
The DNA here is from genome assembly GCF_022045235.1 of Haliotis cracherodii. Taxonomy (NCBI): domain Eukaryota; kingdom Metazoa; phylum Mollusca; class Gastropoda; order Lepetellida; family Haliotidae; genus Haliotis; species Haliotis cracherodii. Next base: position 33,635,933 of record NW_027266319.1, on the reverse strand, counting down.
AAATAGCCCAAGTGGAACACAACCCTGCCCCCGATCCCTTTTTTATAAACCTGGATCTTCCCATGATTTCTTATAAACTCTCAGAACTGACGCAGCAGTCTGAGCCCAAATCAGTATTGTATGGCTAGGCGGAATCCCTTGTATTTTATCAAATAGAATTAGTTTAGCAGTGAAAGGTAAACTGTAACTTCTTATCCCATATTTTGTCTGAAGGGTTCAAGTTATAAAGTAACAGGGATATATACTTTGCAGTATCCAGGCTAGCTGCCCTTGATTATTACCATTACCCTTTATCCAACATAAAAATGGAACATTTTGGAAAAGTTGAACCCCTAAAAGCTTAGCTACATACAACCTGTCAGCACAAAGAAATAAAGTGGGACGATACGCAGCAACTTTTTAGTTGTCGATACAAGTATCGATCACAGTCACACACAATGTAAAAAACATGTGTTCTGACCTTAAATGGTTGCTTTAATAACTGTTCGACTAAACACGAATCGGTAGTGCAAGTTAATAGTGAAAAAATAAATATTTTCCAGCCCCACTGAAGGATATAGTATTTACAGGTCACGAGCCAAAGATTAGGGACCAGCAACATACATTCTGGGTGTTTAATACCCTGTATGTCTATTCTTCTGTTTCTCCACAGTTGATCGGATGATCTGGTTCCTCCAGCCTCTGTCCCAACTGACTTATCCTGCCCCTTGCCATGTAGGTGTCATAAAGGCTTGTCTTTAATAATGCCTGTTTAGCACTTCCATGAGTTTTCACCGATATGTGGAACCTTTTTGTGTACTGGTCCCTGTCATAAAGCTGTAACTCATGCCTATACCATTTCCTTACTTTTAACCAACAGTGTGCTATTTGAATGTTGAGACATAACTTTGGTCCAAAGGCTCTAAAGTTTGTCACATATGTACTTCCAAGAATGTCCTTCATATCATCATCTTTACCATCTATCTCCTCTTTGCATTATCTACCTTCAGTATTTACTTTATAATATCATTGTTTACTTCATGTCTTCAGTTTGACATTTTCTGTAGTTTCTAACACACATTAACTCTGAAATGTAATCTCCAATAGGCCTTTTTCACTTCATTCCTCTTCTGTCTTTACCACCAAAATATTTCACTTGCTGCAATAAAATTCAATGAGTGAATAACTTTCTCCATCTACATAATATTCTTTAATTACATTCCATTCTTTCCACTACCTCCCTATCTATAGCAACCTACTTCTACTTCGAAGTCCCTGACCATCCCTGCCCACTTGTCCCACCTGCCCGTCCCACAGACCCTTCGGCCCAGCACTGTCCCCTCTGTGTCCCTCACCATCGCTGGTCAGTACATCGTGGACGACAGTGACTTTATTGAAGTAGATCTCGTGGATGAGGAGATTATCCAGCCAACCCACTCCTTCCTCAAGGCCTTGCTGTCCAGGGTTGCCAACTTCTTCAGAAGAGTCAAGAGTATGTTTTATAAGAAGAAGGGGGATTAGGCAGTGAACTCATATATATACTTATACTTTGGACTGTTTAGGCATGTATTTAGAAAATACATAAAATTCATCTATGTTTGTTTTTGGCTATTTTCTTTATGTTAATGAAATACATTATTTGTTTCAACATTTTGTTTGTTTAGTTGTTCCTTTTTTGCTATTTTCTGGCTACGTTATAGACTAACGCATGGTGATCACACTTGTAGTCCATGTTGTCAGCCACACAACAATATACCCTAAATCAGAGAGAGAGAGAGATGTCAGGTCACCATTTATTTTCCAACGGCATACAGACCAAAGTCTCAATCACAATACACAACGGAATGCATCTGAACATATATCAGAAATAGTTTACCTAACCTTTTTTAACCGAGGTGGAACTTGTCATGGACATTGTTAAAAAAAGAAGAGTTTGGAACCCTAAGTCCACCTTGTTGCCATGGAAACGTAAAAAATAAAACGTTCTAAAATTTCTTAATAGCAAAAGGCACCAGTTCAGCATGTACCTGACTAACCTGCAACGTTTCATGAAAATATATTGAACGGTTTATGAGTTATGCTCCGGAAACGAACCCTACCCTCATAGAACCTAAGTCCATCTTGCTGCCATGGAAACGTAAAAAATAAAAGTTTCTGAAAATTATTTCCCATACAAACCCACATACTATCCTGCTGTAGCTATGTATCCTGATTTTCATTCAACAGCACTTCAAGATACCTGTAGTATAAAGTATATTTTGTAGATATTATTATCATATAGCAAATATGAATTTAGAAAGTTTATCATCAAATCTTCTGATGGTTAAATAAATGCAAATTGAACCCCACAATCATTCCATGTAGATTAATGGATTTATTTATGTTATTTGTTTTTCATATAACAGATTATACTTGCATATGCTACCGTCAGTGTCTATAATCAGGCCCAATATGTATGTTGACTGAAAATTTCAGTCAATATGTAAATTGACTGATTCACTCAGGCAAGGTATATGTTTTCTTAAATTTTCTTTCATTTATTAATGCCTGAAAAATAGCACTGGATTTTAGACAGACTGACTGAAATGAATTAGACTGCATAATTTAATCTCCTCAATTTAATTTGGATCTATTTTGATCTTATGAAGATCAAAGTAACTTATGTAAGAAATTAAAAATGTTTTCACAATGGAATTGATTGATTCTCCAAACAAGAAATAATACCAGAGTCCTTTTTTTGTTACTTATCTTTATTGGCATAATATTCAGTTCAGAAACAGATGGCAGCTAAAAAGTCATGCATGTGTAATCAAATACTAGTACACATGCATCATTAAAATAATAAGAGTCATTTTGCAATGCAGCTATCTTTTGGTGTGAAGAGAAAAAAGAATAACATAAATAATTTGTTTATGTTGGAATTTGAAACATCAGTTTAGAACAAGGAAACGTAAAAAGCAAGGCGTAATGAAGTTAAGAATGAACTTTATCTGTGTTACAATCATATGATTATTGTCAATGCAAACTGGGTGTAAACACTGCAATGTTAATCCAATCAACATTATAGAGATTGAAAATAAGTATGAATGTATGGTTTTATTTTATAAAAATTGTAGTTGGTACAAATACTCTTGAATATGTATTTTAACTAATATATAGGGTCCTCTGTGTCTGAAAATAATTCTTTTTCTACTTTGTAAAATTAAATCTATAATATATATATCTTTCATTGATCATATTGAAATATAATCATGGAAGTATTTGGCAACAAACGGCCACCATTCATACATGAAATCCTTTTATACAACATGCATCAATTAACCCTTAAATACCAAAACAGATTTCAGTGGTTTCCATTTCTTTTATTTTAAAACATTGTATTTTGATATCGAGTTGATGACATAATTTTACAGTGCCTGTTTCTCATACAATTTCTTGAAAACATTTCTCATTGCTCTATTATATATCTGACAAATACTTACTTGTGTTGCTGTCAATATTGCTGTGTTGCTACGGGCAACTTTACGTTGCATAAGACCTTCACATTTCGCGTACCGCTGTACAAACTGAAATGCATGCATATGATATAGCCTGTTCGGCGATACTACAACATAGGCATAGGAACGGATACAAAATCTACTTAATTTTTAAAAGTGTGATATTCATATATCAAGGGCAACACTTTTAGTACCGATTGCAAAACGTCAACAAAGCGACCTGGAATGAACGATCAGCTGATCTCACCGAATACCTAGTGGTTAACTATACAATATAATCAGTCGTAGTCATCCCTGATGTATCATTAAATCAAGGAATATTTATTTCCGGGCATAACGATAGATACATCATTGTTTAGGCGAAAAGATATGCTGTCCACACAAGCGTGACCGTTGCCGATAGAGGTGAAGGTTATACTAGTTAACTTTCCCAGATGCAACCTGATTATGTTTCTAGGTGCACCACCCCAAGCCTCCGACCAGTCCTTCACGTCAATTGCGCAAAACGATCCCAAAGGCTCTGGAGATTTGGTTGGCGAGGACCATGTTGTGACACCTTGATGCCTCAGACAGTCGGCTGCAATACGAGCTCTGCAAGGACGTGCCTTGTCATCCTGGAACTCAAAGTTCTGACCCACGCACGGGTCAAAAGGGATGACCACGGGACGTAACCCTTGGTCCACATAACGTTGACCGGTCATGTCCCATTAGGAGGCACGGTGTCCCAGTCGTCTAAGGCGCCGCAATTCGCTGTGCAGAGTTGCGTTCCTTGGGCACGCCAGGGCTTTCCTCCCACATTAAGCTGACACGCCGTGATATGGCTGGAATACTGTTAAAAGCGGCGTTAAACCCAACTCACTCACTCCTTTACACGATCATCAGATCCGTCTTCTTGTGATGTGATGTCACCCGAGATCACCCGCCGTACCTATCGTGTTCTGGCGGATGGTACTGCTGCCGGAAAGTACCACTCTCCACGCCGTCTCCAAATACGCTGTCTGCCATCTGTAAAGTGTAAAAATATACCCCGATTCCTTTAGAAAACAGGGTGTATCTCCAATGCCGCAGTTGGCGCCCTCCAAACTGTGCCCACTGTTGTCTGAGGCGTCTGTGTGTCAGACGCATTCATGTGGAAGGACGGCTTGATTTCAGACCCGCAGTGTTCGCTCTGTTTCGTACCGCTGACGTCGAGAGTCGGATTCCTGTGGGAGCCATGACGTTGTCCCTCACTTCTGGTGCAGAAATGAACCCGTTCTCTAAAGTAATGGTGCTTACTGGGAGTCAGTAGTATCTCTAGGCCTTCCTCAACCCACTCTCATTTTAACAACACGTTTGCTGATATCGTCCCCCAGTCGGGATATCACACGTTTAGAATTTCCAAAGTAATTGGCAACTGCATCCTGTTATTGGCCAGCCTTCAATTATGCCTTTTACGCTGAATTTTGTTTTTCATTTTCTGTCATGTACACGTTTGGAGGCATTTTCCAAATCAATGGACCATGTGGTCGTGGCATTTATAGGCACATGCCAGTAACCCGGATGTGTCACCGTGGGCGACATGTGCAAGGTTCAAAGTTTGAGTAACTGTGTCTCGTGCAACATAGATGGTAACTTCATTCTTACAGCTGAAATGACAGGGCTCCCTTAAATATCGGTCCTACAGTAAGACTTGTAGGGATGAATAATGAAACACAGTAGTCGGTACAGAAAATCAAGGCTCCCCAAAACACAGACACTGCTCACACACACACACACACACACACACACACTGCTTCCAAATACAGACACACTGCTCCCCAAAATACAGACACTGCTCCTAAACACACAGACACACACACACACACTGCTTCCAAATAGACACACTGCTCCCCAAAACACAGACACTGCTCCCAAACACACACACACCACACACACTGCTTCGAAACAGACACATACTGCTCCCAAACACACACACACAATGCACCCAAACAAACACACACTGTTCCCAAATACACACACTGCTTCCAAAACACACACATACTGCTCCCAAACACACACACACACACACTGCACCCAAACAAACACACACTGTTCCCAAATACACACACACACTGCTTCCAAACACACACATACTGCTCCCAAACACACTGCACACAAACACACACCACACACACACTGTTCCCAAATACACACACACTGCTCCCAAACACACACACTGCTTCCAAACACACACACCCACATAGATGCTGCTCCCAAACACACATACACTGCTCCCAAACAAACACACACACCACACACACATACTGCTCCAAAACACACACACATTGTGCTCTCAAACACACACACGCATCAAATGGATGCTCCCTTAAAGGGGGCGCACATCGCGATGAGGAAACAACTCTTTGAGACACGGGTAAGAATCGGTTCCCAGTTCCCTTATTCTTGTCGACTCCGTGGATTGGGTGGTCAGGTGACTTGGTTGATTGCGTGGTACGTTGCTGATGCTATCAACCACTGGTTTGTCTGGGCCGGACTCAATCAGTGACAGGTTGCTGAATACTGCATGGTGACGTACAACACTGTTTGGGTGCATAGTGCATACGTATTATACGTCCGCTTCTATCACTCCACACTGACTGACCTGAATATCGACCACTTGTTCGCGGAAATAGAACACAGTACCCAGGGGCGTTCTGTTGTAGTGAGTGAGTGAGTTGGGTTAACGCCGCTTTTAACAGTATTACAGTTATATCGCGGCGTGTCAGCTTAATGTGGGAGGAAAGCCCGAAGTGATGCATGTCTCAGACGTTTACCACTTCGGTGAAACCCACGAGCACGGGTATGGTGCTGACAAACCTAGAAACATAATTGGGGCGAACCGGGATTCGAACCCACAATCATAGGTTTCTGGCGTGCTCAAGGGACGCAACTCTGCACAGCGAATCGCGGCGCCTTAGACGACTGGGCTACCCCTGCCTCCCCGTTCTGTTGTAACTATTATATGTTCATCTCAAACCTATAAGGTCAGTGTATTGCTGACCGTTTGAGATCTGCAATATACCTGAGTACAACTTCACCAAGTAGTAGTCTCTCTCTCTCTCTCTCTCTCTCTCTCTCTCTCTCTCTCTCTCTCTCTCTCTCTCTCTCTCGCCTTAGTTTCACGGACAAATGTGCAGAAAGCGACAACACACTTTCCATAATATAATATATATTTGGTGACTGGTGCGTCAAATTTGGAAATGTCCTTCACATCCCTACCATAAAATCTTTTTGAAAGCCTTACTTATGCAGTGCATGATGTAATCTTTTTAGCAACAATCGTATGATGTTCTGTAACAACTTCGTAGAAGACTCCTGAGCTATCCCTCATATCATCCTTGGGGATAGTTCGGGGTCACTCTGAATCATAACGCATAAATCTAGATATTAAACAGACGGGGCGGTTTCACTTGTCTCTTTTATTTCTTAGTTGAGGTAGGTTTTGTTTGTTTGTTTGTTTGTTGTTTAACATCACGCTCAGCAATATAGTTGAGGTAGGTAAGTCATTGGATCAGACATACGCTATCTGACCAGTATTGAATATCAGATCATCCATATATTGGCGAAAGTTAAACATTTTGGACAACTCGTTTTCATTTCACCAATCCGAGATGAATTTCCGAATTCATATGCATAAAAAACATATCAGCGAGGAGGCAAGAAATGCAGCTGTTGCAACCCGACCTGCAACAAGAAGTACAGTTGCTTATTTGCATCGGGAGTCTTCAAGGAATATCGGGGTGAGGTGAGGTGAAACAGGGTTTAACGTCGTAACCAAGACTATTGCACTTATAATGATAGCGACGTGCCTGCACGTGTGTTTGTGTGGCTGCTTGTACTAGTCCGGACTGATGCCGATTTATAGTGCTAGCCCACTGAGATACCATGCCGCAGTTTCACATGAATACCCTACTCAGACACAGTATACTGACTCCGAGCCGACCAGTCCTTGTTTTAGCCCCTTTATGCCGAGTGCCAGACAGGGTAACAACAAGTACCATCTTTTAACGTCTTTTGGTATGACGCCAAGGAATATCGGGTCAGATCGGCTTTGAGAGAATGATTGCAAAATACATGAGTGAATCCAATTCGTGCATCTTTTTTATACACACAGAACTAAGACACCTTAATTCAATGGATATATTACAAGTGGTTTGGGTAAAAATGAAACATTATGTTAGCAAGCCATTGCATCTTTTTCCAGGCTCCAAATTGTGAAAAGTTCCTTTTCCCCGAAACGGGTACAGAAATAAGAACATTGTCGTACTGATAGTATTAACATTGTAATTTTCACATTGCAGATGACCTTAATGAAACCTTATACCCTCCACCACACAACAATTCTTCTATAGATCGGACGGTGTTGTTAGAGCGTTCTCTCGTGACACTGAAGTCCCATGTTCGATTCCCTAAATGGTGTTCCACGCCAAGTTATTGCTTAAATATTTACTGAAAGCGTCGTTAAACACAACTCGTTCGTTAAAATATTCAAATAAGCAAATAGGGAGAACTGACATTTCGATTGAAACCTTCACTTATCCTTGAAACCATTCAAAAACCTTTCTTAACAAAACCGTCGCTGCTTTCATCAATGGTAAATCCAACCCAAAGATTACTGGCTCTGTAGAGTGGTTTCAAAAGCTTAGTAGCATTTATCAAGTATGTAGAACAACAAAAGAAATGTTTGTGCCTCGACATTAAACCACTATTTTCCCATGTACGCCCAAAGGAAACTTTTCGACAGTTTCTAGCATTGGCGTTATATGTTCCAGCTCATGGTCAAATTTTAGACGCCGCGAGAAACATATTCAGTTTCCATTGTGACGACCTCAGGAGTCCAACGGGTACACCCATCTTGAGGTCGGCGATGCTGAACTGTAAAAAATATCAGTTTGTATATATTACATAATACTAAACAACTTTGTAACAATAACTTGCAAATTCGCATCCTTGTTTGTACCAGGTTGCATGGTTTATTTGTTTAAGCAAAACATCTCAATAAGATAATATATGTCCATCAAATAATCTCCATTGCATAGCATCCTAATTATACTAGCAAGTCTTGTTATATCACGGATACATCTCTATATACCGGTACACCTGATACAGAGTGTTACTACCATCTTACGTAGAAAAGCATGTATGACAATCACTTGTTTTCAACGAAATTAATTATTTGAGTTATGTTTAGTTTATAAAGTTTCCCGAATGTTACAGCTGCTGCAACTACATCGCTGAAATGCTGATGCAACAACTGGCATTGCAGTACAAGTGCAACTAATGACATTGCCCCTCAAATACTGATGCTAATACGTGGCCCCTATACTAATGCTGCTTATTACATTGCCCCTCAAATACTGCTGCTAATACGTGGCCCCTATACTAATGCTGCTTATTACATTGCCCCTCAAATACTGATACTGATGCTAATACGTGGCCCCTATACTACTGCTGCTTATTACATTGCCCCTCAAATACTGCTGCTAATACATGGCCCCTATACTACTGCTGCTAATTACATTGCCCCTATACTACTGCTGCTAATTACATTGCCCCTAAACTACTGCTGCTAATACATGGCCCCTATACTACTGCTGCTAATACATGGCCCCTATACTACTGCTGCTAATACATGGCCCCTATACTACTGCTGCTAATTACATTGCCCCTATACTACTGCTGCTAATTACATTGCCCCTAAACTACTGCTGCTAATTACATTGCCCCTAAAATACTGCTGCTAATACGTGGCCCCTATACTACTGCTGCTAATTACATTGCCCCTAAACTACTGCTGCTAATACGTGGCCCCTATACTACTGCTGCTAATTACATTGCCCCTCAAATGCTGATGCTAATACGTGGCCCCTAAAGTACTGATGCCAATTACATTGCCCCTCAAATACTGATGCTAATACGTGGCCCCTATACTACTGCTGCTAATTACATTGCCCCTCAAATACTGATGCTAATACGTGGCCCCTAAAGTACTGATGCCAATTACATTGCCCCTCAAATACTGCTGCTAATACATGGCCGCTATAATAATGCTGCTAATTACATTTCCCCTCAAATACTGATGCTAATACGTGGCCCCTAAAATACTGATGCTAATTACATTGCCTCTAAAATACTGATGCTAATACGTGGCCCCTCAAATACTGCTCCTAATCACATGGCCCCTAAACTACTGCTGTTAATGACATTGCCCCTAAAATACAGATGCTAATCACATGGCCCCTAAACTACTGCTGTTAATGACATTGCCCCTAAAATACTGCTGTTAATTACGTGGCCCCTAAACTACTGCTGCTTCTTACGTGGCCCCTAAACTACTGCTCCTAATCACATTGCCCCTAAACTACTGCTGCTAATTACATGGCCCCTAAACTACTGCTGCTGCTTCTAATTACATGGCCCCTAAACTACTGCTGCTGCTTCTAATTACGTGGCCCCTAAAATACTGCTGTTAATTACTTTGCCCCTAAACTACTGCTGCTAAGTACGTGGCCCCAAAAATACTGCTGCTGCTTCTAATTACATGGCCCCTAAACTACTGCTGCTGCTTCTAATTACGTGGCCCCTAAAATACTGCTGTTAATTACTTTGCCCCTAAACTACTGCTGCTAACTATGTGGCCCCTACACTTCTGCTTTTAATTACTTTGCCCCTAAACTACTGCTGCTAACTATGTGGCCCCTACACTTCTGCTGCTAATTACATTGCCCCTAAAATACTGCTGCTACTCCTAGCATGTCTGCCACATATATTTCCGAGACTATTGTTTCTCCTAGAAATAATACAATCAGTCGATTGCATTGCTGTTACTTTTCTTCGGTCACAAGTTAGTGATAACAGGGTTTTAGAAATGAACGCTAGGATCACGTTCCTCACTTCAAACAACTGACACAGAGTATATACAAGTGCAGCGATGAAGATATAATCCACAGCATTACATAAAACGTGTACGTTGTACGTTTGCTTGAAACACAAACCTTTCTCATGGGCAAAAAAACCACCAACCACGCTTACATTCACAAAAATATGTACTCCAAACAAACAGCTCTTTCTAAGGTTAGACTCATCCACAAGTGGGACGCAGACGCTCGCAACATTTAATTCCGTGTCATGTGATCGTAAAGACGCTAACGGGTGCACGCTCTCTGTAGCGATGAATATAGTATCTCTCCGATTTGAACGCTACTGTGACCTTAATGACTTTGGCATTGAGTTTTTAAAAATTTATTTTAAATTCCTTTAGTGGCACAAACCACAAGCAAATACCTTGGTGTCTAAACGTTTAATAATTGCTGACCCATGGATTGTGTGATAATGTTTCCATATGAACTATTTCTTTCAAAACAGGCGACACTGGGGACGCTATAGACATTCAGTTAACGGGTTAGCCCAGCCCCCTAGTGCCTCACAAGAATGCCGCGTGGGTCATGGACGCTACTCGCAAATTAAGCTGTGTAAAGATTATTACCATTTGTATACAGACGCGGCTGCCATTTTCAATCATTGAAACGTTTGATGCGATCAAAGAGCTCTCGTCTTTGCAAAGTTTAAACAAATAGTTAAATAGTCACAAAGGTACTCATTAAAGAGGGTACAGGGTGTAACGCTCCTGGGTAGAAGCAGTGGGTTGAAAGGATAGGTGGGTGGGTAGGTAGTGGGTTACATTTAGGTATCGAGCCGATGAGGTTCAAACCCACAGCACACCACATTCAGAACATTAATTTGCTCCAGTGAGCGATTTGTTGTGGTAAAACGTGAGGACAGACTGTTTTCATAGCATATTCGGGAACAAAATATTTTTTTTTAATTTTTAAATTCTCATTCACTTTGTTCATTTATGTCTTGATCATTTCAGTTAAAAAAGACTAATGGGTTTCAGTTTGATAACACGTTCGCACCCAAACATACAAAAAATGTATCGTCATTTCTATAATTATTTATTGTAAGCCAGTAAAGCTTACACCTACTACACGTGAATCAATAACTGGCGTTTTACCAGGAAATACAATGCAGATGTATCGTGGTGTTCATGACCCTATTGAACTCTTTACTCAACAACACAGACCGCCTCCGTGGTCATGTGTTAGAGCGTCCGCCCGGAGAGCGGAAGGTGCGGGGTTCGATACCCGGCCGCGTCATACCAATAGACGTTAAAAGATGGAACTTGTTGTTACCCTGTCTGGAGCTCGGTTTAGTCGAGAAACATGCTCAGGCCGGTGATGTACAGGGCCGTCCCTGATCCGGAAGACCTCCTGTGACGACACATCGCGAAGACAGGGACCTTCTTCGTCTCATACGCCGAGAACCCTTTTTAGGGTTGGTTTTACGCCGCTTTTAGCAATATTCCAGCAACATGACGGCGGGGAACACCAGAAATGGGCTTCACACATTGTACCCATGTCGGGAATCGAACCCGGGTCTTCGGCGTGACGAGCGAACGCTTTAACCACAAAGTTAACCCGACCGCCCCTTGTAGGGTGGAATGCGCCATCCGGACACGTGGCGGTTATACCCGCTACTGATCTGTTTCACGTGTCATGTCAAGTAGAGACTTTAAGGAACATGTTCACATGAACCATCAAACGTTACTCGTTTACTTAATCCTGCAGCTCCATACTGTTTTTAAGTATTGTCTAAGGTCAAAAACAGTACCTGTGTTACCATGATGTTTTTTGTCAGAAAATTTCAATCAAAACTCACCAATATCTTCTATATCTGTTGTCAAATGTTTGTTCTATCCGATGACATTGGTATCGCCCAGCTCATTCGGTCAGTGATCCCATGCCATGATTTTTGCCATTTGACATGGTTCAGAAATAGGGGTATGCTTAACTTTTTTTCTTTGTGTATAGGTCGAATATTGTTGTCTGCTCCGTAAAACAATATTTACTAACTCCTGCTTCCAGGGATGATAACATTGAGCAAACTTCCGGGGTAGTCTGTACCAGGAACATAGACGCGTGTAGTCCCCCGTGTTTTTTTAAACAATTCCTAGATAGGCTATCGTTTCTCATCTCCACCTTCAACCAACAAGAGAGCGGACGAGCGCGATACTAAAAAAAAAAACCTGTTTTCACCAATTGTGTAACTTCTGTTTTGATATTTTAAAGATTAAAACACCAGGTACGAGTCTTTGAATTATTTTATGACGTAGATCGCTTTGCTTCGGAAACGTTTTTTTAATCCACATAGAAGAAGAAGGATCAAGCTGTCCTGTTTTTATGAGCGTGCAATAGCAGTGTTACCTTTTTCATCGCATCGCGGCCTTTATTGTCCACAGCAATGGGGAAATCGAGAAACGTAAACGTTTTATTATTTCACGTCGGAAGGAAAATTCAGGGCAGGCGGGTGATGTGAAACTCAGAAAACGATACGGACAGACTCAGACCAAGTGGATCAGTGACTTGGTTGATTCCTTGCTACCTACCCCGACCGTGTGGACCGATGCTCATTATATCGACCACTTGTTTGTCGGGTCCAGACGCGATTATGATTGCCGCGTGCGGCGTTGAATAACAAACTAGCTAACCTACCACTACTTCTAATTCCAATATACAATGTACAGTAAACGACGGTTATAACGAACACGCTTATAACGAACTGACAGATATGACGAACTTATTTTGGGGTCCTGGCCATTTGCTGTATATATGCCGTACATATTCTTATAACGAACTACGGTTATAACGAACTAAAACTAGTGGCCCATTTCAGTTCGTTATAACCGTAGTTTACTGTACAGGAATTAATGTGTAAATGTGTTCCTGGTTGACAAATATTACTGTATTGGAAAACATTTTTGTTCATATCTAATTCTCTTTACCCCCGCAAGTGTTTGTATGTTTGTTTGTTTGTTTTCTGTATGTTGTTTCAAGAAGGAACCGACAGCGAAGTGAATGGGTCATCCTGCCCCTGGAAAGGTGAGGCGAGGTGAGGTGAAGTTGGGTTTAACGTCGCGTCCAAGATAATTACACTTATATAGCGACGTGTGTGTGGGTGTGTGTGTGTGTATGTGTGTGTGTGCGTGGCTGCTTGTACTCCGGACTAATGCCGATTTATAGTGCTAGCACACTGAGATACCATGCCGCAGTTTAACATGAATACCCCACTCAGACACAGTGCACAGTGTGTGACCTTGTACTCATGACATCGTACCCCGAGATCGTGAATCGTTGCTCCTATTATTAATCACTGGTTCCACTTATCCAATTAAATTACAAATACGTTTCGTTTGCTGTTTGGGAATAACAGGGATATGGTGACACGCACCAACCAACTCAGCAAGCCTGACCACCCGATCCCATGAGACGTCTCATATCATAAATATGTAAACATAATCCTGTTTCGGAATGAACACTGAATTTCCTCAAAATATCTGTCGACAAATTCAATTTTAAAGCATCATCCAATTTGGAAATAAAATCATTTCAAATCAAATACTAATCAGTACTTTCACGAAATATGTGTATCGAGCTGGTCTTATGTTGGTCCGTGTTATCAGGTGCAAAGTACAAACTGTCGCTATCAATGACCTACATTAGCGTCATCAATCACGCCTCTTTCAAACTTTTCCTCATTCACGAGGAACTGTTCCGCGTTCAGACAGCGCATGCGCGGGTACCCGCGTGGGTTAGTGTTTTGACAGTTCACTACGATTCCATGTAAATACAGACAGTCACATCGGGCTACGGCAGCAGCCACGATGCAAGTCCCCACACTGGTCACCGTGCTGGCTCTGCCCTTCCTGGTCATGTCGCGTGGCGAGGGGGGTCGGGATGGTACTGGTATGCAATGTTGGACGAGCAGACCACACAGGAGAGTAAGTACTTGTTTACGTTGTTGTTGTTGTTATTATTATTATTATAGCGTGCAGGTCGTAGACGTGTAGTTGGATGTAGTAGTAGAAGTAGTGGTAGAAGGATTTATAGTTAGGTCAGTATTAACCGCATATGTATTTACATGTGTATAGTAGTCCATACAGTAGTAGATGTTGTTGTTGTTGTTTGTAGTAGCTGTTGTAACAAGAAATAACTAGCAATTATCATCAACGGCGGCAGTATACAAGTTCAGTTGTAGAAGTAAAAGTGGTAGTTAACGGTGGTGGTTGCATTAGTAATGGTAGCTGTGGGAGCTGTAATGTAAGTAGTTGTAGTCGTAGTCGTAGTGTGTATGCTGGCAGGAGACCTACTATAAGTAGTGACAGCGGTAACGTAAAGTAGTAGTGGTCGCTGTGGTAGTAGTAGTAGTAGTGGAAGTAGTAGTAGTAGTAGTAGTAGTAGTAGTAGACTCCTAGCTTTAGGAGTAGTCATACTAGTAGTAGTAGCTGTAGTAGTAGCAGACGTTGTTATATTCCAGCTGTATGACGTCATCATCATCATTAGTAGTAGTAGTAGTAGTAGTAGTAGGAGTGGTGGTGTAGGTGTTGGTGGTGAAGGTAGTAGTAGTAGACTCCTAGCTGCAGGGGTAGTCGTAGTATTAGTAGTAGTAGCAGCAGCAGTTGTAGTTATATTCCAGCTGTATGACGTCATCAGCAGCAGCAGCAGTAGTAGCAGTAATGGTAGTGATGGTGGTAGTAGTAGTAGACACCTAGCTGCAGTAGTAATAGTAGTAGAAGTAGTAGTAGTAGTAGTAGTAGTAGTGGTGGCGGTGTTACCAGGACTATTGGTTGGCTAAAAACGTAGCAGTTGTAGCAGTTGTAGCAGCTGTAGGTGTAGCTGTGAGCAGCGCAGGTTGTCCAGGCTGTCACAGCACAGGCACTGATGCACGAGGAAGTACATTGTAAACTGAGGCGTGCAGCGTTCTCGTGTGCTCAGTGGTGTCAGAACCAATGGGTGTCCTAGATCACGTGTTTAATGACAAGACAATGAGGATACAACTGTTGATTCTTCCCCATGCGTTACTAATGGTACTCACAGATCTGGTTAAAACAGCAGTCGATGACACAGTTTGCAGGTGTCGAGTTTGCGTTCCTACGACGCTTCTACGTGCACTTGTCGGTCGGCAATCAGCTGGCATACACACGCGAACACGCCCCCCTCAGATACACGGGACTTTAATATAGACGCCCTGAAAAAAGGCCTTCTTTCAAATCTGATCCTATACGATCAAATACCAATATGAATGTTCTTGAACACAGCATGTATTCACTGTTCATTGTTACTCCTGTATGAGGGGTCAGGAGATGGATGCGAAAGGAGTGCCCGTATGACAATAGGGTATTCCCCAATGAGGGGCCGTCTCAAAGCAATATGTGTATCAATTATTATGATGATGATATCTAAACACGAGCTAGTGATATTGCATAAGAAACATAACATCCAAACAGTACTAGTAGTAACATGGGCAGATGTTGGTACAGTTTGGGGAAAACTTGTGCTTCTGATTTTCTGTAAGAACTGATTATGATTCGTCCCCAGCAGCGTCCCATTGAAAGCGATCCGACAATGCAACATGTGATATGACCCAGCGAAATGGTCGGCGTTGTTGATGTCATGACACGGGAGGAAGGCACATTTTGTTTTATTTTATATGCTATGCGTGTATGCGTTCATGCGTGAAGGGTTGATGTGCACATTGTACATTTTAACTTTTAGTATTAACTTTTCAATAAGCAATAACACTTCTGAGAAGTTTAGTTTTTTGTCATTTGGGGTGAATTCGAGTGTTTAGCAATGTTTAATGTTTAGCAATGTAGAGCAAGACCCATCAGTAGTGTTCCGGGGCGGTCGGGTAGCCTAGTAGTTAAAGCGTTAGCTCGTCTCGCCGAAGTCCCGGGTTCGATTCCCGACATGGGTACAATGTGTGAAGCCCATTTCTGGTGTCCCTTGACTTGATATTGCTGGAATATTGCTAAAAGCAGCATATAACCATACTCACTCACTCACTCACTATAGTATTCCCTTCTTTCACTCTCGTCTTCTTTAAAGGTGGACTACTTTCTACAAACTGCTACGGGCTAAAACGTTGGTAGCGTCTCGTGAAAACCTGGGACACTGTCTCTGTCATTAGGGAATCAGTATAGAGTCTCTTTTAACGCCTCCTTTATCAGTATTTAAGATATATATCACGGGGTGTTAGCTTGACGTGTGAGGAAAGCCCGAAGTGATGCAGGCCTTATATATTTACTACTCTGGTAAAACACACGAGCATGGGTATGGTTCTGACAAAAATAATCTAGAATCATAATCATGGCAAATATGGGATTCGAACCTACGAGCACAGGTCTTAGACGACTGGGCCACCCGTTACCCCGGTGAATGAGTAGCTATTTAGGTTTGAGGTATACATACATGAGATTGGGCTGGCAGACAAAGTGTGTAGCTGGAATTTCAGTCAGTCTTGGTAGGGCAGCCAGTCGGTTCGAGTGCAGCGCCCCTTTAAACAACGCTACACATTCCAATTACTTGTTCAGGTTTTCTTGAGGAAACTCTTTCAAAAGATAATTCAATCAGTTCGATTTTGAATTAATCATGTAACGTCTTACTTTCAGATTTCGGTCACACCGTTATACCCTTCAGGTAATGTGAGATTGTTGTTTTTGCCAATTATTGATTGCATTTTTCAAACATACCATTGCTGTGTTGATCTCTCCGGCTGTATTTTCGTCTTGGGTTCATTTTTTTTTATAAAAATAATATAAAAAATAGTCGCTTTTCAATGTCAATGGATCACTGTGCTCTCGAAATTCTGTGGAGTATACACCAATTATAACAGTCCTTTCACATACAGTAAACTACGTTTATAACGAACACGCTTATAACGAACTGACCGATATAAGGAACTTTTTTTTAGTCCCGACCATTTGTTGTATAAATGCTGTATGTATGCCTATAACGAACTACGGTTATTACGAACTAAATTTGGGGTCCCTCCGAGTTCGTTATAACCGTAGTTTACTGTATATAGGTATTTTATAGATTCTGTTGTAATACATGTTTTGTAAATATTGTTTTCCTTAATGTATATCTGTATAACTAATTACATGCACCAAACACGGTCATCACCATCCACGTCAATGTTTCCAGACTGTCAGGCGGCCATTGCGTCAGCGCCATCTGATCAAGGAGAATCCGAGGGGAGACAACTCAGTGTTACGCGGGACAAACACAAACACACACTACTGAAGTGGAAAGTAAACGAAAAGGGTAAGGTGAAGTCATTACCCGAGAACCGATTGGTATAACTGGAAAATACCTCAAACATCGCTCAACAATATCTAATAAACCTTATGAACCGTGGGAACAGGCCCCGAGTAACCAATACACTGCAGTAGGTGATGGTGATTTTTGTTGGTGAGATGGATGACGTAGATCGTTGTTCACGCTGTCGGTCTCAGGTATCACCCGCTATAAATATCTACACGCAACACCATGTGAACGCAAATATATCTGACCTGAGGTGAGGTGAGGTGAAATAGGGTTTAACTTCGCGTCCAAGATTATTGCACTTATATGGCGACGTGCATGTACGTGTGTGTGTTTGTGTGGCTGCTTGTACTAGTCATGACTGATGCCGATTTATAGTGCTAGCTCACTGAGATACCATGCCGCAGTTTATCATGAATACCCCACTCAGACACAGTATACTGACTCCGAGCCGACCAGTCCTTGTTTTAGCCCCTTAATGCCGCGCGCCAGACAGGGTAACAACAAATACCATCTTTTAACGTCTTTTGGTATGTGGTCGCGGATCGAACCCCGGACCTTCCGCTCTCCGGGCGGACGTTCTACCACTAGACCATGGAGGCAGTCATATCTGACCTGAAGCTATCCTTTGTAAATGCGTAAATTTAGTACAATGTTCATGTTTAAATGACGTTTTTTTTATTTTCCAGGTGATCGTGTATTTGCAGTGAGTGTTGTGAATGAAAGTTTCAATTCATCAGAGTGTTACCTGGTCAACACCACGTCTGTGAAATTAGGAAAGAAGGTGAGAAGTGTTCAGTTACTTGTCAAATATGCATGTAATAATATGTTTATGAGTATCTTCATATCGTATTCAACGTTTCCTGGTATGACACCTAAAACTGCTGAATCTGAAAGACTCTAAGTTTGGACGATATGGAGATATAACTTGGGAACAAAAATGGTCCCCAATATTGACGTCGAAATGAAAACTATGTCATTCATATATTTGTAGTCAATGATTTAATTTGAATATGTGGATATGTGGATTTTGTTTAACTAATTGGAATTTATTGACAATGCATCTTGTTTGCAGGGGAAACGAAAACTTATTCGATGCAAATATGACCGCAAAGTCAAAGATACCAAGGGCAGACAACTCCTACTAACAGTTGTTCCCGTGAACAGTTCACTTGGCGCTATCGGCGGGATCTTGTCGCATAAACTGTCACCTCGAAGTGAGTATTTCCTTAAACTGGTCGCACTGTTGGTTCCAATGAATGCGATGCTTAGTGCCGTTAAATCGCTGACCAGGAGAAATCGGCCACCACCTGTCTACTCAGTAAGTGAGCTAGACAGGAGTCTAGTCTAGTAAATTCCATGTAATGTGGTAGTGATCTGTAGAATCTTACTGGTATCCATCGTTCATTTGCTATTCAACAAACCTTAATCAGTTAAAGATGATTAATCAGGATCGCACATCTGGCGATGCAGACGTGTTCATTCATTGCCGTATTTCACTGAAAATACTCGTGATTGTATTTTATTAACTGGGCTATTGGCTCGACTCAAATACTGTTTTCCAAACCAGGAACTGACATCAATAATCCTATGCATAAAACTTTAAAAAAACTGTCTTATTAAGTAAGCAGGAGGGAGATGCATTAGGCAAAACGGTGAGACGGGGGTTGTCATTTGTTTCTTGCTTCATATGTGAACACATTTCAAGTTTCATTAACATCGACACGGTAGCTTCTCTACGCATCCCCAAACACCGTCCTCATCTTCCCGAGGCATGAGAGTTATTTGACTATTAAGTCCAGGAAACTTTTACAGTAAGTTAACTCCCTTGCGCCGGGAAGGTATAGTTATGTCAATGTTAATATGTTGTAGTGTCAGTACCACAACTGTCGACGACGCCCGCCCCTACAGGCTGCTTCAACTGGCGGCCCCACAACATCAGCGGAACAGTAACCGGAAATGGAACCATCACTGTCACGTGGTTTCCGGCTTTCAGAGACGGTGGTCTGCGGGTCTCTCTTTATCATAAGGACACGGAACAAGTTGTTCGTGACAAACAAATCCTATCTTATGAGGTTGGTTTATAAGTCAAGAGCCAAACGATAAAATACATGACGATGCCCTGGAATACCAGTATAAAGATATCTTTTCATATGTTTCTGGTCATCCTCCATTTATGAGTGTAATATGTATTCCTCCTGTTATGACAAATACACTGGAACCATTCATATATTATTTTTAAGCCCGATTCCTAGACCCGACACCAGAAATAGCCGTCCAGTTAAATTGATCTACTGTGCGAGAGAAATATCGTATTTAGTTTGGCCCCTTTACACAGGGCTGCGACCTTTGTAGCACCTTTGAGCGATCAAAACCTGGCCAGGACGCTCAATGGTCGCCTAAACCCAGAAAATCATGTTTCTTTGTAACTGCTCCATCAGTTGTTCAGCAGTAACTGCTCGAGTTGTTCAGCATCTGCAACCACGATGAAACACTGCAGGTACAAGCTCTCTATTTATAGGCAGGTTGTGCATTTAGCAATCTTCAAGCAATATCACGGCGGGGGACACCAGAAATGGCCTTCACACATTGTACCCATGTCGGGAATCGAACCCGGTTCTTCGGTGTGACGAGCGAACGCTTTAACCACTAGGCTACCCACCGCCCCCTGGCTAATCGAGGATGGTTTTAGGTTTTCAGACATGGACATTTGTGTTATTTGTTCTCAATATTATCCAGTTGGCAGTATTAACGTTGGCACTTCTATTGTAATTATTACTGTAATGTTAACTTAAGTATGTACTATTCGGCCATGTCTTTTTCATCTTTATAGACAGTTTTGGACGAGATCACCAGTCACACATTTGAGGGCGTGGAGAATGGTAACTATGAAGCATGGGTAAGTCTTTACCTTCTTTTCCCAGCATTTCACACCACAATGCATTGTACAGAAACACGACATAATACATTTATAGTAGTGTTTGAGTGAGTGAGTAATTTGCATTCAACGGCGAAAGGTGTGTTATTTATGTCAAGGGTCTGCTTGTTGTTGGAGATAAACGTTATTTGATGCAGGTTTTAGACGTTTTACCCTTTGGTGAGACCCATAAGCAGGGCATGGTGCACACAAACCACCATGTATCATAATCATGGCAAAGCTGGGATTCGAACCCGCGACCTACCGATCTCAGTGCATAAAAGGTACGCATCTCTTCACAGTGAAATGTGCCGCCCAATAGAGTAGAGCCACTCATCCCCTCCATTGTATCGGGAAAAGGTGGTATTTACTGACTACTCTGTACACATCAATCAATGGTTCTTAGCTGCAAAAGGGTGGTCGGGTAGCCTAGTGGTTAAAGCGTTCGCTCGTCACGCCGAAGACCCCGGTTCGATTCCCGACATGGGTACAACGTGTGAAGCCCATTTCTGGTGTTCCCCGCCGTGATATTGCTGGAATATTGCTAAAAGCGGCGTAAAATCATACCCACTCACTCACTCACTCACTCTAAGCTGCAACATGCCTCTTTAACAGATTAAGGCACTCGCTCATTCCACGGCAATGCAACGATGCTACTTTAAAGAAGACAATTTACAATGTTTTCTCACTGTGTCATCCAGATCAAGCCTACAGGCTGCAAGGACTGCCCAGAGTGGGAGACTGAAGAATGCCACGTGAATTCCGTGGCAAGTGACCCCATCTTTGCGAGCGGTATGTAGTATTTAGTATTTACACCTGTACCTGCCCTGTCTACCTGTATGGTAGTGAACACAGCAACAGTTTATATGAACGTTTTGATTGTAATGTTGGACAAAAGCTTTTATTTCTGGAAAGCCAAGACCAAAATATTATCCCCGAATTAATGTTATGTATAAGGTTATATATAAAAACTATTTCTAAAAGGGAAAGCACGAGTATTGAGGAACTAACAAGTCTCTTTATTTCAGAGCTGAAAAGAGGGATGAGGATAGGTTGAAAGGGGAGGGGGGGGTGAAATTGGGGATTGTGTTATTAAATGTATGCTCTGGCGTCTGTAAGAGTGACTACTGGAAAGCAACCATTTCATTTTCAGGGGCTGGAGTGGGGTGGGGAATATTAGTTTGAGATGTGCTTCTTTTTTAATGTTGTTGAGCTCAAATATTTTTTCAAACATAAGCAGGTGCTCAATAATATTTTTAAATATATAACAATATCGAACTGAATTTGTTTGTAAACTTGTAAGCAAGTGTAATTTGGTGATGTAATATTATGGTAAGGACAGATATCGCCATCCATTTATTTCGAACTTCAGTTAACACCATTTACTATGTATTTAGTGATGAAACACTGTGTACATCTGACCAGAAAAATCGATATGTCTCTGTGAAATGGCCTGTTGTGATTATGAATGCCGGAACTACTTTCAGTCAGCCCAAATGAGACTATTGTATCCAGACTAATACAAGTAAGATGAGTTGTGTATTGTACAGCTCTGACACTTGTATATTTGGCCTCCGTGTGCTTCTCGTAAGAGGCGACCTCATGGATAGGGCGGTCAGGCTCAGTGACTTGCTTGATTGCATGCCATCATACCCCGACGGCCTGGACCGTTGCTCATGATATCAATCATTGGATTGTTTGGTTTATCGAAATACAACAGGAACATTGCCGAGAGCAGTGTCAGACAGTGAACATGCGTAAAGTTTACCCCCGTTATTTCAGAGCTGACAACACCGACTCCTGTCGGCTGCTACAACTGGCATCCCAACACCATCACACTTATTCTGGTTAACCGAACTTTAAAAGTCACGTGGTCGCCAGCGTTCAAAAAAGGTTCTCTTGAAGTCTATCTCTACGACAAAGAAGAAAATAAACCAGTTGCCAGTCACACGTACAAGTCTTATGAGGTGAATCTTACGTTTGTGTATATTTGAGTGAGTGAGTTGGGTTTCACGCCGCTTTTAACAGTATTCCAGTTATATCACGGCGTGTCAGCTTAATGTGGGAGGAAAGCCCGAAGTGATGCAGGTCTCAGACGTTTACCACGTCGGTGAAACCAACGAGCACGGGTATGGTGCTGACAAACCTAGAAACATAATAGGGGCAAACCGGGATTCGAACCCACAATCATAGGTTTCTGGCGTGCCCAAGGAACGCAACTCTGCACAGCGAACCGCGGCGCCTTAGACGACTAGGCCACCCGTGCCCCTGTGTATATTTGAAGAGTATCGGCATTTTATTTAAAATTTTCATTTTACGATTTTGTGTATCATTGTATAATGATAAGCGAATGAATAGTGTTTTGCGCCGCAGTACACGTTATTTAAACTGCATCATGCAGACCCATAAATAACATCACGGAGCCTGGGCCAAACGCTGGGGGCTGAGAACCTGACTGTATGTAATTGCTGTACGTATATTTATATGAAGAAGAATTATATCAATTGTCATCACACATGAAATTAATGTAATGTATCATCAATATTTCAATGTGTATTTTAAAGAACTATATACATGTATTACTTACAGATATATGACCAGGACATCACAAAACATACATTCCAGAATGTCAAGTTTGGAAGATACGAAGTTCGGGTGAGTCTTCTTATTCATCACAATAACACACAGCACGAAAAGGTTTATCAATGCAGAAAATCAATACAGAATTGTGACTAATAGGTTTATAACTGTTGTAAAATGTGTAGACACTTCTCTGTTTATATGCCCACAGATCAAACCTACAGGCTGCAAAGACTGCCCGGATGTAGAGACTCAGGGATGTCACGTGAACCCCATATCCAGTGACCCCATCCGAGTGTTCCGCCCTGTCGAAGGCAAGTGTGGCGAATGTGGGTTTGGTATATTGTATTGATGCGGTGTGAAGGCCCAGAGTGCCCAGTTACCCAAGAAGCTACAGTTCTCGGTGCAGAGATGTGTTCCTCGGTCGTGCCTGGATTCAGTAATCGTGGGTTCGATTCCAAGATTCACCCTGATCGTATTCTATAACCTGAGTCACTATCCTCCCACATCAAGTTGAGACCCGTGAAGATTCCGGGGTAGAATAGGTCTTCAGCAACCCATGCTTGCCGTAAAAGGCGACTATGCTTGTCATAAAAGGCGACTAACAGGATCGGGTGGTCAGGCTCGCTGACTTGGTTGATGCATGTCATTGAGCCCAATTGCGTGGATCGATGCTCATGATATCAATCACTGGATTGTCTGGTCCAGACTCGATTATTTACACACCGCCGTCACATAGCTGGAATATTGCTGAGTGCGGCGTTAAACAACAAACAAACAAACAAAACATCAAGTTGGCTCAACTTGATACAAATGATGAAATAATGTCCAATGAGGCTTGCAGTGGAACAGTGCAGCGTTTGTTTGATTTGTTTGTTCTTTAAAGCCGCACACAGCAATATTCCAGTCTGTAAATTTTAGAGTCTGGACCAGGCAATCCAATGACTCACATCATGAATTTAGGTTTGGTTTGTTTTGTTTGTTGTTTTACGCCGCACTCGGGAATATTCCAGCTATATGACGGCGGTCTGTAAATAATCGAGCCTGGACCAGACATTCCAATGATTGATACCATGAGCATCGATCCACACAATTGGGATCGATGACATGCTTCAAACCAAGTCAGCGAGCCTGACCACCCGATCCCGTTAGTCGCCTCTTACGACAAACATAGTCGCCTTTTACGGCAAACATTGGTTTCTGAAGACCTATTATATCCGGGATCTTGCATCCTACTATGTTCATTGTCTCCTAAACAGGGGGTGGCCCAGTCGTCTAAGGCGCCGCGATTCGCTGTGCAGAGTTGCGTCCCTTGGGCACGCCAGAAACCTATGATTGCGGGTCCAAATCCCGGTTCGCCCCGATTTTGTTTCTAGGTTTGTCAGCACCATACCCGCACTCGTGGGTTTCACCGAAGTGGTAAACGTCTGAGACCTGCATCACTTCGGGCTTTCCTCCCACATTAAGCTGACACGTCGCGATATGACTAGAATATTGTTAAAAGCAGCGTTAAACCCAACTCACTCACTCACTCCTAAACAGGGACATAGGTCAAACTCTTAATGAGTGATCTAGGTTTGTTTGCTTGTTTGTTGCTTAACGCCGCAATATTACAGCAATATGACGACGGTCTGTAAATAATCGAGTTTGGACCATACAATCCAGTGATTCACATCATTAGCATTGATATACGCAATTTGGATACGATGACACACATTAACCAATTTAAGTCAGCGAGTCTGACCACCCGATCCTGTAGGTCGCCTCTTGCGACAAGCATGGCCACTACAACATAATGTGACTATATGTTACAGAGCCTGGCTTCATATACGCAGTATCCCCATCCAGTATTGAAGCCTCTATCCGGGACAATTCGGCAACGTTCTATTTCATGATTGCGGTGACGATACTAGCCGTAATCAGCGCTGTTGCCATGGCAATAATGTGCATAATGAAAGGTAAGCCACGTGATACAGGATGAACTGATAAAGTGACATTCTTGTTTAAGCGAGGTTTCTCGTGACGTATTTTCAAACTTGACTGTAGGGAGGAAGGATTTATATTTGAACTTCTTTTGGCCACGCCCCCTGCGGCCCAAAGCGCCAAAAGTCGGAGTGTGTCCAAAAACGACATTTGAAGATCTTAACTCAAAAGTAGTAATTCAAGGGGCGTCAGGTAGTGTGAAACAAAATAATTATTTTAAGTTGTTTTAGACACAAGAGGTGATGTGGTAGCATGTACGTGTGTGTTGACCAATGCCTGTGCCATGACAGACTATCTATAGCAATATGAAAGCATCGGGTGTTCTTTAATTCTTTTGAGTAGTACATTAAATAGACCAATGGGGTACATTTTCGGTGTATTTTGGAAACATATCGGAACAATTGGGTATTTTGGATAAATGAAGTTTAAAAGAAACGTATTGGGGTGGTTCCACTATAACACCGCAGCAGGGTGGTCTGAAAGTCTCTTCCACACAAGGCAGACACGTGACTGGGACGCGGTGACGCACAATCAGCCTTGTCACAAATTGTACCCGCTCCATTCTCATTAATGGTATCCTTCCACACGGAGTAATGGGGACCTTGTCTGCCCCGGAATCCCCACGAAGGCTATTACCCTGAAATATAATGAGTTGATTATTTTTTTAAACAACAGTGTATTAAGTTGTGTTTTGTTTTGTTTCAGAATCAATGCCTTGCTTCACTAGGAAATGTCACAATGTAAAACAGTGTAAGCCCAGTCTACCGTTCAACGTGGTGTACACAAAACTGAGTAAGTGTGATGTTTGTTTGTTTGTTTGTTTGTTTGTTTGTTGTTTAACGCCTCACACAGCAATATTCCAGCTCTATGAGGGCGGTCTGTAAATAATCGAGGCTGGACCAGACAATCCAGTGATTCACATCATGACCATCGATCCACGCAATTGGGATGATGACATGCATCAACCAAGACAGCGAGCCTGACCACCCTAATGTCTTGTAACATAAGGACCGCCCTTCCTAGTACTCGGTAGTCAGTAAACACAATTGCCAGCTAAAAGTGCATTTATATCAGTCTTCTGATTCGAGTAAACATATCGCGATCTTACTCGGGCAGGGTCACGTTTTTTAATGTAGATCTATGTTCAACTTGTTTTTAAAAGAGGCATTTTGATTTCAAGATTTTGAGAGAGAGAAAGTTGAGGTGCGGCTTGTGACGTCACTTTAGAAACAGTTGAATGACCATATTAGGAGGCGAATTGTTCCAGGGTATATTTTTCATAATAATATGGCTAATCGAGGATGTTCTGGTACCTCCCTGACTTACTTTTCCACACCCCACACCAAAAACCACCCACGTTTCAACGACGACCTAAACGCAATTAACACACTACTCCTTGTTCACAGGTAAAATGGAGACTGGTAGGGATGGTGAAACACTGCGCATTGTCATTCTTTATGGCGTAGACCATGACTCCCACATCAAGGCGGTCAGGGCGTTTGCCCAGCTGTTGAGGACGCTGTTGAACGCCGAGGTGGTCGTCGAGAGGGAACAGAGAAGACGCGACGTTGTTAACATCGCAGACTGGGTTACGACGAATCTCGAGCCACCGACGGTCGTCATCGTCGTCGCCTCCGAGGGTCTGTATCAGCTGTTCAGCCACCATAGTGGCCAACAGGGTGAGTGTATCAGCACGCTGCAGTCGGATATGTTCGCCGACTTCAGCTCCAAGGCGCTGGGGTATCTCAGGGAGAAGAGTTTCACCACCACCAGATCACAAATCGTACTTCCGGTGTCTTTTGGCTACGAGCATGGTGACGACAGCCTGAACAAACTCATGGAGTCATGTAGATTGCTATTCAAAGGAGTATATTTCAAAGTTACGGAATCGACGTACGAAGGACAGAGACTTTTATACTTGGATGAACTCCTGCAGTGTCTGAACATGAACCAGACAATTCATGTTCCCCATAACATGCCTGAAGCTCAAGCCTTCCTAGGCTATGTTGATGCTATGAATGACCATATCAGGATTTTCGGAAGCACGTGCTGGAAGTACGATCCGAGTATTAGGTACGACGAGCAGACGATCTACAGTCGGGCGTCAAGCACAGGAAATCACATGAACGTCGGGGATACTTTCAGCATAGGAAGTGACGTCTCGGGTACCAGTAAAGTGACCGTGACCTACACCTGCAGGAAGTGCCTTGCTTCAAGCTTATTAACGTTGCCTACCAGCGGAATCTGTTCTGTCAGTGACACGGGAGTGCGATCTAGTCGTCAATATACAATATCGGAGTCGAGTTGCGTGTCGGAGCCGGTCTCCGAGACACGTGACGAGGCAGATGTGTTTTATTCTGAAAGCGAAATTGGTCCCGACACACTTGACCCGATACACGACTCAAGAACTGTGTCATCTCCCTCGACAGAAACTTCATTCATTGAACCTGTGCATTTGGAACAGACGGATATTGTAGGAAGAGATTGTTAATTACCGTAAACTACGGTTATAACGAACTCCAAAGGGACAACTAATTTTAGTTCGTTATGAGCATATTTACAGCTTATATACAACAAATGGAAGGGACAAAAAAACAGTTCGATTTACCCGTCTGTTCGTCATAAGCGTGTTCGTTATAAACATAGTTTACTGTATGTCATTTCTGATATCGCTGAGTCTCGGTATTATAAGTGTGTTGCTCTTCTTGGAGAAATCCAGGGATCAATATTAGTTCAAATTCGAGTTGATTAAAATTTTGTATTTCATTTATACTACTCAACATTTGCTGAGGACTGCATCTTTAACTGAGATGACTATTTTGGTTCTAAACAAATGTTGCGTAGTATATAAGAGGAGGCTTTGTTGCATAATTCTACACCAGTGTATTGAATACTAATGCTGAGGGCATTTTTTCGGAATCCTAGACAAATCCCGGAGATTGATATATGTTAATATATTCAGGTGTGATCTGTGATAGTAGTATTATAATCATGTAGATTAGCAACACCCCTTAGACGACCAAATAGTTCCACTTGGTACAGGCTCGATTCGTAAACAAAAAGGTGCAATATTTGTATTAGCCATTCCACCAAGATGGCCCTAAATCTAAGGAATGAACCTTCAACCTGTAACCCGACGCCACATCCCAGTCAGAAACAGGCGTACGGTTTGTTGTTCCTAACTGCAGTCTCCTCTGGTCGCCCAACAGGTACAGGTAGCCTTAGACTAACATTTAGTATCTTTAATCTTATATTACACAATATCCTTCTTGGCTCTAAAAATTAAAAAAAATTCCCTATGCTGATTTGGAATAGAGCTAGCTTAAGCTGGCTAGACTTGCTTTTGTATGCATTTCTAGATTATTATTTTTTCATAAAATAAATATATTCCACGGTCATGGTGCAGGACTAAGGTAGCCTCGAATATAATGAATAGTCGTTATAAGGAATGAGGAAAAAACATGCTCATAAATATGACATAAATAATTTTGTTTGGGACGCTTAGTGTTCATTTGTTGACTGTCCTCGATTGCTTCCTGTGTATCAATTCTCAATTCTAGTGTATACTACTCAACGTTTGAAAGGGATTGGTAGTATCCAGGTGTGTATGTGACTGCTCGGACATGTTGTCAAACGAATAGTATTCGATATTGCATGGAACGGAAGCATGTGCAACTTCAACTTACGCTGATTAAACATAAATCCAGTTCAATAAGTTGTCCTCGTGTTACGTCACGGTATGAAATATCCCGGTGTCCCTGCCAAATGTTGAGTAACGTATATCATTATAGAATTGAATATGATAGAACAATAAATATTACATATCGCAGAATGGACACATCATACACTGGATAATTGAGGACGGGTGCTGACTGGATCTCTAACATCTTCCCCAGGCAATAGAGTTACACTGACTATAAAAGTGGAAACTGGACTTTAAAAGTCAGTTAACGCCCTTGCCTCGATAGTATGGATATCTAAATACTGTTTTGCTCAAAGTCGATCCATGATCTCGATTGTACCTGTTCATTTTTTTAACAGATTTGAAAATTACATTTTGGTCCAATCAAATGATTAAAATGTCTTTTTTCGTCTATATGATGGTTATGACCATCGCTGTTGTTCATTGTTGACTGTACTTTATTTACATTTTTGTACCATATTGTGTTCATTTTAACTTGCGTTTTTGTCTTAGCTTACCAAAATCTCATTTTACAACACTTTCTCTACATATATCTTGTTACATACTTGTGTTGCGTGATTGTACATTCTAATCGATTATAGCTCTTACCAGCCTGTTTCTGTTTGATTTGAAATAAAATATCAAAGTATTCTTCATCCCATTCCATTCATTCGGAACGGTAAAAAGGCCTGGGTTTCGTCTGGCAAGTGAGTGAGCGAATTCGGTTTAAGGACGCTTTGAACACTATTTGAGTTACGTAGAGAATCTCACTCAAATGTTTAAAGGTCCAGGCTTGCCGATGATTTTTTTTTACATTTATCAACGAGTGTAGAATATTTAATATCAAAAGACGCGAGAGTAAGAATCGATTTATATCAGTTTGTAATCAGTAATAGCCAATGTCTTGAGTGTGAACGGTACAGCTTAAGCCCCCGTTACAATATATATAAAAAATGATATAAAAAAATTGGTCACTGAAATCTTGTACTTGTGTCTGCTTTTCATGTTTATTGTCCGGATTTATGCGGTTGTAATAATGCAAACTTATAGCACTAGGGCTGCCTTTAATATACAAGCGACCAATTTAGGAAGCTGTCTGAGCGACTTACGACAAACATTACGACGGCCATATGAGCTGTTCTTGAAGCTGTCAGGGACAGTACGTCGACGTTTCTTTATGTACTTAAATCATGGATGAAATAATTTCCGATACATGCCCGATTCCAATCTCATTAAAATCAGATCTTAGTTTTCGCTACCGCTACTTTGTTTAGCATAGCGAGAACTAAGATCTGATTTTAATGAGATTGGCCCGATTCAGTTCTCAAACCAAAACAATAGAGCTCCGCACAGTGAAGCGGACAAGGCAAGCGCTGCGCAGAGTAAACCGACTTGAATAGTCTTGCTTTTTTACCCAGAGGCAAATTGAAGAGAAAGCTCTTGTGTATTTCTTACGGTTACAAAACACCACTTGCCAGCTTGATTACATTAGAAGCCAGTGTTTATCAAAGCCTAGATTACAATATAAGTATGCCTCGATCGTATGTTTCCAATCATTCCCCGATACCGAGGGTTCCTTTCACAAACTAACACACAGGGACGGTTCACCACCACTTGTAATTGCGACTTTAAACGTTTCGTGTTTGCAAAATCTTAAAAAACATAAACAAAAGTATAAAAAAAATATTTACGGTCACGAAAATTCTTTATCGTACATTTAAATGCGATTATATACAAAATCAACTTCAACAAAAAATATTCTTGAAAAGTAGGAGCGAAAGGGCTTGACACTTACGATAAAGAGAGACAATTTAAGGGGCGGTAACTCTCGTATGACAATAGTTCCGCCAAAGGGTTATGTTCACTTCAGTGAAATATTAAGTGTTATGTTCACTGCTGAGAAATATCAAGTGATGTTTCACTGCAATGAAATTATCACTTTTCTCAACTTCAGAAAACTCAGTTTTTCACACGGAAGTTTATAGAAAAAAAACCGTATTTATTAAATCCTGTCATTCATGCGTTCCCATGAATTTAAAGTTTGACGCTTGGAACCATTCGCGCCATATCGGCTCCCTCCTCAGCACTCAGTATCTTGTAGGTTACGGAATGGGAGGAGTATTCCAAATGGCATCGGGATCACTCGTGAGTGTCCGCAGGCTAAAGTCACTTATACTTACCCGTTCCTTCGTGAGTGTCCGTGACCTATTCGACCCTTTCCGTTCAATTGCCTAAATCATGCTTCATGTGCTCGGGTGAAATCACATTTTTATTCACTGTCCAGCGAGAAAATGGTCGTTGCTACCGTCCAATTTCCGGTTTTGCAGAGGCAGTCGTTACCCACTGTGGCTTATTTGAGAGCACGGCACATTTGCAAGTGATACTCTAGATCGACACTGGTGGATCAGGACGTCAAACGTTTCTAACTGATACGGTCCCCAGTGAGTACAAGAGTTGTTTCATGCAGCTAGGAACAGTATTACCAGTTTGATGTAGCGTAAAACCCAAAGCCACGCAGGCCGAAAACGCTTTCCACTTTAGTAAAACCCATGTGCATGGGATTGGATCTGAAGAAAAACAATATTCATAAGGCTAATACAGGATTGGATACTGCAAAATCACGAGGCGTCAGACACTGCCAAGTAGGTTCTTAATACCCGGTGCTCGTGGAGTAGGTACCCTTATGAAGCACTCTCCTACCCAGAGTTCCATGCGGCCGGCAGCCAGCTAGCATAGTACCTCTGCCACTGGCCAGCGCCATGTGACGATTCGTCACATCTTTCACAGTCCATTCAAGATATTGCATATGCTTTTCATCCGTTTCATGTTTGACAAGTCTACACATTTTCATAAACAAATGTCAAGGAAAGGTTAACTTTCATTGAGAAAGTATGCAAATACGTAAATATCTACTTGTTTTAGCGTAGTTATCCTATGTTTACATTGGTTGTACGGCTCCACGTGCTGTCATCGAAGCCCAACGGAGAGCTAGCGAAACGGTCACTTTGATGCATAAATATATATTGTCATGCAACTCACTGTCGCAGTTATAGTAGCATATCTATATAGTTATGCAAAACAATATGTAAAGCGCCCCCAAATACTTGCATTAGTCCGTTCTATACTGATTTCTGAAAAAGCGCGTTTGTTTACAAACAAGAGAAAAGTCCGGTCACGTGATATGCAAATTAGCCTGTGGCAGTGGTGTTATGCTGAGTCACCACTGCGACGGAGTGTGCCTTAAGAAGCTGTATTATTGCTTACAGCATTCACAAATTTCACTTCAGGTAGAGCCCATACGCAACAAATCCCAGGTAATAGGAACCAGTTGGAGCCGTCAGTCTGGCAAGTCTGTACAACGCCTTCAGCTTATCAAGCTACCGTATTCGATCTGTAATGAGATGGGGTGTAATGGGGGTTAACGTCGCGTTCAAGATTGTTGCACTTTTACAGTCATGTGCACTTATTTTGTACGTGTGTGTTTTATCATGCGACAGTTTCACGTGGATATATGATTCAGCCAGCCACAACATGATTTAGCAAGCCAGTCCTTGTTTTATCCCCTTAATGCCCCGAGTCAAGCTTGGAATATTTTAACGTCTTTTGGTATGGCACGGCCAGATGATCGAACGACCAACTCTGCTCTCCGATATATATGCTCTACACACTTCACCACGGAGGCTGTGCCATCATTGGTACCAAATGAATTGTACATTATAAGTTGTAGCAGTATCACTCGGGGTACATGTGATTCCATGCGTCCCGCGTTTAGTTTTATACCTGAAGCGGAACGTATAAAAAGCACATGTACCCCGAGTGATACAATGAATTTATCTTGCCGACATGTTTATCTGCCAAAACCAGATTGAAAATTGTCAGAAAACAGCTGTTCGATTGAGCTTAGGGTTTCTTGAGCTATGTCACGTGGCTTTGACTGGAAAAAGCGTGCGGCTTTTTGCTTCGAGGCGGGTATAAGGGATTTATTCTTCCTTTCAGAAATCCAGTTAGATCTCTTCAGTGACCTGGAGGTATCATAAATAAAAACACGTTTAAGCAAGATTGTGTTCTGGTTTTATTTGTGGGTCGAACTCAAAGATGTGAAAATGAAAGAAATAAAATACTTTGTCTTTCCTTGACAGAAATCTTTTATCCACATATTTTGGTTTGAATTGGGGTGGGGGGGGGGGGGTGGGAGGGGGGGGGGGGGGATTCTATTCAATTAATCACTATCTAATGATTCTCAACAAAGGTTCAATCATCTTCCCGAGGCATGGGAGTTAACTGACTATGAAAGTCCAGTACTTTTAGAGTCAGTTTACTCCCTTGCCTCGGGAAGATGGGGTACAATATTAGAAATGCATTTTTGATGTCATATTACTTGAACTTAGCTAGGAGCGATTGAAAAACATACATACTACAAGAGGTGAGGTGAAATGGGGTTTAACACCTTCAAGATTGTTTATTGCACCAAGTGTGTGGCAACTTGTAATGCCGATTTTAGCGCTAGCCCACTTAGATACCATGCCTCAGTTTAACAAGAATACTCCACTCACAGTATACAGAATCCGAGTCAAGTCCTTGTTTTAGCCCCTGAAGCCTAGCGCCAGGCAGGGTAACAAGTACCATCTATTAATGTCCTTTGGTTTGATGTGGCCAGGGAGCAAACCCCCAACCTTCCACTCTCCATGCGGAACCTCTACTACTAGATCATGGAGGCGATCTTTCAACTACAAGATACATAATGGCCTGTATCATTTACCACACAACATATACAGGTTGATTTTGAAGATAGTAATCCAACTTCTCATACAAGATTATGAGGCATATTGTTGGTGACCAGAAGCAGGAACGTTGTATGAAGCCACCATCAGCAATATTTAAACTATATCATGGCAGCCTGTGAATAATCATGCTTTGACCAGGTCAATCAGTGGCCTTGAAGTTAATTGGTCTTCACCAACCCATGCTTGTGGTAAGGTGTGTCTAACCATCAGACTCACTGACTTGGTTGAAGCCTGTCATTGAATCCAAATAGTGATCCCAAATGTGATGTCAATAACTGCATTGTGGATTATTCAGATCACTGTTAAACAGTTGGAATATTGCTGGTCATGAGCAACAATTCACACTACTAGTGCCATACAATCAACCATGTGACACACTGTAGCCACCTAATCCTCATTTGTAACAAGCAGGGGATACCGAGACCTAACGGTGGCTTTACTTCACCATATGGTGTCCATTTCCTACATAACTGACCTGCATGGGAGTGTGGCTGCTTGTGCTTGTCTGGACTAATGCCTCTTTTATAGTGCTAGGCCATGGAGATACCATAAACATGCCAAAGTTGAACATAGACTCTCCACTCAGACACATCATACTGGCTTGTCCTTGTTTTGTCCAATAAATGCTGACCCCCAGCCAGGATAACAAGAAGTATCATGTTTTGCTATGACATGTCCAAGGATCAAACCACCGATGCTATATCCACTTGACAACAGACATGGTCCTATCAGTCATAAGAGGCAACTAACGGGTTCGGTTGGTCAGACATGCTGACTTGGTTAATGCATGTCATTGATCCTCGCAATTGGGAAAATTGCCCATGATATCAATGACTGGATTGTCTCGTCCAGACTTGATTATTTACAGATCGCGGTCATATAGCTGGAATATTGCTGAGTGCGGCGTTAAACAACAAACCAACCAGGAATGAAATAAAATCATCTGTAACAAAATATACACAATCATTGATTTTACATGTTTATTTTCTTTACATTCACATCAGTGTCTATGATCGTGGTCGCTCCTTCTTTCCCTTGAACAGAGCCCATAGGGAGGTGTTGGCCACTTTCACGATCTTGAAACGTACACCGGGGATATCTCCCACAGCGTGACCTTTTCTTCCGAATCCAGCTACCAGAACCTCGTCGTTTTCCTGTAAACATTAACAATGACGAGTTACACATTTGGTTTACACACACGTGCCCCCACAGTGAGGACAGACTGGGCTTCAACAAATTAGCAACAAGATATTTTATTTGGCAAATCAAAGTTAAAGTATACTACTGCATTTGGGTATTTAAAAGAAAAGTGAAACATTTAGAGGCTACCAGATGTGAAACATTGTAAGCATGGCCTAAATACGACCACAGAGATAATTCAGTGACTACCCATAACTGATCCATTTAGATGCCCTTGCGACCAGCGCAAGTTTGTCCTGCTATTACACACTCTGGTTATGAGCATGTGTGCATAGCTGGTAGATATAGACATTAAATGACTTATTTTTTTGTCATAGATTGCCAAACAGATATTTTGGTTTTCATTTATTAAAACTGTTTTGGTGAAAATTAGTAAATATTTGGTTAAAAGGGTTTCGATTCGAGTATTGATAATAAACAATTCACCAGATATGTGAGTGAATTGTAACAACCCTTGTAGGTAAAGGGTCCAGTTTACTGATAATAATTGATCAGATTTAACACATGGAATATGAATGATGTACAAGATAGTCCATGTTCTACAGAATTCATCCTTACACAAGATTACAAAAGTAACTATTACTGCAGGTCAAAGTGATATTTTAATGAACTTACTTCAATGAAGTTGAGGCAACCGTCATTGGGGACGAAGGCTGTGATCTTCTTTCCGTTCTTGATGAGCTGCACTCTCACGCACTTCCTGATGGCAGAGTTAGGCTGCTTAGCCTCAACGCCACTGAAAGACAGTCACAGAATAAACAAACAAATTATTTTAATAACAGTCTGACTTCAGGCATGCTCACCCTAGAAAGTCCAATAATACTACTAAACTTTATTGAAAATTATGCCAAGATATTAAGGCCAGCGATAGAAACTAGCATGTTTAGTCCACTAGTACTTATGAAAATGATAACAAATAGCAACAGCATTAAAATGGCATATTTCTACTTAGTGTGTGAGGTATTAACAGCATATCAGTAAATTGAGGTTCATCATTTCCACGATACGTATCACAATATCATATTTTCATACTTAATATATGTGGTGATTTGAAATTGGCATTTTTATCATGTGTTTATGTTTTATGCTTGCCAAATGTCTTCGCTGCCAAGGAGCAAGCATCCGGGGCCCAAAGATGGCTGCATATTTATTGAATGAGTAAACATTATGTTGCACTAGCATCTTGTTTTGTTCCATTTATGAACTTCAGTTCATACCTTAATGTATCAGATTGCTTCCGAATTAATACTTTAGAATTATACAATGTATTGTGATACGTATGGCAATACGGCGTTGGGGAATGCAAAATATTGTGATTCACTTTAAACCTCTAATACCTATACCTTATTTCTACTAGCACTTATACCTTTACGGTTGGGCAGTTAGGCAAGGACTATAGGACTAGTGCCACTATCACTTTCTATCACTGTTCAAAGGCCAGAAGTTTTTTGACAGACACTATATGATCAAGGTACATTATACATGTTGTCTACACAACACAAGACACCTCAATCACAATGCAGTCACAGACAATAATCACATGAAAAATGTCAAAGTCTAGTAAATTTCATGTTAGTACTAGTAGGACCTGTTCTATTCTGACTGGTTATTTGTCAACAAAAAATACAGCAAGAGTAATTCAATGCCACGAGCAGTCCAGCATGAATACATGTAATTAATTGCTGTGATTTATTTCTCCCCAGAGTCTTGTGACCAGTGAAAAGAGAACATCCAAGTGCAAATCTGTACTGAAAACTTTTGAGTCTACTAGACTGAATTTCACCCCATCATTTTAGTATAGTCTATGGAACATGATTAGCTGAGCTTACTAAACTGAGCTGAATTTTACAAGACTGGATTTGGATTAGTGGCTAAAGTCTCACACTCAAATGCAACAATTTAAGCAAACTGAAGACTAGGTGCTTCATGATACGCTAACCTCATTTATCAACACAGCGCAATTATCGAGTCACAATATATGTATCGCAATACTCAATTTTCTCAACTCCTGCATGAAAAGCTCCATGTTCATGTGACTCAGCTAACAAGAGTTTATCAACTTGCAAGACTGGTTAATTTAGGTTTGTTCTGATTGTTTTCACTTTTAAGCAATCACATTTAAAACTTTTGTTTCATAAGATAGGTAATTCTAGCCCAAGTAGTTATTAAGCTCTGTTACTGCAAAATATAGCAATTGCTGTTCTAACACACACATTAATTGATACATTGTTAAGCATATCGTGCCGTCAGCTGTAATTTCACAATGAATCGATGAATCAGACAACCCTAGAGAAGACATTCACTTACACTTTCTCCAGCACAATGCCCTTGGCGTGTGAGGACCCCTGGAAGGGGTTAGCCTTCCACCTGGTTCCCAAATGGGCTTTCTTGTAGTCTTTGTCGTGCCATCTCTGGTCACGACGATGGTCGCGCATCTTTCGTGCAGTACGAAGACCCTTTGGCTTTCCTGGTTAACAAAAGAAGAATTCTTATGAAAAACTTGCATTTTCAATTTCAGTTTTCTGTTATGTTTTTCAACTGATACTATCAAATACCATCAAATTTATTCTGCTTTTGATTTGATTGTTCCAACCTGTTGAAGAATTCTCATTTCATATCACTCCTGCAAACTTTGTATGATCAGTTCTATTCCTGTCACAGTGATCCTGTTGGTTACCTTAACAATAACATTAATTACCTAGGTGTTTCTATTTCGACTGCTGAGGACTCAGATAGTTTTAGGGGGCCCAAGGTCTAATCATTATGGGGGGTGGTGGTGAGATTGGGGAGGTTGAGTGCCTGAAAATATGACACTGTGAGGAGAAAGAAGGGGTGTGGGGGGAGAGAAAAGGGAAGGAATAGTTCTGTTTTCAATAAAAAAGGGAGGGTGTGTGTGTGGGTGGATATATAATCTCTGTCTCTCTTCCCCAAACCCTAATTAATAACCAGTCCCTAACAAGCATTCTTACACCTTTGATCAGTATTGTTGCATCCCATGGAATGGCAGTGTAAATTATTTCCATCCATTCTACGTAATGCTGTGTTACAATACAGATGAAAGGACAAAAACAACACTTATCCTTTTCTGTCACTTTCAAAACAATAGGCTGATGTTATTTAGTTGACGTTGGAAGCTACAATGGTGATCTTTCCTCGATACAAATGCCATTGTGACATTTTCATGCTGCTTGTTACTTTTGACATTCTATATTAAAAACCAGATTTTAAAGATATCTTCAGTACATTTCGGATATCAATCAGTAATGTCCTTGAAAATGAACCGTAAACCCCTGAAAAATATGAATGTTTCATAAATCCTTGAAATAGTTCTGATCAGGCGGCCCTAACAAGCAATCAAACGTCTGGGTAGAGTTTTATGCTCGTTAAAACATGCAAATAAATGTGATCAAATTTAAACCTCTCTGCTTTCAGAAATACACCCGCTTAAAGTTTCAAGAATGATCAACATATTTGGGAAATTGGTGACTAGTCTAGTTAATGTTCACCATGCCTCATCGGCCTTTGCACTGCAAGTATGTCCCGGTGAATCAACCTACACGTCGATTTATATTAGTCATTATGGCCAAAAAGTTAACCAGACGTAGAATAAAACATTTGCTTTTATTAAACATGTTTATCATTTGACAATGTTCCCAACAAAACGTGTATTTTTTAGTAAATGTTCAACCACGTGGGCAACACACTCACCCATGTTGATGGGTAATGGCGTAAAAGGAAGATCTCGGTCTCTTCTCGTTCGGCCTGCGAGATTTTGATCATGTGACCATATCCACGTGATCGGTCATAAGCAGCAAGATGGCGAATATGATGATGTCGACGATACAGACTGTGGTGGCTTTCACGTTCCTGGCAGTAATCACTGCTGACAAAGTGCCTGTTTTAATGTGGTCACAATCCAGGTAATGTAACTGGCGCATTTTATTTGTGTATATGGACCTTAAACGTGTCATCAAAGGATCCGTAATTATTAAAATTGATGCACTTCCTGAATCGAATGGTCAAATTTATGAAAAATCAAAGATCAGGCTAACATTATCTCTATGCTTACTGCGTTTATTAACAGAAAACACTCTTTAGAATAGGATTGTATGATCATCGTGTAATAATTAGAGCATTTCTTTGGACGGATGTTATGGTCCATGGCGCGACTAGTAGGCGAACTGTGATGTCCTGTTGACATTCCACTGCATCTGGCAGTGACTTCCATAAGGTACCTGAAGGTGACCCACATTTCTAACTCTGATCCCGGTGATTTTGGTATGCAGTAGTCACTGATGATCACGGCTTTGTATTTATCGCCCTTTATTATCTGAGTGTTCCGACCACAAAGTTTTACAAGCCATGGACTTGGCAATACGTTTCACCTGAAGATGCGTTGTTATCACAAGCCGCACTGACTAATGAATAAGAATTTTTTTGTTTTGTAATTCGAAGTAAATGAATACAATGGGCAAAGGTTCATAGTGTTCATTAATATACATCAGGTAAATGGTTAGAAAGTCATTTGTATTATATTTTCACTTTTCAACAGAAATGATCTGC
The DNA here is from genome assembly GCF_022045235.1 of Haliotis cracherodii. Classification (NCBI taxonomy): domain Eukaryota; kingdom Metazoa; phylum Mollusca; class Gastropoda; order Lepetellida; family Haliotidae; genus Haliotis; species Haliotis cracherodii. The sequence continues at coordinate 33,596,568 of NW_027266319.1, read as the reverse complement.
AGAATCGTAGTCCAAGCTGTATAGTCCACAAGGAAGTGTCACTAGTCCTTTGACTTCTGCGTTTCCATTAACTCATTGACTAGGTGACTAATGTCTGGACTAGGTTTATTCAATAACGTTTGACGTGTTGGTGGTATTTTCAAACTTTCCACCATTACTATTCATGCTTTTATAGCCCACTGATCCCATTGATTCTGTCAAATCATGCAGATAGGGTTGTTTTTAGGGTTTGGTTTTCATTTGCAATATGAACATGTTCCTTGTAATCACTAATAATGATTAAACTTATGAATAATGATCAGATAATCCTAACAGTGTATTTTTCTAATTCATTAAAGTTTCATGTGGCACCTAGTGATCATTTATCACAATTATCTTATTAACATGATTAATATATACAATCTGCCATATGCTTGCAGACTGAACATCAAAGTGTTGTACTTGTTGGCTGTTGGATAACAATGTGCAAAACTGTATGAGCTGTTACAATTATGTCTATGATAACAAACATCTGTAAATGTCAGATATGGTTCACATCATCAAAGGCTTAGTGCACAAACTCTGCTGTTTCACCATATCAATCAGTAGAGAGATGGTAAGCTAGTAGCATGATGAGAACAACGGCTATGTACAATAATGTTAATGTATGCAATCTAATTTTCAGTCTATGTATTGTCAGTGTTCCAAACTAAGAGGGTCGCTTGAGGTTTGCTCCTATCATTTGAATCTAGGGATAACCTAAATCTTTTGACATTGTAGTTATGAAAACGCGGAAGAATACTCCTTGTTAGTGCTTAATTTTGAACTAAGATTACAGACATGTCATTTTAATGATTTTCTGATGTTTCTCTCTTCAGGCCTTTAAGTGATCTACCACAGACATATGCTGGCAACAGTATCGATGGTCAAACTTTCCTCCACAAGTATATATCCCCACTCACAAGCAAACAAGGACACAATGTTGTGGCATTTGTACAAGACAAGGTTGGTTTCCATATTCTCAAAATGTTTACCTTTCTGTCTTATCGGTCATATTGTGAGACCTAAAACACTCATCATAGTCAGTTGATAATTCTAATTTTTTACTATTATTCACTTTAAGTTTTGTTTCCAGATACACATTTGTTTCACTTGTAATATAATTATGATTTGTTATAAGTTAGAATTATAAGTTAGCATTAACCAGTAGAATCCTATGGGATCCCTATGCACACAGAACAAATCTGTGCTGATGTACTGTCACACAATGAAGCAATCTGAATACCCGTAGTGGAACTACCAGTACACATTTATTTTTAGCTCCACATGGAAGATTTCTCCAAGTATGCCGATGTCTACAACCCATTCAGTGATGGAGGTGCATTCAAGAATATCAAGGTTTGAAACTGTGCTCTAATATGTTTATTATTGTATTTAAATATATCTGACACAATACCATGAATACTGTTGGGGAAAATGAATATTGTAGAAATTTGACACCACCATAATCATAATAACCCTAGTGCGTCAATCTTTTGTTTTATTGCTTTTTTTCCTTAACTAAAACAAACACAATTCTTCATGTCAAATGAAAGATTTCCAAAGGCAATGTGACAATGATTTAAGGACTGCTTTTATGACATATAGTTAAGTTAAACGATATATTCCTTATAGCAATTGTCATTGTATTTGTCATCTTTTCTTTAGTTCATGCTTGTCTCTGTGAACAGGAAATTATTATTTATTATTAAGACCTTACTCTGTTGAAGTGGTAAACATCTCTGAGCATGACCTGTGTCACTTAAGGATTTTCATCCAAAAATTAATGTGACACGTCACAATGTAACTCTATTGAAATACTGATTAAAGTTGTGTTAAACTCACCCACTCCTCACCATGTCATGTCGAACACATGTTAATTTATACATGCTCCTTCCTTCAGACTCTTATGGATGACCACTTCTCTGTGAACCTGCCTGCAGTACACTCTCCTAAAGCTGTCATTGATGGTTTGATGAAGGAGTTCAAGGGCCGAGTGCACAGTGTGACCAGCCCTGAACATGTATCTGGGCTGAAAATAGAGAAAGACAAGAGTTATCTTATCATGGTTCTCTTGCCATCCACTGGTCAGGAAAAGAATGAAGAGAGGGCGATTTCAAAGAATGGTAACAGGCTGTTGTTACATCTTCATGTTAAGCCCTGACAGCCGAGCGGCATGTCTTGTAGCCCATATTAATCCTATTGGGTGTGTTAATTCCAAAGCACAAGATGTAATGTAAAAAAGCATTAGAAGCATTTTGTTCTTGCCAAACTGCCCAATAGGTTAAAGACAGCATAAGGACATGTAGAAATTTGCCAAATTTAAGGGTTTTGCTATATGTTATGACTATGAATATTCAACCTAATAAATGACCAACCCTTTTTCCAGTTGTGCCTATTACAAGTACCGGTAGTGTGATATGTTACGTTGGCAAATGGCGAGTCACTTTTGTATGCCATTGTCATCACATTTTAATATCTTGGTGTGTTTATGAATATGCATGACATGCACTATTCTTGGCAACATTATGTGTATCCTGTTAATGTCCCTCCCTTTAGAAGTTAACTATAGTTATGTCATGTTATGTTATGTTATGTACTTCAGTTTTCTGAACTTGAGAAAAGTGATATTTTCATTGCAGTGAACATAACACTGGATATTTCACTGCAGTGAACATAACACATTGACGGAACTATTTTTTTCTTTTCTTACAAGAGTTGCCCCCCTGAAAATTATCTCCCCTTAATCGTAAGTGTCTTCTGCTAATAAAACATGGACACACTCAAAATGAGTGAAATTGAGGCAGATTGGAACTGTCACATGTACTTTTGCATGTCACCTTATTAGATTGTGTATATTTACTATTAGAGAAAAATTAACAAGTTGTGTAATATATTTCAGATTTTAGAATCCAACATGTATCAATTGAGAATATTTCTGTCTTTCCTTTAAAGATGAGAAAGTTGGAGAGATTGTGAAAGCTCTTAACAAGCGCAGTATTGAATACACAGCACTGTTTACAGGCGAGAGAGCAGAACGGGTTAGTACAATATTGGCACAATATCCATTATGCTTGTGACAGTGAATCCACAGTTTCCCATGAAAGACGAATATTTTTTCATGTGACTCTTCATCTTTACACCCTCATCAGGGTTAGAACAGGTCCCCAGGAAGCAATGCTTATAGGGGGTGACACAATGTGAAAAGGGAATTCATTCACTTTTAGTATGATATAATAACCTGGTGTATCTTTGAAGATTTTCATTTTGGTATATGAGGTGCATGACTTCAAACTGCCAATAGCCTGACTAAAATTTCGTTATCAAAGCATTCCCAATACAGTTTGAGCTGCACTGTGAACACACAACCATCACAGCAGGTATCCTCAGCAGGTATCCTTAACTTAATACTACTACAAGTCAGAGACAAGTCAACAAGTTACTTCCAGTGTTAAAAGTGAAAAGGAAGAACTATTGTCATTTTAATTTGAATGCGCAATTGTGGGATTAGGATTATGTTGAGTATCGTTAGACAATCTCAGGATTTATGGACTTGCTCTCTCTCTCTCTCTCTCTCTCTCTCTCTCTCTCTCTCTCTCTCTCTCTCTCTCTCTCTCTCTCTCTCATAAATTACCAGTCCCTAAATAATGTTCACATTCATAATTTATAAGTTATTGTTGAGATAAAGTTTGGCAGAACACACATTCATACACACACTTTTGCTGTGTCATTTCTTTCATCACGCAAATACACACACACCTTGATCTCTCCTGACCCATTCCTCCTCTATCATAAATGACAAATCTCCTTGTGGTATACAGCCCAAGCAATTTGTGTCACTTTATGATTCTGATGTTATTTCTTTTAATCAGGACACCAAGGCAACATTCAAAGGTCGCCATCTGTTGGAAACTCCTGACAACGTAACTGGCATCTTCATCAATGTTACTGGGGAGATGTACTTCTACAGTCGCGGTATCAAGGTGGTGGTTGTGCAGCCAATGGCAGACAAGGCCAATGACATTCGGACAGTCATTGAATTCCCCAAAGAAAAGGAATTTCTCAGATACAATGAGTCTTCCTGGAGCAACAACACAGCCATGTACGTTGTTGTTATGTTGTCTATATGAGAAAAACCTGTCGGGTTAGACACCATTTTGAATCATTTTTCAGTTATAACACAGCTTAATGTTAGTGTGATGTGCGAGAAAGACCAGAGTTTGGTTCTAGAGGTGTCATTGATAGGTGATTCTGTTATTGATATATCGACTCAGAAGTATCAGGATATATTCAGTAATAATAAAATTAAATACTCTGTATGTGTGCACATAGAATTTACCAATCGAGGCAAGATGAAATGTGAGGTGATATGGGGTTAACGTCACTTTTCAAGATAATTGCACTTATTTTGCGACCTGTGCGGGCATGCATACGTGTGTTAAAATGCTAGGCCACTGAAGCTCTGTGTTTAACATTAACTGGAATCAGTGATGTGTGTTTGTTTTTATGCTCTCAGGTTCCAGTTGGAAACTTCTAAAGCTACCTCCAACACCACTACTGAGTCGAACTTTAATGTCATGTTCAGGTAAGCAAAGATATCTTTATTAAATTTTCTAGTTTTTAACTTATATATTATAATTAATACCACCACCCCCCTCTCCTCCTCATCCAATCTCTTTCTCTCTCTCTCTCCCCCCCCCCCCCCCCCCCCCCCCCATACACCCCCCATCTTCAATTTTACTCCATGCAAATAAAAGCAAATTTATTAATCAATACTCTTTAAGATCAGTATACAAAATGAGACAAATTTGTTCAAACAATTAACTGCCTGTATTAACATGATTGATATAAGTGGTGTAACAGTGCAGCGATATAGTATTGTATCCCAGTATGGGGACTGCAATACCATACAACGATTTGTAACTGTACGTATCATACACTACATCACAAGTAATATTAGTGTAAACCCATGTGAATAATAACAAACTTTCAACATCCAGCTTGCACAGATACCATAGTATTTGCCGTTGGCTATAAATAGCATAACGTTTACACTGCCCTCTAGCCTATTTGTTTCTGCCCTAGACTGTCCCATCTTCGATCTCACAATTTAAATACAAATAATTCACCTGCAAAAACTTACGAAATATAATGACTGTATCAGGATACGAATCATATCACACCTCTAGTACGGGGATATGTATGTATTGCAGCCACGGCGTATCGTTACACCTCTGATAGAGATTGCATGTCATTGATTTTCCACTAACAGTATGACATGTTAAAATGTATCAAAGTTGTGTTGCTTGTGCTTTAATCAATCAAAACTGTGTTTGATCAAGTGAGATGAGTATGTCAAATGTCTTGTTACCATGGTTACAGGTTCACTGCTGAGAAGAGAGTAGACAGATGGGTGGCTGTCAATTTCACCCTCAGTGTCACCAATACCACCAACAACAAAGTAATCGTCGACGAACAGGACATGAGCTTGAAGGACACAGAGATGGCCATGCCCCCAATATTCTCCTACCACTGTTCCGACCTAACACTGTATCCCAAGAACATGACGAAAGAAAGCAAGGAATATGCTCTGCTTAAATTTGATGGGATGCAGGTAAGTTCATGTTCTTGTGAGCGTCAAACATAGGTAGGGAGGATGGTACTTAGATGCTCAAATTTTCAATGTCAGTTTGTTTTTCATATGCATTTACTGAAAATCATCATACTAACATAAATGTTATATTAATCACAAACACTAATTTCAAAATTTATAGCTGAGATTTCACACTTTTTTCTAGTTTATGATTTAACACTTTTTTCTGCTTTATTCGAATTTAACTTTTTAGCATGTTCAAGCCTTCCAAAGAAAACCAGCAGAAGGTACACACTTTACATAGAAAAAGCCAAACTAATAACAAAGACACAATCCCCATAACATTTGCATCGTAATGATACGAACCTGGCACATTTGCAGTGGAACCTGACACTGTAAATAACTCTGCGTGTAACCATTTATTATGGTCCTTGTGATTTACCGCTTGTGTCTTTGCTGTGGCTATTTCTATTCAAAGTGTGTAATATTCCATAATTTGGGAGCCTTCTGTTGGTTTCTTTGGTAGGCCTGATGTATAATGCGATAAACTGTAAGATGTCTACTAATTAATTGCTCTTCATTAACAGTTTCAGCCATTTGGTGTGAGGAACGACCAGTTCTCAGAGGCTTGGGATTGTGTGGGGTTCTTCACCATTCCGATCTGGATGGGACTTGTCCCTGTTGGAATTTTCACTGTCATCCTGTTCGTAGGCATGTACATGATCTCCCAGCTGAGCACGATGGACAGATTCGACGACCCCAAGGGCAAGACGATCACTGTCAATGTGAATGAGTAAAGGACACTTAACAGAGCTGTGTGTAATGGATGCAAATAGTTGCTATTTGAAAACCAGGGCCCACTTGCACAAAGCGATCTTAGTGCTAAGACTATCGTAAGCCTATGTTAAAGTATGGGAGTTATGATCATCTTAATGCTAAGATTGTTTTGTGCAAGTCGACCCAGGCAATTATCTTCAAGAAACAACTTATAAGACACAATTTGAGAAGAAGCTCATTCATAGCCACAGTGTTTAAAAAAAAACCCAGCACCCACAACAGTCAAGATTTTTTTTATTGAAGTTGGGGTTTTGGGGGTTTGTTTTTTTTCATCAGTGGTTTGTATGGATGAACACCATAGGTTTCATGGTCTAAATAAAAAATGATCTCTAAAGAGTATGGTTGTGAGGGTGGAATATAAATATATGAATGACAGAAACAAGTGACTGAACTGGGTTGTTTTAATCCCAGGTTTGGTCATCTAAGCCAGGATTGTGGGGAATCCACTGGGGTCACTGATTTCTCTAGTTCAGGTGACTATAACATTACACAACACAATCAGACATGTGACTTCTGAAAATCAGTCATTTTCTACACACTTATATGCTAAGGGATAGGCCAGCAGTGTCACTACTCCATTGTTGCCCAAGGCAACTGTGAGTTACTTCCCTTTTCATTACAATCTACTTTGTGTGGTCATTTTGGCATTGAAGTGTTAACATTCTCAGCTATTAAGGAAAAACAGCCACATTTGAGACAGCTGATTCATAACCATGTGTAATGAAAAAAACAATTTTCACAAATCAACAACTTATGGCAGGTACCTTTTCTAGCAGTTTGTTGACGAACCAACATCTTGACCCTGTTAAAATACTTGACAAGCATGTTATAGATATGGGGAAAAAAACATTCATGAGATTATGTTCCATTTGCCAGAACATACAAGTGTGAAAAAACATGCTTACTGCCTCACCTACATCTGAAAACCTTGCGTGTGACGGTTTGTATCCATTGCACATATCTCTGATGGGCCACTTCGAAGAAATCCTTTAATATGTCTTATTTCATTCATCAATCTCAATGCAAAAACCCATATTTAGATACTGTGTTACATTTTTCTATGTACATGATGTACGCTTTGAAATATGAAAATATTAATTTTAGAAAAATGATGTGACAATGGGACAACAAATTTATACCTTTTTTGGTCAAAAGATCATTTCAGATTGTGATCATTTTGAAATGACAAGAGTCCCTTATGGACTTAAATATTATCACAGCAGATATTTCAACACCATGGTTATCTAGAATGGTTGCTGGGATACCATCAAGGAAGTATCCAGTTTGTTGTGGCTTAGTGCATCCAGAACCATGGGTGTCAATTAACAATTATGTTCTCGCAAATTAACTTATAACTAACTTTACATTCCATGTTTTGACAATTGCTCTGAATAAAAGAAGTTTCTCTCCATGGCAGTGTTGACTTCATGATTCCTTGCTAATTGAGTGAAAGAATATAATATTCTGTGTTCCAGCTAACTCAGTGAACTATTATAACGTCAAAGCACTGGGACTCAAGCGTCCTCGTGCTTTAACTATAATAGTTAAGGACAAAACTATGCTTTATAACACTACACATGGGGGTAGAGCAAGGTTACCTGTAGACTTAACCGAGCTAAATTGAATTTGGAAACGTTCTCAGAGGTTAACTTTAGCACAGCCACGTGGGCAGCCCGAAGGAAAACTGAGCGAACCTTACCTTAAGTTCCCGTTACACTATCAAAGTCCATTTTGACCAAGTTTTAGATAGGGCAACCTACCTTTAACAACGTTTTTGACGGACTTGGACGGAACACTTCTCATCAAACTTTGTTTGAGTTTGATGTAATTTAGCCAATCAGACTGCAAGAAACCACCAGTCTTGTGTCCTGCCTTTGAATGTACGGCCTCAAGAAAGTTGATATAGGAACGGGAATCCTCGCTATCCAACACTTACCGAATAGCATTGAAGGCGCAAGGCTGGAGCCTCGTCTGCAGCCAATCTCCGCTCCAGTCCTTGCCAAACCCGAACGCTACCTTCTCAACATGACAATACACAATATACTCGAATGATAACAACAGCAAAACCTTCTTTTCGGCAGCATTCATCTTGACAGGGATAATTCCCGCCAAAACCTTGATGGCCTGTCAAAAACTTAGCTGAGTGTTAACAGCAAAACTTTGACTCAGTGAGTTTATAATACGCTCTCTTACCCGAGTTCCACGCGGCTGGCACCGTACCTCTGCCACATCTTACACAGTCCATTCAAGATATTGCATATGTTTTCCACACAGGAACTCGTTATTAGTCAGTAAATAAAATATATACCCCCTATATGTAAATTCTCTACTTACATATAGGGGGTATATATTTTTATTTACTGACCAATTACGAGTTCCTGTGGTTTTCCATCTGTTTCATTTTCGACAAGTCTACACATCTAGATAAACTTACTTCATAGAATGGTTAACTTTCATCGAGCAAATATCTCAAACGTGAAAAACTGTTAAATTCCATTTGCGTCGCTCTCCTTTGTTTTGGTTGTACCACGGACGTATATACGTCTTTGGTTGTACGGCTCTACGTCCTGTCTTCGATGCCCGACGGAGATCTAGCGATACGGTCACTTGAAGTGTACAAAGCTATATCGTCATGCACCTCACTGTCGCAGTTGTAGAAGTATATCTATATAATAATACAAAACAATATGTAAAGAGCCCAAAAAGGCTTGCGTTAAGCTAATCTGTTCTGATTTCAGAATAAGCGCGTTTGTTTACAAATAAAAGACAAGTCCGGTCACGTGATATGCAAATTAGCATGTGCTAGTGGGGAATACAAGTTTTAAAGGGCATGTGGCGATTTAGTATGAAAGTGTTTTCGGTTGAACAATAAAATTATGTCTGTGCTCCACAGCCTGATTGGTTTTTTCCCAGTCTCTGTCTAGACATTGTACATAGTGTCTTGCTGAAGATTTCGGATAATACAATTCCTAGTGAAATAAAAATATTCTTGGGCGGTAGGGCCTATTTAAACCAAACTCACTCACTCACTCACTCACTCACTCACTCACTCATTCAAGCACCCACTCAAGCACTCACTAATATACACTCACTCTATATGGCATTATGCACTCGCACATGCACTCACTTATTTAAGTGATGCGGGTGCCACACGTTTCCCCAACAAGAATACCACGTAGGTACACACTGGTACACATTGGTACACCGGGTCCACATTGTACACGCGGCCCTATAAATATAGAATATTAAACGAGCTCCCGTGTAGGCTAATACCAATTTTATGAGCGAAAGCGAGTCAGATACCACAACTATTCACGAGTTTCATAAAATTGGTTTTACTCGGTAGCGAGTTTAGTATTTTATTTATTACTTGCCATTTAAAACGTTTTTAGAATTATCCTGTCGAGTGTGAATAGGCTGACCCCTACACGATCCACGGCATAATACAATTGAGTTTAACAAAATAATACTCCAAACACGTCAAAAGTTGAAACATGAATTTAATACCATACAATAGTCTACCTTTAGAATTCAGGCGTCCGTTCCACAAAATTATCGTAGCGTTAAGGTTATCGCAACTCATACTTAAACTTAGACCAACGACTGCCGTCGCGCTACCGCACGATCGCCTTGTGGAACGGGGCCTTGCACCTCAAAGTTTACAATCACGTCACAATACCCGATGACGTAATTTGTGGAACTTTGTTGCAAGATCTTTCGGCGAAACAATGCCACGTGACGTCAGCCTAGCAACAAGGTTGCTGGGGTCATCGAGTGTGCTCAAAGGGCAAGTTCACACGGAAATGAACCTATTTTTCTTGTACTTTTTCCACATTTAAAGTGTTAACTTAGTAGTGTCATAGACAAAAATATAAAAATATCACAATTAATTAACATATTTTATGCATTAAAACGATTTACCAAGTGTTCTATTTCCATAACAAAAACACCATGGCTTATGCCCCTTGCAATATGATGTCATTGGTGCCAATTGATAAACATTATGACGTCATCATGCTTTGTTAGAGAAGCTTCACGTGGTGTAGGTACAGGTGTGTGATTAGTGTTATGCTGAGTCACCACTGCGCCGGAGTATGTCGTAGGCCATGTTGTTTTACCGCAAACTGGTACTTGATATCTTTTGCGTTGAGAATAGACAGGGACCCAGTTGAATTGGCACCAATTACGTCATAATCTAAGGGGGACAACTCAGGCCTGTTCAGCTCGAAAAACGAAGGCCTCATAACGGCATATCATTTTCACAATATTGTGAGCTTCCTACTTTCACTGTGGAAAAAGTGAGTGTATATTTTCAAACACAGATACTAACTAATTCTAAAATTGCGTTTTGTTTAGAAAAAGAAAGAAAGTGATTTTTGCGTGTACACTTCCCCTTTAAGCTCCTCTCAGTGATCTATCATCGCAATTTCGTTGAATAAGCCAAGGGATGTTGAGAGCTTTCAATATTTTTCGTGAAACGTGTTCCGAGAGTACATAAGCACGCGTTTTGGTATTACACAATGTGTAATACAGCTGTATGTTTATTAAACGGGTGATCTCTTCACGGACAAGTAATGAATACAATGTCAGTTGTCACGCATTTCAGTTTTAGGGATAACAGTACCGTACGCTTCACGTGACGAAAGAATTTTGGAAAAAGAGGTTTTTATATTGGCAAAAAAATGACTGACGAGCAGGATTTAAATTGACACACCGCCTCAATGCAAGGTAATAATCTAACCGCAATGTCCGATGACAATCCTGTAATCAATGCTGGCTCTCTCAAGGCCTAGGATGACGTGTGATAACTACTTAGTGTACGGCCAACAGAGTATTAGGCTGCTGTGTCGCTATATCATGTTCAGGTGAACTGCCACTTGTAAGAGGATTGTTATCATGCTGAAGGCTGCCTCTGTCGTTTAGTTGTAGCACACACACCCCCATTCCATGCAACGTAGTGAAGAATCGGGTTAGAGTGAGTTGTGTTTAACGCCGCTTTTAACATTATTCTTTTTTTTCACGTCGTGTCAGATTGTTGTGGGAGGAAAGCCCAAAGTAATGCAGATGTTAACCACTTTGGTAAAAACGGGCACGGGCATGGTGCTGACAAACCTAGAAACATAATCAGAACGACCTTTCATCCAACCAATCAGAGCGTCGCTTACCAGATCATGAAAGTGACAGTCGGAATGTTTTTTCTCATCATGCAACAACGATATAATTAACACGGGGTATTCCGGACGACAGTTGCGGGTTTTATGATTATATCCATACAATTTAGGACATCTATAAGCCATTCCAGAATGTTCTTATCAGTTTTAACATTTTTAATCGAGAATACGTGAAAATATGTTTCGAAGCGTAGCCGCCAGTTTGAGCGAGTAAAGCTCGAGAAAGCTGCCTTCTGATTGGCCATTGTCGGTTTCTTGTCAGTCATTTCATTGGTCGATCAAAATTCGTGAAAGGTCGTTCTGACGTGACCGGTAATGGGATGTCCTCAGATCTTTGGTTAGCGGTAGCGAAAACTAAGATCTGATTTTAATGAGATTGACACGCGGTAAGGATTGACACGTAAACACTTCATGTATCTTGATGACCACGTGTCACCGACCAAATTTGAGTATGGCAAAGAACCACCGATTTACCATCTGATCCATGAGTAATATGCACACAGACGGACCATAAGCTAATGCTATTGGCAATACGACTTATTCTTAATAACATTTATCTTTGGGTTTATACAGTGCGAGGGCAATAGTTTCCCGCGTTGTGTTGTTAAGTGCCACGACACGTGCATCGTATTACAAAAGTTAGCGTGAGGCATAATCCTTATCATCATTGTAGATGAGACGATAATGATTATAATTTTTATTCATGTAATCAATATTGGCTGCACGTGCCAAATCCTGATACAGGAATTATACACATTTACAGCAGAAACCTCGAGTTTATTTGCAGCGAAAAGGTACAGTAAACCACGGTTATAACGAACTCGAAGGGACCACTAATTTTAGTTCGTAATACCCGTAGTTCGTTATAAGCATATATACGACATTTATACAACAAATGGTCGGGACTGAAAAATAAGTTCGTTACATCAGTCAGTTCGTTATATGCGTGTTCGTTATAACCGTAGTTTACTGTACCATGAAAAACTGCATATAAATAAAACAAAAATAACAATCATTTTGAGACCATTGATAAGTCTAAAATAAGAAATGTTTCAAGGGCAAATCGCGTCACTTTCAATCCTTACTGCCAGCAAACAAACTACTCTTTTCAACTTCTTTGATAGGCATTTAGAAGTTGGAGTACTAAGTAAGGATAAGAATTTATGGATGAACAACTTCTTTATTACTTCTCTTGCTTGATAACGGTGTTAGAACCTACACCGAAACGTCGCTCTTAATTGTAATAAAGAAGTTGTTCATCCATAAATTCTTATCCTTACTTAGTACTCTTTTCAAATTCAGTGTTCAGAGTGTGCCCAGTTTTGTTTGATGGTATTCTTAGTGGCAAAACATGAACTGTGTCATGTGGCTTTACGACTGTTTAAAGTAAACTAAGTAATGAACAAACAACTTGTAAAGCCACACCAACGTAACTTGAACGATGCTGTTTACTGCGTCAAGAAAGAAACTAAAATCTGAATCTTTATAACATGATCTCGGATATATTTGACTTTTAGTATTCATTATTCCGATTAGCTGGACAGTATATTTTAAATATTTTACAAATTTAAAAAAGGTCGGTAGGGTGGGATTTGATTAATATGAAACGAAAGCAACGTGCCTCCCTTCCAAGTCCATTTTTAAGTCAGACTGGTCCTGCTTCTGTTGCACACGGTCGCTTATTTTCGCAACCCCGTGAGCACGGTCGCTTATTCTACACTAAGCTAGCCAGCTGAGGCGAAGGACTGGGGCAGGGGACCAGTCTATCTATAAATATATAATTTTACTCATATCAGAAGAGAGAAGAAACTAACAAATCTAAATTTTCAAATTGTATTCCACTTTCGAAGTTCGGCTCCGCGGATCTATTAAACATGTTGTTTGTTTGTTTGTTTGTTGTTTAACGTTCAGCGATATTCCAGCTATATGATGGCGGTCTGTAAATAGACGAGTCTGGACCAGACAATCCAGGGATTGACATCATGAACATCAGCGAGCCCGACCACCCGATCCCGTTAGTCGCCTCTTAGGACAAGCATAGTCGCCTTTACGGCAAGCATGGGTTGCTGAAGACCTATTCTACCCCGGGTCACGGGTCTAATAAACATGTAATAAGAGAGAAGAAACATAAAAACTTGTACGATCATCCAAGGGTTACTTCATATTTCGCACGAAACGGTAGAGAAACTGTAGTCGAGTCCTTGTTCCGTATCGAACACACAAGCCCGATAATTTCTGACGAAGCCTGGAGGACGATGAACACATGGTGTCTCCAGTAGGTAATATAACGCGCAGCCAACTCGGTGTCGGGGTGGTCGCACATCACCTTCGTTGTGCCTGCCCGGAGATCTCGATAGATGATGGTCTTATGAAATTTATTTTTCTCCATGACTCGAAGAATCGTTTTTTCGCCAGGCGCTATGTTGAACACGTCGGTCTTGCTTCTACGAAAAGTAGTGATCTTTTTAAATTTGTAACTAAGGTCGTTAATTCGTAATTCAAACATATCTTCTCTATCACTTTGTGATGACTCTTTTCCTAAAAAGTACAACTTCCGGTCAAGCTGATCCAGATGAAACCCGACGAACCGTAAAGGTATGTTTATCTTTGTGAGCGTTTTTTCATCGTCACCCACATTTGACATTGTCGTCAGAAACAGTCCGTCTTTCTGCTCAGTTAGCAAGAAGAACAACTGAGACGGAGAGTCGAAGGTCATCCCCCGCAATGTGGTACCCGATTTCAATTCCTTTATCGTCTGCTTCTGATCTCCGCCAGAACAAGCACACTTGATCGCAGACGTATGTCTCTTCGTGTTGACATAGTTCCAACAAACGCGACACATTTTGCTGTCGACTGTGATATGAGGAACAATGCCACTCAGCCTTAACCCAATCTTCGAGAAACGATAGTCGTAATTGCGTTCGTATAGACAATAGACGGGCCGTTTTTTGCCATGTTTTCTCAAGGTCATCACTACCTGCTGTTCGCGGCGGTGAGATTTCTTTCCGGGAAATGTGCATTTGCAATTAAATTTCAATATTCTTTGTGTTTTGGTCGCAGAGAGTGTGGTTTTAGTTGTAGGGGTGGTATCAGGCGTCGTTTTGAGTTTGGTTAATGTCGATATTGCATTGGTTGGAATTGCAGTTGTAGGTGCAAGGTTGGTTGTACTCGTTGCCATAGGGATGGTACTAGTTCTGAGGCCGTGTTTTCCAGTGGACGTGGATAGTTCGCTCTGGGTAAGTTTGGTAGAGAATAGTTCTGTGGACATTGCTATCGTTTCGACTGAAGTACTGGGCGGGTCTGAGGTAACACTCCCAGGTTCAAACTGTCCAGAACCATTCTGAGCCCGACCGCCATCCCTAGGTTTGTAAATCCGACATGAGGATGGACTAGGAACCTTGAGATTATTTGGTACATACTTTGCTGTTGTGGTCAATGTCTGAATACTTGAACTAACCTCAAGAAATGAACATGAGCTCTTCCTATCGCCACATCCGTAAATCACCGCTTCGCAGGGGAACGTCCTTAAACACTGCTCCACACAGCGAAGAAGACTGCGTTTGGACGTGGAATTGTTGATGAACCGGAAGCCGCCGCTCCTGTTAGGGAGTTTATGTCCTTCCCAAGATGTCTGTAAAATTCTTGAAGTTTTGTTAATATGTATAAGTAGACATATAAGCACCACTCGCCAGCATGTACTGTCAGGCATTTTAACTGAGCATAAAAAAACATAATATCGACAACCGTACCCCCCAAAATAAAACAAATATCATAGAGACTGGAATATCCTAATGTTGTTGCTTTTTCCACACATGAATATATTTTCATCACTTACACAATTTTGACTTGTAAATATTAGTGAGATTTAATCAAATTAATGCAACGTGGAGGGGAAATTGACCAAGTAACAAGTATATATATATATGAATACTAGTATATTAAGGATTGAGTATTCCTGTAGTGAAATCTGGCCGGAACTTGAGATAAGCATTCATTGATGTTTTTATACTCAGTACGGTATGGGTAAGGGTTTAGTAGTCGTTTATGTCACCACGGAGACAGAAACATAATAAGATATGTTCCTCAGATCAATAACGAAGCTGGCTGTTGTCCTTATTATTATTCATGAATTCGTACATATTTCTGGTATGAATAAAACATGTTAAAAGATCGACTTCGACTCGGGCCAATATGGTCACCCTAGGCCCAATATGACTGACCGTGGACCTGTAACAAGGTCAATGTGAAAACATCCAATTTATAACATGATATTATCGTTTCCACCTAAATCTCTGCATGCAAGATAGGGTGCATACACACAATGAACCACAATCTCAATGCGGACTCGTAACTAGAGCCCTATTGAAGTATACGCCAGTCTAACAATGATATATGATTTATTGTCATTCTGAACCTTTTATCACATGTTGGTGTGTACATTACCGAGGAGTGCTTTTCTTTGGTTTTATTTACAACATTACATAACTTAAGGAATCGTAAGAATTACAGCAATTAAATTAACTCCAATGACTGAATCCATAATTGCATGGGGTACATATATATATACGATGTATGGCATACGTAGATCCTTCAGTGCACGCGTACTCAAAATTTGAAAGCAAGAAAGTGGCTGCATGATAGATAATAGGCCATATACAATAATAGTGAGGTTACTAAATATTAATACTGTAAACTCTTTTAATATGGCACATTTGCATATGGGGGATCGGGGGATCTTAGACTAGAAAAACACGTTTTTAGGGAGGGACAATGTGTACCTACTCGTATGGACAAAACATATCGTGATCTGTACACATGTTCGACTCATTCATTAGAATTTCAACATAATGAAAGTGGGCTGAATAGTTGAATACATGTTGGATATAGAAAACAGCTATAAACATGAATAAAAATCATCATCCGGAAACCCGTAAAGTTTAATGGGGGCATGGGCCGTCTAGTTGTCCGAAAGACGCCGGACTTCCCTGTCAAGGGTTGCGCCTCTTATACGTGTGTCTATCCGATGACAATGGGCTCGATTATGATCCTTGGTTTGTTAGAACGATATCTGAGCCCGTGTGGGTGTCACCAAAGTATTACAATCCTGCGTCTCCCACATTACACTGGTTCGTCATAGTATAACTAAACTAACTCCCGTTCAAAGCGGCGTCAAATCCTACTGACTCACACATGTAAACTACACTTGAACTTTTATATTTGACCAAACAATTACAAAACGTTATCAAAGGTCACTAGGCTGAGAACAGTGGCGAAACACTGCAAACTAAGGTCCAAAACACACATATGATAACCGAAACAAATACTTGTACATCACCATCGAGTAACTAGTTCTTGTTTGTTTCATTTTAGCCACCATCAAACATGGGTGGTTACTTTCTTTTACCCGGCAGTTTTCTCATTGGACGACGGTCGGCCGACGGACAACGCCCCAATGTATACACTCAGCTGCAAATGTATATTGGTTATCGACCGGGAAATGGTTCATGTTTCATGTTCAAGTTACCGTGGCAGTAGTGACATCTATATGTTTCATGTTCAAGTTACCGTGGCAGTAGTGACATCTATATGTTTCATGTTTCATGTTCAAGTTTCCGTGGCAGTAGTGACATCTATATGTTTCATGTTTAAGTTACCGTGGCAGTAGTGACATCTATATGTTTCATGTTTCATGTTCAAGTCACCGTGGCAGCAATGACATCTGTATAAATATCTAGGTAAAGAACCCAAGCTACATCGTTGGTCCCGCGTATGTTTATCCTATCAACCCAAAGCGATTCTTAAAATACCATGCAGGGGACACAGATGGCCAAGTCTTCTGAAGGGCCGCACTTCACTAGTTGCGCCTTAGACTTCCTAGAAACGTATGATTGTGGATCGAATGCCGGTTGCCCTGGTTATGTTTCTAGGTGTGTCAGCACCATGCCCGTGTTCGTGGGTTTTACCAAAGTGGTAAACGTCTGTGACCTGCATCACTTCAGGTGATAACTGAAATATTAGTACTTTTTAAAGCGGCGTTAAACAGAACTCACTCACTCAAAATACCATGTGCCCAATTCATTTGTATAGTAATTATTCCTTCCGAAAACATATATATGTTCTTGGTATATATGCACAGCTATTATTAAATTTCCTCCAAACGTAAATATACAAATTCACTTTCAAACTTATAGCAAAGGTCACGTAAAGTTCCTGTATTGACGTGCTAATGTGCAGTTAGGCTCAGATTCGTGATCAGTAATCACATTAAACGATATTACAGAGATACAATTCGTCGATCGTGCAGCCACCTTCAGCATAACCAGAGCTGATTAACACTATCCTATTATCGCTAGTCCCGTTAATAAGACCCCGGGAAATATTCCAACTCAGTCAGCGTTCATCTTCCAGTTGAAACGGGAACTCTCAACAGCGTTGACACAGAGAGGAAAATACGTCAGAACACTCGTCAATCTCATACATACAAGGTGATAGAAGTCCACCTGCACTGCTTCAGAGTTTCATCAAACCACCATGGCTGACAACGCACTGCTTGAGTCGAAAATTCGTGCTTGGTTCAAGATGACCGACGCCAAGAAGGACGGGTGTATGTGTCGAGAAGACTTCCAGCTCATCGCAGACAGATTTGTTGCAGAATATAAGCTCGGGCCGGAGAAAGCCACGGAAATCCGAAACTGGTTGGTGGACGGCTGGGACAAAATCCTCCATGACGAGACGTGTGACATCAAAGCCTTGGAAGCAGACTTGCCGCTGGTAGTAGCGGTGAACGCTAAACTCAGATCTGGAGAAAAGATCAGTGAAGATGATTTCACGGAAGCCTTCCTCCAACTCCGAAACAAGGACTTGTCCCTGGCGAAGAAGAGTCTGGAGAACATGATCGACGTCTTCTTCGGCATCTTTGACGCCAACGCCGACGGTTTCATCATCATGCCAGAGATGGTGGTCGCCATGAAGTGTTTCGGACTGGAGAATTCGGAACTCGTCAAGCAGACTTTTGAGTGCATGGACAAAGATAAGGACGGGAAGCTGAGCAAGGATGACTATATTGGAAGTTGGACTGATTTCTTTTTTGGTGAAGAGAGTGAGAATCCACTTCTTACATGCTTTGCTGCGTTCATGGCTCCAGGGGCTGCATCATAGACTTGTTAGTGCAATGTTCATGGAGAGTACTGTTCCGAGAATGTTCACATGCAGATCATGAGTTATGCGTGGACAGATAAGGGAATGCGGTATGTATTTGCAGCTGTTTAGAGTATGGCAAGTACAGTGGATTTACACACCCTTGTAATGTACTACATGATCTGTAAGCTTTAAGAGAAATAAAAGTTATCGATGTATGTGTTGTATGATATTACTGAGTGTTTGTACGACATGCCCATATCCAGAGAGCATCGATCCACGCAATTGCGATACGATGACAAGCAAGCGAGCCTGACCACCCGATCCCGTTAGTCGCCTTTTACGACAAGCATAGTCACCTTTTACGGCAAGTATGGGTTGCTGAAGACCTATTCTGACCAGGAATCTTCACGGGTAAATGTAACGTGACTTTGATGTTTGTTTGTTTCACACGCACTCAGAAATATTCCAGCTATATGACATGCATCAAACCAAGTCATCGAGCCTGACCACCGTTAGTCGCCTTTTACAACAGGCATAGTCGCATGTTACAGCATTCTGTTTTGGCAGGGTATGTGATGTGGAAAGGGTGTTTATGGTTGGGTTCCATATTAATGTACTTATATAGCCAAGTGCCTGCACTGGCATGTGTGAGTGCTTATACTAGCACCGACTAATGCGGGTTTCAACATGCTAGTTGATATCATGCAGAGGTTTAACATGAATGCCC
Source organism: Haliotis cracherodii (assembly GCF_022045235.1). NCBI lineage: Eukaryota > Metazoa > Mollusca > Gastropoda > Lepetellida > Haliotidae > Haliotis > Haliotis cracherodii. The sequence continues at coordinate 33,577,082 of NW_027266319.1, read as the reverse complement.
CACTCAGACGCTTCATACTGACTCAGAGCCAACCAATCCTTGTTTTAGCCCCTTAATGCTGAGCGACAGGCAGGTTAACAACAAGTACCATCTTTCAAGGTCTTTTGGTGTGATGCAGGTGAGGATGGAACCCCCTCCAGGTTTTGATGTCAGTAACCAATCCATTAGGATGCCTTCTACAGCAACCACAGGATGCTGTGGATCTATTCTTACACAGGGTCACCACAGTGGTATGAGGTGTCAAAGCCCATAGAACCCTTACATTCTCATATGCATTTTTCAGCCGCAATAAACATAACTTATTAAATCAATAATGCAGTCTATGCCATGAACTTTTTGAGTCCACTAGCCCACACTTGGCACATTTTCAGTGCATTTTAATGTTATTACATGGCATTTATTAGCTGATCTTACTACACGGAACAGAATGTTACTAGATTCAAACAAGTGGATTAAGCTGCAGCCTGATCAAGTGGAATTAAGAAAAACTCAAGATGCATTTTGTAATAATTTATTTAATCTTCAACATGGCACTTTCTCATTCCACTAAAGCGTTTTTTTCAACATCTCCCAAATATCAAACATGAGAATGGCTTTCATCTTAAAAGCGTCAGTTTCAAAAGATTTCAGTGTATCTATTCTTCGCCTGACTTGAAAGTGTCTATACACACACACTATGTACAGAGAAATCAGTAAGTGACCCAGGAAACAGATGTCTTGCTTGAACCATTTCTGGAATAACAAATGACACATCAGGTTATATAAATAATATTCTAACAACCTTATTAATATCATATCTTAGCACTCGCTTCCGCTAAACAAAGATCTGAGGACAACCCATCGTGAAAGGTATTCTGACGTGACCTGTAATGGATGTCCTCAGATCTTCACATAGTTGTAGCAAGCACAAAGATTTGATGTTACTGAGATTGTTTTCTTACAAATCAAACTTGTCTCAATTACCAACATTGTTGATAGATGATAAATCTTTTATCACCAACACCAATATTATTTGTTTCTTTCTGCAACACACCAGATGAAATTAACAAAAATGTTTGAAACCTCATGATGATGGATGGAAGTTCAATCGACACAAAGCTAACACTATACCTAGATCAGAGTGTTACAACAGCTATATCTATATGATGATGTCTGTATCGCCAAGTTCTTCGTCTGAAGGCAGGGATGCAATCACACTTTCTTTGTCAATGAGTTCTGGGTCTATCAATGGAAGCCCTTCCTTTTCTCGTCGTTCTAGCTCAAGGAAGGCCTCTCTCGTGGACCAACTTAGGTACCTGGAAACAAGGAATTCAAAATTAATGCAAAATTTAGTAACAAACTAAGAAAAGAGAAATTATTTGAGACAGACTAAATTCATCTCATCCTACAGTGGTGAAGTGAAATGAGGTTAAATATCATATTCAAGATTACTTCACTAAAATATAGTTGGTTGGTTGGTTGTTTTTTTAACGCCGCACTCAGCATTATTCCAGCCATATGACGGCGGTCTGTAAATAATCAAGTCTGGACCAGACAATCTAGTGATTAATATCATGAGCATTGATTCACGCAATTGGGATCGATAACATGCATCAACCAAGTGGGCGAGCCTCACCACCAAATCCTGTTAGTCGCCTTTTACGGCAAGCATGGGTTGCTGAAGATCTATTCTACCCTGGAATCTTCACGGGTCCACAAAAATATAGTGATGTGCATGCATGTGAGTGTGGCTACTTGTGCTAGTCATGATGGTTTCATAATGCTAGTTCATTGAGATACCATGCCACCGATTAACATGGATACCCAATTCAGACACAGAATACTGTCTTTTGTCCTTGTACATGTACTTGTTTTATCCCTTAATGCCAAACGCAAGGTAGGGTAACAACAAGTATCATCTTTTGGTATGACATGGTCAGGGATGAACCACCGACCCTTTCACTCTCTGTGCAGATCTTTTCTTATTGACCAGACTACCCTAAATGCTGCATATAGGAAAAAACACAAAAGAGTTCAAGTGTTTTTTTCTGACCAATTTCATTTCAAACCCATGTCAAAAGAAAGCATATAATTGAGACAGATTGGTTGGTTTGTTGTTTTACGCCACACTCTGCAATATTCCAGCTATATGACGGCGGTCTGTAAATAATCAAGTCAAGTCTGGACCAGACAATTCAGTGATTGATATCATGAGCATTGATCCACGCAATTGGGCTCAATGACATGCATCAACCAAGTCAGCGAGCCTGACCACCCGATCCTGTTAGTCGCCTTTTATGACAAGCATAGTTGCCTTTTACGGCAAGCATGGGTTGCTGAAGACCTATTCTACCCGGAATCTTCACGGGTCCCATCCCCTTTGACCATTAATTGAGACAGAAAGTTCATCGCCTCTAGCTCTAGTTTAATGACATTGACCCTAAAATTCTGACAATCACATGTTTGATCATTTCTAATTGAAAACAGAGCTGCTAGCTCTTGCCATACCAAACCAGATGTGTTCAGCTCACAAAGTGAGTGAGTGAGTGAGTGAGTGAGTTGGTTTTATGCTTCTTTGAACAGTTCTTCAGTTATATAAATGCATCTTAGTTTTATCATCATGTGGGAGGAACTTGATGCAGATCGCAAACCACTGTAGTGATTCTGACAAGGCTAAGGCCAGGTGTTTTATATTTTTCGGATTACGGACTGCCGATTCTATCATCACCCTTTAGTAAAAAACATATGAATTTACCGTTGTTAACTAGTAAAGAGGTACATAATTGATCTTTGTTGATCTCAAAGCCGAACATGAATAGCCTCCCTTGACAATTGTCCGTGTTGTAAGTGGTAGAATGTTTATATTTACAAGGGGCTTTATCGTCAAAAATGGCGGTCTTTGGAGCACAGAGTTCATAAAGTATGCCATAGGCATTCTGCATTAAAAAAATAATGCATCTGGCTTTTTTTTTTCCCCTCCTCCAACCCTGGACTTTGGGCTGAAAAATCTGTAAACCTAAAAATAAAAAAAGCCTGGCCTAAAGCACACAACTTTGAACAGTGAATCAGTACTCAAAACAAGCAGAATAATATTTTGAACAGCCATTTCAGTGACATTGTCTTTCAATGAAAGTCACTCAATACCTTTACCAATCCAATGCCCACCCAGTGGATGGTATGTACCAAAACATTTCATCCTACTACAGCAAACACTTACACAATACAGTTTTGAGTGTAAGACCATGAGAGTAAATTGGACATTCAATATCAGTGAAATTTCAAAGGGATATCCAGTAGGTAAACCCAAAAAGATAAAAGTCAGATAAAACAATGAAAACAGAGCATATGAATCCGAGTGAGTGAGTGAGTATGGTTTTACGCCTCTTTTAGTAATATTCCAGCAAAATCAAGGCAGGGGACACCAAAAATGGGCTTCACACATTGTACCCATTGTCTTCTGCGTGATGAGCGAACACTTTAACCACTAGGCTACCCGATCGCCCCTCTGAGAGTGAGTTTGGTATAAAACTGCTTTCAACAGTACTTCAGTTGTATCACGGCAGCTTGATGTGGTAGGAATGCCTGAAGTGATGCAGGTTTTAGATGTTTACCATGGTGATGACATGATCAGGGCGAACCTAGTATTCAAACCATAGGTTTCTGACAAGCCAAAAGGACGTATCTCTGCCCAGTGAAATCAGTGCCTTGGAATCACAAATGTCTGGTTTAAAATACTGCTTACCGGACAGTTAAATTTTTCTGTCCGGACATTCTGAAATTTGGACCGGACATGTTCTACATTTAGGAGTGGGCAATTTCTGTCTGCAATCATAACACAATAAAGATTATCTACACTGACAAGCTTTGTTTGTTTTGATTGCTGTGAATACATCATACCTACATGATAGTCCAAGCAGTCAATCCATTTCAAGCTTAATCACGTCAATATCGATAACTAAGTTAACATGCAGTAATATCTAAACATACCTATGATCGGGCTGGTAAGCAAGGATGAAGCCTCCCCAACAAATGCATAATGTTATCGTCATAAACATGGTGATTTTGTGAACAAACCAGTCCAGCTCAGGGTCTGTTGGCTCCCAACCATGGCTGATCCAGTTCTGTAAAAAAAGAAAGAATTTAGACAAGAAACATATTTTTTATGTTCAAATCTTATGTTTCTAATTGACAAAATGGCTGACGAGATGATGAATTTCCTCTGTACAATGAATAACCGTACATCTTCTCCCAGTCCAATGACTTTCTATTCATCATACATGAGCAGGAACACTGTTGCTCAAGGTACACTTTGGGCATGTTGGGTACCTTGTGTTCATCCTGAAACAAAAGGGTACCTGGAAACTGGGACGGGTAACTCAGGTACTCAGGTCCAGTGGGTACTGAGTAGGATCCGGGTACCCACATGACTACCCAGACCTGTGGCTAGTTAGGATATATATATCGTTAAATGACAAAAGTTCACTATAACTCCATGGTTACACTACAAGTCAATAATGTTTGCATTTCGTTCTGAATATGCACACATTCCTTCTGACTTTTATATGCCTGAAAAAGGATAAAGTTTCAGTCAACTATAGAGTATGCATGACCTGTTGTTTTATAGGTGTATCCAAATACTTTTTGTCAGGGCTCTGTTAAAACAATTCCCAAATCAGACATTTTGTACCTGACATTTGCAACCTACTGCAGGTACCTGGGTAGGGTCGGTTTGGATACCTGGATAGTAAATGGGTGAAATCTGAACTTGTCCCAGCCCTCCCAGGAAACATATCATGAATTTTATGTAAGTGGAGCTACAGGGTTATTCTGCTCAAATAAGCACTCCCTGCCCAACTTCTGGATAAGCACCCTTCTAGAAATCTACATGCGAGTCTGTATTTTCAAGTGGATATTACAGATTGTTTTACCAGAAAACATAAAACAAGGAAGAAGGGTATGTAATTGCCGAGTAACTATTATAAAAAAATGTTTCGGTTTCACTGATGTCTGAACTACCTTATTTGACGTAAAAAGCGCCCACTGCAATATTTGCTAATATATTGGCTAGTGAACAATCCCAATTAGCCCCCTTTCCGATTGATCAATGTACACAAGACTTATGTATGATATGCGCATGTGTGTTATATGAACCCATGATTATGGTCAATTAAATTCTGGAAAAATATATCTGTCTATATATATCAGACTTTTCTTTTGTATCATTTCAGGCTGTCAGCATAAACCATGAAATTTATGATCTTTCAACTCTGGCTTTATTTTCACCAAATTTTATTCTAGTAAGAGCCCCTTATTTCTTATTTTGAGAGCACCCTGATGGGATTATTACATCGAATACAGTATGTTTGTTCACTACCACTCAATCTCTGAAACAAATTTTAACGTGTCTTACAAAAAGCAGCACCCTTTGTCAGTTTTCTAAGCACCCACTGGCCAGGGCTCTGATTGATATGAATACGCTATTATACCTCAATCAGAATATATCTCATACTCCAGTTGGTATATAACAACAGCTGGGGCGATCGGGTAGCCTAGTGGTTAAAGCGTTCGCTTGTCACGCCAAAGACCCGGGTTCGATTCCCGACATGGGTACAATATGTGAAGCCCGTTTCTGGTGTCCCCCGCCGTGATATCGCTGGAATATTGCTAAAAGCGGCGTAAAACCTCACTCACTCAACTCATATAACAACAGCTGTCCTTTTACCGGGTCATTCATGGGTCTTCACTATAAACTTACAAAGTTACATTTACCATAAAATTGTTTAAAATGGGTGTGCAACATAACCAATTATTGCAGAGCGAATTTCCCATCTCTGATGAAAATGTGTACAACTGAAAATGATATAATACGATCGGTACTACAGCATTAGAAATTGGCACCAGACCTGGAGTCCTTGCCAAACTTCCCAATAAGGTAGTTTAGGTATCATGAGGACCAGTAGAAATTTGCCATTTTAAAGGGTTTCGCTATGTGTTATCATTGTAAGGACTAGTGGATGAAAACTGTTAGTTTCTTCCCCTGGTATGATACTTAGATCATGTAGATCAAAACTGACATATTATAATATACACTGATCCTTCTTTGAGGGTTCATTTTATAATGCTACACTCAGCAATATTGCAGCTATATGACAGGATCAGATAATCCAGTGATTGATATGACCAACAAAGCAAGTCGTTGGGGAATGATGACATGCAATCAACCAGATCACAACCCACTGCACTAAGTTTCCTCTGAGGACAGTCTGAGATTTGTGGGGACTAGCTGCAAAATTGTAGCTATATGCTTCTCCACTTTTTACTATCAGACTTTCACTGGATATAATAGTAATACATACAGAGATGTCACCAAACCTTCAAGTGATGTGGCGATATGTTGTTAACATCATGGCAGCAATGTTTGTTGTGCTTCAAGACACCATTTTAAGGATGCCAAGCCCCTCTTTGTTGAGTAACCTCCTATTCACGATGTGTTTACTTTGAAACAGACTGCAGATATTCTACAGTTGGCACTGACATCAGATCCTTCATACAAGTTTTTTGGATGATTGCACTGGCAGAAGTGATAAAACCGGCAGTTTCATAGTCACTGCACAGACTTAGGTGATACCATAAAGGTCAGTCAGGGGGGTTGGGAAGCAACAGGTGGAGATTTACTAGAAAACAATAAATATGTATATAAAAGAGCCAAGGTGCGCTACTATGGTGCCGGCAGTGTAGATATGATTCACACATTCATAAGGTTCTACTCATGTCTGACCACTTTTGTCACCAGTCTTCACAAATTAAGTATGAGTGAGTTTGATTTTATGCTGCTTTTAGCAATATTCCAGCAATATCAAGGCGGGGGACACCAGAAATGGGCTTCACACAATGTACCCATGTCGGGAATCAACCCGGGTCTTCAGTGTGACGAGCGAATGCTTTAACCACTAGACTACCCGACCGCCACCACAAATTAAGGAGTATCAAGGACACTTTTATACCCCTAGTTTTCAATCCATTAGTCATGTTAGTCTGGGACCTATTCTAACACTGAATCTGTCATTCCCCGACCTGTCAGTTACCATAGCTTGTGGCCATGATCAAGTGACAGAAGAACTGTGGAATAGGAGCTATTTGATGATGAAAACAATCCAGTTTAGATGTTCAACCATGATCTGGGTGATACTGTTCATTGTTACACACAAAAATACTCATTTGATTTTCTTTCAAGGAATAAGATCTGAAAATGATAGTAGCGGTTACCTTTGGCATGCATTTTCAAAAACGTCTAAAATAACATTTAGATTAGATTTACGACAGTTTGACAACAAATACTTCACACGTGACAATGTTTTACGTTAACATGTTTGGGCATTTACATGAATCAACGGAATCGGCTAAACGCACCTTTTCTGAGGCAGGACTGGTGTCAGCAAAATGTTTTTCTAATCTTTTTAATTCTTCAGATTTTTCCATAGGGTCGACTGTGGTTGAAATATCTTTGTTTTTCTTTGAGGTTGAAATTAAACATGCTGATTGTTGCAGTTTGGGGTGACGAAGACGAGCAAGACTTAGTGTTCGACCTTGCCGGGCAAGTGCCCTCATGAATGTCGCCATGTTGTTGTGGGGAAATCTCGAGATCTAACGTTCATGACGTTAGTGTAAGAAACAAAAAAGTAAACGACAGTGTTGCCGTTAGTTATTCATATCTATTTATGTGCTATTATTTGTACATTAAACGGCAAAATGATCTCATTAACATATCATTACATAGAATTACAAGACTCCCATGATTCCCTAAAATCAAAATGGCGGCAAATTGAAGCAGACAACTCGAGACTGTCATGGATATTATTTCGGAAATCCTCGATTTCAGGAAACCTTTTCAGCCTTAGTATGTGACAGTCCTTTTGTTCGATACTATTCGATTTACCACAAACCAGTATTGGTGTGATCAAGTCTAATAATGAGCTATTACTATGTCACAACTAAACATAGTAAAGAATGTGCGACATTCCAACTTACTTTGGGGAGACAGTAGGCCTATATTTGCATTCAAAAGATATTCATCGATGACACTGACATCAAAATTCAACCTTTAATATTGATACATTTATGATAGGTATCGGACTTCAAGCAAGGTATCATAATCTTGATTTTATATTTCGCAAATATCCGAGAAACACAAGTTGATGATGGAAAAATGTCGCTCATCTGCTCATTTATATGATTAGCTGATCAGTGTCAGTTTGTGATACTGACGACCATTAAAAGCTGTCAAGTAAAAATGCTGATAAGAAAGGCATTGAAATTGAGTTGTATTGGTCCACTGTATGACTAATATTTGAGCTGCACTCTAAAGATTGCAGCTAATTACAAATGTAGCCTCTGTTTGCTTATGAGCCAATGAAAATTATCAACCTATGCAGTGCAATAAAGGAATCAAATCAAAGCGTCCAAGGAAAAAATAAGGTTAGTTTTCATTATTCATTACATCAGTTATCAATCAAACAGCAAACATTGTTTCACATTACCCAATTCAGTTACACACTCATATACATCACACAACACCTTAATTTGTCCCACCCTTAATAAATTGACAGATGATCAGCTGATTACCACAAAAATATTTCACTTATGCTTATTGTTGGATGTTATTACATAATCATGGTAATCTGACGTGCATTAAAAATTCTGTTTGTATTTCAGATATGACACTGTCACCTCCATTGATGCTGTATCTGGCTGATCTGTAAAATTGTTAATGGCTATAAATCCTCTGTTTTCAAATTACAAACCTCTATATTCAAGTCTGAGCTGTCAAATTGTCAACATGTCAAGAGATTCTGACAAGCCTCCCGAGAAGAGACGAAGAACAGATGATGAGACTGAGGCAAAGTTTGATGATGAATGGGATGATGAAATGGTATTCAGCCAAGCAGACATACAAAGCATTGATGTCATGGCTTCACAAGCATACACAACTAAAACAAAGAAAGAACATCCAAAATCAAATGGAGGAACTCAACCTTATCCACTTGGCAGAAGAAAGCCTACATACCCCATCAGTACAGATTTCCAACAACCTGTTCCCTGCCCATCAGTATCTCAAACCTCAAAGAAGTCTTCTTCGTCACTATCTTTATCAAAAGGGTCATCCTCAACTGCATCATCAGCATATCCTTCCTCTTTGTCAAGCAATCGCGGCAGTGAAGGTGGAAATGTGTCCTCAGTATCAAGCCACAGCAGTTTGGACTCTGGGAGAGGAGACTCTAGGTTACAACAGCAGCCAACAGAGGTATGCATGTTCTCATATCCAAGGAAGAGATAAATTGTTATTCGACTTTTCAACATCACATAAAATTAGCTTATCTTTGTTATCACATGATTGTGTGGTGGACAAGCGGCTATGGATATGATGGGAGTCGACTAATCCCAGTTTTTGGTTTTCCACAATGGCTTCAGAAATGGTTTTATAATAAGCAGAGTTTTAAGATTGTTATTCCTTACAAAAAAACTGGTCTTCTGGGTGGTTCCATCTCCTAATCACATGTCAAGGACATCTTAATTTACAACATTGTTGAACAGGATTGTATACATGGTATAAGGTTCTTTCAGTTTGTTGTGTACTACAGTTTGTTATCTCCAGATATCTCTCACTTGACCCGTGAAGATCTGGGGTAGAATAGGTCTTCAGCAACCCATGCTTGCCGTAAAAGGCGACTATGCTTGTCGTAAGAGGCGACTAACGGGATCGGGTGGTCAGGCTCGCTGACTTGGTTGAAGCATGTCATCTATCCCAATTGTGTGGATCGATGCTCATGTCAATCACTGGATTGTCTGGTCCAGACTCGATTATTTACAGACCGCCATCATATAGCTGGAATATTGCTGAGTGCGGCGTAAAACAACAAACCAATCTTACTACAGAGATGACTTGCTTGTTGTTGTCCAGATATTGGCATGATTTAAGTTCTCACAAATATTTCAGAAAGCCGAAGTTAAAGACAACTTGTATGCTAAAGATGGTGAGATTAAGATCCTGAGAGAATCGCTGAAAAGGAGAGAGGCAGAGTTGGTTAAGATGCGAGAAGATCATGCTCATCTTATTGAACAAATGAATTCACAGAAAGCTTCATTGAAAGAAGCCTTAAAAACTGACACAGACAGATTACAAACCCAGCTGCAGTTCCGGGATCAGGAATTTAAAGAACTTGAGGAGAAATGTAGACTCATGGAACAAAGGATCCAGGCATATCGTTCAGGGTCCCCGATGAAACATTCAAGCCCCACATCTCGGAGTCCTGCCAGTAGGAAAGTGAGACCAGACACTTCACCACATTCTAAATCTTCCTTCCCTTCAAGACAGAGCTTCATGTGTAATGAGAGAGATTCTAGTGAACCGAACCCATCTACAAGCACTGCACAACAGGAACCTAGTTCTCAACAGATGTTGAGTAAAGGTTAGTGATGCTAACAACCATACTGAGAGACAATTACCGGTATGTTTTGGGGGTAGTCCCCTGTTTTGTTTGTTAGCTCACCTGACTGAAGGTCAAGTGGTTGCCACGACAGCCATATTGAAAAGGCTTTTTATGCCATTACTGTATCATTTTCCAAAGTAGAGATAATTTATGAATAACAACTTCTTTATTTACTGTAAAGGCGACATTTTGTTTGCTTGACAATGGTATAAGGATCTATACTGAAATGTTGCCTTTACAGTAAATAAAGAAGTTGTTATCCATGAATTATCTCTACTTTTTCATCGATCAACTTCTAAGTAATGCCTATCAAACATTCATGTGTCACTTTTGTTCAAAATGTAAGAAAATGTGGCACATGTGAAGTATGTAGTTGGGGGTAACACATAAGTTCTGTTTCTTTTATTTTAGATTTTGACCTTTGAACTTTGACCAAGCTACTAAATTCTCCAAAAATGCTCTTCCTCATACGATAAACATGATCTTCCGTGTCTCCAGTAGTATCAGCAACTCAATGTTGCGGGCCAATGTCCAAGGTGTACTACATGCTTTTTACAGGGCTACATATGTTATTTCTGGAAGTGACATTAACTTCCACTTCCATCACAATAATGTCACCCCATGGGGATTCCTGGTTAGAACAGCAGCGGTAGAAACTAACATATTTAGCCCACTAGTCCTTATAATGATATCGTATAGCAAAACCTGTAAAGGTAAATTTTCTACTAGTCCTTGTGATACCTTAATTATTGGGCATTTAGGCAAGGACTACCGGACTAGTGCTAATTTCTAATGCTGAACAGGTGCCCAGCAACCTATGCTGGTTGTAAGAAACAGTTAAATGGACCAGGTTGTCTGGCGTGGTAACTTTGTTGATGGCATGTCACTATTCCCCGACAGCATTGATCTTTGCTCACAATATCCGTGACCGGATCGTCTGGTCCAGACTCATTTATTCACAGGCCACCGTCATACAGCTGGAGCATTGCTATGTGCAAATATACAAACTTAATAATGCCTGTATCTTATGGTACACGTATAACGTTAGATCTAACTACATTGTATAACAATATGGGGCCTAACGATCATTTAGTAGTCAACAGATGAAGACTAGATATACCGGTATTATATTTTTTAATATGTTTGGACATTCCCATTAGGTATATAAAAATAATAACTTTACCCTTGAGTATGTTAAAAAAAAATGTGTTAAAAATATAATTTGTATATGGATCAATCAACCAGACAAGAGAAAAACTATCATGCTTTGATTATACATGTATATGATCAGTTTCAACTAATGATGCTTTTTAGAATGATAAGAGAAATGTGGTTGAATGAGCACTTTATTACAGAGTTATGCCTGCTTATTGCAGGAATGACCAAGTCGGTCGGAGTGAAGCCAGGGACACAGAGGAGTAGAAGACATGTCCTCAACACAAGTATGACCAAAGGTAACACTTGGCATGGGTTGTATTTCAGTAGTGGTGGCACAGTTTATGTTGTGATGGCAAGGTTTTATTTGTTTGTTGTTTACGCCGTATTCAGTAATATTCCAGCTATATGACGGCGGTCTGTAAATAATCGAGTCAATACCAGACAATCCAGTAATTGATATCATGAGCACCGATCCACTCAATTGGGATATGATGACATGTATTAACCAAGTCAGCGAGCCTGACCACCCGATACTTTCAGTTACCTCTTACCACAAGCATAGTCGCCTTTTACGGCAAGCATGGGGTGCTGAAGACCTATTCCATCCCGGATCTCCACAGATTGGCATGGTTTGGATAAGGTCTCAGTGCCTGAAGGGCACCTTGTCAAATCATATGTTTAAGCAACACCTTATGACAGTGTTTATTATATGAAACCACAAATAAACATGATAAACACAAATAAAATAGTGAATATGTGAACACACTTCATGCAGAGTATGATTCACAAAATAAATATGTGTATTCGGAAATGAAGAGGTAATATTTTGTGATTACTAGCCTGAACTGGGCTCTTGGCATCATTTTCAATAGAATTTAGTGTTATTATGTGGACTATCATAAGTTGAGTTTACAAGACCAACCAGAGTTTTTCTAGATCCAGGCTTCGGACTAGTAGACTGATGCAAAGGAAGGTAAAATAGTTCCTAAATTACGACTATATTATCCAGCCTTGGTGAAATAACATTCACTGAGTTCGATAAAGAGATAATCCTGCTGTGTTTTAAAATTTGTGGTATTCTAACTATAGATTAGATTACAACATTTATCAAATGTCAGTATGTAAAAATATGTTTTGTGAAGCATTGTACCTGTCAAGCAAACCCGTGGGCTTTCTGGGTAAGAATATAGGTCCCAAGTTCCCAGTTGAATTCAAGGTTAATACAGTTCCCCAGGAATCTATGCTCTTTGTTTGTTTGTTGTTTAACGCCACACTCAGCAGTATGAGATATGTGATTTGGTGTTTCCTGTCAATTTCAACAGGGGAGGTAACTGGTCCCTGTCTTGTGTACCACATGTATGAGCATCATCCAGCGGGCCCCAAGGATCCAGGCGACCATGGGGTGATTGGACTCCTGCATACACCCGCCACCCACCTCGACCTACACAACATACAGTTCGACAGAGATTCAACCTCACATATCCTGTCACCAGTTAGAAGCAAACGGTGAACATTTATTTTTGGAGTAAATTCAAAATAAACGACCCTTTTATTTTTAACTTTACTAAATGAGGACCGAAGTGTCATTTGAGGGAAATGGGAATTAACTGTTTGTTCACTCAGGACCTAGACCATGTCGACTAACTTTTTATATACTGTTGATAGACACAAGCAACTACATTTAAATTGAAAAGGAATTGAAGTGAGAAGGGAGATTCGGAAACTGAACCCGTAAATCTTGACTTCCTTTCAGGGACTGTTGGACAGACTGTCTCAGGAAAATACCCATGCACTTGGCTTTCACCAACATGTAACCTATACAAAACTTCCCACAAACTGGAATGTGATAACAAAACTGAATACTGTTTAAAGGAGCATTAAATCCATCTCACTCAATTGTCATCTGTTATACAGTTGAGATATAGTGTGAATAAGTTTTGCTGTTACCCACAGGTTGTCTGACCTCCACGCCAGTCTACAGAGTGCGGAGAGTGCCGACACGTGCAGTGTTGTACCCAGAGACCACTACCTCATGGCCGTGGAGGGTCTCCAGGACTTGCTCAAGTCTGTGTCACAGTGCAGTGATACTGTCCCGAACACTGACCCACACCTCGCTCACACACAGGAACTGTCGGGAGCCGTGCTGATCCTGCCCCTTATAAATGACTACCTGTCTCATTACCTTGATATATTAAGCAACGCCCCGGCTCAAGGGTCTTCATCAGGGACATTGAATTCCAGTTTGGGTCGGGGGAGTGTTAGTGAAAGCTCCCTGGAATCTGTGACAAGCTCCATTGGTTTGTTACTGAAGGACTATCAGAGTTCGGCCAATAATTTAGAGTGTTTATGTTTGACTTCTTTACGGACTTTGCACAAACTTGTGATGTTCAGTGCAGCTGTGAGGAGGTCCCTGATGGACAAGACAGACTGGAACCACAACCGATCAGACGCTAGTTTGGATGGATACCGGGCCTCATGTGACAGCTCTGCATCAGGGGTAGGCCCTTGTTTCAGCTCACTTTTTTTTATCTTCCATCATGTGACCAAGTGTTGGCCTCCCTGTCAGTCATCCAGTCCATTTTAATCTTTGAGTTGCCAGCAGCATACCTGTGCTGTGGGGTTCATCTGTCTAAGTCTATGAAATACATGTACCAGTATTTGGGATTTCTTGATCTAACTTAAAGTCCTGTTCAAAGCAATGTTTATTTTTGCCTGTAAATAATAATAACTCCATGGATGATGATGATGATGATGATGTTTGGGATTTCTTGATCTAACTGAAATACTGCTCAAAGCAATTTTTCTATTTTTGCCTGCAAATAATGATAATAACTCCATTGATGATGATGATGATGTTTGGGATTTCTTGATCTAACTGAAATACTGTTCAAAGCAATGTTTATTTTTGCCTGTAAATAATAATAATAACTCCATGGATGATGATGATGAAAGTATTAATGTATGTATCAGTACATTTTGTTATATTGTCTCTAGCATGGGGCCTTGCTTTGAAAAGGATTTGGTCAAAATAAGTAAAGGGTCAAAGTCAGCAAAGTAAAACGTGGTTATATCATTGTCAGTTTCTGAGGCAAGATTACAATATTTGACATAAAGCATAATTTTTGCATGTATTTCTACAAATCCCACCACATTTGATCTTGATAGGCATAGATCGAGGTTATCTTTGAGCTTATTGTGAAAAATAGTTTTACCATTTAATTTATTGCCAGCTACTGTTGCACTTTTACTTGTACAGTTCTGACACTTGGGTATTGTTGGATCTGAATATGTTATCTTAATTAAGGTCCTAGGTCTGGAAGTAATGTGTTTTGACTGGAAGTACATGGTGGTATTTTAAGACTTAGATTTGAGGAAATGGAAGAAGGGGTTGTGGCTGCTTCTGTGTTTGCAAACACTTGTTTGTTCAGTGCATATTTTATTTCCTTGTTGATTCGTTGTAGGAAGTTGCCATGGACACAGACATCCCAGTTACATCTTCCTCCGATAATGACACAATGTCCTTGGATTCCCGAGTGACGTTCAGACAGTTACAAGAGCTCAACCTGCTGTACAAGATCGTCAAGCTTGCTCACCCACAGGGCGAGGTCAGTTTCACAAGCAGCCCTGTAGGAATATCAGGGGATGTCATCAACAATCGTAAATTATTGTCAGACTGTTCCAGCCAATCAAGTGAACAATCCCAATTAGCACCCCTTCCAATTGATCAATGTACACAAGACTTATCTATTTGTGTATAATATGCACTCGTGTGTTATATGCACCCTTAATTATGGGCAATTAAATTCTGGAAAATATATCTGTCGTATATAAACAGTTCAGGCTGTCAGCATAATCCATGAAATTTATCTTTCTACGCTTTTTTTTTCCTACCAAAATAATATTCTAATAAGAGACCCCTATTTCTAATTTTTAGAGCGCCCTGGGCGCTTATTACGTCGAATATGGTAATTAAGAATTGATTTTTACTTTGTATGAGATCATTGGAGTATGATCCTTGCAACGACATTCATACAATGTTTGACTCTCACTCTATGAAGGTTCATACTCCAATGAACTCACACAAAGTGAAAGACAATTCTTATAATTTTTATGGCATTATTTTTACCTCAAAGGATGTAGACCCTGATCTGTACACAATTATATTTAGTATGTGGGACTTCATGTTTACACTGACAGCATACAATAACCAGCTACATCGCGGAGTAAAATAGTTTCTCAAAATGAGAGGTGACATGAGCGTATGTATGCTCAACATGCTCTACAGGGACAACATTTGTAGTTTCTTGCGAACAAATGTATTCAAATAATATCACCATTAGATGGGAAAGGTCTGTTAAGAACTACCTCAGTCCGTCAGTCAGTCACAATGACAGCACATCGTAATACATTTACACCAACTTGTGACCAAGTACAAGCCGTCAAAATGGCCGATGCAATGAACGTGACAGGAGAGATTTCTGAAGTTATTAATGAACATGTGGCTATTACAAGTGTTAGTCATCACTGATCAATTGGCCAATCACCGAAAGGTGATTGTAAAGATGTGTAAAATAGACACAAAGGTACATTCATTTATTGCTGTAGACTGTCACTGTAGTCTCGACACGGATTTAGTCGACACTACAGTAGTTTGGATGTGCTTTTCTTTGTTTTATTCTCTAGGATGGGTTGTACCAAGGATATCTTTGAACAGACATGCAATCATCTCTGACTTATCCCAATGTATGCTAAAACGATAAGGATTAAAGGGCCTAAATGATGAGAAAGGCGCTTCTGTATTTATTCGTGCATGGGAAGTCCCAGGGGTTTACCCCATTCCAAGAACACGGTCTCATGAAAACAGTATAAACGTCAAATTAAGTCTTTCAAAGGCATACACTTATAAAAGTCAATTTCACGGTCATGTGACCAACCTCTCAAAAGCTGTATTTCTGCACATTAAAGCTCTGCACGCTAACGTCGAACCCATTCGACAGAGGTGTCCATCCCCGTGCATCTGATGTCGAACCCATTCGACAGGCGAATAGCATAACAACACCCCAAAATAAAACTCGCTATATCTATTTACCAAGAAGGCTTTGCGTAACATTTAAATTACGTATGACATGCATAAATGCTCAGCTTGCTCAATATCAAAACGTTCAGTCATTTATTTACCTCAAAAAGAAAATATCGCGAGTTAAAAAAGTTTCGGCCAAACTTCTCGGCACACATCTACCAGGAACGGCCATTGTTGACTTTTGGCACTTCACGTTGAGCGGCATGCAGTCCGATATTTTCTTTATAATTTCATCATTTTTCCTATTCGATCATAATTTTTTGTTTGCTGACGAAAGGAAAATACTCATGTCCCTTTATTTCTAAAAATTAGCAACTTTCGGTGTAATTAATTGTAAACAAAAACAATCTGAATCGTAACATCATCGATTGGATGGAACTTGTACGATCATGGCAACGGCGGTAAACAAACAACTCCACATGCATAGTTATCCCGTTAGACTATTACAATCATTTTGTTACATCTAACTTAATTTTCTAGAATTATTGACACGCATGTATAAATCTTTGTAAAAAGAATTTCATTTTTAAAGAGTTTGCAAATGATTTTGTTTGATAAACTTTCCGACACATTGCCAAGCCGACAAACGTCAGTGATACGTTTGGGCGTGGCCTAACTCGCGATTTGTTGAGTCGAACAAAGTCAACAAACACTGCGAAAAATGACAAATATTGGATGATACGCAAAATCTGAACTGACATACATTCTAGGTAAACCATTCAATAGGAAAATAATGCATTTTTATGAGAAATAATCAAAATACTTGCAATTTTAGCTATCATTTCTGAAACCGGAAGCACGTACCGCATGTGACACATGGAAGCAAAATATACAAAAGTTGGTAAGCTATCATAAAGAAATTCCGAAAAAGATTCAAATTCAAAAGAAAATACATAATTTACTATTTTTCGTCAACTATTTACTATTTATTGATCTGGAGAGCAGTCTTCACTCTTATTTGTTTCATATTTCTTCGTGATTGTCGCAATAAAATGTGTAAGTCTAAATCCGAAACCGTAATGGATTTCACGCTCGATGATTTTAATTTTCAAATATTTTCTATAAACGAGCGCAACGGAGAGCGATCCAACGTATTGATATGCCATAATAATAACATAATATTGTTATTGGTCTAACATTACAAAAAGAACAATTTAAATATTAAAGATGTTGTTGAAAACTTTCTGAGAACCTCCCGTCCTCTGAACCGATAACATTTTGGTACACAACGAGGTAGTGTAAATATATATAGATTCTAGGCTCCTATTTATATATATGTGTGATTTTGTACCCAAAACAAATTAAATTATACCCAAAATACTTTGTGAATTTGTACCTAAGAAAATAAGACAATAGAGCTATAATTATATTTATGTTTTAATGTAGATGAACAGAACACATAATAAAATATTTCATCAAGTTCCAAATATGATTATGACTGTGATCCTTGAAATTGATTGTTTAGTTTTGAGAGAAAATTGACGTCTTGTCACTGAAGGAGAGGCCAGTTAAGTTGGTTAAACCTAAGTTAGAATGAATTGTTTTGATAGGAAAGTGATATTATGTTAAGTTTAAGACACCAAATTAATGTATATCTTTGAAATAATTCTAGGTAGATCTACAAAATCACATACCCATTTGGGTAACAAATTACTAGAAATTTTGGGTACAAAAGTCACCACTGTACATTTCAACTGATTTTCGTGAATCAATGGGATAAAAAAAATTTGTCTGAATGATTCCTTTTCTCAATTTTTAAGACAAGAATTTGTTTTACATAACAAAACAGGCAGATCTACACGGATCACTTATAGTCCTAAAAATGTGAAAAATATGGACACCTCAGAAATGAGGGCTTATAAGGTTATAATTCTACCTAACTAGTCACATGGTTTGACTTAGATCTAGGTCTATCTAAGAAAAGTCCTTATGAAAATCTTTTTTTAATTTTTTTATGACACTTACATTTCTGGCACTTAGACAAAGAGTATTCAAGGAAAGACAGATATGTTTTTGAATGAAAATATGACTTTCCTTTATAATTCTTTTTTTCGTGATGACAGGGGAACTTTTATACACACCAGCTGAGGAAGTTGTGATACTGTGATTGCATACAAAGAAAAAACAGTTTGGAAGCAGTACCTGTATGTATAAAATAGACCACATAAGGTGAACAAAAGTAATGGGTTGGCTGACTGGAAAAAATACATCTGGCAAGGGTAAACATGTACAGAGGCATGTTTCTTTTCATTCCAACCAGAAGACTGAGATAGCATTTTCTAAGAAACCTATGGCAAACTAACCAGCTTATGTGCCACCATGGTTCTTGTGATTAAACAAACAAAAATGTCATGTACTGTAACAAGTACTGTTACTGTAATTAAATTAAATTAATTCCTATTAAATTATATTTCAGAATTGTTTTATTTGGAAACAAACCACATAATGCACAAGATTAGTGTCCATATGAGTTTAGTATGTATATGTTAAGGATCTGATTTATTCATTATTGATGGCATACTAAAATTAAAATGATGACATCAGAGAGTTACTTATTCACATAGTTGATTTTCAGAGTGCAAGACAATAATTGTTGAATAAATATGTTTAAACTAAAGATAATAATTGAAGTTTGATCAGTTACACTGTGCTGATGCAAAGACTAATATTTACTGTCCCCACACACCATCATTGTGGGAAAAATAACTATTAAATATAACTTAAAATTTTAAAACCTGTAAACAGCTGTAAATAATTAAACAATTACAAATCTATCATCAATGCGCAATCATGGTGGTCTTCATATTTTTGGAATAAATTTAGAAATCCTTCGTGAAACTGTTCTAAAATCATGCTAGAATCTATGAATGTATTCCCGAAAGGAAAACTATCCTAAATGTAATGTGGAACTAACACAGAAAATATGTACGTAGAATTCTATTGCTTATATATACCCTATCATATTCAGCAACGCGGGGATGTTATTTTGAAACACGTTTTGTCAAGCCCATTTTCGCGCACCTGGCGCAGGGTGATCTTGCTGATCGACGATATCCATAGACGTATTACGTGGGATACACTTGTTGTAGTGAAACTTATCAGCATGTACATCGCAGAAATATGAATCATGTCCCATTTATATTCACAACATTGAATGGTGATTCTTAAATATCAAAAGAAGTTCAAATAAAAGATACCGAGAAACTTGCATGTGGCATGTTGATTTATCGTCTACCGTTTCCGGGTCACGGGAGCATGCAAGGTCAAACGGATTAACTAATACGCGAATTATATCGTCAAAGTCACATGTTTATGTCATGTTAGTGGTGATTACTGATACTGTGTATCGACTTATATTTTTGCTGTATGTGATAGGCGAACTATTTCAAAATTTACTGTAATTGTTTTGTTTCGAAAGCTTATCAGCAGACTACCCCTGTCTGTGACATCACATCCGGTGACCTTTGCACTTACTGAAATAGTGCTGTCAGAATTCACGATCTTTATTTTCATTTTTCTCTCGTCATATTTATTGGAATATGACGAATAAAACATTCTTCTATTGAGAAGATCGTCAACTTTCGCCAAGTTATATTTATAAAGGCAATGTAATCTTTGTTGATATTAAAATAACAATAACTTATGCGGAGGTCGGGCGAAGCGCGCCATGTTTGATTTTAGGACGGCTGCTAGCATCATGACACTGGTTGTTTATTTTTGTATATCGTAAATATTCAACCAAAACGCTTGAAATTAGGATTAGTGAATATTTATAAGTCATTAATTGTTTCCTGCAAATTTTATAACATGACACGTCAGATTAAACCGAATATTCGTATTTCTGCAACCGACATGATGACCTCGAAAATTAAGTTATTTTTCTGTTTAACGTTTAGATAATAAATTCACTGAAATGGTTCATAATTTACCATCGCGCTGATATATGCCGATTATAAAACCCGAATTTTTACTCAAGTAAAATTAAGATATCGGAGATATGATTATTGAAATCAATTTGCAAAAATGTTACGATATTAGAGGGTTCCTAGCATGAAATGCAAACCACCTTCAATAACGCAATTCAGGTAAGTTCAAGAAAATTTACAAATTTTGTGTTCGCTTTGGTCTTAACCTTGGTATGATTGAAAACACCAGGATATTTTTATATAGAATTGTGTAGTTTTCTATCAGGAATAAATGTGCAAAATATTTCTTCAATTGGCCCTTGTTTAATGAGGCACTGACTGTTTGAAATCACCCACCCTCTTTAGAGCGCCTTATGCTAAAATTAATCCAGCAGGCAGGGGTAAGAAGTGTGAAAATAATTCAGCAGGCTAAAGGTTAAAGAATTAGTTTTCATTGATCTTAGTGTATGGTAAAGCACAGTGTGTTGAAAATGACCTTCACCAGGAAGCATTGATGGATAGATATAGCCACTAGTCTGTTAGTCCCAGACTAGTTAAGATTTGGAGGGTCTAGTTGTTTTCGTCCAAAAATCTAGTCACATCATAATAAACCACTGGTCCGAAGTGTGCTGTAGACTACCTGGATAAGACCAGCAGTGTCCCTGGGAAGTCAGCAACATTCCAGCAATAACATAACAGAATGTAACAGCGTACACCCAGGTGAGCTCCTGAATGTGAGCGCTCTGTTCAGTAAGATGTTATGTTGTGTTTTCCTCCCAGCTCTTTCAGAAAACCTCCATGTTTTATGTGTTTCAGTCCTACAATGTGTGTATGGTAGAGGAAGCACTCAACATCATCATTCTGTTGGCCAGCATCTGGAAGGATGACAATCATTTCAGGTAGATAGCAATGTAAATCAGTAGTTCAAATTTGAGTTTTTCACATGACAACAAACAGCACTTGTGGCCCTTCAGCTGTGCCAGAATCTGTTGATTGTGTGTTTGAGATTTTTCCAAGATTCAAACGTCGTCATATTTCAGTGCTGAGGGTTGGTTAAAACCATAGGGAACACAATTATGCATAACAACTTCTTCATTTGACTGTAAAGGCGAACGTTTCGATATAGATCCTTATACCGTTGTCAAGCAAGATCTAGCTTTAAAATAAGATCTCAGTGCCTGACACCTGCCTTAGCATGCTTAGGGGAACAGTAAGACTTTTGTATATATAACAACAGCACCCTGTGACTGTGTTAATTCACACAAATAAGCATAACAAACACTTGGAAACTGATTAAAATGTGAACATGCTTAATGCATGAAGATCCATGAAGATCCATAGAATAGGTCTTCAGCAACCCATGCTTGCTGTAAAAGGCGACTATGCTTGTTGTAAGAGGCAACTAACGGGATCGAGCGGTCAGGCTCGCTGACTTGGTTGATGCATGTTATTGTATCCCAGTTGTGTAGATCGATGCTCATGATATCAATCACTGGATTGTCTGGTCCAGACTCAATTATTTACTGACCGCCATCATCTAGCTGGCATATTGCTGAGTGAGGCATTAAACAACAAACAAACAAATAATGCACAGTATGATTCACAAAATATATTTGGGTATTCACAAATTAAGAAGGGTATTATCAATCTTAATTGAAAAGGAAAGGTGCACATTTTCTAAACTATGACTGCTTATCATGTAGCCTTGGTAACATGACAGTTCTAAGACAACTAACTTGATAAATGATGTTGAAACACTGATGTGTGATGTTTTGTAAGCAAACTTGGGTCTTACTTTGAGCCTTGAAAACACCTAGGGGCACGGGTGGCCCAGTCGTCTGAGGCGCCGCGATTTGCTGTGCAGAGTTGCGTCTCCTGGACACGCCAGAAACCTACGATTGTGGGTTCGAATCCCAGTTCACTCTGATTATGTTTCTAGGTTTGTCAGCACCATACCCGTGCTCGTGGGTTTCACCGAAGTGGTAAACGTCCGAGACTTGCATCACTTCGGGCTTTCCTCCTACATGAAGCTGACACGCTGTGATATATCTGGAATACTGTTAAAAGCGGCGTTAAACCCAACTCACTCACTTGAAAACACCTTGAAAAGGCCAAAATTTGTTTGCTGAAAGTTTGTATGAATCATTTGAAATTATATGTATGATAGAGACTGAAGCTTATCATGTGTCATATTACCTGAGAGTATTAACGAGATGGACCAGTGCCTTTGTCAGTTTATTCCATGATGTTCCGGGTAGAACTATAGGTCCCCAGCAACCCATGCTTGCCATAAGAGGCGACAAAATGGTAGGTCAGAAGCTGAATTGTTTGAGAAAGCTAACATCTGATTGGCTCAAGAACCCACACATCCTTCATTTAGATTGGATGGTCAATGTTCACACAGTTCACACAACCTTCGATGGAGGAGTCATCAGATCTTCACACAGTATTGTACTGTGTTGGAGTAAAGTATCTGATTTTAAATGAGATTGTCGATGTTAATACGGGTACATTCAGGTATTGTTCATCATGTTCATGTTTCAGGTTACATTCTGCCATGTCAAGAGGTGCCTTGTTGACCTGCCTGGAGTGCAAGGTCGGCATGACCCAGTGGGGCATCATCACACGGGCAGTCACAGTACTAGGGCATCTCACACGCACACAAAAAGTTGTACAGGTTCTCTGTACAAAGTCAGGTAACTCCACTTGCTCTGATGTTTAATCTGCCCAGAGAATACAGAGGAGAGGTGCAACAGAGGAAATATTTCTACACTTGGAAAATTCATAGATGACAGGGTATACTAAGTGTGAACACATTAAACACTGTGTCTAACTCACTTGGTGATGTTTCAAACACATACATGACTACTAAACTCAAATTGTTTTGTATCGCAAAATGCACAAGCTGTATCTGGTGTCGGTGCTAACTCTAAAGAGTCATTTCAGTAAGCATGGTAAGATGGACAGCAATAATTCTTGATACACAAACACAGTATGCTTCCTTGAATAAACCTAACATGCAAGGTGCCATCAACATGCCCATGATCTCTGTCCACAGAGATTTCAATGCCTCAGTTATCTCAGTAGGGTCGATGTGTGTCTAATGTTAAAGGTGTCCTAAGGCTAGTGGAATATCAGACTTTTTCTGGAGTGTGTGTCTTTGTATGTAACCATTAGTCTGCCTTGTAATTGTTTCAAACTTTGTTGCATCCCTGCCTCAGCTGAAAAGGTTCTTTCAGCCAATGGCTGTTTCTGCCATTATTTCAAAACAAACATGATTCTTGAAGCACATGGAAAAGGGGTAATGCTATCTCTTGATGTCTATTTGCATAAATGCTACGGACAACTGTCAGCTGATTTCCCTGTTTACAAGGGATTCCAAAGTTATTACGATTATCCTTATGAAGACCTCGACCATGTCATTGCAAAAAATGCATGAAAAGAAACAAATGACACAAATATTACATAAAACTGACCTTCATGAAGTAGAACATTCATGTACAGTAAACTACAGTTTTAATGAATTCATAGAGACCACTAATGTTTGTTTGTTATAACCATAGTTTGTTATAAGCATATATACCAGTACAGCATATAAGCAGTTAATGGACGGGACCCAAACACGGTTTATTATATCCGTCAGTTCATTATACACAATGTTATAAGTACATGTCTGTTTGTTATAAACGTAGTTTACTGTATTTGGATTCATCAAGTTTAGTTAAAGGTAGCTTATTCAAGGTTTTTCATTTTATATATTTTGTTTGTTATGACACTAAACGAATTTGCATATGTTGATGGTCAATACCTTTCATGTTGTTAGAGGCGTGTCCCCTCCTGCATCTGTACCTGGTGAGCCTGAAGCTGACGGACGACACAGTCTGGGACACCCGGGAGGTCATCTATCAACAGGTCAGCCCCCTGTGTTCTTGCTTTCTCGATCATATTATATTATGATGAACTTCCGGATCTGGTATTAGCAGAATAGTTAACTAGGAGATAAACATACTGTGTTTTTATTATAGAGCTAGGTTACTTGTATATTTAACCATGCTAATTTGAATATGAAACCAAACATGCAGCATGACGTTTCAAATGTTAAATTTAGCACAGTATGTTTATCTCCATTCTACCATGACTTAAAAAAACAGCAACTTCTTTGGTGTTAAAAAATCCATTGAGTGAAGTGACATGGGTTGAGTCTAGTGTTTTGAGTGGGTTGTCGATCTGAATTTACAGAATCAACAACAACAGCCTAATCAAAATATGGCACTAAAAATGCTCAAGCAGTTTGTTTACACTGTAATACTTCACCCAAGCTTATGACAGGCACTGAAAGCATGTAGCACGGCAAGTTTGTTCACTAACATGAGTTGCCCCCCACCCCTGAAGAAAACTAAGCAAGATGTGCAAAGGTTTCGTTTAACATCGCACATCACTATTATGTTGTCATATTGCTCATTGTGATGCAAAAGATATGACATCACACTCATATATAGAAAACCGCCTAAAAGCGAGCTCTCTGTTGTCTTCAAAATGAAATACATTCTTTTTGTAGATCTCTATTGTGTTTTCTGCTCACTATGTATTGCCACATATCCTTTGAATATTTTATTAACAGCAACTTCCCATGTAGTAACAGCAAGTTGCCTATCGATAATCAATCAGAGGGGGGTTATTGTTGTTTGAAACCTCTGATTGACCAATCAAAATGGAGTATTTACCAAAGTCAAGGTAGAATAGTGGATTCATACTACTGGGCCTTGTTCCACAAAGGGACCTCAGTGCTATGGATTTCATAAGTCTATGTTACATGGGCGTTACAATCGTCCTAGTGCAAAGATCACATCATGGAACACGGCACTTAATAGTACAGACAATGATTTTCCATAAAAATAAAGGCTACATCCTTTGACTATGTTTGCATATTGTTTGTTTTGTCTTTATTTCAAGGAATAATGACATATAGTATCACATTAATAACACCATGTAGTGAATCGTGCTGACAAAGCTGCAAACCTTAATGGCAATCAATCATCCAGATGCCCAGTGTTATTCATTTATTTATTTATTAAAATAATCTCAACGCAATGATAATTGTACCTCCCGTACTTAAGCATACAGTACACTCCTGATAGTCGTAGTGATAAGATTGCTTTGTGAAAAGGGACCCACGGCTGCTGAAAGGAATATGAGAATGATACTTTGAAATGGCATTCCTCTATTGCACACACTAGATGAAGGTAATAACTGCTAACAGCCAGTTGAACTTTCTTATGTCATGTTATATGGCAAACTAAACTATCTATGTTTTGTAGTATGAGGTCCACTTATCATTTTATACAGTGACAGCTATGCCACTAGTCTGTTCAATGTCGTTCTTCCATTACTCCATGTTTCTCATGTATGGAATATATCTCACTGGATGAAGGCTATGTTATTAATTTCACTTGTTCATGCTTGTTGTTACTGCATTGCATCCAATCCAGCCGTCCAGTTGATGAGACAAATATGTGTTGCCATGCTTCCAGACGGTGACGTGCTTGACTAACATGGCCTCTGATCCCGCCGACGCCAGTACCATCCTAGGCAGCAACTGCCCCTGCAGTCAAGAGGTGAGTCTACCTTTCTGGACAGTCTTCTCTACTCAGTAAGGGTGCCACAACAGACATACCAGTGTAAGTAAAGAATAGCAGTTTTAGTAGTACAGTGATGCCTCGCTACAACACTACCTTCGGGGCTCAAATAATTAATGAGTGTTACAGAGGATCAGCGGTTTAACGAAGGTCGAGTCATAGATGGTAGATGTCCAACAAAACGGTATACATGCTCTGCCTACCTAACACGATCTATGTTGTACATTTCAGAGTTTAAAAAAAGATCAGAATAGAAGTTGTTTATGATGCATAGTGTAAAAAAAAGATTTATTGAGTAATAATATATGCTTTAAAAAAAAAAAAATCGTATCCCTTCAGTGAATTCAGGTGAATAAACAGGTATAACAAACTTGGTCAAAAGTATTAAATTTGACATAAAACATTACTAGACATGATGATTTAACTTTAGCTTTCAGGGGACATTTTTTTATTTCTTGGTGTACGGATACTCCACTCTTTCAAAGTCCAAATGTTGACAAGAAATAAAAATAAAAATTACACCTTTTTTATTACTGACGATCTTCAATTTAAAAAATGCATAAAAAGTTCAAACATGAAAAGATTTTGTTTCCTTGTTGAATCATTCGTGACCAACTCATGTTATTCCGGGACAAGCCGAATAGCGACTCGTGCCCCTCTTGTGGCAATTTTTGCAACCGGGCTCCGTCTTAGCACAAACGGGCATACCTAAACCAATTGTCAACTTGTTGTGTATATGTGGTTCACACATATTTCCCCGTGTATTAAATATAATTCAGATGCAATTTAAAGCACATCTGGACATGCGGAATTATACAGTATGTTTGAACACATTTAACTGTGTCTTGGGTATATTTTTAGATGCAAGACATATGTAAAATTGGTTTGTCGTATTTTCGCGCATAACATTCATCGATATGGGCACGAGTCTTCTTGCAGGTTATGGAAAGGGGCAAGTGGTGACGAATGCTTGTTGAATGTAAAGCAAAGGGAAGTCACTCTGATATTTCTTGCTTGGATCCTTCTCTAATACCATAAAAGCTTGTCAACGCAAAGCGCAGTGATGACCAGTTTAATCGTCGCCGAAGCTGCCAAACAGGAATATTGTTATATTGCCACTTGTGCACAAGCTGTGTGCCAGGGATATGATATAATGTTCTTGAAAAATTGAGTTGTTTTACTTTTGTTAATTCAGAATATTTTTATTAATTCACCTACCTCACTTTTTAAATGACTTTGAAATCCGTAAACCAAGAACTAAATAAAAAAGTCGCCTTAAGATCTTTTTGTTCAAATGGGTCAAGTTTGTGTCTAAATGCGAAAATTTGGCTTGTTCTAATAGTAACATGCAGTCAGATGCATTTTTCAATAATGCCTTACACTGGTGCACATTTTATGTAGCTCAATTCATATAGCTGCAAGATTGTCACATTCTCTACTGTAGATGCATGCTGTATGTGCAGGATGGTGACATACTATACTAGCAGATGCATGCTGTGTTTGCAGGCCGGCCGGTGTCTGGTGGTGTGCATGTTACGCCTGTACCAGCACTACAAAGGGCAGCATCCTGCCCACACCCTTCAGAGCCTGCGTGATGGACTCCTGCTGCTCCAACTCCTGCAACAACGGCATGAGCAGTACCTCACCGACCGCGACTACGAGCTGCAACACGACTACGTCACTCTTATATGTGGTCTCACCTCTCTCTTCAGACAGTTGCCAGGCAACCAGGAGACTGAGAGTAAGTTGAAAACCCATGTCATAATGTATGTTAACACAGTGTTCAAACTTAAGGGGATGTCATATAGCTGGAATATTGCTGAGTGGGGCGTTAAACAACAAAGGGGGGTTCTTGGGATTGAGGCTTTTTGTATTGTTTTTTTCATCTAGGGACCTACTACATGCACTTAGTCTTTAATATTTAATATCACAAACAATGAAACCTTCACTTTCCCTTAATTTTGAACTATACTGATAGAAAGATTGTTGTGATTTATATGATTTGTTTGGTTTGTTTCTTGTTAAACGCCACTCTCAGCAATATTCCTGCTATATGATGGCGGTCTGTAAATAATCAAGTCTGGACCAGACAATCAAGTGATTGATATCACGAGCATCGATCCATGGAATTGGGATCGATGACATGCATCAATCAACCAAGACATCGAGTCTGACCACCCGATCCCGTTGGTTGCCTCTTACAACAAGCATAGTTGCTATTTACAGCAAGCATGGGTTGCTGAAGACCTATTCTACCCCAGAGTGATCTATTTGAGCGACATCTCACACTGTCGGGCTGCAATGCCATGCCATCAACCAAGTCACCAAGCTTCACCACCTGATCGACTGAGTTGCCTCTTACAACCAGTATGGGTTGCTTGATTCTATCCAAACCCATAATCAGGGTGCTGATGGAAAGAGATTTAGGAACACATGAAGGGATTTGTTTTGCATGTGTTTAACATGTCCTCCTAAATGCACCTGGAATAGATTTAACAATGTTGTGACACACCAGAGAGTTTAAGAAGTGTCCCTTGAATCTTCTATTGTATTTGAATCTTGGGACCCCTAAATCCTCAGGTTTTAACATTAGGGTTATGATGAAGACCCCTTAACTTGCAAGATCAATTTTTAACACTGCATCAGATACCATTATTTCATTTCTTTTTATTGCTCACATCAAGCATTGAACACAATAATCATTACTTCTTTGATACATATCAAATGATTATCTCTTCCAGAAACATGAAGAGGGTCATTATTAAAGTGAGGTGAAATGGGGTTTACTGTCATGTTTAAGATTATTTCTCTTACATATAGCTATATGCATGCATGTGTGTGTATGTGTGTGGCTGCTTGTACTAGTCTGGACATGTGCTGGTATCATAGTACTAGCCCACAGAAATACTGTGCAACAATTTTTCATAGATACCCCACTCTCTGAACTGTTCAGTCATTGAGAAAAACCCTTAATGATGATCACCAGGCAGGGTAACAACAAGCACCATCTTTTACATGTGTCACTATTGATACAGATACATGAATTTCATTTCATTTGAATAAGTATTTTTTGGTTTTTTATTTGAAAATTTATTTTGTTTCAGTGAATGCCCTGACAGATCTCTGGGACTTCAATCAAGATGATTCTGAATTGTCACCTGACAGCGATCAAGAAGATTTTATGGAATCCTGAGGTCTGGTTGCCATGGTATTTTACAGCTGCATCTACTGTAATTCTTGAGCAAGGAGAGAGTTTGAATGTGCATTCATGGAAGGTTATCATTTTTGCTCAACATGAAGAGTCAAAATTTGACAAAATCCAGTGTGGTTTCTTCAGAAGAAATCAACTTTACAGCATAAGGCATTGATCATATTGAAACCAGTAAGAGTCTTGCTTAACAATGCTTAAGATTTGTTGATGAAAGTCATGAAACATATTATTTAATTTTTACCTTTAATAAAATTAGATCACTTTTAAGTTATTTATTGCTATTGGTCTCAGGGAATACATGACTTTGTTCATGTAGAATCTTGCAGTTATTGCAAACTTATAGTAACATAATTGTCTACAATGCTATATAAAGCTCATCAATATTTAGTGTGTCAGATTAGTCTTTTTATGTCCAAAGAAGCTCTATCTCCAATCGTGGTTAGATCTCAACATTTTCTGAATACATGTATGTTGTGAAGTTATTTTACATTTTCTGCGTGTTGAAAAAAAAGCCAGCTTTAACAATTTCAGCAAGTATCAAAGTACACTGTGCCATTAGAATTCCTAATCATGAAACTGTGATTAGTTTCACTGCTTACATGATGACGTCAACCGTGGAAAAACATTGTTATGTACACTGAAGATTTTTAGTCAAAAGATGGTACATAAGTTTGGTAATTTATTGATTGTGCCAAACAGGCATTGTTGTGTGCATGTAGTAGTGTTGAGAGTTTAACGTCTTTGCTATACCGGTACATGAACATGGATTATTTTGTACAGTAACACATTGAAATGAAAATGTACATTTTGTAATGTATATATCATGTAGTTTCAAAAACTACAGCAATTGTACAAATAAAATTCTTGAAATTGATGATGTGTTTAGAAATTGAAAATGTGTAGAAAAGATTTGCTGATCAGTTGTCGTCAATCACCCAGGCCTAGGATGGATAATGTTTTAGCTGGAGGCAAATTGTTTTAAGACATCTTTATGATTTTGTCACCATTTGATTGGACATTCCTCTATATCATTAATGGGGTGGCAGGGAAGCCTAGTGGTTAAAGCATTTGTTTGTCAAGCCCCACATGGGTTGAATGTGTGAAGCCAATTTCTGTAGCCAGCCATGATATTGCTGGAATGTTGCTAAAAACTGCATAAAAACATGCTGCAGTCGGTCACTCCATATCATTACCAAATATGAAAGAAAATCTATTGAATTTATTATCATAATGTCCCAGAAAATGAACGACCTGAAACCCTGTTTCGGGCTAAAAAATGTGTGGTTCTTCTGTTGGTGTTGGGGAGTTTAAGTCCAGATAATTTTAAGGATACACAAGCTGCTGAGTTTTAGTGTCATCACTGATATAGTCACCGGCTAGTTATATGCATCCGGAAGCATGGGTGATCCTGTCGTCTAAGGTGTCAAAATTGCAGTGTGTCCCTTGGGATCCTGCATCAAGGGAATTTGGGTTTGAATCCCAGATTGATCCTGATCATGTTTCAAGGTTTGTCAGCACCATACTAGTGCTCGTGGGTTTCACCATAGTGCTATGTCTTAGATATGCATGCATTTGGACTTTCTTCCACTGATACTGTTCACACTATCCACTCCCTTATAGGCATCCATTGATATAAATTGAAAAGATACGAATCATAACAAGCTGTACATACAGCAATCGTAATTGGTAGATTTGTTTTACCTGTTATATTTGTGACTGAGCATCAGTACACTGTTATGTATGAAGCTGTTTTGAAAAGTATTAGTTACGTTACAGCATGTCAGCTTCATGTTCAAAGTGGTACATGTCTTATATATTTTATATTGTAATGATGCTGAAAAACATGGATTCAAAGCCATGATCATAGGTTTCTGGTGTGGCTATTGTATGCAGTTCTGCAGATGACGGGGCCAGCCATGCTCCCTTGTATTATTAAGGTTGGTAAGCAATATCAAACAGTCTGAGAGTGAGGTGGAGGCGTATCCTAGAGGTTTAAGCAGGTGCTTGTCATACCAAAGGCCACTGTTTGATTGTTCATCTGGGTACAATGTGGAACACCCATTTCTGGTGTTCCTGCTCACTGCTGAGGTAAATAAAAGCAAGGTAAAACTCAGAGCTTAGACATTGGATGTCAAACTCATGGTGCCAGGATTGTGAACCAATTCCTCCAACAGCAAAACATCAATGCCATGCCGTTGCCAGCACTCAGTCCTGACATTTCAAACCATTGAACACATATGTGACGTCATTGGCGGCCGTGTTCCAAATTCCACCCCCACGCTCAATGAACTCAGTGTTGCTCTCACTGATGAGTAGAACAGTATGAGTCACTATCAAATAGTATTGATACAAGGTGTTCGCGAAAAGGTGAGCGTATCCTTCCCCGCCCGGTTCAAACGTCAAAAACACATGTGAAGGCAAGTCAATTGCTTACCGGAAAAGACAGGGAAGCATGGTACAAATCAAAATAGGGAATTGCAACAGACATCATTTTTGTCACGGTTTTCTCAAATTTGGAAATACTCGTATATGGATGCATCAAAACTTCTGTCAGCTGTGTGTATCCATAGTGAGTGAGTGTTGTCTTACGCCGCTTTTAGCAATAATCCAGCAATATCACGACGGTGAGAAATGGGCCGCACACATTGTACCCATGTGAGGAATTGAACCCGGCATGACGAGCGAACTATTTAACCTCTTAGCTACCCAACCGCCCATATATCCATAACAACCTCTATTAATCTTAAGATCGACTCTTGCATTCGTGGCGCTCACATATCATAAATGCGTTTCTGCGTATCGTCAACGCACATGTCTGTACCAGAAACTACTCTCAAGTTTAGTTGTTTACGCACAACATTAGCATGGCGCAAGGCATCATCCCTTTCCATTATGACCCGAGAAGATCCGGGGTAGACTAGGTCTTCAGCAACCCATGCTTGGCGTAAGAGGCGACTAACGGAATCGGGTGGTCAGGCTCGCTGATTTGGCTGACACATGTCATCGTATCCCAATTCCCTGGATCGATACTCATGATGCCAATCACTGGATTGTCTGGCCCAGACTCTATTATTTACAGACCGCCGTCATACAGCTGGGATATTGCCGAGTGCCGCGTCAAACGACAAACCAACCAACCCTTTCCATTATATGACCAAACCCGGTACCACAGTGCCAGTACCCGATTGGGATTCGTGTATAGCCTTTAATATGCAAAACGCAAGAAAATATGCTAATCTTTTAGTATCTCACAGAAGCAGTAGGTGTTTCATCTAGTAATTGGTATGACATCTAGAAATTCCTCTCCGATCTGGAACTAGTCATGCAATGTACCATGTTACAACAAACAAACTAGGGTTTCCCCACTGCTTGACCATCACTGCTCACATGGGTCCGACACAGCATCACATGCAGACTGTGAGGGTGTAGGTCACTGACATTGTATTCACATGGTACAAGTAGTCCAGTCAACAGCAGGAGATGCGGGCAGGTAACCCTTCAGTGTGAATTACACAATCTGTGTCTAACCCTTCAGTGTGAATTACACAATCTGTGTCTATGGCAATAAGCCTGTGTCAGATTGACAAAAGGTCGTTATTTCTGGCCCTTAGTGTTCCGCGATTTGTAACTCCTGTTCTGCTAGAAACGCTTCGTGGAACGGGCCCTGAACTATGTATTTGGATCATCCATTACTTCTAAGGATCTGCGCGGATTCTTCAGGGCTGGACAGATGGAATCCCTTTCAAATCTACCGCTCAGTGTATATACTTTTCTAATGTCAGGGTATGAACATTACGGAATATTGTTTTCAAACTTTCTTCACACTTTGAGCCAAAATGGGCCTAATGTCACTGTGGATCTATACATGATCTTATACATATTGCCAGGTGTACCGAGTCTTTGTATGGTCTCCCGGATATTGCTAATCTGACACAACGTCATCTTCATTACATAAAGGGGAGGTCGGGTAGCCTACTTGTTAAAGCGTTCGCTCGTCACGCCGAACACCCGGGTTCAATTCCCCACATGGGTACAATGTCTGAAGCCCATTTCTGGTGTCCTCCGCCGTGATATTGCTGGAATATTGCTAAAAGCGGCGTAAAACCACATTCACCCCCTCATTAAATAAAAAGCATAAATCACATTACATCATAAAACATTTCAGTCAATTGATCAAAAGCTCACATATTTGTTATTATTAACAAATAAGTATATAATTGTTAAAACGAATGAGGGAATCAGCTCACTTAGCAGAGGTACCACTATACACGACCAACCTACACAACAACAGCAGATCTGAGTGAATAAACAGTCAGTTTATTAGACAGCCAAAGACTCGTATATATATCATCAGTAAACAATAGAATGTTTACAATCAATTATCAGAGAAAACTTACAATCAGTTATATAGGTACATATATGTGAAGAACACAAGATGAACATGATATGGAATTCTTACACAAGATATATACATGTACAACATTAGTGACGATACATATTCAAAGGTACACGACATAAAATAACAGTTTACATATGATTGAATATAGTATAACCAACACACTCTAATACATTACCCGAGTTGGCATTCACACAAGATACATTCAGTTCAGCCACAATACATATTCCAGAAGGTTAACAACGTAATACAGTTAACAGAATTGGCATAATCTATACACAGAAGTAGTGCAAGGGAATATCTAAGATGTACACTCAAGCATGAATTTTCGGTTACCAATTAAACTTGCAGGTATTGCCAAGGGTAAAAGCATATAGTTAAGAATTAACATAGTACAAGAGTGTAGTAAGGTTTTCGAGTGAATAAACAGTCAGTTTATTAGACAGACACAGAATGATTTGTGACTGTCTGTCCTCCGTATTTATACCTATTCTAACTACTACAGATAATCTCATTAACTGATATAACTGACGATAAAGTTGTTATTGCGAACTTAAGTGGCGCTACCTAGACAGAATTATATAATGTAGTTTGACGGAGGCATTGATGACAAAGGTGTTTCTGAGTAAAGGTTAGTAAGAATAATAGCTTACCAGTTCCTAGTAGCAACGAATGTATACGTGGTACGTGTGATTTGATAAGGGTGGATGATAAAGATATTAACGTCTTATATGCCTATTCTATCAGACCAGCACCATAAGAGATGCGGATCCTGCCCGATATGCGTTATTGGGTTGACCCTTGGCAGCCTAATGATAATGGAACGTGATCGTTAGTTGTAATATTCCCTTATTTCACAATTTCCAATTCTTAATATGTGGCATTTAAGGTGATATTTGTCACAAAAACTGTTCATTTTCCCCATGTTGATATAACTGATAAGTAAACTACGCATTACGTAAACAACTTCGATTGAAGCCAATAAAAAGACATTTTACATACACTAGACAAACCCAAAGACAAAAATAAATTACCCAAAAGCCCGAGGAATGGCTTTTCTGAAAATCTAGGTTGGGCTATGGACTGGCAGCGCATCTCCCTTAGACCACAATTAAGATTCCCGTCCTTTCCGTCCCCACAATCTCCAGTAGGCCATATCAGTGTCATCAGTCACACTGGTAACTTGTTGATGAGGGTTGGAATAATTGACAGTGAGATAAAAGTGAACATTCTGAGCTCGCTCTTGTGGAAGACCGGAATAACTATAAATGTTTCTATATTTGGCTTCGTGGTTTTAGACTATTGACTTAGGCAACTGTCAAATTTGATTGGAAACGATGTACATTTCATGCAGGTGTTCGCCAGCATTGTCACGTGATGTCCTGGTTTCGATTTCAACCAATCGGGGCTCACTTCCGTTGCACGAGTTTTTGATGCGCGTTAATTCCAGACGGCATGAATCGAAGCAGAAGTGACTCGTGTTTATAAGCAGGTGAGAATTCATTTAAAACAAAAATTAAAATGACTTTAGACAATTATTATTGATGTTTAAACTATTTCCACTCAACAATGTAATTACTTTTTTTAATCTTTTGGTTTTTGAAGCGCATTATGACAATATCCACAAGGGAAGAGGTGAAATGCACAGGCCCCTGAAGCAAGATAGTGATATTACTGAAACACCGGACCCATATATACAAATAGACTGTGGTAAGGTGAGGTGAAATGGAATTTAAGGTCGACTACTGCACTTACATAGAAACATGCATGCACGTGTGTGTCAACTTGTACTTGTCCGGACTAGTCTAATGCTGGTTTTATAGTGCTCGACCATTGAGATACCAGGTCGCAGTTTAACTTTGATACCCCACTCGGACACAGTACATGTATATTGATGGAGCTGTGAAAACAGCAAGAAGGTATGTTCTGGAATATATATCTAAACAATGTATTTCTTCTCAATATTTTCCCAATTGTAGCGTTTAGGGTTAGAGTTCGACTCATGCTTCATCTCTGAAAATATATGCTTTTGAAAGAGACAAGCAACTACATTTAAATTGAAAAGGTGTTCCAGTTAGATGGACGTTTCCTGAACCTGTGCACAACCTACAGACTTGCAATCATGACAGTTGATATCCAGGAATTGCACTGATGCCCCAAACATCAAGTATATTATACATGTGGAATTCAATGTAATAGACTGAAGAAAATCAACCATTGACCGTTTAGCGGTTTGGAACGGTATGTTACATAGTGTATATAATACTAGTATGTATGCTTACTCAGAGTTGCACCGACTGGTCAGCCATTTCACGACAAGAGACTCCGAGGATGGTCTTCAAACATATAGTATTTATCTGGAAAATCGATTCCGAGTTTTCACGTGAGGTGCGAACACTTCAAAATGTAGGCTACTCTATCGTATCATTGCTATTTGGGATGGTAAACAACAGGAAATATAGTTCCGTACTAATATCCGTCAGAACTGCTTCCACATTACCACTCAACTAAATGCACTGCCAATTACAATTTCCAAAATTAATCCACAAGAACAAATATATGTTCCTGGTTATCGTGGTTTTCAGCCTTGTCTTGGTATCATTAATTCTGTTACATGTTATAGAACGCTGCAGGTAAGAATACCAGACGATACCACACTATACATATAAACTCGACTTGTTCAGGAGTGGTTTTCTATCATCAACTGACAGTGGCTTGAACAATTGTGTACATACCATGAACAAACGATGCCCACGATACAAAACTTGCATTGAGAAACATAGCATGAGGGTACATTGATTTAAGAAATAAGCATGAATGGGAGTTGTTTATCGTACAATAAAACACTGCAGGGAGAATAAACAATG
This sequence comes from Haliotis cracherodii, assembly GCF_022045235.1. Taxonomy (NCBI): domain Eukaryota; kingdom Metazoa; phylum Mollusca; class Gastropoda; order Lepetellida; family Haliotidae; genus Haliotis; species Haliotis cracherodii. The sequence goes on along the minus strand of NW_027266319.1, from coordinate 33,540,363 downwards.
AGGGGCGCAGCCCCCGGGTGGTTTATTCTCTCTGCAGTGTTTTATTGTACGATACACAACGCCCACGAGTTGTTTATTATTGATATGAGATATCAAATATTGTGTACAGCCCCTTTAAGGATGAAAGTAAAAAGAACAAGCTTTAAAAATATTTACCCGTAATTAAATAATGATGACTCACTTAATAGAATCCGACCGCGGCAAAGTCGGGCAAGTCCATTTTGTGACCAAGGTTTGGTCTATCCAGCATATTCTCACAATGTTGAAGTCGATTATCTGTAGCTTTTCTCCAACATGTTCGAATCACCAGAAATGACGTCATGATAGAACAATGTTTTATCTTGAAATAAACCACGCTTCGTTCTTGATTGTTCTTTACCCCGGTATAGCGTTACAGGTTATATCTATATAGTGTTGAAAGCGACGTTAGTACAATCCACTCACTCACGGTAACCCTAGTCTGTCTCGCAATCCCTGAACCATATTATTGATTTTCCCTTCCGCCCAGACCGTACTGTAAAGCAATAGGTCAAAGATGTAAAACTTGATACAAACTAAATTTATTTTGTTCAACCATAAAAGAATGATGCTATAGCCCCAGATAGCTGCGTATTTGCGGAAAATAAGCAAATGTTGGGACAAAGCACAAACTAGAATATCAGGCTAAACATTGACGGCGAATGCTCGTTAATTGGATCTTCATTAACTCGATAATAGTTCACATAAGACAAGGCTGTAATATCTCGACATAATCATTTTGGCACTTTAACAAAGCATTGCAAAAACCCTAACAAGTTACTAGTTTTGATAGTCACGGTGACTTTGATTAAATGTTACCATGTTCTACCCTAGTAGGTTATACCTAGACGACCAAGGTGCCTGGACATGGGTTACACGCTACAACTGTCCGTGGTCACGTGGGCTCCATTCTGAGAAAGCCATGTTATGCTGGACTTTCCCTGTGAAGAATGTGATCAGTAGATATAGGGGTGTATTTTGCTGGTCAGAATGTTCCGAGTAGCGGGGAAAGTATAACCTTCCGCATTCATGGTGAAGTGTAAGAATGAGTTGCGGGTGCTGTCCACACCTAATGATACCCCAGTTACCGTAGAAAGGCAGTTGTAGTGTCAGCTGAGGTCGTCTGGAAGCCTGATCTCGCGTGTTCAAATATCGTTACATACGGAATAGCTTAGTAAAGGTGTAGAAAATAATAAGTATACACTCTCGGTTTGCTTACGGTGTTTGCACAGTAGTCAGTGCAAAGACAAAGAAACCCCATTAACTCGAACTCCATTTACTCGATATGTCCTTTAAGACGACATAACTTTATTATCTTATAGTTCCGGGAGAAGCCTTTTGACGCAATTATTTAATGTTGGTCAGCACACTCAATGTATGATATCCCTGTAAAGCTCTGCATTACCAGTCCAAGGTGGGGCCGATTGATTATAAATATTCTACCTTCACCAATACCGGTAGGTCGAACAATACTCAATTAAGTACATACAGATACTGTTTAAATACCAAACACAAATCTCATTCATTGCTTAATCACCATCTTGTCAGATTCCATATTCATTTTCTTCCGTATGAACCACCGTCTTCACGGTATTATGCGTCATCAAGTTCAGCATTTTGTGATATTCCTAATATAGTTAATAACATGATGTGTATATGCCAGTTTCTGTGAACGTCACTCCATCTACATACAGTTGGATCAGAGATTGATTTGGGCAACAGTAAATACTACAAATATCGTACGAAGTTTGATATTACTTTCCCTTTGGACCTAATTTTTATCACTCCTCTACGGAGTTGTTGTAATGGTCCAGACTCAATTGTTTACGGAACGCCATCGTATGGCAGGAGCATTGCTGGGTGCGGTGTTTGACAACAAATACTTTTTGGTTTATTGTCGAGTTAAAATGTATAGTGTGGTATGTTTGTTGGTTGTTTAACGCCGCTCCTAGCAATATTCCAGCTATATGACGGCGGTCTGTAAATAATCGAGTCTGGACCAGAAAACCCAGTGATTGACATCATGAGCATCGATCCAGTCAATTAGGATACGATGAAAAGCATCAACCAAGTCAGCGACCCTGACCAGCCGATTCCGTTAGCTGTTTATTATGACAAAGATAGTCGCCTTTTACAGCAAGCATGGGTTGCTGAAGACTTATTCTACACCGAATCTTCACGGTTCGGTTTATCGTGTGAGTAACGGGCGTCACCAGTAGAGCAGACCATGCTTCCCCTTTTCGCAAATATCTGGTGTCTTCGCTGATATTTAATGAATCATGCCTATACTCTTCGTCGCTATTTTGTCTTTCCCTCAATGGAATCTGTTTCGGCAGATAATGGAGATTGCTTATTCTGCGGGGTTGATGTTTTCAATTATATAAAGTTGAGGGAAGCCACTTCCTATTCTTACTGTGTGGTGCATGGAATATGGCTGATAAGCTGCACGTGTTGTGTAGATATTTTACTTGCTGAGAAGCCTTGCCAGTTGTCCTCATTTCCTTTTATGATAATGGACAAATTTAATTGATTCAACTTTCGGAAAATGTTCTGATTCTCGAATTCCTTATTCTGTTGGAATTTGATAGAATTGATAGAATACATTGATAGAAAGAAATTGCTGATTGCGTTAATGAATTAAACCGTACAGATTACATCTCCCCAATGTAGGCGCACCAGGCTACTTTTATATGATGCATTTGTTCATGGAGAAGTATCTGTCACTTTTGTAGTAACAAATTTAATAGCACAACCGTCGTTACAATCCTTAATCACATACGGTAACACTATAAATGTGCAATTTAGGACTCCACGGTTTGATCCAAGCAGCAACTGTAATATCAGGCTAAGTATTGACAGTGAATGCTCGATAACTGGATTTGCATTAATTCGATAATATAGGTCTTAAGCAAGACATGCGTGCCGTAAAAGGCGACTACGCTTGTCGTAAGAGGTGACTAACGGGATCGGCTGCTCAGACTCGCTGACTTGGTTGATGCATGTCATCGATCCCGATTGCGTCGATCGATGCTCATGTTGTCAATCACTGGATTGTCTGGTCCAGACTAGATTACTTACAGACCGCCGTCATATAGCTGGAATATTGCTGAGTGCGGCGTTAAACAACAAACAAACAAAGAAATAATTCGATAAGAGATCACATATAGCTACAATGTCATTTCTGGCACTTTGGTCAAACACTGGAACTACCTTGAAAGGATATAGCGTCGATTGTCATAGTGACTTTGATTGAATGTGAACATGTCCTTCTACCCCAGTAGGTTATACCTAGACGACCAAGGTGCCTGGACATGGGTTACACATTACAACTGTCCGTGGTCATGTGGGCTCCATTCTGAGAAAGCCATGCTGTGCTGGACTTACCCTGCGAAGAATGTGATCAGTAGATATAGGGGTGTATTTTGCTGGTCAGAATGTTCCGAGTAGCGGGGAAAGTATAACCTTCCGCATTCATGGTAAAGTGTAAGAATGAGTTGCGGGTGCTGTCCACACCCAATGATACCCCAGTTACCGTAGAAAGGCAGTTGTAGTGTCAGCTGAGGTCGTCTGGAAGCCTCATCTCGCGTGTTCAAATATCGTTACATACGGAATAGCTCTAAGTAAAGGTGTAGAAAATAATGAGTATACAATCTCGGTTTGCTTACGCTGTTTGCACAGTAGTCAGTGCAAGGTCAAAGAAACCTCCTTAACTCGAACTCCATTTACTCGATATGTCCTTTAAGGTGATACAACTTTATTAACTTAATAGTTCCGGAAGAAGCCTTTTGACACAATTATTTAATGTTGGTCAGCACACTGAATGTGTAGAAAAAGATGATTATACAATCTCGGTTTGCCATTGAAGTTTGCACAGTAGTCTGTGCAAAGACCCTGAAACCTCGTTATCTCGAACTCCGTCGATTCGATATGTCGTTTAAGACGCAATAACCTTATAACCTGGTAGTACCGGGTGAAACCTGTCAACAAAATGTTCTAATATTGGCCATGACCCTGACATTTTGAATATCCAAGTACGGTTCTGCATTTGCTTTTTAGGGGTCTCATGGAAGCCTGATTTCATCTGTTAAAATATCTGTAGATACGGTGTAGCAATACACAAGCATATAGGCTAAAGCCTATATCAGTGCCAGAAGAATACAAATGCGCAACTGGGCTACAAAGTTAAAGGTAACCCATTATACAGGTACTGGATTTTAGCGGAAAATAAATAGATATTTAAATAATTTAAATACACCTGGAATGAAATATTCAACAGCAAAATTGGAGTGAAAACTGCATAATACCACGTGTACCTACGGGTACGTTATTAAGACTACATTTGGATTATGAAAAGGGGTTTAACGCATTTAAGATTATTTCACTCATAGCAACGTGTATGCACGTGTGTCTGTGTGACTGCTTGTATATATGTTTATTCATAATACTGAGAGGCCATAGACCTATAGTACATGTTATATAGTAATGGGTGTAAAAACATTTATAAGGTAAGACATTTGGAGACTTTTAGCTTCATAGCATGCAATATGGACATTGACAGCTTTTCCGTTATTACTACATTCTGACTTGACATTGATGTAACAAATTTCTGTTGACTTGGATAACGGATATGATATTTATCAATGGACTGTTTTCTGAGTTCAGTATATACAACGGACAAATTAGTAAGAAATGGTATTCATTGTCTACAGTTTTTAAATTACAAAACTGGCAAATTCTGTGTTCTGTCAGTTTTGTGACTGATTGTACTAGTCCGGACAAGTATAATACCGGTTTTATAGTGCTAGCCCACTGAGATACCATGCCGCAGTTGAACAGGGATACCCAACTCAGACACAGACACAGCATACAGACGGAGCAGTGAAAATAACAAGGTAAGCGTTGGAATGTGTATCTAAACAATCATTATTTGATCATGATGTGTATATATATATATGTATGATATGTCCACCACTTACCCAAATGTAACGTTAAGGTTACTCTGAAAGTATACACTATTGATAGAAACAAGCAACTGCATTTACATTGAAAACGAGTTCCAGTAAGATTTGAGTTTCCTGACCCCTATCCACTAGACCACGGAGGCGGTTTGACTCATTTCGGGATTTTGCAGTTAATAAGCTCTTACATACTTTAAGACCCGCTGATATTCTGTAATATGTCTGGAAAGAACCCATAGATTATTATAAACACTGGTATGAATGACTTACGAGAATACAGCCGAGAGCGCTCGCCTTTCATAGGTATCAATTACTCATCACTTCGGGCTTTCCTCCCACATTAAGCTGACACGCCGTGATATAACTGGAATACTGTTAAAAGCGGTGTTAAACCCAACTCACTCACTCAAAGAAGGATAAACTGATTGCAATATAAGTCATTTGCCAGAAAGCCATTAGCAAGATGTGTTCGAAATCTGAACTTTTCAAAATGTCTGACGAGAAGGTAATATTCTCATCAACTGCCTGAACAACATTACCTAATCATATCCTAGTGACATGGTGTATTCTGTGATATGTGTGGAAAGAACCCATAGATTATTATAAACATTTGTATGAATGACTTACGAGAATACAGCCGAGAGCGCTCGTCTTTCATAGGTATCAATTAATTATGTTCAATGTATTCCATCAAATCGCACTAAATACAGGTGGTATGCACCTGGCTATATCAACCAATCACCTATTAGACCAAGACACCCGAGTATCTATATTCAAATAAACTCATTGCCATGTTAATATGTCCTGGTAAAGACTTGTTGTTTAACTCCGCAATCAACAATATTCAAGCTACATGGTAAAAAATCGAGTCTAGACAAGAAAATCGAGTGATTGGCATCGTTCTATTTATATCCGAAATCCATACATTTAACACTCTTTTATCATCGCCAGATCTGAAAATTATCATTAATGAAGGAAAAGAGTTGTATTATGCACATGAAATAAAAATACAGTTTCACATGTTGAGAATAAAATCCTGTCTTACACGAACCTTTTGTACACAAAGACCTGTGTCTTACAGTTATTGGAAAAAAATATAGAGCTTTTGAGCTCATGTGTACAAGATTTTCTGAGATCTGGTTTGGGTTGAAAGTGACAGTTAGCTGAGCAAAACAAGTAACATTCGACACTCGTACCGTCCCCGGAGTCACACCACAGGGCAACATGATCTTGTTTGATGCAGCTTCTTGGGCAACGCGACCCGGGAAGATCCAGGGTAGAAAAGGTCATCAACCCATTCTTTCCGTAAAAGGCGACTAGGCTTGTTGCAAGAGGCGTCTAACTGGATCAACGCTGGTGATATCAATCACTGGATTGTCAGGTACAGGCCGTCATATAGCTGGAATATTGCTGAGTGCGGCGTTAACCAACAAACAAACAAACAAATATCTTGGGCAACGCCTGGTTGACTTCTATTTTGAAAAGACAAGTAGTTTGAATTGTTGATGGAGTTGGTCAATAAAAAGTGTGGCCCACAGTATCAAAGGCTGTTGACAGGTCTAATGAAATCGAAGATACCGTTTTACCACCAACAACACGCGAGATCATTGATGACTGATCAGTGACGTTCCCCTGCTAAGAAGGATAAACTGATTGCAATATAAGTCATTTGCCAGAAAGCCATAAGCAAGATGTGTTCGAAATCTAAATTTGTCAAAATCTCTGACGAGAAGGTAATATTCTCATCAACTGCCTGAACAACATTACCTAATCAAAACTAGTGACATGGTGTTTTGTATCGAGATTATATTTTTTCAGCTACAGCTAGAACATTTTGCAACACAGCAATTTTTGTGTCCGTCAATCTCTTTTTTTATATCCAACCACATAATATATTAAATGGTCGGTCTCTTGGGTATAGATCTGGGCGTTGTTAGTATTACACTCTGGCCCGACCCGACTTTGGCAATCCCAAGTTCCGCAATGCTACTACCTTCCCGCTATGGTTGTCGTAAGTCTGTGTGTAAGTATGCATGGGAGTTACGATCGTCTTAGCGTTAAAATCGCTTTGTGGAACGTGGCCTGGCCATTGGGTGGTAGATATTGGTTCAGGGGCAAATATGGCAATGGACAGGTTCTACGTGTTCTAGCTTTTCTGCCAAAGATTTGTGTATGTTCTCATATAAACAACACCCTCAAGACCACGGAGGCGTTTTGCCTTATTTCGTGAGTTTAGCAGTCATCTGCATGAGCCAACATACTTAAAATACCGCGCATATTCTTATATGTGTCTGGAATGAACACATAGATTATTATAAACATTTTGGTATATTTTTTCTTACGAGAATACAACCAAAGGTAATCGCATATTATAGGTAAGAATGAATCACGTGTGAACTCATAAGTTAACGCTGACATAGTGAGAGGCCCGCTTGATATAGTCAGACAGTTCTTGTTAATTTTGAAGTAATTTCTATCTGTCAGATACCATTGCGGTATTGTGGATTTAGTTTAACAATGCTAGAAACAGTATTTCAGTTACGCCAGGGCGTGTCAGCTTAAGAAATTTAAAAAGGAGGAAATCCCAAAGTTTTGCATGTCTAAGACCTTTTCCCACTTTGGTGAAATTCACGAACGCCTGTATGGTGCTGACAAACCAACCCCGGGGGAGTCCTGGTTAGAATTGGCCCCCAGCAACATATGATATTCGTCAAAGCGGCGGCTTAATGGATCGGGTAGTGACAGGTGTCTTCGTACCCCGACTGCGTGGATCGTTGCTCACAATATGTTGATGGGGGCCTATTCTAACCGGAAGTCAATGTCAAGACCGTTCGAATAGTACTGGTAGACACAGTGGATCGTTGCTCACGATATGTTGATGGGGGCCAAGTGTAACCGGAAGTCCATGTCAAGACCGTTCGAGTAGTACTGGCAGACACATTGGATCGATGCTCATGATATCAATCACTGGATTGTCTGGTCCAGACTAGATTATTTACATACCGCCGTCATATGGCTGGAATATTGCTGAGTGCGGCGTTAAACAACAAACAATCAAATATGTACTGTTAACTTTAGTGTGATCGGACGAAATGACGTCTACTCCAACTGAGCAGTTCAGCTTAAAAGATTGAATTGTTTTTACCATACGCGTCTGATTCCTATGTGGGAATCAGCTAATATACATCTAACTTTTGGGTTGCTATTTTCTTAATTGATAAAATGCATATAGTGATATGCAATATATTTTCCGTTTTATATTACAGATGTATTGAGTGCAAATTAGGATATTTTCATATTAACATATGACTAGTTTATTGGAACTTGAGTTACACGGAATTGGGATGTCAAGCAGATGGGTGCCATTCTGGTTCTGCTTTCGTCCTTCTGGGTCATACTTATGGTTACGAATGTATCGTCCCTCTCATGGATTTGACATTTTCCTTTTGGGAATCTACTCAATCCAAAGTAATAGCTGATATGTTCAGGTTGTTTGATAAATTTGAGGACGTCCTCGACTACTTTTTAAAGCAACACACCTTCAAAAGGTTTTAAAATACCCCAAAGCAATACTACCATCAAAGATGTGTGGCATGGGGCTGACCTTCAAAGTTTGCACCAGAGTAGCAGGCCATGCCAAAAGTTCACTTGAAATGAAAGATCAGGTGAACTAAAAATGATTCACCTCAAAGTTGTGGAAATTGTCAATTAAATAACTGAAAATGACGTAAAATATTCACACAAACGATAAAAAGATTCTATTTATGATGCTTCTTAACTCAGCCCCATTGCTGCAAGTCATGCCAGTGGCTTGAAAATCAGAAAGAAAGGTTCACATTTTCTCATTTAGGAAAGTGTAAATGTATCCTACACTTGTATGCTAAAACAAAAAACAACTCTGGCAAGGAACCTGGAAGAATGATATTTATTCATCATGAACAAGATCGCCAAGAGGATCCTCACATAGGACTCAGATTGGTTCGTTTTCTTGGGCAATGACTGATTGTCATCCAAAATGTCCTGAAGAGCATTTTTTAAATTTGGTCATTATACAGAATAAAGTGGTATCAAAAGCTGACAAAATCATGAAAATGTCCCAAACTATGTGCCTCGAGCCAAATCACTGTTGCTAAACACAATGCAGTAAGCGAACATACTTTATTCTGCAATCAGCAATACCTCCAATCTATCACAATGCCCTGTAAAGTATTGAGTCTTGATCAGAGGATTATTGCACGAACAATGTACCACAGTCAGGTCACACATTGTAACCACAAAGTCCTACTTTTGGTCAGCTCTTATGGCCCTGTGGAACAATTCCTCTATGGACTCCCCAACAGGTCAAAATACAGTGTTCGTCCATTTCATTGTTTCAGTTTCAGTTTGTTTAACGCCGCACTCAGCAATATTCCAGCCATATGACGGCGGTCTATAAATGATCGTCTCTGGACCATACAATCCAGTGACTGACATCATGAACATCGATCCGCGCAATTGGGCCTTTTCATTGTACTTCACATTAGAAACCGACACATGGACATCATGATGCCAGAACAAGGTGCCATATTCAGGTCACTTCTTGCATGTCGAGGTTACCATGGTTACAGCTGCCACCTGACCTCACATTCTGCTTGGAATGTATCCCCATGCTGTCAGATCTAGCCTTGCCGTCTCCTGTATCCACACATCATATGTCCTTGTAGATGAGATCATATTTTGGGATATCACTGGGATCAAGTGGACTTCTCACCATCACCTTGCCTTTCATAGCGCCTCGGAACACTGTCTCTACAACATCTATGAAATGTTGCTTCTTCTTAAAAGTGCCAATGAATTTGGTGTTGTCAGGACTCCTGGTTAAATAAAAATAAATTAATAAGATGTTAAAGGATCTAAGAAAATAAAAATATCTGGTCAAAACTTATATTGCAGATGTCAATGAATACATTGTGGCTCGTCAGATTTGGTTTTGTTCAACACCAGTAACTTGAAAAGTTGTTTAAGGCACTGATTAGGGCTGAGACGAGTCCAAATTTACTACCCGGGTACCCATCCCACTATTACCCGACCCTACCCGGGTACCGACTGTAGGTCTCAAGAGATAGTTAAAACATGTCCGATTGGGAAATGTTTGATCGTACTCCTGTCAAAATAAATTTAGATACAGGTATAAACCAATCTGGTCATGCATACACTGAAGTTGACTGACGTTTTATCATAATACAAACATATAAAGTCAGAAGGAATGTGTGCAAAGTAAGAAAGAAATGTGAACATTTATCACTTATGCTGTAACCATACAGTTCTAGATAATTTTTGCCATTAAACAATATAATCATGTGACTAACCATGGGTCCGGGTAGTCCTGTGGGTACCCGGGTCCTACTCAGTACCCACCTGACCCAGGTATCAGAGTTTCCCGTCCCATCCCTAGTACTGATGTTTGTAAATGCAGCAATTGTCACTTTACATGGAGAGAGCATGTACCATCATACATCATTCCCCTAGTCATACACTGACAGACAGACTGACAGTTAAGTTTATTCGTAGTTCAGGCCTGAAAACCCTACAGTACAAATATAGTTACAAATGTAGTCTAGTGGAAATTACAAAGAGTTTACAATTCTTCATTTATTCTAAATACACATTAGAGATATTTGGCAAGTTTAATAAGAGAATTTGAACAAGTGATAGATCTAATGCTGTAGTACATGTTGTCCTTTCTAGCGCATCGCAGTCTTTCACTCTGTTTAAATATATAGAGAATCTCAACCAAGTGTCTTTTGATATCAAATATATCTGCACAAGTTTTAAACTTTTATTAACGTGTTGATATATAATTATATTATATCATACATATTTGTCATTCAACATCATTCTTCAAATTTTATCAGTTTGTAAACAATAATAACTTGCTTGATCTCACCCAAGCCATATCACCTGTGGAGGCCTCTTAGGGATGATAAAGACAAAATTCTGACGGGATCGCCCACACTTCCAGTGCAAGATTGGAGTAATATACATACACTGTAAGCACCCAATCTTTACAAAATGTGCACTTTTGAAAAGTATGAGTAATGGGGATCTATTGTCCTGGCATGATCATGTGATACTTGATATTTTATTGTTATAGTACCCAGCTCTTCCAAAGCAAAGCTAAACAACCATTCGCCCATATCGTGGGTATACAGTTATCTGTTGCAAACGAACATGACGTAATCGTAAAGAAAAGTAACAGAAGTTAGAAGGACAGAGATTTTAAGTATGCCTATTTTCTTCGCTTTCTCAAAACCATCTTAAGGCCACCATAAAAAATACATCATTACACAATGTTACATTTGACATTGTCTGACAGGCATTTCTGATCCCTGAAGGGGTAGAATAGGTCTTCAGCAACCAATGCTTGCCGTACAAGGCGGTTATGATTGTTGTAAGAGGCGACTAACGGGATCAGGTGGTCATGCTGGCTGACTTGGTTGATGCATGTCATTGCATCCCAGTTGCGTGGATCTATGCTCATGATGTCAATCACTGAATTGTCTGGTCCAGATTTGATTATTTACAGTCCGCCGTCATATAGCTGAAATATTGCTGAGTGCGGCTTTTAAGAACAAACAAACAAACAAATGATAAGCATTTCTTAGAAGTTGACAGATTGCTAGGCAGACAAAGGTTTATGGATAACTACTTCTTTTTTATACTTATAGATTGGTATAGATCCTTATACCGTTGCAAAGCAAGTTTGTAGTTTTGCTTGACAATGGCATAAAGATCTATACTGAAATGTCGCTATTACAGTTTAATAAAAAAATTGTTATCCATAAACCTTTGTCTGCTTTTACATTTGACATGTTTGAGATTATCAATAGCTTCCACTCAAAACTTTAGGTAAGTCTTACCCCCAATCAACTTTCATGTGTTGAGCATTGAAGAAAAAGACTGTTGCAGGGATGAGAGTGATGTCGAAGTAGGTTTGATACACCGGCACTGCATCCACATCAACCAGGTAAATAGCAGCCATGTTCTTCAGTTCAGGGGCTGCCTTGGCCAGCTGTTTGTAATTGGCACACATTAGACAAGTCAGAGATAAGGTTAGGTGAGGCGAGGTGAAATGGGGTTTAACATTACATTCAAGATTATTGCACTTATATAGCGACGTGCATGCACATGTGTGTGTATGTGGTTGTACTAGTCTTGACTAATGGTGGTTTTAGAGTGCTAGCCAACTGAGATACCATGTCACAGTTTAACATGAATACCCCACTCATACACGGTGCACTGACTCTGAGCTGACCAGTCCTTGATTTAGCCTCTGAGTGCCGAGGCAGGCAGGATAATAACAAGTATCATCTTTAGATGTTTCTTGGAATGACGTGGTCGGGGATCAAACCCCCAATCTTTCGCTCTCCAGGCAGATGCTCAACCACTGGAGGTGGTCTGTCAGAGTTAAAATCCATCAACGGTGGTATTCCAGCCATATCGTCAGAGATAATATGACATTAAAATATGTATATGTATATAAATGAATGAGTTTGGTACATTAGTAATGAAGGTTGGTTGGTTTGTTTTTTAACACCGCACTCAGCAATATTCCAGCTATATGAGGCGGTCTGTAAATAATCATGATAATCGAGTCTGGACCAGAATATTAAGCATATACATGAGTTTATACTGGGTTTCGTTGTGTTTTTATGTTAAAACTACCTTTTATTAAAACAATTTGCCCTGAATTAGTAAATCTATATCATGGAATTACTGTGGTGATGTTTTTCTCTCTTGATACGATGAACCCTGTAGTGCCTTCCTGCGCTATTGTAGCAATATTACCACAAGTGATGAACATTGCATAGTTCTCAGGTCCGAGTTTGACTGACACTGACGGACTTTGAGATAGAACACTGCTTACGATATCATCCATCTGAAGACAGCCATGATCATCATCTCTCCCAAACCGCAAAACCAATACTAGATCCTCTATGTCTTTTATGGTATTATCGACCTGTTTCTTTGTACTCAGTTTAGGGAGCAGAAAACTCATCCTGACAACACCGTGAGACTCCAAGTCGCGAAACTGGGCTCCTGTCTTGCTAAAGAGTAAACGCGCTATGTTTTACAGTGGGAACCAGTTAAATACGGCCTTGACCTTAGCTCCGGCCTCATACAGCATAAACATTTTTTTCTTGCATCAGAGAACGTATTAATTAGTAACATTGAAACCCCAAATTAAATACGGCCTTAAATACTTCTTTTAAGGAAATAATCAATTATTTTTTAAATGACATGGTCGATAAAATTTAGTTTGTACCAACTTTGCACGTTGTAAGCAGCACCCCCGCATGGCATGAGCGAAAACTGTGGCATCAAGATAAGTCCGAATGACAAGGGCAAGGGAAGATTTGGTAATTTTGTTGTAAGCGTAGAAATGTACACGTCGTTGTAACTATTTTACGTAACTATATGTTACGTTAACGTTTGAAAAACAGGTAATAGTGTGAATAGAGCTGTCAGTAATGATCTCTATGTGACATATTCTCAAATTAGACATTAGATATTCTCAAATTAAATTCGGCCCTCGATTATCAGATTATAGGACGTCTAATGTATTCTAAATCGGATACCAGTCCTAACGACCATAACAGTCCACTTGTCTGGTGTAAAACGGGCCATTGAAATATCAGATTGAAAACAAATTTTATATTATTATCTTTAGCCATATACGTATACAGTTAAACTTTGTAAGAATAGTATGAAAATTAGTCAGTAGGGTAGTTGCCAAATAGCCTTTATCTTTCTAACACTTGCAGGATTGTCTGAACCCCTAAATGGCTAAAATGAGATAACCAGGACAATTTTTCCAACTTCAATGGAATGTCTAAAGATCTGTGAGCAGTCTGTGACCCAAAATTATCTTAATTAGACATCTCATATATGAGGAAATCAGCTTGAGTCATGTCAGTGTTCAAATATTAAGAAGATGCTTCTTGAAACATCCAAAAGGGCATTTTTTTTACATATTTTTGTTTTAAGTCCAAAATGAGCAAGTGTTCAAATTTACAAAGTCCTGTTCTCCTTAAGGTCATATATGATAAGGTTAATAAGAATTTCTAAAGCTGTACTGATGTTTTAAATTATGTTATCCTGTGGGTCAAAAAGGGCCCTATCATACCTTAGTTATCCTTTGCTATGACTAGCAATCTGTCCAAGCATATAGTTTCCCTTTCTACACAAGAAAGTTGCCATCGATTTGTTAAGATGTATATCCTCATAACCAACATGAAACTTCTGATATTAATCATCAAATTCCATTATCTCTTTTCAGTAACAGGAAGCTGACAACATACAGGCCGACACCTATAAACTGATTTAGTCTGCAAAATGCTGAGGCAGTTGTTACGGACACAGTGTCCTGTAAAAAGACTAATTTTGACATGTATGGAAAGACCTCTGCAGAATGCTGGTCTTCTTTCAAGGCAGATGTGGACAATGGTTTGTCCGAGCACAAAGCAGACACTGATGTTGCCAAAGCCTGCTTTGTGTCAATCAACAAGGCTGCAACATGATGATATACTCATGACAAAGGAAGAGAAAGCTGCTGCTGCTGAGAAAGTTCTTGCCAATCTTGACCCAGATAGACAAAAGCAGCTTGATATCATAAAGCTAGAATATGATGTCCTCCAACAGTCTCGTGTGGATGTATGTCATCAAATCCTTTTTACATGTTTTATAACCATTTTCCTCTGATAGCTGAAAAGATTCAATAAAATTTACTGAGAACACAATTTAATTGTATTAATGGAAAGCATAGCTTACTGGACATTTATTATCAAATTTATTAGAACAAATCATTTTATTTTAGAAATCAGAGGTGATTAGAATTATTCTCCCAGCATGGGTAATCTCTAGTTTTCCGGATTTCAAAGATAAGCCGAGACAAGTTCCCTTACAGTTCAACATATCATTAAATTAATCAGCTAGGCACTATCATCTTGATCACAGGGAACATGAAATAAGATGGTGTTTTTCAAAACATGAATATGTTGCCATGTGTCACATTTGTGACTGTTATGCAAAACTTGTTAGTTTTGCAGCTTTAACATATAAGATTAAAAGATCTAATATCTATTAGATCATTTTTCTTCTTGATGAACATACAAGTTTGCATTTGGAGAAATAAAAATAATATTGTTTTTGAGATATTCTTTTCTTTCGTATATATTTTCTTGATGTTGTTGCAGGTACCAGAAAATATCCTAGCATCAGATTGGCTAGAGTTACTAAATCTACCATCACAAAGCTCCAGAAGGCGTCTCTATCGTTACCTTGTGAAAACCGAGAGAAAAAAGAAATCTGCAGTGATGAAGAAGGCCAAGAGGGCTCTTTTGAAAGCTGAACAGATGCCGAAATATGAAGGAGAGAAGGAAAAAAAATCAAACATTATTTTCCCTATGTATAACAACCCTGCAAAACTGTATCGGAACAATAATGTGGCTCATTCAATGATGTTTGGACCTGATGTTATCGTAGATCTTGACTTTGATGACCACATGCGAAATATGGATTCTTCACATCTAGCAAACCAACTTTTCATGGGTCACAGGTTCAATTGTGAGGACCCAGAACCTTTTCATATGATTTTTACCAATGCCTCCTCATCAAATAGAACCATTCAGTATATGTCCAAAAGGTGTGGTTTTTCACTTGACAAAATGATGTTTACTGTGACTGAGAAGGATTATCTAGATCTGTATCCAAAGGAAAAGCTGGTGTACCTGACTCCACATACAGACAAAGTCTTGACCGAGTTTAGCTATGACGACATCTACATTATAGGAGGTCTCATTGACAAAGCCATTTCGAAACCTTTGACTTTTGCCAAAGCAAAAGAACAACGGATTAGGACAGCCAAATTTCCCCTTGACAACTACCTGATGTAAGTGGTCTTCTTTCTTTTGTTGGTGAAGTTTATAGAATCTGTCGGGATGCCTGGTGAAAATAGGTCTTTAGCAACCTTTTCTTGTTGTACAAGGCGACTATATTGATAGGGTGGTCAGATTTAGTGACATGGTTGATTGCATGTCATCATACTTTTGGGGTGTGACTTTGATAATCATACAGAGATCGTCTGGTCCATATACTTGAAAAGTGACAGGCTGCTATCATAAAACTGAAATATTGCGGAATGTGGTTTTAGACCATGTAGACAAGATAGAAAAATGATAAAGCCCTGGGAATTCCAGGTTCTCCAGTGGCTCATACTTTTTACAGGAGCTGAGCGTTTAGGATCGTGCGGTTTCAGTGTACGATAAGGCTGATTGTGTGTCAAATTACAGAATGGAGTGGTTGAGCATTGAGTGCTCAGGCAATTTACTACTGGTTTGTCTGATCCACATTTGTCTGTTTTATATGTTGCCATTATCAGATAATTAAGCGGGAGTATTACCGACAGTGGCATAAAAGAATGTTCAATCACTCGCATATCAGGAGGTGAGGTGAAATGGGGTTTATTGTTTAGTCCAAGATTATTGCACTTATGTAGCATATGTGTGTGTGTTTGTATGGCTGCTTGTACTAGTCCGGACTGAGGCCGATTTATAGTGCTAGCCAACTGAGATACCAATTACCATGCCACAGTTTAACATGAGTACCCCACTCAGACACAGAATACTGACTCCAAGCAGACTACAGGGGTAGTCCTTGTTTTAGCCCCTTAGTGCAGAGCACCAGATGGGGTAACAACAAGTACCATCTATTAACGTCTTTTGGTATGACATGGCAAGGGATCAAACCCAGGACCTTCCGCTCTCGGGGCAGACGCTCTACCACTAGACCACAGGGGTGGTCCGCACATCAAGAAGTTTAAGAATGCTCATTTGTCAGTGTTTGATGCCAAGCACCAGGCAGGGTAACGAACATCAACTTTGAGTATCGAGCCGCTACGGTTCGTAAATCAATAATATTGGGAGAAAACATATAACTTAACATGCTTAAAGTAGCCCTTCTTTTCAACCTTTTGAGATCATAATATTAATTACATAAATGTAGAACTTTATTGATTATTTTGAAAATGCCTAAAAGAAACAGTCAGGTGAGCCAGAGGACCTTATGATTTTCTCGTGCTTGACTTTCAATCTCCCTTAAAAAGGTCCACAATGTCCAGACCAAGGCTAATTGCTTCATTATTCTGATTTCAGTTGGGAGAAAGGAGGAAAGAGACTGACAATAGATCAAGTGATCAAGATTCTTGTGTCACTCAAACACAGCAACTGTTGGAAAACTGCACTGGAACATGTACCATCACGAAAAATTGTCAGATTCTGAGAGCTGCCGAGAAACCTAGGACACTGTATAGGTTACACTGTTAGGCTTGGATACATGTCATTGAATGCACACTGACCTTGAGAGACCTCAGAAACGTGCTAGTCTTTGTAAAGGGACGATAACAAGGAGTTCAGTGTTGAGATGAATGAGAGGAATTAGAGTGAGTGAGTGAGTTGGGTTTCACGCCGCTTTTAACAGTATTCCAGTTATATCGCTGCGTGTCAGCTTAATGTCGGAGGAAAACCTGAAGTGATGCCAGTCTCAGACGTTTACCACTTCGGTGAAACCGACGAGCACAGGTATGGTGCTGACAAACCTAGACACATAATCGGGCCGAACCGGGATTCGAACCCACAATCATAGGTTTCTGGCGTGCCCAAGGGACGCAACCCTGCACAGCAAATCGCCGCGCCTTAGACGACCGGGCAACCCGTGCCCCCAGAGGAATTAGAGATGACCTTCGGATGGTCATTAAAAAAACAGCTTAATGGAACAAGAACACAGGGCACTTATACAAAGTTTACTCAGATATATTCCCTTAGTGTTTTGTGGGATACATTCAATCAAGATGTAGTTTGCTATTTATCATGTTTGTAGTAATGCTGTTTTGCCGAGAATTCCATTGTGGCATATTCCGCCATATTTAGACCACATGTAACATTAGGTCTTTCAGCCTTTTAATATATCCAAAAACTATCTTGAAGAGCTAAATACTCTTGCATGTCTCAGCAGGAGTGCTGCTGAATACCAAAAAGTGTGTATGTATGTATGTGTTCATACCTGCTGGAAAAACTGTTAGGAAACTGCCGCTGATTGATTAAAAATATAGTAGATATTCATGTGAAGGTTCAACGTATACTGATTAGAGTAACTTATAAAAGGCCAGGTAGAGAATATGTCTTCAGCAACCCATGCTTGCCGCTAGAGATGACTATGCTTGTCGTAAGAGGCGACTAAAGGGATCGAGGGTCAGGCTCGCTGACTTGGTTGATGCATGTCATCATATCCGAATTGATTAGATTGATGCTCATGATGTCAATCACTGGATTGTCTGGTCCAGACTCGTTTATTTACAGACCGCCATCACATACCTGGAATATTGCGGAGTGCAGCATTATACAACAAAAACAGGGGACCCTGTGTTTTTTCAGCACTAGTATTAATTTCCTTTCAAATACTGCTTATTTGGAAAAAGTGCTGGTTGATTAACTGAATGCAAATGACTTCATTATTCCCTGGTATGAATCCTGCACCCCTTTATCTGTGCCAAGATGTGTTTCTACAGAACTATTTGCATTCATCCCAATATTATCTGACAACGAGTTTGAGTCATTGGCTGTTTCTCTGATTACATAATTACAAAGAGTTCCTCAAACACTAATTTGTGAAAATAGAAGAGTGTGTATTAGTCAAAGAGTAATAAATAATGAGAACATATCCTTTCTGTTATTACATAGTCCGCATCTATGAAGTAGATAGTCAAAGGTAAACTTGATATGGCCACACAAATCTCATGATTGTACAGCACATGGTATTGATCTTTACAAGGACATTTCAAATATCAGTGCAGTGAATTAGCATGTCATGGGTACAGCATCAAAGTGCCTTATGTATCTTCTCAGCTTATCTTTATTTACGTGTTCAACATGTTTCTACATGTAGGATACAACCAGGTCAAAACATATAGAATCTGTTTCAGATTGCATACTAAAGCACAATCGTCAACATGGTTTATGGAAATTTCCTTTTGGTGAATATGAACCATATCTGTGTCCTAAGATCA
Source organism: Haliotis cracherodii (assembly GCF_022045235.1). NCBI lineage: Eukaryota > Metazoa > Mollusca > Gastropoda > Lepetellida > Haliotidae > Haliotis > Haliotis cracherodii. The sequence continues at coordinate 33,521,286 of NW_027266319.1, read as the reverse complement.
TGTCATAACCATGTGTTTGTACATTGACAAAGAAAATCAGCTTGGGTTGAAAAGCTTGTTTATATTCAATGCTTCCTGAAAACCTTTAAATATCAGCTTGCAACACATTTTAGCCTTTTGAATTCTGTCAGTGTTATAAGCATAGGTTCAACAGTATTATTTACAAGTATGATGATTGGAGATGAAAGCATGAATTAGTTACATGTTTCAGTGGTCAGAATATATTTATGCACAGCCTTAAACATGTTAAACAGAAATCTATTGACACTGTCAGCTGAGTTTGGGTTGCCATATAGAATAACATTTGAGGTCAAATATTATGCGGAGTCTGAACCACAATCTCAGATATGATTTTCTTAAATATTTTCCTTGAATCAGTCGGGTTAAGATTACTGCATGCATACCAAAGTCTTGAATGTAAAATATTTGCTTCCTATTTCCCCATCAGGTAAAAACAAGGCACAGTGTTTTCTTTGTAACATACATTCTGTTCAAATACTTTGAATGAACTTGTCCTCGAACTTCATAAAAGAAAACAAGGGACATGAATTTATACATTATGGTTTAATTCAAAACAATAAACTCAGAAACAAACATTTTGATTGTCAATGGTAGGCATCCTCAAATATCCAATGTATTATATTTCTATTGTATTATCTATGATAAATACACTGGGCCAATTTCCCCTGATCTCCTTTGAGAGGAGTCCAGTGTGAGGCTACGTACTAACTGACGTTGTAACTTCACAAACGAAGGTACGGTATCTGGAAATTGAGTCCAGGGTAATTATCATATTAGAATGGAGATATCAAAATCATAATACACTGGTTAATGTACAATGTACAAGTAAGTCTTTATATGAATACAACGTGTGATAATCACCTTCAATGAACCAAGAACAAAAACTTTGAACTCTGAACAATGCATCACAACATATGACTATAGAAATAATTGGCTTTTAATGGCAAATAAATAATGATCATGGGTTGTTTTTTTATCATATCAGTGTGGTTACTGTTTGGCTAAGTGATTATCCTTTGATGACACATGCAACAGTGCACATGTGTCTGATGTCTGAAGATACATGACATAGCCAACATGTGCCATGTTGTCATGTGTTTAACTGTTACATCAGTATACTGCATGTCAGGTTATGCGACTGCCGCCGCACGGATCCTTCAAATGTGGGCGATGATGAATGAAAGTTTCCAATATTTTCAGGTTAGTAATGTATTAGGAGCATCAGTTGTCACGTGATTGTGCTAAAGCAAACGTGCAGCATTCATTTCTTTTCTCTGGGACACTGACATCTCTGATCAGGAGGGACACCTTCCAAGGCTTTCTCAATGTGATTCCCACAGCCTGTTGAATAGAAAAATATAGTCCTAGTTTTAAAAGGCTTTAATTGGCTCCGATTACCAAATATAATTTCTGTTTTCTTTAATACTTTAATTATATAGAATAATATTTAACTTATGCTAGAAAGAAAACTCCAATCATCGAAGACAAACTGATTTAGAGACAGCCTAGATCAGATCGATACATCTTGCCAACACGGCCATCCTAACCTACACCTCTATTCTTTCAACGCGAAGAAATTTGTCACGTGATTGTGCAGTCCTTGAAAGGGGGAGAGGAAAAATCAGAATCTGAAAATTGTCCTTACCGGCCCAGGTAGGTTTTCCGCATTTCTCACAATCCTTTCTAAAACACATGTTTATTTAAATATTGGTCATGTCTTTGGAAAGGAAGTAGATGGCGCCGATTTCTTTCAAACTCCTCACATTATACTTCAGTACGACCGAGAGCTTAAAGTGTGTCAACTGTCGCTGTATGGAGTTCAATTACTTGTTTACGATGGCAACAAGATGGCGCTGACTTTAGTCTAACAGTAAGAATATTTTGGAAATATTTTCGCCCTTCTCTATTTATTTCCTTGACCACAGACCTCACATTCCGTTGATTTACTGTGATAAGTAACGGGATGAAATAGCTGTTTACATGGGTTAATATTTTAGCGTTGCTGTGTCGCCCACCAATTAAATCCTTCGGCTTCCCTTGCTTGGTACTGGTAGGCCAAGATACATGACATTTCTTCTAAAATTATAAAATATGATAAATAGCAAAGAACAATGAAGAAAGAAGTGACGTCTATATATCAACATTATGTGCAACCTCTTCATGGATGTTGATAAAATGTACAAACTCAAGAATATATACCAATATTTTAATAATGATGATTCCCTGAATAGATTCAGTGATAGAAAGTAACATGTTTAGTCCACTAGTCCTTAAAATGCCAACATATAACGAAACCCCTAAAAATTGCAAATTTCTACTAATCCTTATGATACCTTAACTATTTGGCAGATTGGCAAGGATTACAGGCGTGCAGGCTAAAACGGCACCTCAGCAATATGTCACCGATTTCTCAGGCGAAAACAGCACCTCTATTTTTAAAAATGATAAGAATGATTTTTGTAGTAGTATATATGCATTATTTACATGCTTTATTATGTTATGACAATGATATCTCATATAATAAATAAACAACTCGTGGTTGTTGTTTATCGTTTAATAAAATGCTGCAGGGGCTGCTATGCGCCCCTCATGGTTTACTCTCCCTGCAGTGTATTATTGTATGATAAATAAGGACCATGATTAATTTATTCCTTAAATAAGTTGAAAAAGGTAAAATATCCTAAAGTCCTAAAATGTACTGTTTGCATTTGTGGATGATCATCTGAAATGTAGGTTACAAAAATCTAGCATTAGTGTCAGTGAAATATTTCAAGATCATAAGGGGGCATGGATGGCCCAGTCATGATTAAGTTTTTTCTAACATGACACTTGACATTACTGGAATATTGTTGACTGCAGCAACACACACTCTTGTCACTCATCCTACTGGTCCCAAGCATGCATAGTCACTGTTCCAAACAAGAATCCTAGCAATGCATCTATTGATGGCCAGTGCTACAATATAAATATTGAAATAATTCATTTTCAAAGTATGTTATGACCTTTTCAGATCTTTTCCTTTCAGATGAAGCTGTGTGCCCGTTAATGAAGACCACAGATGGATGCAACATAACAAACGAAGGACTACCCATCTGAACTATTTCTTCTCATTAAAAGATTAAAATAACCACAAACATGCCACCCTTCCAGCGTGGTGCTCCAGATCTTCTGGATGCTGATGTCAGCTTTTCTCTGGAGCGTCTGTTTGACCATCATAATATGGATCACATCCCTGAGGGTAAAAGGCTTGATGGATTCCAACAGAGAGATCTTCGCCGTTTAAAAGGCTACAAAGCTGCAGTGAGAATATTTGGAGGCCCGCTAAGCAGGAAACGCATTATTGTCGCTCCACCTATGGAGACACTGATGAAACACAGACTTGGCGTATATCACAACAGGAAATCTCCACCTCCGTCAATAACCTTGAACTCTGGCTTAGAGCCACAGACTCCCCCTGAAAAAAAGCCATCAGTGGAGGAAGTGGAAGCGAAGAAGGAAAGGGAGAAATGTGAAGAGTATCAGCAATGGATAAGTGATCGTAAAAAACTTCGACAAGATTTAAATAGCATTGGTCTGAATGATAAATGGCTTCAAGGAAAATCAAAGAAAACAGTGTTGGAGACACGTGTTATGAATAGGATGAAAGAAGAGAGGAATGTTAAGCCAGAGGAGCCAGTGATTAAGGAACCCCGTCCTACAGTGACACAGGCTCCTCCTGTCCCGGTGATGAAGATCCCTTCCCCTCATGGACTGCAGGTCTTGGATGAGCATCTCAATAAAAAGAGGATCAGGCTCTTGGATCTTTTCCGGCTGGTTGACAAGGACAAAAATTGGTCTGTGTCTAAGGATGAATTTGCCAAATGCATAGAAGAGGTAAGAGGGCTTTGTTCAAATGTATTTTATTTGTCATTAATGATGCTGTGATTGCCTGTTTAGGTAAAGAATTTCATCATGACATGATAACAAGCTTAACAGGAATTGTTGTATTGAAATTCTCATCCAATAGATAAGTTCAGTGACTTGATTGACAGTGTGGGACTTTGCTCATGATATCACCCACTTGTTTGTCTGGTCCACAGAGATCAAGCTGAATGATGCTAATTGTGGCAAAAATCAAAATATTTAACATCTTTCGTCCCTAATTGAATTGGACTAATATAAATTCTACACTCAGAGAGTAGGAGTTTTAAACTTTTATTGACAAGTCTTGAAATATTTGCTATCAAAAGACAAGAGGGTGAGATTCTATTTTTCATCCAACATCATTGTTCCAACTGTTTCAGTTTGTAGACAGTAAGAAGCAGTGTTGTAAAAGTACTAGCTAACCAGCTTCAGTGTCAGAGAGATTAGAGATTTTATGTGATTGTGATTTCATGGTAACCAATGGCGTTAAAAGCAGATATTTGTTAAACTTTCTGGCGCTCTGCATTGAGGGGCTAAAATAAGGACTCGTTGGCTCAGAATCAGTACACTGTATCTGAGTGGGGTATTCATGTGGAACTGCAACATGGTATCTTAGTGAGGTAGCACTTTAAAATCGGCATCAGTCCAGACTCCAGACTAGCATACACACGCACACATACACACACAGATGGCATCACAATGGTCTGCAAAGAATTGTGATGCAATTTCATTGCAGCAACATCTCCTTGGAGAAATAGCTTCATCTCACCCAAGCCAGATCTTCTATGGATGCCAGGTTCTGATGATAAAACTTTTATTTGCTATGTTTATGTGCTACATTTCTGCTGATATCAAGCCAACTTTCTCTACCATTGTGTCTTCAGGCTGAGCTTGACATCACGGAGAAGGAGTTGGAAGACCTGGTTATCTCCCTTGACTCTGATCTGACTGATGAAGTAGACTATCGTGAGCTGGCCAAGGGGATGCTGGTATGGAAGAAAGAGAGGCGAGAGAAGAAGAGAGAGCTGTTATCTCAGAACTCAGGAAGCTCTTCAAACAGAAGTCGCTCAGGATCTCCAGGTTACTAATACTGTCTCTGATCTTATGCTATGCTGGTGCTTCTCAGCAAATTCAGGTGTTAAAATATAAGTTATGACATTGAATCTGAACAGAATTTGTACCAGACGCGGTGCCTTCAGCATGTTCAGTTGGTTCCATAAATGCAGTATCCAGTAAACATGTTGATATTTTCTAACTTTATAAGACTCATAAATATTTCACTGAATTCTCACACATTAGCTGTGTTATTTTGTGTTAAGAAATAGCATGAGTCTAAAATGTTCTCAAGGGTTAATCTCAAGGGTTCTTGCAGTCCTTTCACAAATAAGAATAAATGCAAATAGCCTTGAAGACATGAAACTTTTTATGGACATTTTCTTGATTGTTTGTAATGATGTTTCATGGCTACTTCTCGCCCTTTCATCAAAGGAATGAAGTGGAAAGAAGAAGCCCTGAAACTAATATCATCATACCTCCATGTCAGAATGATGAGATCTGAATGATCTGATTGATTACTGTGTAACCCGCCTTGGAGGGTAATAAATTTTTCAGCATGGGAATAAATCTATACCCTGCCACGAGAAATACAGGCTGCACGTGGATTTCTCAGAGGCAGAATAGATCCCTTATACCCCCTTCCAAACATAAAGCTGCATGCTTTTTCCGTATCAATGGAAGTCACGTCGACTCACGGGACACAGCACTAGTTAACCTCAGCTCAATCAAACAGCTGTTTTCTATCAGTTTTGAATTTGTGTTAATTTTTTTACAATGTCAAATTTAAACATGTCGGTAAGATAAATTTGTTGCACCAGGATCACTCGGGGTACATGGGGTTTTATGTGTCCCTTCTAAGGTTTTAGACCACTCACCTCCGGCTCATGGTATAAAACTTAACGTGATACCTATAAAGCCCCATGTACCCCTCCTGATCCTGCTACAACTTATAAAGATGTTGTTATCCTTAAAATGTTTCATGTGTTCATGTCATTCCAACTTTTAAGTGCCAAAGAAAAGTAGGTATACAATATTTTCTGCAGCAACATCAAGAGGTGGAAGGTCACCGAGTTCATCATCCAAGAATTCACATCGTAATCAAGGTGATGACACTGTTGCTAAACATCCAGTAGACAGAGCTTTCGACAGAACTGTGACAGCGGAAGGCCGACCAACCTCAAACAAAAGTAGCAACAGCAGTGAGCGATCAAGGGGAGGTAACTCTACTCCCCAGTACCTCGAGCCGCCTTCTGGTGACACAAGACTGGAACAGATGATCCTATCATCAGATGAGGCTATGGTTGACCTTCGGAAACATGATCACGTGGTACTTGCAAGGGCCCTTTCAAAAAGACAGGTGGGTTTTTTCAAATGTACCTTTCATTCTAAAATTTAATAAAATTTAATTAAATTAAAGGGACCACAATTTTGCAGGGGGATATGAAAAAAGAACATCAATGTTTATAATTAATTCATGAGTGAATAAAAGTTTCAAACTTTGAAGCTTGCTCAGGTGATACTTTCTATTACCCATAAGGGTAGAATCTTGTGTAGTAACATTCCGATATTAACACCCGTGCATGTCACACTGCTTCAAAGTTGTGTACATACAAAATGACATCATCCTTTTTCATGACATCACAGATTGATTACATTATCTCAGTAGGCTGCCTACAGTGAAGTTTTTCTAAAGGGGTTGATATTTCTTCAGTTTCTTCAACTGTCAATGAATAATATACAGAATAACCTTCTCAAAACTAAGAATGACAGATTATTTGTCCATATGTACAGATATGTCATAACTCCTGCTTGTTGGTTATTCTCCATCTTCCACAAGCAAGGGCATTAGCTGACTATAAAAGTCCAGTTTCCACCCTTGCCGACCTAGGCTGGAATTTCCACCCTTGATCGTAGCACCACCAGTGGCTATACCAAGTTATGTCTCTTCTATGTTCCTCCTATTGACCAATCAGATTCCATCTCTCATATCACTTGCATTTGCTTCAAACAAAATGGCGGTGCCCAGTCAAGACGATCTGCTCAATAGTCAAGATCTGTTTTGTAATAAAACGGGTCTTAACCAGCGAAGAGCATCAAATCATGGGAGCACCTTGATTAAAAACATGAATGAATTTTCGGATTATCTCTCTACGCCCAGTTGGCGGTACACATGCTTTGCAAATCCTGCATTTGACCGAAATCAAATTGAAACCATGTTGAACCAGATGTCTAGTTTGTTACGGGATTTTGATTGGACTATGCATAGACTCGTTAGTCCAGCCAAAATGTAACTCCACAATTGCAGCCTAGTTCAAGGGTGGAAACTGAACTTCCTCTAAATTCCCATTCATGGTAATACTCGGAATATTAATACGTTTTAAGTAATATTCACCAAAGGAATTACATACATTTGGAGGTTGAAGATAACTTGGCAACTTCATAAATGACATGGTATGTGTTCCAGTATTATAAACTGAAGTACTATGACATTGTACTTTTTAATCATACATCACACCACAGATTTACATGATAATGCAAATATTGCTCACTTTAAATTTATCTTGTTCAAGATCTCCAATGGTTGGTCATTATGCACTGCAGGATGAACCACACCAACAATTTTAGTTGGATGGAATAATAAGATGTTTTGACACATTTTGGTGAGAAGATATGTGGAGCTTGCCCAAACTGGTGCTTCCCTGACTAGTTGTCTCCCTTGTTTCAGTCTTCTGCAAGCAAGAGAGATTCGTCCATGTCACGAAGCTCCCCTCCCTCTGTCATCAAGATCGGCAATAAGGCTATTGACAACCACTCGCTCGTCTCCACAATGGGAGGGGAGATTGGTGAGATGGTGAATCGCTTCCGTCAGCTGCGACTCAAGGAGTACTACGATGTTGTTCGTATGTGTGAGGAGAAGGGTGTTCCCCTGACACGCCATGTGTTAGACAGAGGTAGGGGAAAAATACATGTATCAATTGGGTAATTCAAGTAGGGGCTCTAGTGCTTTTCCCCCCTAAGATTGAAAAAATAACAATGTCATTAAAATCAGATCTTAGTTCTAGCTACCGCTAAACAAAGATCTGAGGACATCCCATTAGGGGTCACGTCAGAACGACCTTTCATCCGACCAATCAGAGCGTCGCTTACCAGAGTGACAGTCGGAATGTGATTTCTGATCATGCAGCCTCGAAAACTTTAAAACGGGGTATTGCGAACGATAGTTACTGGCTTAACGACTGAATCTATACAATCTAGACCATATATTAGCCATCCGAGAATGTTCTTTTGTTCAGGTTTCAAATTTTTAAGAGAATTTGTCTAAATATGTTTTGAAGCGTAGTCGCCAATTTGAAATTAGTGCCGTAAAGCACGAGAAAACTGCCTTCTGATTGGCTAATGTCGACTTCTTGTCAGTAATTCCATTGGTCGGTCAGAGTTAGCGAAAGGTCGGTCTGACATGACCCGTAATCGGATGTCCTCAGATCTTTGTTTAGCTGTGCAGCAAGAACTAAGATATGATTTTAATGAGATTGAAAAAACAACAACACATTTTCAAAGAATATTTGAAATTTTCAAATAAAGGGCCCATGTCAGAAAATGCCAAGAGTCATAGTTAATGTTAAATCATGGGCACCTGAGATGGGCTGCTTTACTGATTCATGACTTCTATGGTTGCATACCTGATGTTTGAGGCCGCCTCCATGATCTTATAGAAGGGACATTCTGCGTGGAGAGTGGAGATCGGGGTTCGATCCCCAGCCACGTCATACCAATAGGCGTAAAAAAATGGTGCTTGTGGTTACCCTGTGTTGAACTTAGCATTAAGGAGATAAAACAAGGACTTGTCTGCTCAGAGTCAGTATACTGTGTCTGAGTTGGGGTATCCATGTCAAACTGCTAGCATTATAAAACCGGCATTAGTCCAGACTGGTATAAGCTGACACACACGTGCATGCTTGTCGCTATATAAGTGCAATAATCTTGAACACAATGTTTTAACCCAAATTCACCTCTCCTTACCTGATGGTTGAGTATTTTTTCAAGCAGTTGATGGGACTCTTTCAGGCCTGGGTCCAATTTCAAAAGGCAGATTTAGTCCTAGGGATGTTATAAATCTATGTTAAAGTATACACATTACGAAAGTGCTACCATCACTTTGTGGAACTGGTCTCAAGTGCTTGACAATCTATATCAGCCAAACCACTAGAACAATTTAAGAGTTTCATACACAGGAAAAGTATGTTTTGCCCTTCTTACATCAGATGAATCTGAGAAATATTAGAATTCAGAAGTTAATCTCAAGCTTCTTTCCCCCCAGTTCTGTTGTATCCACCTGACCTTCCCCCTGGGAGCATCAAGAGACGGGTGTCCCAGCCTGGACAGAAACTGCTCTCCACCCACTTTGCTACCTCCCCCAAACCTCCACGCCAACCACCCGAGGTCAGACACAAAGACAAGATGAAACGATCCAAGAGCGGGCAACTCATGATCGACAGCCGTCATAGATACCCAAGAGGATGTAATTTGACCCAGTCTGTTTCCAAGGAGACTCTGTCAACTGGACGAGCTTTGATCACTCGTAAGATTGATTGCTGGATGTCTTTTGAGGAATATGAGGAGCTCACTAGGTATGTTGGAAAATCATGATGACATCAGTGTTGAGGTTTCAAAAAGATATTCAGAAACTATTTCAATCTGCTTGGTCATTGTTCTTTGTATTATGAAATGGAACAAGTATATATGTTCATGTTAGACTCCTCTTGTCCAGTAATGGAGAAGGCTATTTAGAAAAAGATCTCATGATTTGAAGTCTGTTCATTTGTATCACCAATACGAAAATGATACAGATTCATGTCATCAAAGCTATACAGAATCTCACCCAAGTGTCTTTCATATCAAATATATGAACACAAGTCAATTAAGGTAGCAATACTCTGAGGCTTATCAAGGGTTCTACGCAATAGTAGCTGATCATGCTGATGCAAAGACCTAACTCAAGGAAATTATGTTATTGTAAATGAATGTTTTATCCATAATTATGTTGCAAACATCTTTGTAAAATGTCCATATTGGTAATAATTCTTTATGTGTATTTTGTTCAGTGTTTGAAAAAGGCATCTTGCTAAGCAAATTGCACAGCGACGTGCATGTTATTTCATGTGAACAACGTTATGCCATCAGTGCTTTATTAAAATTGTCTTTCATTCTGAAGTACAATAAGTTTGTGTGCATAATTGTTTGGTTTGTTTCATGTATACTACTCAAAAAAGTTAAGGAGCACTTGATTCTTTCATATTGCCAGTTAATCTGTCCTGCCTTGACAGATTCACTATAGTAATATGAAAGAATCGGAGTCCTTTATCACCTGAACTTCCTTTGAGTAGTACATGACATCATCATGAACTCAGGGACAATGCTTGTTTGATGTCATAGTTAAAATGGATCTCACAATAAGCATGACAAGAATTTTTATATTAAATAATCACACAAGGAAAAAAGCACCCTCCAAGCTCAGAACAATAGTGAGTTTGATCCTGTTCAACTGATTTCTTGTTCTCTTTGTACTATACATCAGGAAAGTTTGTGCAAGCAGGAAAGTACAGTGAAAACTGTGAGTGACATGGATGGGACCAAAAAAACAACAGTTTGTATTATCCTTCAGTTCGTTATAAGCATGTTTGTTATAAACATAGTTAACTGTATATTATATTTGCTCCATCTCTGTTTCAAGTCATTTGGCAGTGCAGTACAAGCAGCTCCATGGCAACGTGGACCACAATGCCTTCTGGCCTGGTCACCTCCTCAACAAGCTACGTCTGTGTATGCCGACCGCCAACGATGGTTCCCAGGCTGTGTTCTACAACACAAAACAAGCGAAGCGTTCCAACCCAGGATATCACAATGACCTCCAGTCTTGGCCGGTTGGGCAAGAAGGTCATGTGATGTACGCCCCCTGTGAGCGCCACTACAGAAATCCCTGAAAGGGTTCTGGATATTTGTTGTGTGTACAGTGTGTAGACATCTCCAGATTATGAGGCTGTGATATTTTTGCCAAAGATGAATTTTTTTTTGATTTTCTGAAGAAGTTGAATGTATTGTACATGATGAACCAACCATGATACAGACACTATCTTGTGTTTTTTCGATAATTCATTTTTCATATATATTTACCAGGTATTTTACATCTAAACTCAGATATAAAAGATGATTGTTTTCTACCCAAAACAAGAGAAATAAAGCAATTTTATTCCAGGTTTATTCTCTGTTATTCTTGAGTCCTGCGAGTCGGAACAAATCAGAACATGCCTGGGTGCCGTTGTACAAAACAATCTGGTGCTACGCTGTCATATGTCTATGTTAAGGTATGGGAGTTACGATCACCTGAGCGCAAAGATCGCTTTGTACAACAGCACCCTGTACTGTAACATTATTAGCAAACATAATCATGATGATATACAAATGTTTAACATCCATGATCTTGCATCTTTACGATAAGATAAGAATAAGTGCGAGTGAGTTGGGTTTAACACCGCTTTTAACATTATTCCAGTTATATCACGGCGTGTCAGCTTAATGTGGGAAGACAGCCCGAAGTGATGCAGGTTTCAGACGTTTACCACTTCGGTGAAACCCACGAGCACGGGTATGGTGCTGACAAACCTAGAAACATAATCGGGGCGAACCGGGATTCGAACCCACAATCACAGGTTTCTGGAGTGCCCAAGGGACGCAACTCTGCACAGCGAATCGCGGTGCTTTAGATGACTGGGCCACCCGTGCCCCCAGATAAGAATGAAACGACCAGCTTTGTTACGTGAGACACAGTGACTGAAAGCTGATAGATAACTCGCTCAAACTGTGCACATTGCACATGTATATTGCACATGCCATCCACGGTGATATAACCCTGGTTACCTGCATGTGTCAATAAACACCACAACCACATGGTTCATTGATCGGGTATAACGAAGGCAAATACCTCCAAAGTGTTCATGACAGAAAAATTAAAACTGCTAGCAATAGGCATGATTGAAATTGCCAGACACTTTAGTAATCTGAAAGTGTGATATCGCGACTGATGGAACAATATGGGCAGGTGGGTTATCATAAGGATGGTTAAATGTAATCTTAGGGTTAGTTGTGAGGTTGGGTATGGATGAGCTTTCTCTTTTAACATATTAATCCAATGTAATTTGAGGAAACTCCATAATTGGGTAAACAATATTTTCTTTATTTTGGCCATAGTGAAGATTCAACAATAGCTATCTGGGCTCCACCAGACCAACAACAGCAGCTAAAGAAATTAACAACACACAAACATACAGTGGGAGCTGAAAACATCCTCCATTGTTCAATGTATTTCCATTCTAATTCAATAAATACCTAAGGCTAAATTGTACAAAGTGATCTTAGCACTAAGATCATCTTTACTCCCATGCTTTAACATGGATTTACATGGTTTTAAATAACAACAGTCTTAGCGCTAAGATTGCTTTGTACAAGTAGGCCTTGGACTTTCACCATGATAAAATTATCAACCAATTCAAATTACACTAAACAATCGTTAATGACTGAAAGATGTGGCAATATAACCAGTACTTTTCTCCACTTTTGCATGCCATCTCAAATACAACCGGAACATCTTCTAGCAAAAGGAGTTCTTAATACTCAGCTAAAAGTTCATTTCTAACAATTTCATAATCAATCCAATACATGAAGGACTTGTTTGGACAAGTTCACAATTTTGAATGTATATCTATACCAAACATAGATTTTTTATTTGTTGTTGATTTTGCGAGAGAAATTCTGTGCTCAGTTAGTTTCAAGACCATTAAAAATAGGATATGTTTTCAGAAAGACAAGCTGGGTCAGTGCTTTGAAGGGCATCAATCGAGATTTGACATTTTACCAGCCACTCAGGGGCAGTTGACACAAATGGTCATGTCCCATTGGTCCCCAGTCAGACAAGTGTTTTTTGTAAAATAACTAGATTTTGGAAGAAAACAACTATAGCCCATCTAGATTATCACTGACCCTTGAAGATCCGGGATAGAATAGGTCTTCAGCAACCCATGCTTGCCGTAAGTGGCAACTAACATGATCGGGTAGTCAGGCTCACTGAGTTGATGCATGTCATTGATCCCAATTGTGTGGATCAATGCTCATGATGACAATCACTGGGTTGTCTGGTCCAGACTTGATTATTTACAGACTGCCGTCATATAGCTGGAATACTGTTGAGTTGGCATTTAACAACAAACCAGCCAACCAACCAACTAGATTTTCACTGCTGGGGAGAGACTAGATACCTCCAAATGTAATGCATATTGTGTGTTCCACACATCAGGATAGGGCTGGGACAGGTAACTCGGGTCCTCAGATCGGACAGGTACTGGGTAGGACCCGGGTACCCACAGGACTACCCAGACACCCAGACCGGTGGCTAGTCACGTGATATATTGTTTACTGACAAAACTTATCTAGAACTCCATGGTTACACTACAAGTCACAAAAGTTTGCATTTCATTCTGACTGTGAACACATTCCTTCTGACTTTCATGTTTGAATAAAGATAAAACTTCTGTCAACTTCAGTGTATGCATGACCAAATTGTTTAATTAAGACGTGTACATCTAAATACATTTTTCCAGGGGTATGGTCAAACTATTCCCAATCTGACATTTTGTACCTATCTCTTAATTGAGACCTACAGCGGATACCCGGGTAGGGTCAGGTAATAGGGGTGTGGGTACCAAGGTAGTTAATTTGGACTCGTCCCAGCCCTACATCAGGGTCATGCTATGAAAGTCATTGTACTGGCTGCAGCATCATATTCCTTCCCCTGAACACACTGTCCACATAACAGCAATACAACATCCTGTATCCATGGTAACAGGTTTTGTTGGGATGTCCATGTTTTCGTCTTCAGTCATTGTCACTAAGTTCTTCCTCATCACTGAAGTAGGAATCCTTCTTATACTTCTTCCTCTTGGGTTCTTCCTCAGCATCATCTAGGTAGGGAAAAGGATACTGACCGGACTCCTCATTGTGTTTTTGATGCTGAAACATCCAGTCCGCAATGTGAAAATATCATTCCAATTTGGTAATGTACTGATCAAAAGAATTCTTTCATGACAAATTAACCACAGTCATATGAAAAAATGGGGTGTTCTTAACTTCTTTTGAGTAGTATATTTGAATGAGTCAAGGACTTAGATTATGTGGTTATTCAACCATCTATTCTTCAATCAGACTTTAATTTGCGGCAGTTATTGGTATAGATTTTATTTGTCGACTAACAAGGGGTGACATGTAAATGAAAACTAACAATCACAATAATGATTCTGGGGCAGAATATTTCCTTATGCTTGTCTTAAGATTTGTGACTTATGGCCGAGAGGCGACTAAATGGATCGAGTGGTCAGACTCGCTGATTTGGTTGATGCATGTCATCCTATCCCAATAGCGTGGATTGACGCTCATGATATCAATCACTGGATTGTCTGGTCCAGACAACAAATGTTCTTACAGATTTGTAACACAGACAATTCCCTGATTCCTTCATGTGTTTATGATCACATGGTGATAAACAACAACAGTTTCTCATAACAAGACAAAATTAAATCAAAACTCATGATCATATAACAAATGATCACCTTCAAACCTATCTTAATCAGCGAATGAAAATCAGAAGACTGTGCCTACCATCACACTGAACATCGAAATCCATCTGATATCATAAAAATTCAAATATTGCAACTTAACTTTTGTTTAACTTTATACAGAAATTTGAATTTGACTGTGAGCTGTTATCACTGTAAGAAGCGTTACCTGGTAGCGGATAGCTGCCGATAGACTGTCTTGGGTTTGGTTGTCTCCCTTGTCAGAATCTTCTTCATCCCTGGAAAATAAATATGCTCTGTTTTTTAAATCACAGTAGCAACCTGTCACGTATTACAGGTCAAGTAACAGTTTTACCATCTTCAGAGTGCATCAGAAATATCACCCTTCCCAAGTACATTATTTTTTTAAGTGACCCTCCCTCAAAGCCTGTCTATGTCTCTAATGACCATGCATAACCGAGGACAGAAAAGTGCCAAAGTGGTTGATTAATGTAGGTGAAAGTTGAGTTACACGCATTAATGTATTTGTATAAGCATAATGGCAACAATGACATTCAACCCTAGTTTATCCAATTTTGGGGCCACATGTCAGTCTTCGAAATTCAGGCTAGTCTGCAAGCCCAAGACTACTAAATTGTACTCAGGGCAAGTAAAACCTGATGATGGTAGTGCTTCAATATGCTACAAATTGGAACTGAATGAAACTGACAGAAATTGTAAACACAGTACAGTCTAACACCGTTGTGTCGAACACTGATGTGTCGAACACTGATGTGTCAAACACTGATGTGTCAAACACTGATGTGTCAAACTTACGTTTGTCCCGAAGTAAAAGCTTGGTGTGTATTCCTTCTTTATTCCTCATTTTTGGTTGTGTCAAATCTTGGACAACTCAAAGTATTTACATTGGTCCCTTCAACTTCGACACAACAGTGTTTGACTGTAAAGGTTTATGTCTTGTTCAAGCAGGACTAGCAACAATTTCTGAGGACCAGTGAAATGTTTACACCTAACCTCTGAATGAGTCTGAAAAAAATGAACTGAGTGCTGAACCAGAGACATTCTAACATACTCTTCATCTTCCTCGTTCTGTTTCTTCTTTTTCTTCTCCGGAGGCTCTCGGTCTCCCAGCAGGTTCTTTGGACATTGATAGCTCAAATGACCTTCATCCTGTTAAACACAAACATCACACAAATCTGAAATGCACAGTTAGGCTTAAAAAAATAAAAGAATTGGTTCTCAGGCAATGACTTTTGAAAATATTGTGTGGGCGGCAGTTTTTTTGTTTTACTTGTTCAAACTAGTATGTAACCAAATAAACGGTTGGCATACCATCAACCTGGGAAAGGGCCTCCCTACATAAACAAGCATACAAACTCCTATTGCCGCCATGACCATAACATGAGATGCGCAGTAAAGCAGTGCTCATGTAACGGGAAGTAACTGCTTGCTTTATTGGATCCAAACGAAACGAACGAAACAGGTAGCAGACTTTATGATGATGCGGGCAGTGCCTGAGAACCAAGACTATTATTTTTTAAGCCTGATTTCGCAAAGAGTTGTTGTCATGTGCACAGTGAGAAGGTTCTAGGCATATAGTACTTTGGTAAAGTGCAAGGGAATAGTGCCACTGAACATGGCCATGATATCCTGACATTGGATCCTGGAGACTCTAAGGGCCACAACAGCTCCTCAGATCAGTGAACTATGTACCCCATCAACATATCACAGTAGGAGAAAAGAAAGGTTGAAAAGAATACCAGTACCAAAAGACAAATAAAGTCATCACTTTTGTACAATAAAATATACTTGGACATAAGCAACAAGCAGACACTGCAAATAATGTTCAGCTTTCAACCTATCACATATAAAACTACATTTTGTCAAGGTGATGTTAGAAATTTAAAAGCAAAATGGAAAATGATGGAGGGATCTCCCCATGTTCAATGCTGGTAAAATGTATCATATATTTCAGACATTGCAAGTCTATAACAATGATTACAACCGTTAAGGGACGGTGGGCATGGTGCAGTAGCAGGGGTAATGGGTTGGCTCGATGACCCAGGTTCAATTCCACACATGGTTTCAGTTAATGTGTAAAGCCAAACCTCCCCAACACTATCAACCCCCCCTGCGTGAAATGGCTGAATTGTGTTAAAAGCAGCATGAAACATATTAGATTCACTACAATAGTTGAGATGCCATACCATGACTACAAAATGCAGAATTACACAACAACAAAAAATAAGAACTCTGACGATCTGGGGTAGAATAGGTCTTTAACAACCCATGCTTGCTTTTATAAGGCGACTATGCTTGTTGTAAGAGGCAACTAACAGGATCAGGTAGTCAGGCTCGCTGACTTGGTTGATGCATGTCATCGTATCCCAATTGTATAGATCGAATCTCATGATGTTAATCACTGGATTGTCTGGTCCAGACTCTATTATTTCAAACCGCAGTCAGTGTCATATAGCTGGAATATTGTTGAGTGCGGCATTAAACAACAAACAAACAAAAAAGGTCTCCTCTCACCCCACATTCATAGCACCGTGATTTGTCTTTGTAGGTTTTCTTCTTGATGAACTCAGTGGTTCTCCCATTGTCCTTCGCAATGCTACATTTGATTGTTCTTCCAAACATCTGTAAAACAGGGACAAAAAAGAACATGTAACCATGGTAACACAAATACCATCCACCTTTTTGGGCAATTCATGTCAAAAAGAAAGAAATATATGTTTAGTCAAGTGTATGCCACCGGGCACTCCAAAAGATATTAGATGTGCCCTTTTGAATTTAAGTGAGGCAACCGGAAGGAAACTTTTGATCCATCTTTGATCTCAGTGAATAATAATTCAACATTAACTAGATATTATTACATTGTGAAACACAAAACGTTTGTCTCCTTCCATTTCACTGCAATTGATAGCAGACCCATGAAGATCTGGGGTAGAATAGGTCTTCAGCAACCCATACTTGCCGTAAAAGGTGACTATGCTTGTCGTAAGAGGCGACTAATCGGATCGGGTGGTCAGACTCGCTGACTTGGTTGATGCATGTCATTGTATCCAAAGTGTGTGGATCGATGCTTATGATATCAATCACTGGATTGTCTGGTCCAGACTCGATTATTTACAGACTGCCATCATATAGCTGGAATATTGTTTAGTGAGGCGTTATACAACAATCAAACAATTGATAGCACCTTTTTCAGTATACACCTGTGGACTACAGACTACCTGAGACTTGTTGAGAGAGCGCACAGCCTTGTGAGCTGAGTCCCGTTCGAGGTACAGCACAAAAGCCACGCCCTTACTCCGCCTTGTGTCTTTGTCCTTCATAACCGTCACTCTGAAACAATATATCCCAGTCACTTGTCATCACTACAAACAACCAACCATACAACCATGTTTCAGGGATGTGAGCAGGTTTTGCCGAAAAAAAAGAGGAAAAGTCTAGGGGGGTCTGGGGGCATGCCCGCCCCCGAAATTTTTTAAACATTTGATTGCATTTTAAACAATTTCGTGCAGTTTGGACAAAATTCACACCAAGAAATGTAATAAGTCAATGGCAAAAGACAATAAGTCAAATAAACAAGAGGGCAGATGCAGTAAACTTTCGAAACAATCATAGTTTTCTCGCTAATCACATGAACAACTGTAAAACATCTCATTCACTTACAGGCTAAAAGACAACTTTATCTTAAAAACAAGCCATCAGCTGACTCTGAGTATTTACAATTTTCTGTTGTTTACACTTGTACTTGGGACATATAATGAGTTAGCTGTGGTCCAAGGCAAGTTGAGGGCCGACATGAAGACATAGGTCACTAAACCATTAACTAATAAACAAATATGCATGTATCCTAATCTGATTAGTTGAAACACATTGTTAATATCATTCATTTTGACAGTCACAAATGTGGCAACAATTTCTTTTGGTTATAAATCATATATTATGAATTTTTGATATACATGTAACATAATCAGTTTGATTAGAATTTAATGAGGAGAAAATCACTGAAGTTGCATGACCTACATGTTTAATGAGTATGCAGTGTTAAAAAGTAAGGGTCTATGAGGAATACTGAAATCGTATTTGAATCCAGGCTAGGGCTGGGATGAGTCCAAATTTACTACCCGAGTGACTAACAGGTGGTCAGACTCGCTGACTTGGTTGATGCATGTAATCGTAATCTTCCTGAAGCAAGAGAGTTAACTGACTATTCAAGTCCAGTTTCCATAGTTTCAGTTTGTTGCCGCCTCCATTGAAAATGTGGCAGGTTTTAATCATTACGATGGAAACTTTATGGGGATTGTGTCTTGTTTGGAGTTGTTTCTATTTAAAGTACAGTGTATGTACATAGTCCATACTTTGGTTGCTCTCTGCCGGTTTTCTTTTTTTTCATATTAATAACTCATCAAAACCAAACATTTGGGTGGGACGGAAACAGGGCTTGAGGATGAGCCAGCAGCATCCCACTAGCCTGACCAGACAAGTTAGTGGTCAATAGTATGAGCAGCATGCTCCACAACCATTGTGACCACCCAATACCCATCAAAGTCTCTGTGGGGATTCTGGTTAAAAATATAGGTCGCCAGCAACCCATCCTTACTGTAAGAGGTTATAGTATAAAAACTGCTTGATGTTCATAATGTCAATCACTGGATTGTCTGAACCAGGCTCAATCATTTACAGACTGCCATTATATAGATGGAATTGTGCTGAGTGCATCGTTAAACCTCAAAGACATAAACTCTGTGTCATTCTAGGATCAGGGAGCTGGGATCTATTCGGAACTCAAAAACAAACGGCTTCCAAAGCGTGGGTATATAGTTTTCTTGAAAAGGAGAGTATTTTGTGATTTGGCAATCTGTGTTCAGTAGTAACTGGTGCAACAACATGTATACACTAGCGGTGATAAGGTTCAGCTGATTGCAATCATCCTTGGCACAAGTTCAAAGCAGTCGGTGACGTCATATCTCGTTACGCATTAAGGAGAAAAAAATTGCAAATTGTCGAACAAAGTTATATGACAGTCAGAACTGCATGAGGGTATGATAATGTTTATCTCCTAAATGACAGGGGGAACTTAGTTAATAAGACAATTAGTCTGGGTATGTTATATACTCTGATTCAGGTACAAGATTATGCCTCAATCGGAGAATCTCCCACATCATTAAACTTCATCCGTATTTATATGGTATTGTTATGTACATATACAATAGTCTAGGGCTGAAAAGTGAGTGAGTGAGTTCAAATTTTACATCGCATCGGCAATATTGCAGCCATATTGCGATGAAAACAAGTTAATTATTACTAAATACCTGTGGACAAAGGACAGTAAAACAGTAAGTCATGTATCACAGCTTAGGTATAAAACAAACCAGATCTAGGGCTGGAAAGGGTGAACTCGGATATTCAGGTCCTGAGTATACACCGGATACCCACAGGACGTCCCAGACCCGTGGTTATTCACATGTTATATTGTTTAATGATAACAAACTCCATGGTCACACAAGTCGATAAATGACTATGCATGCATTCCTGGTGACTTTCATTCATTGGAGTAAAGATAAAGCTTCTGTCAACTTCAGTGTATGCATGATCAGATTGTCTTCGGCGTGTATCTAAAGAGGCTATTGCCAGGGCTTCGGTAAATCCTGAGCCCTACATACTGCAGGTACCCTAGTAGGGTCGGGTACTACTGTCAGGTCCTACTGTAGTCATATCATTTTGTGGATACATACTAGTTTAAGATACAAATCTGTGATTGTGAACAGGTTTTAAGTGATCTAAATGTATTTAATTTTCAATGTATAATTTCTTCTGGTCTTGCCTGAAATACTGCTGTGTGACTTCTAACTCACTCACTCACTATTGTCATGACTTTCCCCAGACCCGCTGACAGTGTCGCTGATTGGATCGCTTACCATCCAAAAAAAACCTACGTACAAAATGATTAATCGAGTTCTTTGTCTCTGATTGGGTAGCTTACCATCGAAAAAAACCTACGTACAAAATGATTTATCGAGTTCTTTGTCGCTGATTGTGTCGCTTACCATCGAAAATAACCTACTTACAAAATAATTTATCGAGTTCTTTCAAGATTTTCGTTTGCTTAGCGGCATACTGATGGACTTTGGTAAATGAAATGCTATATCGTATTGTTCCTAAGAGGGCTGGGACGGTTAACTCGGGCACTTTGGTCAGGTACTGAAAAGGATCTGAGCAATCACATGTATATATTGTTTAATGACAAAAAGTATCTAGACCTATATGGTTACACTACAAGTCACCAATGTTCGCATTTCTTTCTGTCTATGCACCCATTCCTTCTGTCTCTTATTTAAGTTTGAATAAAGATAAAACTTCTGTCACCTTTAGTGTATGCATGACCAGATCGTTTTATACGTGTATCTAAATACATTTTGCCAGGGATACGGTCAAACTATTCCCAATCGGACATTTTGTACCGATCTCTTGAGACCTATAGCCAGTACCCAGGTAGGGTCGGGAAATATTGGGGGATTGGTACCAGGGTAGTAATTTAGTAAACTTGGACTCGTCTCAGCCCTAGTACCCAGGGTACATTCCGAATGTAAACCGATCTCGAGTGACTGTATCTATCTGTATCAGCCAGTGTCCGACTGTCCAAATTTACTTACTTGACCACTTTCCCATATTTGGCAAATATCTTGTGCATATCATTGTTAGTTAGTGAAAACGGTAAGTTGGACACATAAATGGTACTTCTGCTCGGGGCTAGTCCACCGCTCATGATGATCATCCATGGAACTTAGTCCCTGTTGACATAACGGGGGGTCGCACATACACATTTAGAGTTATCTGCCGGTAGTTCACTGTCGCGCCGCAAGTCGATGATCCCGCCAGCTGACTGTTGAAAAACAAATGTAGCAACTCCAGTGTGTTGTAGGCAGTAAAGATGAGATGATCTTGATATTCTGGACCAACCCCTGTATCCTGCTGTATCCTCCCTTGAAAATCGTATTTGGTACGCAGATTAAAATTTTAAAGAAAATTATGGCTAACGTAAATTATTCCTTAATGTGTATTTTTGGGGGGTCTGAAAAATAGCTGGGGGGGGCGGGGGGGGGGGGGGGGGGGGGCACAATTTGAATCCGTTACGTAGGGATAGGGGGGGGGGGCATTTTTTTTAAAATTGACGACTCATTTAGTATCAGATGTATGGTCATATTGGCGATTTTCACAGATAGGCCCCTAAATATTCTCGTAATCGAGATCTTGGATATATTTGCATTCGAAGAAAATTATTTATTAAGACCCCACCCATCTATACGACACTAATAGAAGAATTTCTTTGATAGGCATTTTGAAGTTGGAGAACTAAGTAAGGAAAAGAATTTATGGATGAACAACTTCTTCATTACAATAAGAGCGACGTTTCGGTGTAGGTTCTAACGCCGTTATCAAGCAAGTGATCTACAGAGTGTGGTTGGCAAGTATATATATACAAGTAGGAGGCAATGTTTATACAGTAGAGTAGATATTGTTATACTGGAGTAGAAAGTGAGTTTGGTTTTACGCCGCTTTTAGCAATATTCCAGCAACATCACGGCGGGGGACACCAGAAATGGGCTTCACACATTGTACCCATGTCGGGAATCGAACTCGGGCCTTCGGCGTGACGAGCGAACGTTTTAACCACTAGGCTACCCGACCGCCCCTTGAGTTATTACAACATCAGCAAGCAGCCCCTGTTTTACTGATTTTATTTTACATATGCTGATCCCCAAAGCAAAATCCACCCACCCACTACCGCCCCCACCCCCACCCCCTGAAAATCAAATAGTCGCTCCCAAATAGCAATTAACAGTGGCTTCCACCATTCGTAGGAGGATAAACTTGGCATTATAATCAACCCGTGGGCAATTTGAAAGGAAATACTAATGCATAAATGAGTAAATGACAAGCCAAGCTACAACTCCCACGACAGTCGGCCTATATAGTCAATCTAAAATTAACACAAAAAAAGATGGTATGAATTAATGTGGCTTTCAGACCGAAAAGCATTACGTTCTCGAGTCTTTTCTGTAGTGGGTGGGTGGATTTTGCTTTCGGGATCAGCATATGTAAAATAAAATCAGTAAAACAGGGTAGTGGTAGCCTTGTGGGTAAAGTGATCGCTCGTCACAGGCCCGCGTTTGAAATATCTCATACTTGGTGTCCCTCACAAACTCGCTTTGGCACAAAGATTTGTTTTTGTTTGTTTGTTGTTTTACGCCGCACTCAGCAATATTCCAGCAATATGACGGCGGTCTGTAAATAATTGAGTCTGAACCAGACAATCCAGTGATAGACATCATGTGCATCGATCCACGCAATTGGGACCAATGACATGCTTCAACCAAGTTCATTCGTTAGTCGCCTTTTACGACAAGCATAGTCGCCTTTTACGGCAAGCATGGGTTGCTGAAGACCTATTCTACCCCGGAATCTTCACGGGTCTTGGCACAAGGAAGCTGTTATGACATTACAATAAACTATGGGGGTGGGGGAGTTGGGAGGAGGGGGGGGGGGGGGGCTCACCAGAAATGGGCTTAACACATTGTACCCATCGAACCCGGGTCTTCGGCGTGACGAGCGAACGTTTTAACCACTAGACTACCCGACCGCCCCGCTCTAATAAGAGCCCACGGCGATATTTGCTAATATATTGGCTAGTGATTAATCCCAATTAGCACTCCTTCCGATTGATCAATGTACACAAGACTTATTTATTCGTGTATAATACGCACTCGTGTGTCATATGCACCCTCAATTATTGGCAATTAAACTCTGGAAAAATATATCGTATATAAACATTTCAGGCTGTCAGAATAAACCACGAAATTATTTTTTTCCACCAAAATAATATTCTAATAACAGCCCCCTATTTCTAATTTTGAGAGCGCCCTGGGCGCTCATTACGTCAAATACGGTATCTGTCCCTTGTTTACACGAACAAGGCAGGCTTGATCGCTGGATCCGTTTCGTGATGGGACAGTTTCAGTTTCTGGCTGTACATATGATAAGATCTACAAGAGGGCGAGGCCTCGTCGACCTGACCTGTGTCGAATCAACTTGCGGATTGTGTAATTATCTGAAAACACAGATTCCTGCCAGCTTTCAACACTATTCTGGATGTCAATGTCAATCACTGGATTGTCTGGTCCAGACTCGATTATTTACAGACCGCCGTCATATAGCTGGAATATTCCTGAGTGCGGCGTTAAACAACAAACAAACAACCATATTTGACCGATTGTATTTGATTGTGGTTACAATCGACTGGATTGATTGTGAACCTAAAGCTGTGTGTTTCAAAATAATCTATCAATTATTCATTGATCTTGTGCACATGGTCATTTACTGAAATTACTGAATGGTCTGTCCGTACCGATTTACGAAACTAATTACGTTTCAATTTGGACATCACACAGTAACATCATCGTTTGTACTATAATAGCGGCGGTGTCACGTTTATAGTACGTCTGTCTGAATGAGAGAAGCGGAGGCGTGCATCTCGGATAATAATAGATCATAACACCGTTGACTACAGTCACGTGATCTATAAGGTCGTTGCACCATACGGAGTATCAGGGTGATATGGCTGTTTGGGTAGATTATATGTTGACCGATAGACAAATATAGTTGACCCCTTTATCTGGATGGTGTATGCCTACGTCGCTGGTCCTATCAACCTTTAATTATGATGGACGAGGGAGTTCGGGAAGAAACTTTTATTCAAGAAGCCAAGATGACAAACATTACAATATTTTCGTAATTAAGAAAGTCCCCGAAAAGAAAACAAACAAAGCATAAATAACATATACAGTAAACTACGTTTATACCGAACACGCTTACAGCGAACTGACAGACGTAACCGACTATTTCTTGGTCCCGTCCATTTGTGTATGTTTGTTGTACATTGCCTATAACGAGCTATGGTTATAACGAATTAAAATTATTGGTCCCTTTGAGTTCGTTATAACCGTAGTTTACTGTATTTAGATGTGATGGTTATTGAGTTATTAAGTGATATTAAATTATGAAGGAATGGGAAGATACGGTTATAACGGTAGAGGGGCCTAGTGGTTAAAGCGTTCTCTCGTCACGCCGAAGACCCAGGTTCTATTCCCGACATGGGTACAATTTGTGAAGCCCATTTCCATTCTCCGCCGTGATATTGCTGGAATATTGCTAAAGGCGGCGTGAAACCATACTCACTCACTATAACGGTAGACGTAGCTATATATAGATAAACCCCTCTAACTCACATAACATAGGAGTGTCCTAACGTAATCGTTGTTGAAAGATTACAATTACTGCAGAGCCTATCAGGTTGCGTAAAGCGGAGTTGGTTGTGCGTCAGCACGTGTACACCCATCGTAAGATCTACGCTGGACGTTTAGACTTTTTTCGTTAATCGCGATAAACGTGTACTGCTGCTAATGAATTGGGTATTTACACCAATCACAAATACTTTAGATCTGCAGCTATAGATCTATGTCCCGAATGTGCAGGCTGAAGGAACTAGCATCAGAAAATTGAGTAGTTGTTCCAAACTTTGATTGTGTTGGAGATTTTACGATGCTCCAACCTATAGGCTTTGCTAACGAATTGTTTGGACAATACAATGATTGACATCATGAGCATCGACGTACGTAATTTGGATAAGATGATTACATCAAGTCAGCATGTCTGACCACTCGATCGATCGATCCCGTTTGACGCCTCTTACGATAAGCATGGGTCACTGACACAAGACAATTCACAAGACAATTGCTGAGCCGGATCTTCACTGGTGTCCTATGTAGCCCCGTGGATACTACGGGTTAGAAAACAGGCCTAGTCACAAAGCTATCTTGGCGCTTAGATTGTCAAAGTTATCGTAGCGAAAGAAATTTCAGCTAAGGCAGTTTCGTGAAGAGCCCCAAGCATCCAATGTTTGTCGTACACAGGGAGTATGGCTGTCCATGTCAAACCGGATGTGGTATCACTGTTTTTTTTCTTATCCAGGCCCGATTATTTTCATGTCACCATTAAAAAGCTGGAATACTGAGTGCGGCGGCGGGAAACTACATTCTGCCATGAATTTGGAAAATGATCGATTCTGATTGGTCATTCAGAGGTATCAAATCACCATAAGCACCCCTGATTAGAACAGACGATCTGACGCCCGCATCACCACGGAAGATAATATTATTAGAAAATTACTGTGTGCTGTTTGTTATTCGTACTATAGATCAGTAC
Source organism: Haliotis cracherodii (assembly GCF_022045235.1). Classification (NCBI taxonomy): domain Eukaryota; kingdom Metazoa; phylum Mollusca; class Gastropoda; order Lepetellida; family Haliotidae; genus Haliotis; species Haliotis cracherodii. Next base: position 33,495,406 of record NW_027266319.1, on the reverse strand, counting down.
ATCTCGCTTTATCCAATTATCTGTGTGCTACTTGTTATCTTGTCTTATCTACCTGTAATTGTATAATGTATATCTATCTGCTGCTCATCACAACACGCCATGCATATATATCTCTCATCACTTGGCGGTAGTCACTCCAGCTTGATAAGGGTGTCAGAATCTACATCGAAACGTTGCTATATGCAATAAACCAGTTGTTGATGTTGTTCTTACTGCCGAAACCTGCTTTAACATTTTACAACGTCGAGTCAAATTTTATATACCTAATATTCACTGTAATAGTTAATTTTGTTTTCATTGTATTTTATTTGAAATAATATCTCGTAGACACTGTAAAAATATGCTTAGAATAGAAACAAGTACGAGACATGTTTGGGAGTGTGTTTAAATCATAAACGGACTACACATTTGGTGTTCTATCTGAACACGTTTAGGGCCACAACACACGAAATGAGCTATCGTTCAAACCCGACACACATCCAAAGGGATATGTTTAAATAAAGTGCATATCATAAGTAATTAAGTGTTTGGGCATTAAGTCCAATATGGAAAATATGTATAATATATATTGAAATTAGATATATTTTATATTTTATGTCATATGTTGAGATGAGACACTTCAGACTAACAGTTATTTGTAGAGCGGCTGACACAGCCGGCCGGTGATGAATTACCTAGTTACCATGACAAGTCATCTTTGCAAATCAGAGTGGTCGTATCTCAAGCTCTCCGTTGGGCTTCGATGGCAGCACGTGCCGCCGCACGCGGTAACTAATGTAACCAACGAATACATTCGCTAATGAAATATTTTTTCACGTTGACGCTGTCAGTTTATCACAGGAGATGTAAGCACCTTCTCCATTCTCTTTAATTATGTCTATGTATTTGTGGAGATTTAACCCTTTCTATAACTATATATAGCCGTCTTTAAAGCGACCCCTTTCGCATGAATGCAGTTGCAGATACTGCGGCCCTCACACTATTAGAAGCAATAGCATATTACAATGAAAGAAGTTCTCCAGTCTACTGTGAATTTCTAGATACTGAAAAAGCCTTCGACAGGGTATGGCTAGATGGACTTTTCTAAAACTTTAAGACTTTGGTATCACGGGTAAAACATGGCGAATACTACGTAGCTCTTATATGTCCATGTACCCCTATGTCAGCTTTGCAGACTATAGATCAGACTTGTTTTATGTACGCCAAGGAGTTGGTCAAGGCAGAGTTATATCTGCTTGGATCTCTACATAATATATCAATGATCTGTTATGTGAGCTGGAACGCTCTAAGCAAGGGTTAAATCTGCCGTGAGCACATACTCCATCCAGCTCTTGGCAGATGCTACAACACTGTTTAGTAGCTTACCAACAGGCCTTCAAGATCTTCTCAATGTTGTAAATCAGTATGCATATAAATGGCAGCTTAAGTACAATGTCACGAAAAGCGCTGTTCTAATATTTGATGTGCAGCGTAAATTTACCTGCTCGCAATCCCTGTACTTGGGCAGTATGTGTGTTCCACTTCAGCAATCTATAATATATGCATGTGTCAGGATTATCTCTGATAAGTTTTCCTTAGAACAAACACAATTAGCTTGTGAAAAGTTAAAAATGTTTATCAATAGTTATAATGATACTGGACTAAAGTTTGGAGGCATGAATCCAATCCAAGCAAAATGGATCTGGGAACGAGTGATATTCCCATGCGGGCTCTATGGATGGAATGGCTGGGGTCTATTAACCCTCAAAGAATACGATATGCTGAAAGTTATTCAACGTCATTTCAGTAGAAAAATACAGGGCCTTCCAAAATGTACATCAGGTACTGGTGCTGTTGACAACATGGGCTTGATATCTCTCCAATACTTTATTGACAAACAGTCACTGTTACTATAAGAATGCTTGATTGTCATGCATTTTGTAGTTATCATTTCTCATAAAATTGTTAAATTGTACTACTGTACAGCTCTGTAATTATACACAATATCATATATGATATGTATCTTCAATATCTGGAGGAAATAAAGAATATCTATTAGGCGGCCCCCTGTAAAAGCCTTCAAAATCTATGCTGATTTATAAACCCCGTCTATAAGGCGAATCGGAATGAAGCACGTCACCATCGCATACACTATCCCTACATTCGCAATAAAAACGTGTTTGTCTTCCTCAGAAAAAAATACATTTTTTTGTACAATCTTTGTAACGTCATCACTAATACTGTTCTGTCTCCCTTAATCACTTGATACATGCCATCGTATCCCAATTGCTTATCGATGATTATGATGTCAATCACTGGATTGTCTGGTCCACACTCGATTATTTACAGACTGCTGTCATGTAGCTGGAATATTGCTGAGTGCGGCGTTAAACAACAAGGAGGGGGCACGGGTGGCCCAGTCGTCGAAGGCGCCGCGATTCGCTGTGCAGAGTTGCGTCCCTTGGGCACGCCAGAAACCTATGATTGTGGGTTCGAATCCCGGTTCGTCCCAATTATGTTTCTAGGTTTGTCAGCACCATATCCGTGCTCGTGGGTTTCACCGAAGTGGTAAACGTCTGAGACCTGCATTACTTCGGGCTTTCCTCCCACATTAAGCTGACACGCCGCGATATGACTGGAATACTGTTAAAAGTGGCGTAAAACCCAACTCACTCACTCACTCACTCACTCACTAAACAACAAGGAAACCAAAAGAAAGGGTTCGTGTTTTGTCATGGTAGAATGGTTTACAAACATATTGTGTTACGCTTAACATTTAAAACCTCACACTGTCCATTCGGTTCCAAATTCAGTTTTGCGCTGTTAAATCTACAGGAAACCTTGTTCTACTTTGAAAACACGGCATGTTTGTCCCCTATACAAACCCGTGTCCAAACCCACTTGAGCTCAACACCAAGTCGCGTGCACGTGTTGTTTCGTGCAGACCACGTGACTGAATATATCGCAAGTCAAGTGGTATTGTTTCCTGACCTCTTCAGATTGACACGACAGTTTAAGTCACGTACACGCACGTGGAGACTGTCTGTCAAATGTGTGTCACAGAGTATGTGTGAGTTAATTAAAGGGGCCGTCGGCGCGCATGTGGGTCCTTCCATATCTGTACATCGCACATTTCAATTTACTGTTATACATGCCATATGTCAGCTACTTATTGTAGGGGTCGACTGCCTTCTGTGTTTATTATTACTCGATAGGTTTATATGCCACCGTGACAAAGCCGGAATTTTGTTGACTGCAGCGTAGTCCTGCACCATGACTGAAATATATTTATTTTATAAAAACAAAAAAACAACAATCTAGAAACGTATACAAAAGCAAGTCTAGACAGCTCTAGCTAGCTCTATTCAACAAATCAGCATAGGGAAATTTGTTGGGCTTCGATGACAGCACGTGCCGCCGCACGCGGTAACTAATGTAACCAACGAATACATTCGCTAATGAAATATTTTTCACGTTGACGCTGTCAGTTTATCACAGGAGATGTAAGCACCTTCTCCATTCTCTTTAAATATGTCTATGTATTTGTGGAGATTTAACCCTTTCTATAACTATATATAGCCGTCTATAAAGCGACCCCTTTCGCAAGAATGCAGTTGCAGATACTGCGGCCCTCACACTATTAGAAGCAATAGCATATTACAATGAAAGAAGTTTTCCAGTCTACTGTGCATTTCTAGATAATGAAAAAGCCTTCGACAGGGTATGGCTAGATGGACTTTTCTAAAACTTAATGACTTTTGGCATCACGGGTAAAACATGGCGAATACTACGTAGCTCTTCTATGTCCATGTACCCCTATGTCAGCTTTGCAGACTATAGATCAGACTTGTTTTATGTACGCCAAGGAGTTGGTCAAGGCAGAGTTATATCTGCTTGGCTCTCTACATTATATATCAATGATCTGTTATGTGAGCTGGAACGCTCTGAGCAAGGGTTAAATCTGCCGTGGGCACATACTCCATCCAGCTCTTGGCAGATGCTACAACACTGTTAAGTAGCTCACCAACAGGCCTTCAAGATCTTCTCAATGTTGTAAATCAGTATGCATATAAATGGAAGCTTAAGTACAATGTCACGAAAAGCGCTGTTCTAATATTTGACGTGCAGCGTAAATTTACCTGCTCTCAATCCCTGTACTTGGGCAGTATGTGTGTTCCACTTCAGCAATCTATAATATATGCATGTGTCAGGATTATCTCTGATAAGTTTTCCTTAGAACGAACACAATTAGCTTGTGAAAAGTTAAAAATGTTTATCAATAGTTATAATGATACTGGACTAAAGTTTGGAGGCATGAATCCAATCCCAGCAAAATGGATCTGGGAACGAGTGATATTCCCATGCCGGCTCTATGGATGGAATGTCTGGGGACTATTAACCCTCAAAGAATACGATATGCTGGAAGTTATTCAACGTTATTTCAGTAGAAAAATACAGGGCCTTCCTAAATGTACATCAGGTACTGGTGCTGTTGACAACATGGGCTTTATATCTCTCCAATACTTTATTGACAAACAGTCACTGTTACTACTTGGAAAACTATGCCGGTCCAGTTACAGCTATGTTTTTAAAAAGGTATTCATTACTCGCCTTTGGCAGTTGAGATACGAAATAGCGTTGGATAACTTCAGAAAACGATGTGCTTTGTCACCTGTATATAACATGCTTAGACTTGTCAAAAAATACAATCTCTATGCAGAAATAGAAGATTATCTAATTAAATGTAGCTTCCCAAGTAAAAACGCATGGTCTGATACTGTTCAGGAAAGGATTATTTTGCAGACTAGGAAGCTGTATGCTCTAAGCTGCTATCTAGACTTAACTTGAATAGATATGTTTCGCTACGTAATGATAAAGAACACAGACTCTGGCTGCTTGCACTTGAACGTCTTGAACAGTTCCCCAACCTGTCTCATCTTGTACTGCTGGGATGCCTAAATATAGAATCTAGTGAATGTCGATGTAGAATTATAGCTCATGATATTATTAAGCATGTCTTTTTGTATTGTACTTTGAATATGAATGACAGAAATGAACTATTTGAAATCATTTGTGATGTGACAGATGTCGCTACATTTGCAAGACTATGTAGTGATGACGATGATATAATCCTGTCTGCACTACTTGGCGGTATGCCCGAGTGTGTTAGCTCTTTATCTCAAAGTCTATGGGGTGACCTTATGGTTATTGTGTCAAAATACTGTAGGAAATGGCTGTATCTGTTACAAAACAGTTATAAGAATGCTTGATTGTCATGCATTTTGTAGTTATCATTTCTGATATTATTGTTAAATTGTACTACTGTACAGCTCTGTAGTTATACACAATATATCATATATGCTATGTATCTTCAATATCTGGAGGAAATAAAGAATATCTATTAGGCGCCCCCTGTACAAGCCTTCAAAATCTATGCTAACTTATAAACCCCGTCTATAAAGCGAATCGGAATGAAGCACGTCACCATCGCATACACTATCCCTACATTCGCAACAAAAACGTGTTTGTCTTCCTCAGAAAAAAATACATTTTTTTGTACAATCTTTGTAACGTCATCACTTATACTGTTCTGTCTCCCTTAATCACTTGATACATGCCACCGTATCCCAATTGCTTATCGATGCTTATGATGTCAATTACTGGATTGTCTGGTCCACACTCGATTATTTACAGACTGCTGTCATGTAGCTGGAATATTGCTGAGTGCGGCGTTAAACAACAAGGAGGGGACACGGGTGGCCCAGTCGTCGAAGGCGCCGCGATTCGCTGTGCAGAGTTGCGTCCCTTGGGCACGCCAGAAACCTATGATTGTGGGTTCGAATCCCGGTTCGTCCCAATTATGTTTCTAGGTTTGTCAGCACCATACCCGTGCTCGTGGGTTTCACCGAAGTGGTAAACGTCTGAGACCTGCATCACTTCGGGCTTTCCTCCCACATTAAGCTGACACGCCGCGATATAACTGGAATACTGTTAAAAGTTGCGTTAAACCCAACTCACTCACTCACTCACTCACTCACTAAACAACAAGGAAACCAAAAGAAAGTGTTCGTGTTTTGTCATGGTAGAATGGTTTACAAACATACTGTGTTACGCTTAACATTTAAAACCTCACACTGTCCATTCGGTTCCAAATTCAGTTTTGCGCTGTTAAATCTACAGGAAACCTTGTTCTACTTTGAAAACACGGCATGTTTGTCCCCTATAAAAACCCGTGTCCAAACCCACTTGAGCTCAACACCAAGTCGCGTGCACGTGTTGTTTCGTGCAGACCATGTGACTGAATATATCGCAAGTCAAGTGGTATTGTTTCCTGACCTCTTCAGATTGACACGACAGTTTAAGTCACGTACACGCACGTGGAGACTGTCTGTCAAATGTGTGTCACAGAGTATATGTGAGTTAATTAAAGTAGCCGTCGGCGCGCGTGTGGGTCCTTCCATGTCTGTACATCGCACATTTCATTATACTGTTATACATGCCATATGTCAACTACTTATTGTAGGGGTCGACTGCCTTCCGTGTTTATTATTACTCGATATGTTTATATGCCACCGTGACAAAGCTGGAATTTTGTTGACTGCAGCGTAGTCCTGCACCATGACTGAAATATATTTATTTTATAAAAACAAAAAAAACCAACAATCTAGAAACGTATACAAAAGCAAGTCTAGACAGCTCTAGCTAGCTCTATTCAACAAATCAGCATATGGAAATTTGTTGGGCTTCGATGACAGCACGTGCCGCCGCACGCGGTAACTAATGTAACCAACGAATACATTCGCTAATGAAATATTTTTCACGTTGACGCTGTCAGTTTATCACAGGAGATGTAAGCACCTTCTCCATTCTCTTTAAATATGTCTATGTATTTGTGGAGATTTAACCCTTTCTATAACTATATATAGCCGTCTATAAAGCGACCCCTTTCGCAAGAATGCAGTTGCAGATACTGCGGCCCTCACACTATTAGAAGCAATAGCATATTACAATGAAAGAAGTTTTCCAGTCTACTGTGCATTTCTAGATAATGAAAAAGCCTGCGACAGGGTATGGCTAGATGGACTTTTCTAAAACTTTAAGACTTTGGTATCACGGGTAAAACATGGCGAATACTACGTAGCTCTTATATGTCCATGTACCCCTATGTCAGCTTTGCAGACTATAGATCAGACTTGTTTTATGTACGCCAAGGAGTTGGTCAAGGCAGAGTTATATCTGCTTGGCTCTCTACATTTTATATCAATGATCTGTTATGTGAACTGGAACGCTCTAAGCAAGGGTTAAATCTGCCGTGGGCACATACTCCATCCAGCTCTTGGCAGATGCTACAACACTGTTTAGTAGCTCGCCAACAGGCCTTCAAGATCTTCTCAATGTTGTAAATCAGTATGCATATAAATGGCAGCTTAAGTACAATGTCACGAAAAGCGCTGTTCTAATATTTGACGTGCAGCGTAAATTTATCTGCTCTCAATCACTGAACTTGGGCAGTATGTGTGTTCCACTTCAGCAATCTATAATATATGCATGTGTCAGGATTATCTCTGATAAGTTTTCCTTAGAACGAACACAATTAGCTTGTGAAAAGTTAAAAATGTTTATCAATAGTTATAATGATACTGGACTAAAGTTTGGAGGCATGAATCCAATCCCAGCAAAATGGATCTGGGAACGAGTGATATTCCCATGCGGGCTCTATGGATGGAATGTCTGGGGACTATTAACCCTCAAAGAATACGATATGCTGGAAGTTTTTCAACGTTATTTCAGTAGAAAAATACAGGGTCTTCCAAAATGTACATCAGGTACTGGTGCTGTTGACAACATGGGCTTGATATCTCTCCAATACTTTATTGACAAACAGTCACTGTTACTACTTGGAAAACTATGCCGGTCCAGTCACAGCTATGTTTTTAAAAAGGTATTCATTACTCGCCTTTGGCAGTTGAGATACGAAATAGCGTTGGATAACTTCAGAAAACGATGTGCTTTGTCACCTGTATATAACATGCTTAGACTTGTCAAAAAATACAATCTCTATGCAGAAATAGAAGATTATCTAATTAAATGTAGCTTCCCAAGTAAAAACGCATGGTCTGATACTGTTAAGGAAAGGATTATTTTGCAGACTAGGAAGCTGTATGCTCTAAGCTGCTATCTAGACTTAACTTGAATAGATATGTTTCGCTACGTAATGATAAAGAACACAGACTCTGGCTGCTTGCACTTGAACGTCTTGAACAGTTCCCCAACCTGTCTCATCTTGTACGGCTCGGATGCCTAAATATAGAATCTAGTGAATGTCGATGTAGAATTATAGCTCATGATATTATTAAGCATGTCTTTTTGTATTGTACTTTGAATATGAATGACAGAAATGAACTATTTGAAATCATTTGTGATGTGATAGATGTCGCTACATTTGCAAGACTATGTAGTGAGGACGATGATATAATCCTGTCTGTACTACTTGGCGGCATGCCCGAGTGTGTTAGCTCTTTATCTCAAAGTCTATGGGGTGACCTTACGGTTATTGTGTCAAAATACTGTAGGAAATGGCTGTATCTGTTACAAAACAGTTATAAGAATGCTTGATTGTCATGCATTTTATAGTTATCATTTCTCATAATATTGTTAAATTGTACAACTGTACAGCTCTGTAATTATACACAATATCATATATGATATGTATCTTCAATATCTGGAGGAACTAAAGAATATCTATTAGGCGCCCCCTGTACAAGCCTTCAAAATCTATGCTAACTTATAAACCCCGTCTATAATGCGAATCGGAATGAAGCACGTCACCATTGCATACACTATCCCTACATTCGCAATAAAAACGTGTTTGTCTTCCTCAGAAAAATATACATTTTTTTGTACAATCTTTGTAACGTCATCACTTATACTGTTCCGTCTCCCTTAATCACTTGATACATGCCACCGTATCCCAATTGCTTATCGATGATTATGATGTCAATCACTGTATCGTCTGGTCCAGACTCGATTATTTACAGACTGCTGTCATGTAGCTGGAATATTGCTGAGTGCGGCGTTAAACAACAAGGAGGGGACACGGGTGTCCAGGTCGTCTAAGGCGCCGCGATTCGCTGTGCAGAGTTGCGTCCCTTGGGCACGCCAGAAACCTATGAATGTGGGTTCGAATCCCGGTTCGTCCCAATTATGTTTCTAGGTTTGTCAGCACCATACCCGTGCTCGTGGGTTTCACCGAAGTGGTAAACGTCTGAGACCTGCATCACTTCGGGCTTTCCTCCCACATTAAGCTGACACGCCGCGATATAACTGGAATACTGTTAAAAGTTGCGTTAAACCCAACTCACTCACTCACTCACTCACTCACTCACTCACTAAACAACAAGGAAACCAAAAGAAAGGATTCGTGTTTTGTCATGGTAGAATGGTTTACAAACATACTGTGTTACGCTTAACATTTAAAACCTCACACTGTCCATTCGGTTCCAAATTCAGTTTTGCGCTGTTAAATCTACAGGAAACCTTGTTCTACTTTGAAAACACGGCATGTTTGTCCCCTATACAAACCCGTGTCCAAACCCACTTGAGCTCAACACCAAGTCGCGTGCACGTGTTTTTCGTGCAGACCACGTGACTGAATATATCGCAAGTCAAGTGGTATTGTTTCCTGACCTCTTCAGACTGACACGACAGTTTAAGTCACGTACACGCACGTGGAGACTGTCTGTCAAATGTGTGTCACAGAGTATGTGTGAGTTAATTAAAGTAGCCGTCGGCGCGCGTGTGGGTCCTTCCATATCTGTACATCGCACATTTCAATTTACTGTTATACATGCCATATGTCAACTACTTATTGTAGGGGTCGACTGCCTTCCGTGTTTATTATTACTCGATATGTTTATATGCCACCGTGACAAAGCTGGAATTTTGTTGACTGCAGCGTAGTCCTGCACCATGACTGAAATATATTTATTTTATAAAAACAAAAAAAACAACAATCTAGAAACGTATACAAAAGCAAGTCTAGACAGCTCTAGCTAGCTCTATTCAACAAATCAGCATAGGGAAATTTGTTGGGCTTCGATGACAGCACGTGCCGCCGCACGCGGTAACTAATGTAACCAACGAATACATTCGCTAATGAAATATTTTTCACGTTGACGCTGTCAGTTTATCACAGGAGATGTAAGCACCTTCTCCATTCTCTTTAATTATGTCTATGTATTTGTGGAGATATAACCCTTTCTATAACTATATATAGCCGTCTATAAAGCGACCCCTTTCGCAAGAATGCAGTTGCAGATACTGCGGCCCTCACACTACTAGAAGCAATAGCATATTACAATGAAAGAAGTTCTCCAGTCTACTGTGCATTTCTAGATACTGAAAAAGCCTTCGACAGGGTATGGCTAGATGGACTTTTCTAAAACTTTATAACTTTGGTATCACGGGTAAAACATGGCGAATACTACGTAGCTCTTATATGTCCATGTACCCCTATGTCAGCTTTGCAGACTATAGATCAGACTTGTTTTATGTACGCCAAGGAGTTGGTCAAGGCAGAGTTATATCTGCTTGGCTCTCTGCATTATATATCAATGATCTGTTATGTGAGCTGGAACGCTCTAAGCAAGGGTTAAATCTGCCGTGGGCACATACTCCATCCAGCTCTTGGCAGATGCTACAACACTGTTTAGTAGCTTACCAACAGGCCTTCAAGATCTTCTCAATGTTGTAAATCAGTATGCATATAAATGGCAGCTTAAGTACAATGTCACGAAAAGCGCTATTCTAATATTTGACGTGCAGCGTAAATTTACCTGCTCTCAATCACTGTACTTGGGCAGTATGTGTGTTCCACTTCAGCAATCTATAATATATGCATGTGTCAGGATTATCTCTGATAAGTTTTCCTTAGAACGAACACAATTAGCTTGTGAAAAGTTAAAAATGTTTATCAATAGTTATAATGATACTGGACTAAAGTTTGGAGGCATGAATCCAATCCCAGCAAAATGGATCTGGGAACGAGTGATATTCCCATGCGGGCTCTATGGATGGAATGTCTGGGGACTAATAACCTCAAAGAATACGATATGCTGGAAGTTATTCATCGTTATTTCAGTAGAAAAATACAGGGCCTTCCAAAATGTACATCAGGTACTGGTGCTGTTGACAACATGGGCTTGATATCTCTCCTATACAGTCACTGTTACTACTTGGAAAACTATGCCGGTCCAGTTACAGCTATGTTTTTAAAAAGGTATTCATAACTCGCCTTTGGCAGTTTAGATACGAAATAGTGTTGGATAACTTCAGAAAACGATGTGCTTTGTCACCTGTATATAACATGCTTAGACTTGTCAAAAAAATACAATCTCTATGCAGAAATAGATTATCTAATTAAATGTAGCTTCCCAAGTAAAAAGGCATGGTCTGATACTGTTAAGGCAAGGATTATTTTGCAGACTAGGAAGCTGTATGCTCTAAGCTGCTATCTAGACTTAACTTGAATAGATATGTTTCGCTAAGTAATGATAAAGAACACAGACTCTGGCTGCTTGCACTTGAACGTCTTGAACAGTTCCCCAACCTGTCTCATCTTGTACGGCTCGGATGCCTAAATATAGAATCTAGTGAATGTCGATGTAGAATTATAGCTCATGATATTATTAAGCATGTCTTTTTGTATTGTACTTTGAATATGAATGACAGAAATGAACCATTTGAAATCATTTGTGATGTGATAGATGTCGCTACATTTGCAAGACTATGTAGTGAGGACGATGATATGATCCTGTCTGTACTACTTGGCGGCATGCCCGAGTGTGTTAGCTCTTTATCTCAAAGTCTATGGGGTGACCTTACGGTTATTGTGTCAAAATACTGTAGGAAATGGCTGTATCTGTTACAAAACAGTTATAAGAATGCTTGATTGTCATGCATTTTGTAGTTATCATTTCTCATAATATTGTTAAATTGTACAACTGTACAACTCTGTAATTATACACAATATCATATATGATATGTATCTTCAATATCTGGAGGAACTAAAGAATATCTATTAGGCGCCCCCTGTACAAGCCTTCAAAATCTATGCTAACTTATAAACCCCGTCTATAAAGCGAATCGGAATGAAGCACGTCACCATCGCATACACTATCCCTACATTCGCAATAAAAACGTGTTTGTCTTCCTCAGAAAAAAATACATTTTTTTCTACAATCTTTGTAACGTCATCACTTATACTGTTCCGTCTCCCTTAATCACTTGATACATGCCACCGTATCCCAATTGCTTATCGATGCTTATGTCAATCACTGGATCGTCTGGTCCAGACTCGATTATTTACAGACTGCTGTCATGTAGCTGGAATATTGCTGAGTGCGGCGTTAAACAACAAGGAGGGGACACGGGTGTCCAGGTCGTCTAAGGCGCCGCGATTCGCTGTGCAGAGTTGCGTCCCTTGGGCACGCCAGAAACCTATGAATGTGGGTTCGAATCCCGGTTCGTCCCAATTATGTTTCTAGGTTTGTCAGCACCATACCCGTGCTCGTGGGTTTCACCGAAGTGGTAAACGTCTGAGACCTGCATCACTTCGGGCTTTCCTCCCACATTAAGCTGACACGCCGCGATATAACTGGAATACTGTTAAAAGTTGCGTTAAACCCAACTCACTCACTCACTCACTCACTCACTCACTCACTCACTAAACAACAAGGAAACCAAAAGAAAGGGTTCGTGTTTTGTCATGGTAGAATGGTTTACAAACATATTGTGTTACGCTTAACATTTAAAACCTCACACTGTCCATTCGGTTCCAAATTCAGTTTTGCGCTGTTAAATCTACAGGAAACCTTGTTCTACTTTGAAAACACGGCATGTTTGTCCCCTATACAAACCCGTGTCCAAACCCACTTGAGCTCAACACCAAGTCGCGTGCACGTGTTGTTTCGTGCAGACCACGTGACTGAATATATCGCAAGTCAAGTGGTATTGTTTCCTGACCTCTTCAGATTGACACGACAGTTTAAGTCACGTACACGCACGTGTGTGTCACAGAGTATGTGTGAGTTAATTAAAGGGGCCGTCGGCGCGCGTGTGGGTCCTTCCATATCTGTACATCGCACATTTCAATTTACTGTTATACATGTCATATGTCAACTACTTATTGTAGGGGTCGACTGCCTTCCGTGTTTATTATTACTCGATTTTTTTATATGCCTCCGTGAAAAAGCTGGAATTTTGTTGACTGCAGCGTAGTCCTGCACCATGCCTGAAATATATTTATTTTATAAAAAAAAACAAAAAAACAATCTAGAAACGTATACAAAAGCAAGTCTAGACAGCTCTAGCTAGCTCTATTCAACAAATCAGCATAGGGAGAAGTCGAGAAGGGTATTGCGTAATAAAAGATTTCATAGGTTAAATGTTAGTCAAACTGCAGCGTAATCATAATTTTTATTGAATTTATTTGTTACGGTCAATTAAAACACGATTAAGACGAGGTTCGTTGCCACTTAACGATCTTAATTTAACGCCGCTTTGAACACTATTTCAGTTATATCACGACGTGTCAGCTTAATGTGGGAGGAAAGCCTGAAGTGATGCAGATCTTAGAAGTTTACCACTTTGGCGAAAGCCACAAGCCCGGGTATGGTGCTGACACACCTAGAAACATACTCAGGGCGAACCGGGATTCGAACCCACAATCGTTAGTGTCTGGCGTGCCAAAGGAACGCAACTCTGCACAGCGAATTGCGACGCCTTTGACGACTGGATCGCCCGTGCACCCCTCAATGAAATGTGTACATGCATACGCCAATACACATCTCAATATATAGTCCACCCAAATTAGATACATAGTGCCAATGGACTCCCATTTCGAAATTCTTGGAACCGCCCTTGACGTTTGCGTACAATCAATGGGCTGATTATGTGGTAGCAAAACCACGCTGACCCGGTGTCGTCTCTTTCTGAAATCTTGAGCTATCAACATGTAAACATTACTTATCTTATCTGGAGAGAGCGTTGACAGATATAACCTGTAGACAGAAACTGATGAGCTGTAGCCACGTGGTGACATGGTGCTCTAAACATATGTCACAGGTGAAGCGAGTGAGTGAATGTTGTTTTACACCGCACTAAGCCAGCTTATCCACAATGAGATCGTTGTGCTATAAAATCGAAACCCTCATACTGTAACATTGCATGCTAGATGTAACGCTACATTCGCTTGTGCGGTTGGGCCCTTGTCAAGGCAAAGCAATGAATGACAATCGAATTAGCATATACCAGAGGCACAGGAGTTAACTGACTCTAAAAGTCCAGTTTCCACCCTTGCCGAACTGAGCTGGAATTACTTGGCTCGGTCGATCGTAGCGCCACCATTAGCTATTACGAGTTATGTCCAATCTCATTAAAATCAGACCTTAGTTCTCGCTACCACTAAACAAAGATCTCAGGACATCCCATCAGGAGTCACGTCAGAACGATCTTTCATCCGACCAATCAGAGCATCGCTTACCTGATTATGAAAGTGACAGTCGGAATGGGATTTATAATCATGCAACCTCGAAAACTGTAACTCCGAACGATAGTTACGGGTTTAACGACTGAATCCATACAATCTAGACCATCTATTAGCCATTCCAGAATGTTCTTTTGTTCAGGTTTCAAATTTGTAATCGAGAATTTGTCAAAATATGTTTCGCCAATTTGAAATTAGTGCCGTAAAGCACGAGAAAGCTGCCTTCTGATTGGTCATTCCATTGGTCGGTCAAAGTTCGCGCAAGGTCGGTCTGACGTGACCCGTAATGGGATGTCCTCAGATCTTTTTTTAGATGAAGCGAGAACTAAGATCTGATTGGAGTTATGTCCCACCTCTAATACCACTTGCATTTGCTTCAAACAAAATGGCGGCGCCCGTGCAGTGAAGACATTAGCATATGTATTGAGAAAATACGGGTCTTACCTCGCAGAATGTGCATCAAATCACGCGAGCAAATTGATTTAAACATTTAATCAGATTTGAAAAAATATCTGTCGACGCCCAGATGTCGGTACATATCTTTTGCAAATCCTGCAGTCGACGAAATCTTCATGTTGAAATCCATGTTGTTTACGAACCGGATGTCGATTTCGTTACGCGATTTTGATTGGACTATGCATAGACTACGTGCCTGTTAACTCCCTTGCCTCGGGAAGATGCCCAACATGCAGTCGGGGTAAAATGACACGCAAGTCAGATTGTTATCACCCATTCTCCAGTTTAGCCACCTCGATACTCCAGTGTATTTCATCCCTATTCAGTATTGGAGCTGTACGCTCCCGTAGTGTCGTTTTGAGTCCGATTTTAATGACGGCGCTATACTATGGATCGAGCGCAATATTACACAATGTACACAAATTATTATTGTTATTATTATTATTAGTAGTAGTAGTAGTAGTAGTAGTAGTAGTAGTATCCAAAAAGCAAGGTATTTACATTTACATTTACTGCATCGAATTTAACGACAAGCACGAATGAGATTCTTATTTTGCCCCAAGGAACAAGGTGAGGTGAAATGGGGTTTAACGTCGCGTCCAAGATTATTGCACTTTATTGCGACGTGAATGCACGTGTTCGTGTGCGTGTGTGTGTGTGTGTGTGTGTGTGTGTGTGTGTGTGTTTGGCTGGCTGCTTGTACTAGTCCGGACGATGACGATTTATAGTGCACACAGTTTACTGACTCCAAGCCGACCAGTCCTTGTTTTAGCCCCTTAATGTCGAGCGCCAGACAGGGTAACAACAAGTACCATCTTTTAACGTCTTTTGGTATGATGCGGCCGGGGATCGAACCCCGAACCTTCCGCGGTCCCAAAGAAACAAGTGAACACATGATTGTCCGTTGACACTGGTGATAACGCACTGCGAGCATGTTTGCACGTGCGGAGTCCGACGGTAGTTGGAACATGTCGTTACTGCCGATGTAATCAAGGAAGAAATGGTCAAAACTAGAGGTGTAACGATACGGGAGGGTCGCGATACGATACGTATCGCGATACAGGGGTCGCGATACGATACGTATCACGATACAGTGTTTACTGGTACAAGCTAAGCCAAGTTGATGTCTTTCTGCTATCTAAAAGATGTGACAAGTACAGTTGAAGAAGATATAAGGTGTTTATTTACTGTTATAGCATATTTACCACCTAAGACAATAAATAGATCTTAATTGTGCACACACCTTTTTCAAAAAAGCTGTATCCGCCCGTGTATTTCATGTATATCTTGAGTATAATGCGCACGCCCCTCTAGCGGGTTCAATATTTTGGAAAAAAAGAAATTTGAATATTATGCGCAGAAAAAAATTACACCGAACCCCTTCAGCGAAGTCCGGCAAACGAACGGGTGATGAGAAACTTCGTCAGTACAAATTCGAAATTTGAGATAAAAAATCACCAGACATGTTGATTTACCGTTTAAATTGTAGTTTTTGTTCAGCAAGGCATTGTTTTATATCCAGGGATTAAGATTACCTTGTGTATTTTCTCGCAAACTAAGCCGGACACAGCAATCAGCTTGTACATGTACACACGTTTTCTTAGAATCTACCGGTGATTCGGTCAAGACAAACCCAATGATATAACTTTACAGTATTTTAATGCAAGGATCGGCAAAAGTTGTATCTGAAACTATTTTTTTTATCAGGAATAATATATTCCAATCTATTGTTAATTTAGATGCAACTTTTACTAAACATATTTAAAATAATAATAACCCTAAGCGAAGCAGCTGATCGCTATTGCCGGGTATTATTTTTTACATGGAACCAGTCTGACCAGTCACCGTCAAGGCTCCGGTGCACGTGATCGCGTGATCGCGAGAATTACGTGTTGACATAGAATCGTCCAACAAAACGACTTTTAACGAATCAAAGTATGGCATTTATGATATATGTATCCATTCTCTG
Source organism: Haliotis cracherodii (assembly GCF_022045235.1). Classification (NCBI taxonomy): domain Eukaryota; kingdom Metazoa; phylum Mollusca; class Gastropoda; order Lepetellida; family Haliotidae; genus Haliotis; species Haliotis cracherodii. Next base: position 33,478,457 of record NW_027266319.1, on the reverse strand, counting down.
TCAACTAAAATTCCTTTCAAGGCGTCAATAGCGGTAATCTGACCGTGGTAATCTTCCGATCGCTTCACACACGATTTCGCCGAAATTAATTAAAACAATATTAAAAGGAATTTTGAATAAAATTAATGAAATAAGTTACAAACATGAGTCCAGATATACAAAGTTGACTTTTTTATAGCCAGACAGTGTAATAACATGAATAATTTGCGAACTTCAGTATGGATTTGTTGACATGGTATTTCCGGTGTTACGTGCTCACGGTAATGTCTTTCCATGGGGGAAAAACATCAAAACTCATTAATTCGTGTATAATGCGCACCCCCTTCTACACAGCTGTGTTTTTTGAAAAAAAAAGGTGCGCAGTATACTCAAGAAAATACGGTAGGTAAAACTGTGTTATGAAAATATCGTATGTATCGCGATACATGCTTTCCAAATCGATGCATCGTATCGTGGGCTGTGCATCGGGATACAATACTGTACTGTACAATCGCCGTATCGTTAAACCCCTAGTCAAAACGCTGTTTCCGGAAACTACTGCACGTCATTAGGCAGGATTTCAAGCTCGGTGTTAACAGAATGAATACGATCGTCTCCAGACATTTGTCTGATGTATACTATCTTCACAATGACTAAAGAGATAAGAGTGCACACGTGCACATGCACCAGAAAACAACTGCACAGGTGACTCAACGCCGTCGGAACCTTGATACAGATAGAACAGGTGTTGAACCATGTGTCATGTACTGGCCTCTAGAAACTGCAGTTATCTTTAATCAGTGACCCTTGAGTACAATGTAGGGGAACTACCTGACCAAAATCATCCCTCAGCAAACCTGGCCGCAGGTCACCGTACCCTCTTGGTAAGGTGTGAGTGAGTGAACATGTTTTTTATTCTTTCATTTCTTTGTTATACACACAGACAGCGCTAATATTCATTGCATATACTTCAGTCCAAGTGTAATATTTAAAAAAAACAACAACCAAAAAACCCCGTGAAGAACCGGATTAGAATTTGTCTTCAGCAACTAATGCTTGTCGAAAGAGGCGACTAACGGGATCGGATGGCCAGGCTCGCTGACTTTGTTGAAGCCCATGCACTCAACATTATTCCAGCTCTATGACGGCGGTCTGTAAAATAATCGAGCCTGGACCAGACAATCCAGTGATTGATATCATGAGCATCGATCCACGCATTTTGGATCGATGACATGTATCAACCATGTTAGTCGCCTTTTACGATAAGCACAGTCGCTATTTACGGCAAGTATGGGTTGCTAAAGACCTAATCTACACCGGAATCTTCACGGGTCCGGAAATTCTTGAAGAAAATGATCATGCTGAAAAAAACAAGAAATTGCCTGCCACACGAATTACATTGTTTCAAGGTGTGCATCATTTTCTTGCTGCAGCGTGACGTTTCATCCCTGCACAGAGGGTAGAACATGATCCTGATGGATGTCGTCCCGGTAGCGTACGCCATTCAAATCGTCATAACCATGATGAGTTGTGATGAAACCCCCATACCAATAGGGGCGGTAGGGCACTCTAGTGGTTAAAGCGTCACGCCGAAGACCCGGTTCGATTCCCGACATGGGTACAATGTGTGAAGCAATTTCTGATGTCCCCCGCCGTGATGTTGCTGGAATATTGCTAAAAGTGGTGTAAAACCATACTCACTCACTCAGCCCATACCATTACATTTCCACCCCAGACTGACGACGTTGAGTAACGCCAGCATCGTTAAAACGTTCACCAGGACGCCTGTAGACCCTTGCACCATACTCAGAGTTGTCCAGATAAAACCGGGGCTCATCTGTGAACAGTATACTGTCCCAGTCTTGTCTACTGAAACTCTGATATTTTCCATACCAAGATAGACGTGCCTGACGTTGACGTTGAAGCAAAATCGCTGACCGTCGGGGCCGGATGTTGTGCTCCCTCAACCAGTTGGGTAAAGTGTTCTGCCACTAATTGGTCGCAACCAAAGCATTTTCTGAGCTGTTAATGTGGCAGTTTGGTATCAATTCCGTAGATGCATCAACGAAATATGGCCCGTGGTAAGTCATGAGTGTTTTCCTGCTGTAACGTCTCTAAAGAGATGGTATTATGTTTCGGTGAACATTAAAATGTCTGGCAACTTCGTTTTTCGCCATTCCTGTTTGTAGCATACCCAGGGCGCGTAGACATTGATTTTCAGCAAGTGTTTGTATGAGCACCTGACAGCTAAACAATCAGTATTCCCTGTTCACATTTAAAAAAAACACGTGTCTTAGTATCATGCTCCCAACAAACACGCAATCATCAAAATTAGTCGCCGTGCATGAACATGCACATGCAAATTGTGAATCACGAGGAGATGTCTTCATGAATATGTATTCAAAGATGCATTATTTAATTTCAGAAATTGTTTCAGAAGTATTTTCATTGAACTTATCATGAAGCAGTCACGTTTTTCCTTTAGTATACCTCTAAGGCTGTTTTAACCTCTTATTTATTAATTTCCTGAAGTTATTCATCGAGACCCAAACTCTCTAAAGGCAGACACGTAACATGATATACTACTCAAAAGAAGTTAAAGAGTGAGTGAAAAGGGACTTTGGTAAAACGCCGTTTTGAACAGATTGCAGGTTGTACCATTGGGTGTCAGCGTAAAGGAGATTCACAGTAAACTATAAAGTGGGACTAAATCATTTATTAAAAAACCCCAATTAATTTGAAGCAAAAAATGTTTTAACGGCAGTATTTGACACAAAAACCGTTAATTAACTACCGAGAGTTAATGAGCACAGTTGTCACGTGACGTGACGTCATGGTGGAGAGTTGACTTGCAGACGACCACTTGGGTTTGACAAGGGCTCGTAACGCAAACGAATAGCAGCTGCAAGATATATGGTCCCCACTCAACTATATAAAGGGAAAGGGATCTAACGAGTTCGTTCGAGGACAAATTCACAATGTTCACTGTAAATACCCCTATAAAACTACACACTGGTTAAACGGCACCCTAAATAATAAACAACGCTACGGACATTTCTAAATAAAATGGATGTTTATCAATCAAAATATTTCGTGAGACAGTTATTCTTGTGTAAAGTGTGTCAGATGTAGATTGACGCTAAGATTTGTCAAAACATTTTTAACTGCAATGGACAAATTAAGAAAAGGGTTATTTAAGCTAAATTTGTTTTCTATGCAAATGAATGTTGCGTGTTAAAATTGTATTGTCTAGTGACCGTTGGTTCAATTAATACTGCCGCGTGAAGAGATATAATTTGTACTTCACTGATCAATAGAGGGATATTAGTTGTTAGCTTACTACATGCACAATGACTCTATTCGTCTTGTCAAAAAAACAAACATCGATCGTTATAAGATGGACTACAATAAGAGAAAGACACAAACGAAGAACGAAATAAATTTAAAACTGACAATATCAAACTAAAAATACCGGTTACATGTTAATTTCTCCCAAAATTCATACTTGTCTATCCTAAAACAGTTTTTTTAGTAAGCACTTATTTGAGCAGTAGTGTAACTAGGAATAGTTGTATTGTAAGCTAATGCATGCTGCATAGCTTGACATAGGATTTCCCGATCTTTACTGTGTTGCCAAGAAAACGTTAGTACTTTCATAGACCATTGTAATGATCTTTAATAAAGCAATTATCAGATCAAACACTAGTAGTGAACAGTTATGTTTACAGACACAAATACAAGGCGATCCAAACAAAAGCAGGTTCCTGTTATAATGTTTCCAATATTGATGCCAAGTTGGCATATTGTAAACTTAACATAACCGTACAGGTTGGAACCACATCCTCAGAATGTGCGTACATTTTGTGATGTCACAGTCGTCAAACTATTGGAAATACAAGTACATTTCTCCTTGTATATTTAAGTTATCATTAATTACATCTGTCGCTTAATTCTTAGAAGTGTTCATCGAATTTGTTTGAAAAATTTCAGGTCGCTGAGTTATGTACGACGAAATATTAACCAAAAGACCAAAATTTCGATATTTCTGTCATACATCTAACACATTTCAAATATTTACATAATCAACAAGAAACATTGAGGAATATTTTCACAACTCGTATCATTACGGCAAGCCGAATTCAGTCATCTTCCCGAGACAAGAGAGTGAGGCCAGTTACCACCCTTGCCGAACTAGGCTGGAATTCCTGGGCTCGACCGTAGCGCCAGTGGCTATTACGAGGTATGTCCCTTCTATGCCTCTCCTATGGACCAATCAGATTCCACCTCCCGTATCACTTGCATTTGCTTTAAAAAAATTGGCGGCGCCCAGTCAAGACGATCTGATCAATAATCAAGATCTATATTGTGATAAAACGGGTCTTACATCGCGAAGTGCATCAAATTACGCGAGCACTTTGATTAAAAACATGAAAAGTTTTGGAACATAACCGTTGACAACGAGTTGGCGGTGCACATGTTTTGCAAATACATGTATTGCAATCGACCGAAAACTGTATCACAGTTTACGAACCGGATTTCGATTTCGTTTCGTGATTGTGATTGGACAATGCAAATACTCGTTAGTCAAGCCAAAATGTAACTCCATAATACCAACCTAGTTCGACAAGGGTGGAAACTGGACTTTTATTGTCAGTTAACTCACTTGCCTCGGGAAGATGAATTCAGTTTACGGAAAGAGGCGACTTGTTATGAATGGCACACGGTCCTTCCAGCCATTCAATAACACAGGCATGGCAACATATATATTGATCGTTGTGTGAAGTATAACCTCATTGTGCATTCTGAGTAAATTCACATAACAATTGCACGTATATTTTCTGTCGACCAAAGGAAATTAAAAGTGCACAACAAACCGTGACGTAAGCAGTTCGTGGGCGGTTCTCAACGCGTTTGCGTCATGTCAAAATGTCTGAAGAAATTATGGCAAAAAGAGAAAACAATACATGTGCAATTTTATTGTCTCTGACAACGTGACTTTTAAAGTCAGCCTCACTGTGTCTTGTGTGTGTTCGACATCCTCGGGTAAAACGTAAGAAAGTCGTTTCCCACGAACCTGTGCTGAATACATAAAACAAAATCCAAAATGAAACCAGAAAACTGGCAATCGTAAGAATCCAAAAATACAATTCAAATATGTGTTTATTAAATGTTTTGAGGAAACTATATTCAAAATATAGTTAACTCACAGTGGTTTAAAGCTGAATCAAAGTAATCAACCTCACAATAAGACATACTATGTGCATACGCCAATGTCAAGCCGCATAGTTTGATTTGTGTCATTTTGAAAATTTTATCAATAATTATTTTTTATCAACAATTTTATTTTCAAAAACACAAATTGAGTGGATAAAATCGGTTAGTCCGCGAAACAATCTGCGTTTCTGCAATACACTATAGCTAAGATCCGTATTGAGTGAGTGAGTGAGTTAGTGAGTTGGGTTTAACGCCGCATTTAACATTATTCCAGTTATATCACGGCGTGTCAGCTTAATGTGGGAGGAAATCTTGAAGTGATGCAGGTCTCAGACTTTTACAACATCGGTCAAACCCACGAGCACGGGTATGGTGCTGACAAACCTAGAAACATAATCGGGGCGAATGGAGATTCGAACCTACAATCATAGGTTTCTGCACAGCGAAATGTATGAAATTACAGATTTATGTTTATCATATTTTAAATTTTTGCGGGGATGGGTGGTAAACTGTGTAAATGCTTGCTTTATGTGCGATACAATAGTTACGCCACTGTTGAGTGCGTGAGATGGGTTTAACGCCGCTTTGAACAGTATTCCAGTTATATCAGGACGTGTCAGCTTGAAGTGGGAGGAAAGCCTGAATTGATGCAGGTCTCAGACGTTTACCACTTCGGTGAAACCCACGGGTATGGTGCTGCCAAACCTAGAAACATAATCGCGGCAGACGACAATAGGACCTTGGTTTTTCGCGTGCCCAAGGGACGCAACTCCTACGGCGCCTTAGACGACTGAGCACCTGGGCCCCCTATGACACCGTTTAGCGACGGGTATTTCGAATCGGACTCAAACTAATCTGTCGTCGCGAATGTTTCCAGTATATTAATCACAACAGAATGGATATAAATAAAGGATAATTGAGGATGAATTGATGCTAACTGGACAGTCTCCTGACGAAAACAGCACGTGGAATAAGACTCTCGTTGGGCGGACAATATCTCACCCGTGTGACACCCTATCCCTCCAGACACCTTCTCACTTGACAGCGTCAAACATAATTCTATCATAATGAAGGGTGAATGAACAACATCGGTCCCTAAGCTGATTGCTACATTTTATCTACAGGATTCCCCAGTGTCGACATACAGCAGTGAAAGAAATCAATGTATCCACGAGAAAGTGTACACGCGCCGAGTGTCGATTCATTCACTTCCGAGAAAGAGAGCGTGCAGACAGCACGTGACCACCGTAAGATAGAGTTCTCCGTGGCTCCATGTGACAGAACAGCGTGCACACAACGTGTGGGCTTATTTCACTGTTGCGAGGATATGTGTATGTTTGAGAAACGTTGATATCGCCCACTTGAATTTGACGGTTTTCTTATATAATTCTTAAGATGCTTTTGAAAGAATGACTCCCCAGGCAGCCAATACAAGCATGCGTCAGATTGTTCATTTATAAAATCTACTTTGAAACTGAACCCCGATTTAATTGTTACAAAATACGAGCTAAGGCAACTTTTGCATACATTTGGACACAGATACAAAGAGATAAGTGGTGAAAATAGGGCTGTGTCATGTGAACGATCTGACATCCTTCGTCTCCGAAATGGGGGCACGGGTGGCCCAGTCGTCTAAGGCGCCGCGATTCGCTGTGCAGAGTTGCGTCCCTTGGGCACGCCAGAAACCTATGATTGTGGGTTCGAATCCCGGTTCGCCCCGATTATGTTTCTAGGTTTGTCAGCACCATACCCGTGCTCGTGGGTTTCACCGAAGTGGTAAACGTGTGAGACATGCATAACTTCGGGCTTTCCTCCCACATTAAACTGACACGCCGTGATATAACTGGAATAATGTTAAAAGTTGCGTTAAACCCAACTCACTCACTCACTCACTCGTCTCCGAATTCATTATCTTCGAACAATCAAGCAGAAACGAGAGGAGGGATAAGAGCCTGTTTACTGGAAGAGACGTGGGTAAATGCCTCTCACACAGCCAGCAGTCAGTGGGTACCCAGTGGGGACTGTAAGGAGTCTGGGAGGACGCTACCGATTGGAAAAGGTGACAGACGCATCATTCTTCATGCTGGCGGTGCTAGTCGGGGTTTTATCCCAGGCTGTGACCTCGTCTTTCGAGCTAAAGCCAAGGACGACAAGGACTACCACACAGAAATGAACGGCAAGGTATTTCTGGAGTGGATGAAACACAAAATGGTCCCTGCTTGTCCACCAAAGTCCCTTATTATCATGGACAATGCACCATATCACAGTATGCAGTATCTAGACAGCAAGGCACCGACGTCTAATTGCCTCAATATATAAAGGAGACATGGTGACATGGCTGCAACGGATGAATATGGTCTTTCCTTCCAGGGATACAAGACCACAGCCCTATATGGTTGACAATTAAAATCAAAGGTCAAGGTCACGCCGTCTAACGACTTCCCCCTTACCACTGCGATCTTAACCCTTTAAACGCCGCTTTTAACTGTATTTCAGTTATATGACGACGTGACAGCCTGCTGTGGTAGGAAATCCCGAAGTGGTCCATGTCTTAGACGTTTACCACTTTCGTGGAACCCACGAGCACGTGTATGGTGCTGACAAACCTAGAAACCACAATCGGGGCGAACCAAGAAGACGTTTAAAGATCGGACTTAAAAATTGTTGTTAACTTGCCTGGCACTCGGCATTAACAAGATTACTCAGCCACAGATTACCCTCTACAAACCGTTGCAAGAATGATGATTAAATCGACATAATCAAATTTAACAACAGTGATTTCAATTTTCCAAAAATACAAACTCGGTATTCTTTCTTTTGTCTCTCTGATTAGGTTGTATTGTTCAAATGATGATAATTGGCCACAGTCGGTTTTCCCACAAATGTCTGCTTAAGACAGATGAGGATGAACCTCCCCAGTGCATCACTTGTAATGAAAGGTTCGCCGTCAAGCATATACCAGTATTGGTTGACTGTGTGGATTTTGCAATTGCAAGAGATTCACATTATTAAGAGGAAATCTGAAAGATCTTTTTTTCTGTGTAAGTGGGCATCTCATCTCAAGGTACTTGAAAGAAATTGGTCTGTATCATAAAATTTATAAATGTATGTGAATAACTAATTGCTTGTTTTTAAATTTGGTGTGATGCTTTTATCAACTGACAGGCTCAGTTGAAGGCTCTGTCCGGGAGGTTAAAGTACCGTAAAATGAGTGTACCCCTGTATGACACGTAATTCCTATCATAATCAATGTAACTATCGTCAACCAGTGTCACTCAATCACTCAAATAATATAACAAGCATCAATATTCCTATTGGTGCAACCACCATGAAATGATATCATACTATCCTTATTAGTGATGTCATACTTTAGTGATAACTTGTGTTTAGGGTATATATTATGGACGTCAATTATACTTTAGTGATATCATACTATCATACTTTAGTGATATCATACTATCATACTTTAGTGGTATACTGTCATTGTTTAGTGATATTATACTACTATACTTTAGTGATATCATACTATCATACTTTAGTGATATATCATAATACTTAAGTGGTATACTATCATACCTTAGTGGTATACTATCATACTTTAGTGGTATACTATCATACTTTAGTGATATACTATCATACTTTAGTGATATCATACTATCATAATTTAGTGTATACTATCATACTTTAGTGGTATACTATCATACTTGAGTGATATCATACGATCTTACTTCAGTGGTATACTATCATGCTTTAGTGATATCATACTATCATGCTTTAGTGATATCATACTATCATGCTTTAGTGATATACTATCATACGGTGGTAGTATACTATCATACTTTAGTGATATCATACGATCATGCTTTAGTGATATACTATCATAATTTAGAGATATGCTGTCATACTTTAGTGATATACGATCATGCTTTAGTGATATCTATCATACTTTAGTGGTATACTATCATACTTTAGTGATGTCATACTGTCATGTTTTAGTGGTATACTATCATACTTAAGTGATATCATGATTTTATACTTTAGTGGTATACTATCATACTTAAGTGATATCATACTTTTGTACTTTAGTGGTATACTATCATACTTAAGTGATATCATACGTATATACTTTAGTGGTATACTATCATACTTAAGTGATATCGTACTTTTTATACTTTAGCGGTATACTATCATACTTTAGTGTTTGGGAAATATATCAGGACTCGGTGCGTTGTTCCTATGTGTGTGCAACGTTAGGAAAAGTATATAGCTCACACAGCATTGACAATGATTAAACGTTTTTGCAAGGTTACAAATGCACTCTCCAGTCAAAATAGAAATTGAGAGTCCATGAATATGTACTTACGTGGGGCAACAGACCCTTGTGTTCAGCTCATATACAGGGTGTCTAGCAAATAAGGACGACATAACACTGTCCGCAATCATATAAGAAATCTCTGCCAAAAGCGGGGTCTAATGCACTATCATGCAACGTCAAGATCAGAAAACAAACCTTTGTTGCAGTGTCCTTCCTTTGTCATTAGGGATTGCCGGTCGACGCCCCATGCACGTAACGCCACCTGCTAAACATGTCCAATCTCGGTGTCTGTATTGATTAAATCAGTCAAACTGTCCCTCATGCGCTTGTCAATCGATAGATATGAATATTAGCAATTGATATTGTGTAAATAGCCAATCACACATCTTTAGTATAATTGCTTGGTATTTTATTGGAAAAAGAATTGTCCCTGACAATTCTAGAAAAATATAATCATGCTTTAGAAATTTCCTGTCACAAAAATGTCATTGTTGCAACTTGTTTTTCTTAAAAGAAAATTCAGGCTCATAGTTTTAAATTTAAAAAATCAGGTTTTGCAGCTGAAGCTGTAAACCTATTGCAATAGTACATGTACTAAAATAGTTTGGTGGGTACGTTTACCGTCTTTGGGTATTTGTCCTTGGATTATTCGCGATGATGACATGGGAAAAGTGTTAAGGAAATTATAAAGGTGCCATGATTAATGTCTCACATAAGTATAGTAAACGTTAATCGAATGGATACTAAACTAAATATCTTTACACAAGGTATATTGTGGATCAAAACTAAAATAGAATATTAATTTTAATGATTAACAATATGGGTTTTGTTCAGGCTTTGGCCCAGGGGTGTAGAGTAATGAGGAAAGAGCGAAACCTCCACAAACACAGAGGAATCGAACCGGAGCCATCGGTGACAAGCAAACACTTTAACCACTAGGCTACCCACCGCTTCTCCTCGCAGTTGCCAGTGGTTGATGCACGAGTCGGTCGACATTGAGGCCTGACGCCTTCACCTAACGTCAGGTGTTGCGGGCAAGCATCCGACCCGACCTACCCGGATGTAGCAGTGTTGCACTGTTGGTATATATAGAGCGGCCGTCACGTGCAGTGTGTTTGTTACTAGAATGTCAAGACCATGCCCCAGCCCGAGCTAGGTTAAAACAAGAATTGCAGTTAGATCCGCTATCTGTCATAGATCTCCTAAAGCCAAGAGATGCAATAGCGAAGGCCAAACTAACTCTATTTCTGAGAGATGGACAGCTGCTCGAACGTATACAAACAGAGCAGCCAAGGATAAAAATGAAATCATATCAATATAAGAAAAAGGAAATCATATCAATGCAAAAACAGAAATTATGTGAACACCGAACTCACAATAGATATGTGAACCCTTCTCACACACAGGAGTCCCAAAGAGGGACAGGTCAGCCGAAATTGCCTAGGCAGAAGGCGACCTCTTAAACACCTAATGCAACAACAACAACGTGCAGTATGTAAACAATCCACAAGGTCGGCCTGTCCTCATTTGGCCTACAGCCCATGTGACATTCACCTCATTTCGCCTACACCCTTATCAAAACACATTTACACCTGATTACACATCCCCATCACTCCTACTGGTTATATCCCATTAGTTAGACATCCCATTAGTTAGACGTCCCATTAGTTAGACGTCCCAATCGTTAGACATTTTTATATAGGCAAAGAGGGAGTATACCTACAGGTGTAATGGATCAGTCCTAATCAGCTTAATTGTCTTACTGTATGATTAGTTGAAGGAGTTGAGTTTAGATTATCTACTTATCAAACAAATAAATATGATATTGGGGTACGTATCGTTATCAGTATCGATATGACTGGTTTAAGGAAAGTAGAGTAAATCACCTCTCGGCGTAGATTTAAGCAGTTGATATTAGATGGATATATTTACAACAGAAACCGCGAGAGGCAAACCTGCACACATTGGAGATGTGTCGTCAAGACGTGCAATGAGAAATGTACGACTGTCGGTGATAAATAAACTGTAACAGTTATTAAATGTAAAGTTACATTACCAAAAACTGTCACAAAGTGTTGTTACAAACTGTATAAAATTTATCAAATATAAAGTGTCATTAAATGTTAAGTATAATATTAAAGTATCTATTTAAAACTACTTTGCTTTGTTTGTCAGATCTTATTTGGACTATTCCATTTTAAATTCTGAGGTAACAACCATGAGGATTAGTGTGCACTCAACCGTTTAAAGTGTTGTTATAAGCTGTCTAACTATTAGGACGTCTAACTAATGGGAGGACACCCTCCTACTACTGGGATAAAGTGTTGGTTTACCCTTACTTTGCCAGCAACTTGGTGTTTACAGAAGGGATAAGTGGTTACACCTGACTGAGCGTGCAGGTCCAATTTATTCCTCGTGTAATTCTATTCGGGGTGTACAACCATGTTCACCCATTGGAAAATTAACTTGCCCTCCTTTGGCCTACACCTAATATGGCCTACAAAAAAAATGTAAAAATACACGCAGACAATCGTGAATTTTTAATTTCAGTTTAATAGTTTAGAATAACAATGTATACATGTTTACATGTAAACAACCCATATCTAATATAAATCCCCTCCTCCTCGTCATCTTCATCCTCACCATGTCATCAACATCATGAAATCACTGTCACTTTAACAGATGACCAACAGCATCCAGAAATTGTATCAGTTCTTCTTTCAGTGGATAGCTGGATATCAAGTCTTTCAATTCTTGCAGGGCGGTCGGGCAGCCTAGTGGTTACAGCGTTCGCTCGTCAAGCTAAAGACCCGGGTTCCATTCTCCATTTGGGTACAATGTGTGAAGCCCATTTCTGGTGTCCCCCGCCGTGATATTGCTGGAATATTGTTTAAAAACGGTGTAAAACCATACTCACTCACTCAATCAATCAATTCTTTGGTCTATGTCTGTCAATACGGGTTCGAGTCTGTGCAGAGTGGAATAAACAACCTACAACAGAACAACCAGGAATATAGCCAAAAGAAGCATGGTCGCAACTGTTTCTTCGTCACGTTGGTCGAGTTCGCAGTTGTATTTCTGCGGTGCAGGTGATATGCCGAATAGCTTGATAAAGGTGTTAGGATCTACAAGTGTCGCACTAATTGTAACAAGGAAGTTGTTCATCCATAGAAGTCGTCTTACTTCATTACAAAAACTTCTAAATGCCACTGAAAGAATATGAATACGTGATATGCCAATTAACACACACTTCCAGTGAATGACAACCTGATGCTTGGCTTTCAGCCGGTGTCTAATGCCTGCATGAAGAACTTGTTGACCGCCTCTTTGAGATGTAACAAACTCAACTCTCTGAAGATTTGCCATTTTGATACCGACTGTAAAGGGGGCGGTCGGGTAGCCTAGTGGTTATTTCTAAAAGCGGCGTAAAACCACATTCATCATCATTATCCGACTATGAATTTGTTGTTGCTTTAAGTGTGTAAGATGTTGCTGTCTGCCTCAGCATCTTTGGCTGACCTGCCTCTCTTTGGGACTTATGTTTGCGAGTAGGGTGGGAGTTTTAGAATTGATAAGGTTTCTGTTTATAAGATACTATAAACCCATGGATTTATCATACAGTACAGCCTTGGAGCAAGAGTGGCCCAGTCGTCTAAGGCGCCGCGATTCGCTGTGCAGAGTTGCGTCCCTTGGGCACGCCAGAAACCTATGATTGTGGGTTCGAATCCCGGTTCGCCCCGATTATGTATCTAGGTTTGTCAGCACCATACCCGTGCTCGTGGGTTTGACCGAAGTGGTAAACGTCTGAGACCTGCATCACTTCGGGCTTTCCTCCCACATTAAGCTGACACGCCGTGATATAACTGGAATAATGTTAAAAGCGGCGTTAAACCCAACTCACTCACTCACTCACTCACTCACTACTGAGTCCGGCCAAAGTTTTCATGGAACAATTCGTCTCCATTTTAATATATCATATATATGATTCCGAAAGTAGAAAGTTCAAATATTTCTATAAAGGGAATTTCAACATCAACAATGTCACGTGTACCCGTTGTTGACACGGATTATAATAATTTCACCACTTTGCCCGAGCTGCATCATCGAGAGAGATTTAAAAAAGAAAGAATATAATATTCTTGTGCTTTTAAACAATCGAACTGTTTCTACATCGATAAAATAAGAATACAAATGACCACGTGAGCACAAAACACTCGCGCTTACAACAGAGTTAAAACGGTAAGACGGCCGGCCCACTTTCTCGACTGAGAACGCCTACGTGCTTCGCTGTTGATTTGTATGGGTTGTTTTTTGGCAAGGAAGAATTTTACTTGCTTTAACTATGTGCTATGTCGGTCACACATGCAGGTGTGTGTTCGTTTTCCGACAAGCATCATGTGTTGAATGGTTTACGATATACGCCCTTACTAAGCATCCCGATCGTGTGGTGCATACATGTTGTATCGATCTCCTATCGAGACTCCAGTATCAAGAGCTGTGACGTGCCATAACGTACGTCTCTTGGCAAATTTCCCATTTCAGAAATTGATAGTTTCTAAATGAAAAGAATACCTTTCGTAGATATGCATGTTTAATTCAACACAGGCTACATTAATAGTTGCCACACATATGTTGAATAGATCGATAAACTATAAATATAAGCAACCCGGCCGTCACATGATCGATATATGCCAACTGTATCAGACATATCCCTGTATTCTTATACTATTTCTATGTAGTTGTTCAGTTTTATTTTATGTAAAAATTATCTTAACTCCATTTGACATGCATGTGCTGTTTCCAACCACGTTGCTTTCCTCCCACGTTGCTTTCCTCTTGAAGCATAAAAATATATGAACCTAAATATTATTTTTATTCAATCATCCGTCGATTTTCATCTGCAGACACTGTGAAATGTAACAACAGCTCTCTCTAACACCTATCAACATCTATCTATCAAGAATATGTAGCACAACGTACTACCTGACGGCTGGTTTTATGGATAAGGCTGTACACCGCGAAGCACGTGTCGGAGAAGCGTGACTATGACGTCACAGCATGGCCGTACACGTGAATTTTCTAGAGGCAATTTCTGTCAAAATGTGAGCAGACGGTACAACGTGTACGCGAGAAGAGATGGTGTTTTAGCTCTTTCTTAGAATACATTCACATTTTGTGATAAACCCCTGTATGGATTCCAACGATTTAGAGGGGAATAATGGACGAGGACTGGACGAAGGCGGGATTCGGTAAGAATGTATACTGTTTACGTTTTGAGCGAGTAGCTTGAGTTGGCACGAGCTGCATATACTTAATGTCGCATGCATACTTTTCTATTCTAATTCTTGAGTGAAGGCATCGATGGTATGTGATTTGTATTTTGGGATATTGCATTTCGATTATCAGTTATTGCAGTACGTTGGGTTTTGCGGCAGGCGTGTTTCGTTTAGCCTTTGAATGTTGTTTACGGGCTGTTGGTATCTCTAGTCGACAACGTGCACAAAACGTGACTGCGCTCGATCAAGGAATACCGTACGTAGCGCAATAAATTTAACTAGACCGGTCCAGACTATATCGTTTAATTCCGATTTAAGACACATTTGGTGACTTATTGTTTTGGCGAATTATTCTAAACATTAGAGTAAATTAATAAAAATAATTTTCTCATGTAATTTTATTTATTTTAGCTGCTCTGAAGAGATTGTTGTGAAACAAATTCTAATTTTACAGTTCATTTCTATTGTATCACTCTACTAGATGTGTGTGACATATGGATTCAGAGTAGTTTGTTTGGGATGTTTTCCTCAATATAATTCAAATCTGTATTCTGTAGAAAAGGGAGTTAATGTTATATGCGTTTGTTTTGTCAATTACTAGAAACGCTAAACTTTTTTTCCACCAAAATTACTGTTTTGAGTATGAGTGTGTGAGATGTTGCAGAAAATACTTTTACCCATGTAGGAATAAACACTATCATTGATGCTGATGAATTTATAGCTGTACATAAAAATCTTTCCAATTTTATTATTTTAACCCATGTATCATTTTGTGATAGATACATGGGTGAATGTTTTAATATAATTTGAGGCAGGTACTTGTCTCATCAATATTTTTAGTAAATCTGTTGTGTTATCTCATACATGTCACGTTTCTGAATGTCAACATATTTTATCTTCCACGCAAACACACTTGTCCTGATTGCAGTCATGTGGCATACTTGCTGATTAAATGCTTAGCGCATCATAAAGTCACAAGGAAATAATTATTAGATTTTAGTCCATGTATTTAAGTTGAAGTGAGAGGTATTTTATGTTTTATGTTTTTTCATAATCAGCTATCAGTGAATGAGTGAGTGAGTGTTTTATGCTGCCGTCAGCAGGAACATCATTAAGTCCAGGTCAGGAAAACCAATGATTGATGGCTTCAATACTCATCCACTCTATAGCGATACACAATCAAACAGGGTGCCATTCCACAAAGCGATCTTAAAGATGAGACGATCAGGGATTGGATGGTCAGGCTCGCTGACTTGGTTCATGCATGTTACCCATCCCAATTGTGTGGTTCGATGCCCATGATATCAGTCACTGGATTGTCTGGTCCAGACTCAATTATTCACAGACCACCATCATATAGCTGGAATATTGCTGAGTGCGGTGTTAAACAACAAACCATCCAGTTTGCTGTTCACAGTTGCGTCCCTTGGGCATGCCAGAAACCTATGATTGTGGGTTTGAATCACAGTTTGCCCCGATTGTTTCTAGGTTTATCAGCACCATATCCGTGCTCGTGAGTTTCACCAAAGTGGTTGATGTTTAAGACCTGCCACACTTTCTGTTCCTTCCTCCCACATCAAGCTGACACACCATGATATAACTGGAAGAATGTTAAAGGCGGCGTTAAACCCGACTCGCTCCCTCACCCTAAGAACGTATGGGGTAGAATATGTCCCCATCAAGCAATGCTTGTTGTAAGAGCTGACTTAAATAAGGATTCTGGGGGTTGAGATTTGTGACCTGGCTGATAGTGTGTCACCGTGCCCAAACGGAAAGAATTGTTGCTCATGCTGTCAACCACTGTTTTTCTTCGTCGAGACTTGCCAACTTGAGGTTGGCATGACATTGCTTCATTATTTATTTGTTTATTTTCTTTATTTGTTTCTATTTATTTTCTACATGAATGTTATTATGGTGTGTTTGTCACACAAGATATTAGAGATTTAATGTTACTTCTAGTTCTTGATGGGGCGGTCGGGTAGCCTAGTAGTTAAAGCGTTCGCTCGTCACGCCAAATACCCGGGTTCGATTCCTGAAATGGGTACAATGTGTGAAGCCCATTTCTGGTGTCCCCTGCCGTGATATTGCTGGAATATTGCTAAAAGCGGTGTAAAACCGTACTCACTCACTCACTCTAGTTGCTGATGATATTATAATGTTTTCATACTCTGTTAATGGTCTACAGAAACAATTGATTGTATTACATTCTTTTTGTAACAGGTACGGATTGAAAGTTAATTTGTCAAAAACAAGTGTAACTATTTTCAGATATGGCGGTATCATTGCCAACAATGTAAATGGACATATAGTAATATATCCCCTTAAAAGTGTTAATTATTATAGATATTTAAGCTTGATGCATCATCTAAACCATCATGGTAGTTGCATGCAAACAATTAGCATCACAAGCATGAAATTATACCTGTCTATAATAATTTCGAGCAAAATATACTTGCTTCCTTTTCTATCGCCTGTGCTATATTTGACGACAAAATTGTTATATTGAGTGCAAAATATAATGAAGCTATTGAAAAGTACTTCATCTTACTTTAAATGCGTTTTTTAAGGTTGGAAAATATGTGGGCTTTGTGTAAATCCAGAGTGTCATTAATCATTGAACAATTTCAATATATATTTTAGACGTAGTTGCGAAAAAAGAGAAGTTGAGATGTGTGTCTGTAAAAACTGCCAATTAGGAGAGATTGAGGATGAATTTCATGATCTATTAGTATGTGATAAGTATGAACATCTTTGAGAAATGTATAAAGTTTTACAATATGCATAAAAACAAGATATTAATGATCAGACTTATAATCCAACATGTCTGTTGTTATATGTTCACTAGCCATGTTGTTGAAACATATATTGTCTGTCAGAGAGTTTTTGTACATCATGTATATCACATGACTAAACAAAGGAAACTGAAATGTCAGCCGTACAACGGGCAATGCGACCTTAAGTACTGAATAAAATATCTGCCTGTCTCACTATTGCTGGTGTAAGACAGCATTCATTTGCTCACTCAAGGGTACTGCAGACATTTATCAGAGACTTCTGACCAAGAGCCCTTGGCTGACAAATTGGGAAAAAACAATTATTTTGTGCAGGATTTGGTGAAAGTTGATATTAATAATTATTTAGTATTTTAACGTTGCATTTAATACAAAAATTCCTCTTCCCCTTTATTGTCCTGTCTTTCGTGAAATACAAGTCAACTCCACAATGCCACATATTTCTTTATATTAATAAATCTAAATTAGGAATTTCTGTCATTCCTAATTGGGACCTTGAAGATCCGTGGTAGAATAGGTCTTCAGCAATCTATGCTTGCCGTAAAAGGCGACTGTGCTTGTCGTAGGAGGCGACTAACAGGATCGGGTGGACAGGCTCACTGACTTGGTTGATGCATGTCATCGATCCCAATTGCATGGATCAATACTCATATGATATCAATCACTGGATTGTCTGGTCCAGACTCGATTATTTACAGACCGCCATCATATAGCTGGAATATTGCAAAGTGTGGCGTTAAACAACAAACCAACATTCCTAATTGGGAATTTTTACTGATATTTGCTGCAGGCTTTGGTCGAATGTCAGCTTCTGAGCAGGTCTTGATAAATCCCTGTACTGATTTAAGGAGTGGTTAGTTGACTGATTCACTTTCTGACATAGGGGACCGCTAGCATAAAAATCGGATAGAAATGTGTGTTTTTAACACTGTTTTTACCTGAAACAGAATAGAAATAAAGTTACTTTTTAATAATCTATTCAAAAGACAAAATCAAAAGACTGGACCCAAGAGAGTTAAAAGATGTGACCCACTGACCTAATGGGTGCTAGGATACTATTGTGCCGTGACGTCATGACATTTGCCGTCAACTTACTTCAGTGAAGATTGTCATGGCTGCTGACTACAAAAATATCTTATTTTTCTCTCATTAGTTTGTAATGTAATAAAAACATTATTTCAAACCCTTTCGGCATTCATATCTACTTTCAATTCATCCGTCATTATGTCTAAAAACAGCAATTGTTACATTAACATTTACATTAACTGTTAACAGTTATAAGTAGGAAGCGTCCAAATGTTTGACGTCATGTATCTCTGTAATGAATATGAATTGAAGCTTGTGAATTGTATTTTTGTGTTCTGAGGTGTAGTTTTATAATATAATGAAAAGTCTGAATTTGATTTTGTCACCCATAAGGTCCCTTATCCCATTGTTTGTCACATATATTGCATGCCCAAAGAAAATTATCAATAAGCATTGTGAATGATAACTTGTGCGTAAATACTGATTTGCTTGAACAATTACCTCGAGTCCTCTTAAGAGATGGTACTTGCAGTAACCCTGATGCTTAGCATCAGTCCTTATTATGTATCTGAATGGGGTATGCATGTTGAACTGTGGCATCTTGTGTTTTGCATTAATGGTAAACCGTAAAGGTAGATACTTTCAGGGACTTGCAAGTATTTGGACCAAGCTAAATTCCTGTATATATATATATATATATATGTGTATATATATATTTTTTTAACCCCTTTATTTCGTTTTCAGGTCTGGGAAAACAGATGGATCCCAGGAGAAGGGGATGATTCACGATGATGAGAGCAGGTGAGAGAGAATTCAGAAACCTGACTGGCTATACCTCCCCAAAATCAAGGGCTGTTACATTCTCCTTTCAAAATTTGCCCCTGGGAACAGCTACACCAAATTGTTTGATCCCTAAAACTAAGCTGAATATTGGCTCAAAAACTCAAATATGACCCAGAAGTTGTGCAGTGTTCTCTATGAAAGTTGTAGATAAAGGGAGGTAACTCTAGGTTGCAATTCACGGCAGCTGAATACGCCTGTGGTAATATCAGTGGCTAGTACACTGTCAATATGCCTTCCTTCTTTTCATGGGGTATATCAAATTGGTTAAAGACTTATTTCCAGGGGTATTTTTCTATGAGATGTAAGAGCCCTTGTTTTTGGGGTGCCTTTGACTTCATTGCTCCCGAGCCTTGTTTATCCTATCACTGTAAGGGTCTATCGTATAGAACTTAATATTGAGTGTCAAATAAACTGTTGTATGCAGTGAAAATCTGTAATTTATTAATAAGTCAATTTTTTTCAGTCATAAGAAAAAGTATATTTCAATCATTTGTTGCTATTTTCAGAAGTTATTAAAATTGTTTCTGACGTGACCTGTAAAAGATGTTCTCAGGTCTTGAGTAGCAATAGTAAGCACTAAGATCAGGGCCCAGTACCACAAAGCACTTATCACTTTGACTGTTATAGGTTTATGTTAAAGTATAGGAGTTCCAATCTTTTTACCACTAAGATTGCTTTGTGGAACAGGGCCTTGATTTTAATGAGATTGCGAGTACCGAGATATGATTTTATTGAGATTTACTTTCATATAATTTGAGGGTTTTCTTAGCCAATAGTACATTTAATATTATTATTGGGAACTACCATACTTGCTGTAATAAGTGCCACAGGTGCCAAGACAAATAACAAAGGGGTAGGTGCTTTTTTCATTCTTATGAGAACCATCGCAAGTTCTATTTATCAGAAATTGAGTGATAGGGAACAAAATTTGTTCAAACTGAATTTTTTGTATAATGGTTACAAAGCAGTTGGATACCTTTTTGACACTGCTGTGTTTGCTGTGAAATGATCTGTAATATGCACAAGAAAAAAACAGATTGTCATTTCAGTTTTGGGGCTAAGTACCAGGTGCTTATATTCATTAATAAGAGATTGGTCTAGAAGTAGGAGCGAGATGCTTAATACAGCAAATATGGTATGCAGAATACTTTCAAATCAACTGACAGTATATATATTTCACTCTGTAATTTCTACCTCAAATGCTCTATTGAATTAAGGAAGGAAGTGAGCTCCAAAGGTATCATTCTCAATGATTTGTGTTTACTTTTTGGAGTCGATTCTGCTCCAGGTGTCAATTTCTTGTGATGTTCACCCAGCAAGGCCACTGTGATCCTTATTCCTAATTACAACTGCTGTGTCAGCTGTCACCTTATTAACCTACTCACTCACTTGGTTCATTTCCTTCTTGTATCTTGTATCTGTACCCTCATAATCTGATCTGTACCCTTCTTGTACAGTTGAATGTACCTCTGTCCTGTACCTGTCTTGTACAGTTGAATGTTCCTCTCTCCTGTACCCGTCTTATACAGTTGAATGTACCTCTGTCCTGTACCCGTCTTGTACAGTTGAATGTTCCTCTGTCCTGTACCTGTCTTGTACAGTTGAAAGTTCCTCTGTCCTGTACCCTTCTTGTACAGTTGAATGTACCTCTGTCCTGTACCCTTCTTGTACAGTTGAAAGTTCCTCTGTCCTGTACCCTTCTTGTACAGTTGAAAGTTCCTCTGTCCTGTACCCTTCTTGTACAGTTGAATGTACCTCTGTCCTGTACCCGTCTTGTACAGTTGAATGTTCCTCTGTCCTGTACCCGTCTTGTACAGTTGAATGTACCTGTCCTGTACCCGTCTTGTACAGTTGAATGTTCCTCTCTCCTGTACCCGTCTTGTACAGTTGAATGTACCTGTCCTGTACCCGTCTTGTACAGTTGAATGTTCCTCTGTCCTGTACCCGTCTTGTACAGTTGAATGTTCCTCTGTCCTGTACCTGTCTTGTACAGTTGAATGTACCTCTGTCCTGTACCCTTCTTGTACAGTTGAAAGTTCCTCTGTCCTGTACCCTTCTTGTACAGTTGAAAGTTCCTCTGTCCTGTACCCTTCTTGTACAGTTGAATGTACCTCTGTCCTGTACCCGTCTTGTACAGTTGAATGTTCCTCTGTCCTGTACCCGTCTTGTACAGTTGAATGTTCCTCTGTCCTGTACCCTTCTTGTACAGTTGAATGTTCCTCTGTCCTGTACCCTTCTTGTACAGTTGAATGTACCTCTGTCCTGTACCCTTCTTGTACAGTTGAATGTTCCTCTGTCCTGTACCCGTCTTGTACAGTTGAATGTACCTGTCCTGTACCCTTCTTGTACAGTTGAATGTTCCTCTCTCCTGTACCCGTCTTGTACAGTTGAATGTACCTGTCCTGTACCTGTCTTGTACAGTTGAATGTTCCTCTGTCCTGTACCTGTCTTGTACAGTTGAATGTTCCTCTCTCCTGTACCCTTCTTGTACAGTTGAATGTTCCTGTCCTGTACCTGTCTTGTACAGTTGAATGTTCCTCTGTCCTGTACCCGTCTTGTACAGTTGAATGTACCTCTGTCCTGTACCCGTCTTGTACAGTTGAATGTTCCTCTGCCCTGTACCCGTCTTGTACAGTTGAATGTTCCTCTCTCCTGTACCCGTCTTGTACAGTTGAATGTTCCTCTGTCCTGTACCCGTCTTGTACAGTTGAATGTTCCTCTGTCCTGTACCCGTCTTGTACAGTTGAATGTTCCTCTCTCCTGTACCTGTCTTGTACAGTTGAATGTACCTCTGTCCTGTACCCTTCTTGTACAGTTGAATGTTCCTCTTCCTTTCTTGTACAGTTGAATGTACCTCTGTCCTGTACCCTTCTTGTACAGTTGAATGTTCCTCTTCCTTTCTTGTACAGTTGAATGTACCTCTGTCCTGTACCCTTCTTGTACAGTTGAATGTACCTCTGTCCTGTACCCTTCTTGTACAGTTGAATGTTCCTCTGTCCTGTACCCTTCTTGTACAGTTGAATGTTCCTCTGTCCTGTACCCTTCTTGTACAGTTGAATGTTCCTCTTCCTTTCTTGTACAGTTGAATGTACCTCTGTCCTGTACCCTTCTTGTACAGTTGAATGTACCTCTGTCCTGTACCCTTCTTGTACAGTTGAATGTTCCTCTTCCTTTCTTGTTCAGTTGAATGTTCCTCTGTCCTGTACCCTTCTTGTACAGTTGAATGTTCCTTTGCCTTTCTTGTAGAGTTGAATGTACCTCTGTCCATTGGTACTGTTCTTGACATTTGAAAACTATAGTTCGTGGATTTGTTTTTATGATAAAGTTTGTTATTGTAGACTATAACAGTGAACTAGCCATGATAAGCAAGAATGGTTACAGAAGGGAACAATGTTAAAGCTCCTTGGTTATGATTATTTTGCGGATTTATTTAATCCAACTGATCTTACTCTCAGCTTCAGCTGTTTTCTGTGTCCCATTGAGCTGCTGGAGATTGCATGTGCTTGCCCTTCATTGACAGACCCGTGACATGGCCCGCTATGAGGAAGCTGCTGTTTCATACAGCGTTATATTGCCACCTGGAATGCAGCTGTTGACTTGTCCAAAGGGAGCTTTTTATTTGGAAGTTTATTGACATTGTGCAAGTTGAGACAAACTTTGCACACAACAAAAACGTTGTTGAGTATTTGCTGGGTTAATGTTGATAAGCTGTCAGTTGTGATCTTATATTAGAGCTGTCTATTGATCATGCGTTGATGTACGGATGAGAACATCCTCAATTATCCAGTGCTTGTTATCTTTTCTTATGATAAATACACTTCAGAAACAAATCTCTGGTGGCGAATGGGGCCATGGTATTTATCATAACAGAATGCAGGTATTATACCCTGGATTATCGAGGATGGGTTGTTCTGTAGAGTTGTAGAATACACAGTGTCGTATTTCAATAGAATGGAAAGTTATGGAAAGATGACATCATGACAAGTCTATTAAAGGGACACTACTCTAAATCTCCATGTTCAAAGAAAGTTTGTAAATGTCATTTTAGTTTACTTTAATTGTAATCATAGTAATTATCTTTTTTACCAGGATACAATTATTTTTGAACTAGTGATTTCCTGTTTTGACTATATTAAATGTTCATTTGAATGAGAGAAAAATAACTTAAGGTTTTTTATCCATGTGGTACAAAAAGCAAAGTGAACCGCAATTCTTGTGGCGATTTGTTTCTGTTTCAGACATCTGAATTTCAACATCTGTGGTGATGATTTTGAGACTAAGACAATCCACAGAAATAAGACCCCACGGGTAAGATTTTAAGTGTTCATTGCACATGTCAGCGATACACGTAGGCCATGTGCAGTCTGCTGTGCAGAGTTGTGTCCCTTAGCCCTGCCTGATTATGATACTAAGACCATCAGCGCCATACTCTTGGGTTTCATCATGGCGGTGAAGGCCATTAAGCTGCTCACTGGTGTTGCTTCCCGCCTCTGTGGTGCAGTGGATAGAACCTTTGCACGGGGAAGAGGGGAAGGCCATTGGTTCAATCCCCAGCTGCGTCATACCAAAAGACGTTAAGAGAGGGTACTTTTTGTTACCCTGTCTGGCATTTAGCATTAAGGGGAGAGATTCAGGACTGGCTGGCTCAGAGTCAGTAAGAGGTATCTGAGTGGGCTATCAATGTTAAACTGTGGCATGGTATCTCAGTGTGCAAGCACTACCTCACCTCACCTCACCTCACCTCACCTCACCTCACCTCACCTCGGTGACTGGGGCATAAAGCAACATTCATTCACTCCCCCGCTATCCAAATACCATTGCAGTATGGACTGTTGACATTTGACAGGCCACTTTGACGTACCTGCGCACCCACCATTCATGACAAACAGGACCTTTACATGTCTGCCAATTTCTAGAAACATGACGTACGAATACTGAATGACTCAATCTGAGATTTACGTGACAAGATCTGGTACTCACAGGAATGCTGGATGCTGTGCCCTGTTCCTATGTGTACACAGTGACTCACCCAGGTAACCTGGGATCAGGCAGATACCTAATCTAGATACTGTGCAGTGCCTCTTTAGGCTACACACATGACTGTCCTGGACCTGTGAAGATCCGGGGTAGAATTGGTCTTCAGCAACCCATGCTTGCTGTAAAAGACGACTATGCTTGTCGTAAGAGGTGACTGACGGCATCGGGTGGTCAGACTCGCTGACTTGGTTGATGCATGTCACCGTATCCCAATTGTGTGGATTGATGCTCATGATATCAATCACTGGATTGTCTGGTCCAGACTCGATTATTTATGATTGCTGAGTGCGGCGTTAATCAACAAACAAACAAACAAACAACATGACTGCCCCCATGAGGATTCCAGGGTAGAATTGATCCTCTGCAAACTATGCTGGCAGTAAGAGGCAGTCGTCAAATGGCAGGAATATTGCTGAGCGAGATATTAAACAACAATCAAACAAACACAAGACCCAAAACTGATCATATTTATAGGGAAGGATCTATTGTACCCAGAATATTTTGAAAAATGCAGTTTGTAAACAAATATGTCCACAAGATGTCAAAAACGCTTTTCTTTACCTGAGCACCAGGAATAATGTTGAGTGTGGGTGTATATATTTCCATATAAAATAATCTTTTCTCACTGACAACAATGTGGAGTAAAATGGGGTACAGGGTGTTTTCAGTAGATGCCAGTGGTATCAGACATATGTAAAGATGAGATCAATGTCAAGTTGAGGCTATATGTAAATTTAGAATGAATGGGATGTATGCCAGTCCCAGATTCTGCGATCATGGTAAGATTTGCAGAAAATGTCACTTACTGCAGAATTGCAGAAAAATCACAGAATTTGCAGGGGGTTTTATCAACCAGAACACTCATTTTCGTTATTTGTAAGTTTTCAAACAAATTTTGCACTCTAATGATGTCCAATCATTTAAACATTTCAAAAACATGAAATATGAATCCACCATTAAAATAAAATTTGAAATATTCTCACTTTTAAAGGTTCTTTGGTATTACGACTACAGAAATTAAGTTTACATCTGACCATGAATTAATATCAGACACTATGCTTATATATTTTCCTAAATGCAAGATATAAAAAAAAAATGAAGAAAAAAAAGGGTTTGTATTAATGTTTACGGGGGAATGGGGATGCTTTTGCAGAATTGTGTAATTTTTTCCCTTAGTATTTGTGAACATTCATGATACTGCCTTGTGTTCACTTCAACTGTTCTGTTTGTCTATTACATGACATGCACGTCTCTACACCACTATTCCCATTAAGGGGGGGATGTAGCCTAGTGGTGAAAGCGTTCACTCGTCACACAGAAGGCCCAGGTTCTATACCCCTCATGGGTACAATGTGTGAAGCCCATTTCTGATGTCCCTGGCGTGATATTGCTGAAATACTGCTAAAAGTGGCATAAAACCGTACTCACTCACTATGCCCCTTGTCTGACTCAAATCCCCCACATGGGTACAATTTGTGAAGCCCATTTCTGATGTCCCTGCTGTGATATTGCTGGAAAATTGCTAAGAGCTGCCTAAAACCAGCCTAAAACCATTCTCACAACAAAATCCCACTCCATGCTTCCCTCCCATGCTTCCCTCGCAGAAGAGGTAGATTTTATAGCACTTCATTCAGTTTAGTAAGGGTAATGTGCACATCTGTTACATGCAGTTATCTCCCATGAAACACTGCTGTGCGACCGGGCAATATTAACATTGACAGTGATGGCCAAGTCTTCCTCTGTGGCTGCTCAGTCAGTGGTACTGTGTACATGTTTTATTCTAACGGATGTTCTAAGATTGCGGACCTGTGTGCCTGTGTGCCTGTGTAGTTACACGGTGCAAGAGAGCGCTATTTTCAAAGTGTTGTTGCCGTCCTGGTAGAAAGTAGATAAACCTACTGTGTTTTGAAATTTGATGTAGTTCCACTGTAGAGTAGATACCTCTTTATTATAATTTGGAACCTCTTTATTATGATTTGATACCTCAAATTGATGAAAGTGACACATACTGTTGATTATTTATGCTTGTGGGGCGGTCGGGTAGCCTGGTGGTTAAAGCGTTCGCTCGTCACGCCGAAGTCTCGGGTTCGATTCCCGACATGGGTTCAATGTGTGAAGCCCATTTCTGGTGTCCCCCGCCGTGATATTGCTGGAATATTGCTAAAAGCGGCGTAAAATCAAACTCACTCATTCACTATTTATGCTTGTATATGAAGTCTTCTTCAAAGAATACAACTTATAGACCTTCCCTTTTAAAATGGGGCGGTGGATAACCTGGTGGTTAAAAGCGCTAGCTCATCACACAGAAGGTTCTATTCCTCACATAGGTACAATGTGTGAAGCTCATAAGTCATTTTTGGTGTTCCCCGCCATGATATTGCTGGAATATTGCTGAAAACAGCGTAAATCCCAACTCTCTCACTCAGTTCTTTTATACCTTTCCGATATTGTTTTTATGTTGTTTCAGACATCGCGGAGTGTGTTGAGAAAGTTAAACATTATACATTGAAGGCAGACATTTTGCAATCGGATGTGTTACTGTTTATTGCAGGACCCAATGTCGCACCGTATCATAGAGAAACGTCGGCGAGATCGGATGAACAACTGTTTGGCCGATCTCAGCAGGCTGATTCCTGCAAGTTATATGAAACAAGTGAGTACATATACATGACATTGATGGCGGGGGTCACTGGCCGATTGTTCAAGCTACTTTCTTTACAAAGTCCTGTACTTCAAGTTTGGAACATATGGCCATGGGTTTTTGAAAAAAACATTCTTGCCCCATGATTCCAGCTCAGTTTCTAACAAATTTATTAAAAATTAGTGTTAATATTCTGTCATCCCAAATTAACATCTATGTGCAACCCTCTCCTACACGTGAAGATTGTCAATACACAGTCACCACCCTTGCCATTGACTTACATGAGTCCTAACCATGGCAGTTGTCATGCAAATTGTATATGGTTAGTGTAATGGATTCAAGTCAAATATTTTGTTCTACAGTGAGATTAAAAAAAAAGTTTTTTTTGCTGTTTTAAAAGTATTTTTGTGAATGTTCATTGCAGGGTCAAGGTCGTATAGAGAAGACTGAGATAATTGAAATGGCAATTACACTGATCAATACACTCACAGAGAAGGTTGAGAAAGCAGGTAAGTTCAGACATGCTACCTGGATACAATGTACAGAACTTTCCAACTGTCCAACTTTACTAATTCTCTTTTCTTTCCGTACGAATAATTATTCCGACTTCATTCCGGATCCTAGACTTGTGCGAAATCGTATGACAAAGATTTATTTTCTATAATACTAATACCAAATGAGGGCCTAAGTGGTCTGTTGCATAGAACGTCTGCCTGAGAAATTAAATTGGGCCCAGTTATACCATCATCTTTATGAATGTTCAAAACGTATTTCAGAGAGTTCCAAAGGACTTCCAGACCAGTCTCAAACCCTGAGCCACTGCTGTGTGTCTCAGCTGTCGCTGGGCTATCGGGAATGTAAAGACGAGGTGATGCGCTACCTCGTGGAGGGCGAAGGGATGTGCGCGAGTGACAGCTTCTGTGACCGGGTAATGGGTCACCTGACGTCTGCAGGGGAGAAGCTTCTTGCATCAGGTACAACATTTACCAATGGCGCCTTTGGACAACCATCGGCTGTCCTTTGACCATGAAGTCACTGTTCACAGTTGCAGGGTATTACCCGATAAAATAATGCATCCAGTTCACATGAAAATTGGGGTTTGATGCATATAATTTGCACTTTTAGTACAGTGGGATGCAAACAATTGGCCGTGCAAAGTGGCATGCATGTTTAATTTTGCTGTAGATGTTGTGGACCTTACTTATGCCAGGATCTGTTAAATTTGTTTCAAATCCCAGTTTCACCTCAATGATCTTTATCCATTGTTTCTTGTATATTGTGATTTTGTATAGACTTATAAATTATTGTCAAAATCGTCATTGACGATCGTGCTATATTGACATGTCACTATATGTTTGTAATGCATACTTCTTGATATTTTTGGGTTTGTATTTATTTTGACAATTATTTTCATTTCCATAGTATCAAGAATTCCAGCAGATGAAAAACCTGAGATTAAGACTTCTGACATTCCCAGTAACTTCGCTGAGAGTCTCTTCAACCAACAGGCATCTGGTCAGTCCAGCCACAATGATCTACAGTTACGTAATCTCCTCACCTCCAGTGAACGAATGATGGATTCAAGTGATGGACTCCGAAACAGCCGGTCCGACACCTGTTCCCATATCAGTCTGTCATCCTTAGCTAAGCCATACTCCCGCGCAGATGGGCACTACTCCACAAATTCCAGTGACGGCACTTCCTTCACGGAATTCTTACGGCCAGACTCCGAGAAGGGTAGCTCAGGTAGCGGAGGGGGAGGACAAGGCAGCATCTATAAGTTCAAACACAACATTACGCAAAGATTCTCCCAGGAGAAGAACGTGAATCATCCGAGTGACACAAGCAGCTCCTGCAGCAGCTCCAGGGAAGATGCAGGCAAGCTGCAGAGGAGGAAGATCTCCAAGGGAAAAACCCGAAGCCAGGGATCACGTATTTCCCCCTACCCCAGCTCTAGCGAATTGAGTTCCGGAAATACCTCCAATGGTACAAGCTCCTACCATGGTGATGTGTCTGCTGTTAGAAGTGACTCTAGCAACAGTCCACCTGACCAAGGACTGAATGTACAGTCTTCATCAAACGTTCCACTCCCTGGGTTTGTTCTGCATCCAGCCGGAACACACTATTTCCCTATATCTATCCACCCAACTAGTATCCCAGAGTGCTTCCGACAGTCCAAGTCGTCGGCGGCAGGAATGGGACTGTTCCATCCGATATCTATACCTGTTCAGTTTTTCGGACCATATATAGCCATGGGTGATGATCGCAGCATAGACAACTCAATTCAGTCGGGAAGAACGTGGGAACCCACCCAGCTTCCTTTAACCTACGCAAAGGTCCCTGGCCATATCAGTGGAAATGGTGTATTGTGATTTTGAGCGCAAGGAACTCAATGTGTGTGAAAAGATTATGTAAATAAGAGACAAGACAATCTCTGTCAGCTTCTGTTATATCATCAACATTGTAATCCGAGATATTCAGGGAGCTGCAGCATGTCATCCTGCATTCCCAGCATGCACTTCAAGTGGTCATTGACTTGTCGCCGGAACAAAAGTACATGGAGTTCTCCATAGTGCAACATAAGCAGTTGTGATCATTTTATATTAGTTATGTCTATGTTAAACATACATAAATTCCTTATGTAATTAACTGGTACTGAGGTACTAAGCATAGTATGAGGATGATATCGTTCATTACCCCTTGTGGTCAAGGGGTGCATGGGGGGCCCAGTCGTCCAAATCGCCGCGATTCACTGTGCAGAGTTGCATCCCTTTGGCAGGCCAGGAACCTATGATTGTGGGTTCGAATCCCGGTTCGCCCTGATTATGTTTCTAGATTTGTCAGCACCATACCCGTGCTTGTGGGTTTCACCAAAGTGGTAAACGTCCGAGACCTGCATCACTTCGGGCTTTCTTCCCGCATTAAGCTGATATAACTGGAATAATGTTAAAAGTGGCGTTAAACCCAACTCACTCACTCACTTGTTGTCATGGCCATTACCCATTATTTCTTAATCCTTTTGAGCTCCCCTTTAGAAACAGGCAGCAATCAACACTGCTGTCCTGAAAAAAAACACAATTTGTCAACAATCTTCAGCTATGACGTCATTTCTAGTGTGACGTCATTCTGACCCTATGTCACAATAAGATTTGAAAGATGTCAACAATACTGAAACAATACACTGGTACACGAGAAGTTATATTTGCGCTAGCACACGTATGATGTTTAAGAACTTGTTTATTTCTAACTCAGTGGGTAATAAATGGTATAGATGCAGGAAGTAAGATACTAAATCCATATGTCACAGGCGTTGTTCATAGTTGACCTCGGTTTATTCGTTTTGATTGGATAACTGTGACCTCTGTCCCATAGGAATTACTTTTTTTCATTTACAAAACAATCATGAGACATCATTCACAACTGCAAGGCAGAAATGAAGGAATCACATGAAATCGAGAGACATTTACAAACACTTTGTTAAACCAAACACGATAGTCACACTCATCAAATTTGCTTTAAAATGCATGGAGCTACTACAGACATTATATAATCGAGTTATATCCATTTGCAATGGATGATTACGGATAGATTGAGGCTATGAGCGTGACGCACCCCACTTTTGCAACTTTCAGTTTGATTTAATGTGAAAGGTTAAGCATGGTGAAATGAAGTCAGTTTAAGCTATCTGGACAGAAAACTTGACTTACGTTTGATGTTGTGGTTGTGCCTTCAGTGAAAACTCTGTGGAATTGAATTACCATAAGGTGAAGAAATTCTATAAAAAAATCTTAAGCGTTAGTGATGTCATATTCTCACGTTCAAGCATAGAAATGTCAACAATGCCCATATTTGGGCATATATTAATATTCATGAGCAACCAGATTTGCAACTGGGTTCAGTTTGGTCTGTTTACGATCAAAACTTGTTACGTATTTCACAAATTGTTGATAAATTACGAGACAAATGACATCCTCAATGAAATGTAATTGTTAGCTCAAATACTGTTCATGTCTTCTTCGGGGGCACGGGTGGCCCAGTCGTCTAATGTGCCGCAATTCGCTTTGCTGAGTTGTGTCCCTTGGGCACACCAGAAACCTATAATTGTGGGTTTGAATCCCGATTCGCCCCAATCAGAGGCTTTTGAGATTAAAGTCTGTACAACAATTGATACAAGACAAAAAGGCACAAAGGGCGTGGAGAACCATGCAAATATTGCTGGAGTTTTTAGGCATACACATGCATCCTGGCATAATTTTTCTTTGCTTTTATGTACATAATATGTTTCGAAATCACTGAATGATATGTGTGAGTTTTATCAGGAATTACTTGTTCAAGTTGTAATACAAACTAGTCATATCAGAAACAATATGGCAGCTGTGTAGTAGCAGTATGTGATGGTGCAGGAATACCGCTGAGAGGTTGCCCTGTTGCCCTGTTGCAGTGGCTGTTAGCTGATGGGTAGATTGGAACAGTAGGGACTTGCGAAATACAGACATGGCTCTATAAGAGCTGAACATTTAGTTCAGGGAATTGAATAACACTTTCATAATAGACCAGACCTATGTTTAACTAATTTTGATCTATGTTCAGTGGACAGTAGAAGCTTAGGATTACTATGTTATCACAGGGCGGTGGGGTAGCCTAGTGGTGAAAGCGTTTGCTCGTCACGCCAAAGACCCGGGTTCGATTCCTCACATGGGTACAATGTGCGAAGCCCATTTCTGGTGTCCTCCGCTGTGATATTGCTGGAATATTGCTAAAAGCAGCGTAAAACCATACTCACTCACAAACTCAATGACAATGTTATCACGTTGGTATAAATGTTGTATCATCAAAGGTGAATAGGTGGTCATGTGACAGGGCTAAAAGGTCAAGGTTAATGTTGAAACATCAAGGAACATGGTTGTGAGGATGAGTCCTCACATTAAGCTAAATTGTTCTCTCAATATCCGATGATACTACTTGCTCTTGATATGGATTTTTTTTCTTAGAAATGGCTGACCGTTCATCCTCATGACTCAATACTTGTTGAGGTCGTGTATCGACAAAGTCCCGAGGTTAAGACTAGCTGTGAAAGGGTTGCTGGTCTAGGTTTACGTAAGAGTGTTATTTTGTTGTATCCCTGCAGTTCATGGGATGGAGTTTGTGATAAGCAAAAGCTCTGTGAAGCAAGAGAAGATTCTTGAACATATGTTTCCCCACCTGATTTTCATTAATCTTAAAATTGTTGGTTTTTGTGATAATTTGTGATAATTTTAATACAACCTTGTTTGAACCCCATGGCTGTGATTATCAAGCTGTTTGAGCAGGGTCCTGTTCACGGAGAAATGTTAGTTCTTGACCTGACAGATGATGTATAGAGATAGTTATCTTGCCACTACTGCTAGAAATTGTCGGAAGTTTTCTAGTAAAATTTGTCCCCAGCTGTGCACATGCCCATGTTTCTATGCTACAGCCCATCTGATATCACTTCGATAGTAAGGTAACAACAGCCTCAGGAAGTAGCGGTAATCAATGAAAACAAAATATCAATGCAGGGCTGTTTGAGTTGGGTTTCTAAAGATTGTTATAGAATTGTCCACTGACAATGGACATGCAATATTCTCCTTGTCAAGCTGTGTTCATTACCTGTGACCTATTCAACACAGCAATGTCAGTGCTACAGCTATTGTTAGTGTGTTTGTTAGAGTATTGGAGTTACTCTGGTTGGCTAAATTGGGGATAGTGATCTCCAATCTCTGGTGGGATAAACTTACGAGTGTTTAACCTCTCATTCAACTTGCAGGTTCTGTTTCCGAGTTTAACTCTGTTACTTGAATATATTTGTTATAGAAATTGTTATGTTTTTAAAAAACTGTTGTGTTATATATTTCGTTTTTAATGTGCATGTTATTTATTATGAATTACAAAGTTTGGAATTGTTAATGTCAGATTAACATAGGATTGGTGCTTGATGAAAAAAGAACTGAAACTATTGGTAAGGAATTGAATGTGATGGTGTCATGCTGTTACAGGAATTTATCTTTAATTCGGATTCATGTGTGGTGTATCATCTGTTCATGGTTTCACATCTTACAGACAACATGTGAACAACATTCCATTTTTAGCTCACCTGGACCAAAGGTCAAGTGAGATTCTGCCTGCTTGTTAATAGTCCGTTGTTGTATACATGTATGGACAGTGGACATCTCCTTAAAAGGCCTGGACTGCTAAATATGAAAATTAGTATGTGCATTCCCACAAGTGATGACTCAAGTGCAGATGCTGTTGTTTTGTTGTTGCACAATTAGCTCTTACATTCGAATAGATTTAATAAGACCTTTGTTGTTTGGTTCACTGATGATGACAATGAGGAGGGCACCGCATTCACTGTGACCCTTATCCTACAAGGATCTTATCTTAAGTATCAATATCAAGTTAGTCAACTGTCAATGTAGATGTATATCTCCAACTGTAAGTGTAAATGTACCAGGTGAGCTACGGTGCTTGGGCACTGTAACTTAACAAATCAAATTGTAACATGGAATTTGTATGTGAGCCTTTTCTGCAGGGACTTAAAATAATGTGCTCGATGAAGTAATGTTTTAATGAGGTTTTATTATGAAAATAATCTATCAAACAATATTTACCTTGTACAAAGATGAGTTTGATTTTTATTTTGTTTTGAAAGTATCGCGACGGCTAACAGTATATATATATATATACTTGGCAGTGTCTGTTCTAAGAGGCGACTAATGGATCGGTTGGCCAGTCTTGGGGACTTGGTTGATGCATGCCATCGTTTGGCAATTATGTGGATCGATGCTCATGATGTCAATCACTGGATTGTCTGATCACGACCCGGGCACATGTATATACAAACTACTTTCATTTAGCTGGAATATTGCTGAGTGTGTAATTAAACTACAAAGAAAACTAAGTTCTTACAAAGATTGATTGAAAATCAAGCCACAGTTTGATTATTTCACAGAAAGAATAGGACAGAAACAGTGCCTTCACTTTCCTCCATGTGCAGGATAGCAGGTCATTGCGTGCACTCATTCAAAATGCGACTATTGGTAAGCTGAAACACAAAGTCTTAGAAAGACCTTCTTTGGAAGTGGCACCTTCTCAATTTATTTTCAAAGATTAAGCCTTTTTAATATCTTTAATTGAATTAGATTGTAATTGGTTTTTGATGATGTACATATGATCAAGAATTAAAAATGTACTATTTTTAACCTTAAGTTGTATAACAGCTATTGTCATGAAGTGATATATGAAAACAGAGCTGTATATTTTCAGAATGAAATATTGTTGTACATAATATAAATAATGATGATGTATGTTATTGGCAGTTGTTTTTTGTTAGATGTTGACGTGAATGGAAGGAAATGCAGCTATCATTTACTGTATTCGATGTAATAAGTGCCTCGCTCCAATAAGCGCCCACGGCGAAATTTGCTAATATATTGGCTAGTGAACAATCTCAATTAGCACCCCTTCCTATTGATCAATGAACACAAGACTTATTTATTCATGTATAATACGCACTCGTGTGTTATATGCAACCATTTATGGGCAATTAAATCCTGGAAAAATATATCTGTCGTATATAAACATTTCAGGCTGTCAGCATTAACCACGAAATTTACAATCTTTCAACTCTGTCTTTTTGCACCAAAACAATATTCTAATAAGAGCCCCCTATTTCTAATTTTGAGAGCGTCCTGGGTGCTTATTACGTCAAATACGGTATTTAGTATCCACTTTGTCTGAGACTCTTCTTGTCTGTTTTGGAGTGTCCTATATTAAATCAGATGTCCCGTATGATAAAATCATTTGCATAATTCATACTTTTTCAACTTGTTGTTCCGTTCTGGGTTTTTACTCGGTTTAATGAGGAACTGAATTAGCCATAATTGTTATGTTTCATTACTACACAAAGAAATCACTCCCGGTGTTGGTGAAATACTTTGGATATATTAAGGCCAGATTAAGTGTGATGTCTATGGTCATTTATTTTATTGCACCTGAATTCTCAAATTAAGGTTATATTAAACTAATAATAGGAATAGTTGCTAGTACTCTCCTTCAAATTGAACTTGTTTTTTAACATTACAAAATTTAGGCTGACTTATCTGAAAGACCATCTTCAATTTTTCCAAAACATGTTTGTATTCATATGGCTCAAAGTCTTATTAAATTCCTCAAGTCAACTGGTATAAAATATAAATGAAGTATTTTCATACATTATGAGATATTTTATTTGATAGGAAATCTGTACTTTTTAGGCTTGATTTTACTGTAGAATTTAAATAACACCTTTAGTTTGTTGATGCAGACATCATGTGGAAAATTGCCGAGAGTCATGCGATAAATCTACCTCTGTACAAAAGAAGCTAAAGTGATTGAGAAAAATTATTTTTCAAAAATGCATAAGATTTGAACAGCATCAACACAAGGTTGTGATGTGTGCATTGGCTGCATCGAATGGATGAATCGTTGTTTGTGTGTATATAGATTTATCATCCCAAACTGGCTTCCACAGGAGATAGCGCTTGGGTAAGAGCAAGCGATATCTCCTTGGAAATATTGTTACAATGAAATTACATCACAAGTGTTTTCATACTGCATTGGGCGAGAGAGTCATGAATGTAGAACCCTCTTATACATGCTCGGGACGCTCCTGTCATTATATTACATACTGTTACAGATATTATGTTGTTAGGATTTTGTTGTTTGTTCAGCTGACCTCCAGATCACTGTGCATAATTTTATGTGATAAAATACAGATGATATTTCAATGTTTTTTCTTGTCTGTTCTTGAGTGTTAGGACATGTGACCGTGTCACTCCACGCTGTTGGAGAGCAATGACATGTGATGTCACCAAATGCTTTTGTGCAGAAAACAGTGTCACTCAATTGTTTGGGGCAGTAATGACATGTGACAGTCACTCCACGCTGTTCCAGAGCAATGACATGTGATGTCACCAAATGCTCATGGGCAGAAAACAGTGTCACTCAATTGTTTTGGGCAGTAATGACATGTGACAGTGTCACTCCACGCTGTTGGAGCGCAATGACATGTGATGTCACCAAATGCTCATGGGCAGAAAACAGTGTCACTCAAATGTTTGGGGCAGCAATGACATGTGACAGTGTCACTCCACGCTGTTGGAGAGCAATGACATGTGACATCACCAAATGCTGTTGTGCAGAAAACAGTGTCACCAAATTTTGGGCAGTAATGACATGTGACAGTGTCACTCCACGCTGTTGGAAAGCAATGACATGTGACCGTGTCACCCCATGCTGTTGAGTAGAAAACAGTGTCTCCAAATTTGGGGCAGTAATGACATGTATAAGTGTGACTCCACGCTGTTGGACAGTAAACCAAGAGATTAGGGAAAGATCATATGCAACATCAATTGATCTTGAGACAAGATAAAGAACAGATTTCATGTTTCAGTTTGAAAGGTTTATTTTTTTACACTGAGGAGAATATATTTCTTCTTGAACAACACAAATATGTACACAGAAATGAATGGCAGGTATTTATTAAGGCTTGCATGTATCCTAGGTGCTGAATGTTGATGATGCTTCAGTCAACCCATTCTTCCTGAAACAGGCAAACACATATTTTAAGAACCCAAGACTCCTTATACATTATGAATTAGTGAGTGACTGAGTTGGGTTTAACGCCACTTTTAACATTATTCCAGTTATATCACGGCGTGTCAGCTTAATGTGGGAGAAAAGCCCGAAGTGATGCAGGTCTCAGACATTTACCACTTCGGTAAAACCCACGAACACGGGTATGGTGCTGACACACCTAGAAACATAATCGGGATGAACCGGGATTCGAACCCACAATCATAGGTTCCTGGTGTGCCAAAGGGAGGCAACTCTGCATGGTGAATCGCGGCACCTTAGACGACTGGGCCACCTGTGCCCCCACATTATGAATTACATTTGATGCATGTGAGATGATAGTCAATAACAGGGGAACAAACAGAACAATGTTTCTTCAACCACGACAAAGTAATTCAGGCTAGTCCACATGTTCATTGCATTTGTTTAAATAAAGTGCTCTTCTAAGAAATCATACACACAGGAAGTAACTAATTAATGGTCAAAAGCCTTAGCAACAATCCACACCTCACAGGGATGGAAATTGATGGAGAAATTCTACTAGCCCTAACAGTGATAACATATAGGAATATCCCCCAAGATATGGCTGATGAAAAAATATGTTTTTTTAAAATTTAATGATTAACAAGTGACATTGTATTAAAGGGTCAAGTTCAGTGACTTTTTTCAATAAAATAATGTGTATTTAAATAAAGTCATACCTTCCTCCTCATTTTTTAGAATTTTTTTTTTTAATTATGGAGACTAAATCTACCTCAAACTATCTTTGATTTGTGTTGGTTGTATATGTACAATCCTATTTTTAAATATGCAAAAAGACTCTCAGTCTCTGATGGCATCAAACTATATTCTGAATATCAAAGGACTTGTAAACACTGAACAGAGCAACTTGGTTTGGGTGAAAACAAAACAATTCAACAAGAATGATATGTTACAAGCACTTACGCTTCGTTGACAAACACATCAAAAGCGATCCTGTCTATATCAGCACCAGCTGGCTGATCGTCATACTTTTTCACACCAAGAGTTGTAAGAGCTGAAAAAGATTTGTGATATCTTTTAATAATATGAAGTCACATATGCACAGAAAATTTAATTTGTGCATTCTTTATGTAAAATACGAAATATTTTCAACTGCAGCGGTTCAGGGTTCACTTGCACAAAATGATGTTAATCTAACAAATGACCCGTTCTCCTGTTAAATAATACTAATATTCATTGTATACATATATATAGTCTCTGGTAAAGGTAGACTCTTTAAAAAAAGTAAAGAAACCAACTATATTTGAAGATAATACATGTACATCTTACTGTAAAAATATTTAACAAAATGGTCTGAAAAAACCCCAGCATGTAATTTTTCAGTTTTCAACAAATTTCTGCCAAATAAGGTAACAAATAATGGGCTACACACATTTGTCTGACAAATGGGGTCTTTCCCCCATTTATACTTCAAAGACAATAAGCTTAATAAAAACTACACTGGTTTAGTTTCTTACTTGTTGCCATAATCAAACCATGAGCTTAAAATATTCAAAAGAGGGTTATCACCAATCATCAATACTTCATGGTTTGAAATACACTGTATTCCTCTATCACCCGTCAATACATATACAACAGCATTGCAGTAAAGTCCTTATCTTTAACCAACAAATCAAGTCATGGCTTGCTTCAAGCCAGAGGTAACCAGTGAGTGCTCAGACCAATAATTCTTGTGCAACATGTCCCATAGGCTGGTAGCCATCTACTCCACACATAACTTCAATATCAGGCAATGGTGGGATTAGCGTCACCTTCCCGAGGCAAGGGAGTTAACAGACTATAAAAGTCCAGCTTCCACCATTGTCAAACTAGGCTGGAAGTTTGGAGTTGTATTTTGGCTGGACTACTGAGTCTATGCATAGTCCAATCAAAATCGTGTAACGAAATCAACATCCGGTTCATAAACTATTGTGCAGATTTGGGTAGAAGCATGTGTACTGTCGACAGATATTTTCCAAATCTCTTCATGTCTTTAATCAAGACCCCCTCTGTGGTTTAGTGGTAGACCTTCTGGGGTTTGTAATAGCCATCGGTAGCGCAACGATCGAACCACGAAATTCCAGCCTAGTTCAGCAAGGGTTGAATCTGCACTTATAGTCTGTTAACTCCCTTGACTTGGAAAGATGGATTAGTGTTAAGTTCATGCATGGAGTAGGACTCTGTGAGTTACACAGTCAAATTTCTCTACCTGACTAAAAGTCGACATGTGTCACTATCGTACCACATATGAGCCTTAAATAATAAATGAATGTTGTGTATACAAGCCTGTGGTGTATTGACAATGGTTATCACCAGTACAGTACATCCACATGTATATCTAACTATGATCATTCAGCACAGTAACCATAGTAACTTACCTTCATTGTATTGCTGTAGGGTAATGTAGCCCCTGTTTGTGGGATCTAGCATTCCAAACACAGAGTGAATGTTTGAGTCGTCAAACAGACTTGGGATGTCTAACTTTGTGCTCCGACACTTGTGAAGCTTCTCCAGTGTACTGATGAGGAATTTTTTCGGATCATCTGCAATAAGAAGAATAAAAATGTGTAAAATATTTCCTGAATACTCAGTGCATAATACCTAATCACATGCTATGTGATTCAAAAATCTCAAAACAATGAAATTATTAGCCACCTGGCAACTGATACAATTTTTCTTGAGTAAAAAACTTTATCTTAAAAACAAGACATAGGTTCTAACCCTCATGAATCGTGATAATCATGGCAGTCTGAAATTGATGATGTCTGAAGATATATAGTTATTATTTTATTTTTTATTTTACCAATTATATATATATATTATGGAATGGAAAGAATGAAATTTACCTTAATAATCCACCATTTTGAATTTGTTTTCCCTGTTATTATTCTAATGTCCACTAGACTCTAATGGTAATGCATTTTACTAAATATGTAGTCATTTTGGTTAGGAGCACGATACAAATGCAAGCATTGTAATTTTTTCTGTTTATTTTGAGATCTATAAAGTGAGCCACCTCCTAAAGATGCTTGTGACGGTTCCTCTGACCTGCTGACTGGTCACCATCAATATCAATGTTTACATCACAAAAGTATAGAATACCAACAGTGAAGGTGTTTCAAGTAAGGATCGTAATTATATTTACCAGGTCTGCTGTATATCAGTTGGGATGTTAAATTGTTAAAAAGGTCAATAACTCTATGTTTATCCAGGTATTCATGAGCGTCCAGTTGTCTAGGTCCTTCCTCGGCTGCCATTTTGTCACAAATGAATTTGTTATGGCAACGCAAACTGGTCCTCAAATAGCTATGCGGAACTTGCAATTGCGCAGTCAGCTACTTAAACTGGCGCCAGAGAAGGTTCGCGCAGCAAACTTAGTGTGTTTAATTAAACGAAAACGGATAGACAGGAGCCCAGTCTATCAGCTTTTGGCCTGCGATCATAAGTCAAATCCAGTACTTTGTAAAATAAATCATACGGTTCCTTTGGCCATTATAGTAAGCATTAACACTTGTAATGAAGAGAACTATTCCGAAATATAACACATAATAAACAATATTAATAAAAATGAAGATTTGTTTTCATCCGGGTCTTTTCAAAATGGCAGCGCCCATTTGACATGTTATCCTAATCAGGCGGGAGAGCACGAGTTGTTTACATGAATAAAAAAATTCGGAGAAAAGGATTGCACGTGCTTAAAATAAAGAATTAACACTTCCGGATACGGATACGCTATTGTCATCGGTTATGCGGCTTTACAGCTGCTGTGCATCGGGTTGAACTTGAAGACCAAAGGGAAGCAAATACAGTACGAAGTCAAGTCTCAAGACAAGCACCAGCTGATTACCTGTTCAGTGAAACATCTTCAAAGATCTAAGCGAGACATCTTAACATAATCGTCAACATGGCTATGTCAGATTGCATGTCGGATCAAGTGTTTGCGAACTCTCTGAAATCGTCACACAAAACCCTTTTTGTTCTAGATAGACATCCATATTTCAGTAAATCTAGTAAACAGCCAATTGAATACGATGTGATAACAAGGTCCAAAACACCAGGTATAATCCCAGCAGCTCCGATCACCAAGACGTTATGGACCTGCAGCGTGGAATGCATGATGGAATACATGCGAATTGTATTCGACATCTACCCAGTGAGAAAGTTGGTATGTACCCGGATTATCTGATAATTGTCAACAATGATCAGTTCCGCATGGAATTAGTTCCAACAACTATTGAAAGTGTATTGTGGAAAATAATTCTTTGTGAAAACTGTTTTTTTAATTATTATTCCCCTGCCCTTTAGAAAATTAGCACAAAGGAACAATTTCACTACAGGTACAGATAATCTTTGACAATATCACAAGGGGTCATTGAGTGTGCATAAGCTGCTCTCAATGATCTATTTCTACATGCTATGCCATTGAATAAGTCCGTCAATGTTGTGAGTTTTCAAAATTTGTTCAATAAATATATCAATAAAAATATATATGCGGCAACACATTTTACAGCAGGCACCAGTTTATGAAAACATTTGTATTTTCAATATATATATTTGTTTGAGTTTTAACTTAACTCATGTGGTGGATGAATGGATTGTAAAAGAAAACTAATGTGAATATTCTATTTTTTTATTCGGTTTTCATTACTATGGACAGGAATGCAGTTAATTAGGTATTTATTTACTGAAATTGCAGGCATGTTAACCTTGCCAGTCCAAACCATACATATATATACTGTGGGACTTCTTTTGCAATAAATCAATTACATTTGTAATGACAAGAATGAATACAAGGCCAGTTTATGAAAACATTTGTATTTTCAATATATATATTTGTTTGAGTTTTAACTTAACTCATGTGGATGAATGGATTGTAAAAGGGAACTAATGTGAATATTCTATTTTTTTATGTTAAAATAGACATGTGAGAGCTATACTGTTTATCAACCTTAAGTCATCATCAGCTGATAATCACAGGTGATGGGGCTGCGTAGTGTATACAAACCTGTGAATTATTACTATTATTTTTATTATTATTATTATTAGCGTACCTATGCTTACTCGTAGATTTGCAACTGCCAGGAAATATTTAATTCAGAGGTAGCATGCTGATGCCTTTGGCATGTTCATGGTACATGATTAGCATTATAACTGTTAATTGGTGTTAATTACATATTCAGTTAATTAACTGGCATGGTCAGGTTTATGTTTGTCATGTTTTGAAGGTTAACCTCACTGTATCTCCTGTCAGTATGTAGTGGTCAGTTCATATGTTTGCAACAAACTGTATCATGTGTATATAAAGCGTACATTATTACACATGTTGAATATGTACAGAATCTGATTGAAGTATTACTATTACATGTATTAGGCATGTATGGTCCAAATCATTATAAATAGGAAATTTTAATGATTGAATATGTTTTTGTTTTCAGATTCGCATTGTCACCGGAAATCATTCGCTAAATTCATGGTCTCAGAAAGAACAAAATTTACAGCAGGTAAAGTAGCTTTCAACACTCAAGGTTATGTAGATTAGGTTTTCCATTATGACATTTGATGCTGTAATATTTGGCGGCATGGGTGGCCTAGTTGTCTAATGTGGCGGGGTTTGCTGTGCAGTGTTATGTTCCTTAAGGCAAGCCGGACAGCTGTTATTGTGTATTTGAGTGTCAGACTCACCCTGATTATTCTAGCATGTCTAGGTTTGTCAATGTGTTTTCAGCACTGTAACTGTGCTCGTGAGTTTCATCAAGATGGTAGACATGTGTGACCTTCATCACTTTGGGCTTTCCTCCCACATCAATCTGATACACTGTGATGTTAAAAGATGGTACTTGTTGTTACCCTGTCTGGCGCTCAGCATTAAGGGGCTAAAACAAGGACTGGTCGGCCTGGAGTCAGTATACTGTGTCTGAGTGGGATATTCATGTTAAACTGCAGCATGGTATCTCAGTGAGCTAGCACTATAAATCAACATCAGTCCGGACTAGTACAAACAGCCACACACACACGTGCATGCACGTCGCTATATAAGTGCAATAATCTTGGACACCTCAACATTTTACAGTAAAGTCTTGTAGACCATAAAAAAATATTATTATGAGTTACTGGTAATAAGGAAGTATTATGCATGCTATAGATGTACAACATGGTTGAATGATGCTGCAACATCTGTGTTCCAGCTGATGATTGCTCTGGCTCATCTGGGCCCGCCGACAAGCCGCAACAAGTCGGAGGACGAGTACAGCGTGATGCATGGCTTGGCTCGGGCTGTTGAGGTCATGTGTGAACCAAGTGAAGCCCAGTCTGATCAAGTTGAAAATGGAGAGGTCGTGCACAACCATGGACGTATCATTTGCCTCACTTCATTTAAAAGGTATACCAGTAACCATGGTAACTTATGACATAGTGTTATTCTTTTCAACATGTGGAACTTGCCAAGACGTACAATATTTGCTGTAATAAGCATCTTGGGCGATTAGGAAATTGACCGAGGTGTGCATCTATTGAAACTATATATATTAGGTTAAATTTGTTTTCAGAGATTGAGCGGCATTGAACAAATTTGATTCTAAAGTCGATGGATCTATACCTATTTTGATGATAGTAACTGGGCAATACTACACCCCCTGGTGTGAAGATAACAGCATAAATTAAGACACTCTTGAAACAAGTTCAAACTTTTATTGTATTGGATGAAACTACACTATTTCGATTTAACAGTTTTATCCACCCACTGTGGATTATGTACAGTTAGTAATAGGGGGCTCTAATATAGAATATAATTTTGATGAGAGAAAAAAAGCAGAGTTGAACGATCGTAAATTTCGTAGTTTATGCTGACAGCCTAAAATGATACAAAAGAAACGTATATGAGTATCATACACAACAGATATATTTTCCAGAATTTAATTGCCCATAATTAAGGGTGCATATAAAATATGAGTGTGTATTATACACAAATGAATAAGTCCTGTATACATTGATCAATCCGAAGGATTGCTAATTGGGATTGTTAACTAGCCAATATATTAGCAAATATCGCCGTGGGTTTGAAGTTGCTTGTGAAGATGAAGTTGGTCCAAGGGAGATAACTCAGTGTCTGTTACCAGTGATGCTATGTTTGCCTTGAAAAGTAGAAACTAGGGCTGGGACGAGTCCATATTTACTACCCGGGTACCCACCCCCTATCATCCGACCCTACTCGGTTACCCACTGTTGGTCTGAGGAGATTTCTCAAAATGTCCGATTGGAAACATTTTTAGCAGAGCCCTGGCAAAACATATTTAGATACAAGTAATCAACAATCTGGTCATGCATACACTGAAGTTGAATTAAGTTTTATCTTTATTCAACCATGTACAAAATCAGGAGAAATGGGTGCATAGTCAGAAAGAAATGCGAACATTAGTGACTTGTAGTGTAACCATCATGACCATAGAGTTTTAAATAATGTTTGTCATTAAACAATATATCACATGACTAACCACGGGTCCGGTTAGTCCTGTGGGTACCCGGGTTCTACTCAGTACCCACCCGACCCGGGTACCAGAGTTACCTAGTAGAAACTCTTCCAAACTGGTACCAGGAACGCTGTAATGTAACTGAAATACTGTTCAAAGAGATTTTGAACCAAACTCACAACAAAGGAACCAATTTTATTGATGGTTGCATTATGCTTCAGCTACAGCTGATCTTCGTATTGTTTCACCTTGTACATGCGTGAATA
The DNA here is from genome assembly GCF_022045235.1 of Haliotis cracherodii. NCBI lineage: Eukaryota > Metazoa > Mollusca > Gastropoda > Lepetellida > Haliotidae > Haliotis > Haliotis cracherodii. Next base: position 33,433,948 of record NW_027266319.1, on the reverse strand, counting down.
CTAAGTATTGAAGCCGTTTTGTCTTATTGGTCCTGAGAGTGTTTATTGGCAGTTTGAAGTTGGATATGATTATGACAAGGAATATTATTGGGGACAACTTATTTAAGATACTTGCAAGGCGACTAAGCTTGTCGTAAGAGGTGACTATGCTTGTCATGAAAGGCGACTATGCTTGCTGTAAGAGGCGACTAACGGGATTAGGTGGTCAGACTCGCTGACTTGGTTGATGCATGTCATCGTATCCCCATTGCGTGGATCGATGTTCGTGATGTCAATCCCAGGATTGTCTGGTCCAGTCTCAATTATTTACAGACCGCCGTCATATAGCTAGAATATTGCTGAGTGCGGTGTAAAACAACAAACAACAAACAACAACAACAAAAGGTTCCAGGGAACTTGTCAAGACTGATGCCGTAATGTTTTTGTTTTGGAGTTACCCCCCTTTGTCCCTGTATATTCACTTCTACATCTGGCTCATGGTGGGGATAATGACACTGCTTTGTTGTCTATAATATTCCTTGTCATAATTTATTGGTCCTGTTATCATTGAAATACATGGCACATTTACCAACCTAAACATCCCTATGATTATATAGCTATTATGAATTATGGTAACCAGAATCTGGAATTTTGAATTCCCATTTTGAAATTTTTAGTGACTTGCTGTATACCTGCTACCAAATCTTACCATGTGACGACCATGTTGTGTTGATAAAGGGAGTTAACTGTGTATTGTGTTTTTGTGTGGCCAGCGATGCTCATGTCCGGATGCTGGAGGAGTGTGTTCTGGATGCTATCACTCAACACAACAAGCTGCAGGCGGACCAGGAAGGGTATGTATTTGTCAGTAATCTCCCATATTTGTAACACTATCGTACCTCCTAGTTTACATATGATGATGGTCATGGAGCTGTGAACGTTTCATACTATTGGTGCTACGTTTGTCATAACCATATATATCCGTGAAGATCCGGGGTAGAATAGGTCTTCAGCAACCCATGCTTGCCGTAAAAGGCGACTATGTTTGTCGTAAGAGGCGACTAATGGGATCGGGTGGTCAGGCTCGCTGTCTTGGTTGATGCATGTCATCGATCCCAATTGCGTGGATCCTTGCTCATGATATCAATCACTTGGTTGTCTGGTCCAGACTCAATTATTTACAGACCGCGGTCATATAGCTGGAATATTGCTGAGTGCGGTGTTAAACAACAAACCAACCAACAACCATAACCATATAGTTTTTTATAGATAAACAACTGCCACAGTGCTATTGCTTTTTCAGTTGTACGACTATAAAATACTGACAGTGGTTTAACATAGACTTACGACTGTCAATAAGTCTAGTATTGAGGCTTAGTAAGTGAAATTACAATTTATGGACAAAGATTAAAATTCAGGGTCAGTACTTTGTCAAATATCTTTATTTGGCTAAAATAAATAGTCTTGGTTCTCAGGCACCGCCCCCTTCATCATAAAGTTCGCTGCATGTTTCATTTTTATTTCCATTTAAAAAAAATCCTTAAATATTCCATGTCCAACGGTATTCAAATACTATGTTCCAGTATTTTACTCATCAAGGAATACATTAATGTTGAGAGGCCCTTTCCCAGATTGATTGTACACAATTGTTGACTGAATACACAACTGTTTATTGTTTACATACTAGTTTGAACAACCGCCCCCCCCCAAAAAAAAACAAAAGAAGAAAAAAAAGAAAAAGGAAAAAAGAAACCACCTGCCTGCACTATATTTTCAAAAACCATTGCCTGAGAAACTGAGAACCAATTCTTTTATTTTTTTAAGCCTTTAATGTGATATTGTTTTTAAGAACAGCAAGGGAGTTCATGATCATGATGATAGTGTGAGTCATACTTGTACGTTTCATGTGAAGAATAATATCATTCTTAGTGCTGGCCCTGAGTTCCAAGAGTGTCCAAGACTTTACTTTGGCAGATATATCAATGGAATGGTAAAGAATCCTCAGTATTACCTTTTGCATTGCCAAATGCATAATGGAATGACATGGTAGCATTGAGATTGTTATGTGCAGATTAATTAGTTGATGTGCAGAGTTGCGTCCTTGACGTCAGAAACCTCTGATTGTGGGTTCGGATCCCGGTTCGCCCTGATTACGTTTCTAGGTTTGTCAGCACCATGCCTTTGTTCGTGGGTTTCACCGAAGTGGTAAACGTCTAAGACCTGCATCTCTTCGGGCTTTCCTCTCACATTGAGCTGACACGTCGTGATATAACTGGAATACTGTTAAAAGCGGCGTTAAACACAACTCACTCACTCACTCACTCATTAATTTGTTGAAATATGTTTTTGTTGAACATGTTGAAGTCTTATTTTCATTTTGATTGTATGCTCTCTTCAATATGATGTTGATGTTATACTTGATAGAACAGAATGTCATACTTAAATACCAAATGAAATTTAGTGCCCCGCCAATTTTTCCAAAACCTTAACATAGCAGGTTCAGATATTGCTACTCAGTGATTATTGAAGTGTCCTGAAGCCGATAACAGTGACAGGAAGATGATGGCACCATTCTCCACAGACACTGAACATCGCAGCTCAGAGGATGCAATGAACACAAGTCCACCTTATCAGAATACAATGTCGAAAAGAAGTGAAAAGAGTCAATGAAATCTTGTATTCAGTTGATGGCCAGCTTTTATTATCACAGAAACTGTTGTGCATTCTTTGCTTGTGTTCAAACATTGGGAGCAAGATTAACAGAAAGTGTACTCAAATTGTCAACGATGGTCAGATCCTCATGGGATTAGTTTCAGGCAGGACAAATATTGCCAATGTCAATGTATTGTGGAAAGATTTTCATAATCAAAACTGTTCCATGGGAATAATTCTTGAACATAGAATTTCACAACAGGAACAGATACTCTTTTGGCAGTATATCCGTTTGAGATTGTGAGACTGTGAGATTTACAACCCAGGATTTTTTCCATGCAACTACCTTCATTGATGAGTTATTGTGAGACTTTACATGGACATTTCATCATATCATATCCAGCCAAATGGGGAAGTTCTTTCATGTTAACAATTCCTGTCATACAAAAGATGGTCTGTGTCATCTGAGGCGTTGTCAGAACAGTTATTTATCATCCCACTCACTGAAGATACTTGGAACTGCTATCGATGGAAGGTGATCATGTGACATTGACTGACTCTGTGAAGTTCAAGACTGTGGAAGACCCCTGATGTTGTCATGGTGACGGTGATTACAGGCAAGTGTTTATTAAAATTGATTTTCTGATTTTTCTACAAAATATTTTTATTTAGATTATGTTTTACCCCACTGCATTTAACACACAAAATATGCTGATAAGCATGTCTACCTTTTATTTTTTGGTTCTTGTGCAGCAGAACGACATTATGTAGAGCGGAATGTCTGAGTAACTCCATTCCTTAAATATAATGGAGCAGAGGCCCATTATGTTTAAGGAATGTAGAGTTACGAGGATATTCCCTTACTTAAAACTCATCCCTACTTTTACACTTTGACAAAATATTCTGTGGTTGAAAATATTTGAAAAATAAACCAGAACTTTGTTGTCTGTATTTATACTGCGTGAGTCGACCTTGCGTGATGCACGAGGAATGCGTTCTCTGTCGCTGTTGCATGTGCCCCATGCTCCGTCGCGAGCTGACATTTACAATGCATGGTACACGGCTCTTCATAATTTTGTTGCATCCTAAATTAGTATTTATCAATCGCTTGCACATTGTTAATACATGCTGATGGGTATAATAGGAAATATAGAGCCACGAACAAGCGATATTTATATTAGCTTATTTTTTTTTTTTCGTCAAGGTTTATCCAACTGCTATAAATATGATAAATATGATCATTGTTGTGGGTAACCTGCTTTAACACAAAACATATACATATTATTTTGAGCTTTTAAGCATTATGCAAAATTATGAAAATATTTAATAGTTAATTTCACACCATGCCTTCATGTGCCGCTGTGGCTGAGATTGGCAATTAAACGTTTTCGAATCTAACGATGCGGGTTCGAACTCTGCTGACGACACATGTTTTCAGAAAAAAATGAAAAAATTCACTTGTAAATAAATGTAAAAAAAAGTTCAGTCTGTTCCAAGTGGAAATTAATTCAAATGTTGCTTCAAGAAAATGTACAGTTGACAAGCAACTCTCCATTCCTGAAAAATAATGGAGCGTTCAAACAATGGAATGACATCACAGATGTGTTTTAAGTCAAATGCTTCTTCATGAACCTTTCACATATGAGTAAGATTTCTTGTTTAGTTGCTTTTGGAATTTGTGTGTGCTTCTTCAGCATGGTGGGGGCACGGGTGGCCCAGTCGTCTAAGGCGCAGTGATACACTGTGCAGAGTTGTGTCCCTTTGGCACGCCAGAAACCTATGATTGTGGGTTCCAATCCCGGTTCGCCCCTGTTTCTAGGTTTGTCAGCACCATACCTGTGCTCGTGGGTTTCACCTAAGTGGTAAACGTCTGAGATCTGCATCACTGCAGGCTTTCCTCCCACATTCAGTTGACACGCCGTGATATAACTGAAATAATGTTAAATGCGGCATTAAACCCAACTCACTCACTCACTCATCAGCATGGTCAGATGAACAAGGAAGCTAGTTTCGAAATTTTACAGCACTTCCTCTAGTGATTATGAGAGTTACTTCCCTTCCATTGATTTCAACGCAGGTGAGTTGACAGGGGGTTTAACATTTCATAAAGAGTATGTGATGTGAGTGGCTGTGGTGGTGTGGGTGTGTGTGTGGGGGGGCTTCTTACCAGACTTATTCCGGTTTTATAGTCCTAGCCCACTGAGATACCATGCTGCTGTTAAACATGAATAGCCCATTCAGGCACACCAAGCTGACCAGTCCTTGTTTTAGCAATCTCATTAAAATCAGACCTTAGTTTTCGCTACCGCTAAACAAAGATCTGAAGACATCCCATTAGGGGTCACGCCAGAACGACCTTTCATCCGACCAATCAGAGCGTCGCTTACCAGATTATGAAAGTGACAGTCCGAATGTGATTTCTAATCTTATCATGCAACCTCGAAAACGTTAACGTGGGGTATTCCGAACGATAGTTACGGGTTTAACGACTGAATCCTTACAATCTAGACCATCTAGTAGCCATTCCAGAATGTTTTTTTGTTCAGGTTTCAAATTTGTAAAAATATATTTCGAAGCGGAGACGCCCATTTGAAATAAGTGCCGTAAAGCACGAGAAAGCTGCCTCCTGATTGGTCATTCAATTGGTCGGTCAAAGTTCGCGCAAGGTCGGTCTGACGTGACCTGTAATGGGATGTCCTCAGATCTTAGTTAACTGATTTGAATGAGAATGTTGTTTTAGCCCCTTAATGACGAACGCCAGGCAGGGAGGTTACCATCATTGCCGTCTTTTAGTGTCTTTTGGTATGACATAGCCAAGTGATTGAGCCACCAACCTTCCAGTCGCCAGGCAGATGCTCTATAACTAGACCACAGAGTCAGTGTTTTAACTCAGAGTGTTCAGTTTTAGTTGAGACAGAAAACACTCACACAATGATAGGAAATCTAACACTTTGCAAAAATAATTTTGTTCAACTGGAGGGTATGGCATTCCAGAGGACCTCATGACTTAGGTTTTTTGAATAGAAGTGTCCATTAGCATGATTAGATGGAGTGAGTGAGTGAGTTTGGTTTAACGCTGCTTAGAACAGTATGCCAGTAAAATCATGGCCTGTAGGCTTATTGTGTGAGGAAAGCCAGAAGTGATCTTAGACGTTTAACACTTTGTGAAACCGATGAAGAAGGGTTTGGTGCTGTTGAACCTATCATCAGGGCAAACTGGGATTCAAACAAAAAAATAGTCACAAAATAGAAGTTACAAATAAAAGATGTTGATACTTTAATATGTAGAGTGCTGATTCTGGTGAGTCCCCTCATCATGTAAAGAGTTATAACATGATATTGCAGTTGTCTTATCAAACTACATTAACCTGTTATCTGCAAAGATAATAACAAATATTGGACATTTTCGATTTTATTACATTAACAACTGCGTAGAGAGTAGATATATACCTAAAACACGATTTAAACAACAGGATACGAGAAACAAGATAATATCTTTTAGATTAAAAAAGTACAAAATTAACATCAATAAATATGTTGTTAAAATGATACCTACGAATGACCTATGACTCCTTCAGGGATGTGAACGGAAACGCAGAAAATCACGTTTTTTAAAACATTAGTCCTCAGAAAAAAATCATCATCCACGTGAAAATATGATCAAAGATTTAAAAAAAAACACTCCAAAAAAGGTTATCAAAAACCGGACAATCTTCGCGGATTGTCCTGTTTTCGATCAGAGCTTTCAGCATCATAGGTTTTCGGACATCATATGTTTTCTATCATGAATACTTGCACTATAACGTGGGGTGTGGCGTCACATAAAATTTGTAAATACTCAGATGATGGCTTGTTTTTAAGATAAAGTTGTCTTTTAGCCTATAAGTGAATTGAATGTTTTACAGTTGTTCATGTGATTAGCAGAAAACTATGAATGTTTCTTCAGCGTCAGAAAACCCATAACACAGGGATATATGTTTTATTAATGTCTTATGTTTGCGATGGATATTTGTTTTTTTTTCAACAAAAGGTAAGTAAGTACAAGGTAAGTTTTCAATATGCTTTAACATGGGGAAAGGGTCAGACATTGCACGCTTGTGACAGGTGTGCGGAAGCTATGCCCGATTTTTAAAAAGTACTGATTTAACTTAGAAATTTTACTGCATTCGCCATCATTGTTTATTTGACTTTTTGACTTTTGCCATTGACTTATTACATTTCTTGGTGAATGTTGTCTAAACTGCACATTAATTGCTTAAAATGCAATCAAATATTTAAAAAATTACCCCAGACCCCATAGACATTTCTTCCCCCCCCCCCCCCCCCCCCCGGAAAACCTGCTCACATCCCTGCTCCCTGTAGTACAGATAAGGAGTCATACTGACCTCCAGTTTTACAAGGGTAGGGCTGCATGACAATCAGTTGAGCACAGCCTCACTCAAAGGCTCTTGTTGATTTGTTGCTGAAGTCAGTGGGGCCACTAATGCTGTTTATGTGCACCGTATCTGGCTGGGCATTTAGCATGTGTTGATGGAGGGCAGACAGAGACATCGGAAACACCCTGTTGTCAAGATGTATCAACAATGCAGGCATTTTATGGGAACATTAATTGCAGAGCATGTTATTTCCGAGGAGTTTGAAATGTCTGGTATGGTTGTTCCCTGGTAACGTGTCAACTGTTTAGTGTGTGTGTGTGTTTGAGGGTAAAACCTCCTGAACTTGATAATGAAGCTCAATGTGAACATGGACAAGAATCCACATGTTGCCTGGTGTCAGGTACATACCACTGCAGTTTTCATGGTGCTAACAATATAACTGGGCTGGGGGCGCCTTCCTGAGGCAAGAGCATCCTCTAGCCTTTTTGTCAAAGTCTTTTTTCCACCCTTGCCACTTTCCTGTGCTAAATAGACTACCGCACATATTGATAGTCCAATCAGAGAATGTTTCACAAAATCAACATCCACAACTGGTACACCTGCGTATGAAAGTGATTTACCGCTGCCTGTGTTTGTTGACATGAATGTGTCTTTTTCATTTTATAAACCCCTCAGTGATGTTTTTGTTTCAGGGATGAAATCGTGAGTGTTTTCGTTATCTGATCGACTAGGTTGTCGCTTATGGTAGTTGCCATCGACTAGCGATCTGATTGGATATTGCGTTTTCATTACAAGGGGCACAACTCATGAACTACCGAGGTGGCGGCAGGGTCAAGCCAAGAAATGTGACCTTGATGTGGCAAGGGTAGAAACTAGGCTTTCATATAGGCTTGTGGACACGCTTGCCCCGGGAAGATGGCCTGGGGGGGGGGGGGGGGGGGGCTATGATTGCGGGTTTGATTCCAGGCTCACCCCGATTATGTTTCTAGGTTTGTCAGCACCATACCTGTGCTCGTGGGTTTCACCTAAGTGGTAAACGTCCGAGACCTGCATCACTTTGGGCTTTCCTCCCACATTAAGCTGACATGCCGTGATATGACTGGAATACTGTTAAACCCAACTCACTCACTCATCATTGGTTCTTCTGTAGATGTTGACGGCTCTGCTTCTGTGACCTGAAATGTAAAAGTTGTAACCATAGATATTTATACAGGTTGAATGAATAGAATAGGTACAATTTCACTATTCGCATGAAAATGACTTGACGTGACTTTATTTGGACATCCTTACAACTGATCAGTGATAACAGACGTCTTCGCAAGCAGGTTTTGTAGAAATATCACAAAGATTGTTGTGTCATTTCAGAATGTGTAGTAAAATGAGTATTGTATATATTTGACCTCACGAGAGACTAAAGAACATTCTGAGGAATGAACTGGGCATGACAAAGATTTCTGCAGCTGAGTTCCAAGCTCTGACTCCAGGGCCCACTTGCACAAAGCGATCTTAGCGCTAAGATGATCGTAACTCCCATACTTTAACATAGGCTTACAATAGTTGTAGCTCTAAGATCGCTTTGTGCAAGTGGGCCCTGATCAGAAACACTCAAGCTTCATCAATTAAACATCTCTCGTGAGAATTTACGTAGTTTTGAAGCAGACCCAGGTTATTAGGTGATGAGGTGATTTTGTTGAGCGATTGTAAACATGGATTTGTAAACATGGATTTGTAAACAGTCAAAGCAATGGCAACATTTAACATCTCCTCTGAAGAAGGCAAAGGTCATGGTGATGGCTTCAGCTTTCTGGGATTCAAAAGGAATCCTATTGGTGGACAACCTCCAGAAAGGTCAGACCCATTAATGGACAGTATTATGCTAATCTGCTAAGGCAACGGAGTGAGAATATCTAGCCTTTCTAGGCTAAAGACTTGTGAAGATCTTACAATATAAGTTAGTGTGAAGATCGTCCGAAGATCCAAAAACATAACTTTGTGGGAAGACCTTACAATATAACTTAATGTGAAGATCGTCCGAAGATCCAAAAACATAACTTTGTGGGAAGACCTTACAATATAACTAAATGGGAAGATCGTCCGAAGATCCAAAAATATAACTTTGTGGGAAGATCTTACAATTTGACCTTGTGGGAGTATCTTATGGAATACCTTTGTGAGAAGGTGTTACAGTAGAACTTTGTGTGAAAATCTTTCAATTTAACTTTGTCACAAGATATTTAGTGCTGGGAGACCTTAAATTATAGCTGTGTGTAAATTTTACAATAGAACTTTGTTGGAAGATCTAAACTCTGGCTTAGTGGGGTAGTCTTTCAGTATAACTTGATAGGATCAGACTTACCATGTTTAATTCCTCATGGTGACTGATCTCTCAATTCCATGATGTTCAAGTCTGACACTCACTCGACACAGACAGATGCGTGTTTACACAGATGGTTCTCATGAGAAGCAGTGAGTAATTAATCCATTGCTAATTAACAGTGGCTCTTGTGGCTTCTGCTAATATTGTGGGTAGATGATGGATGCCTTGATGCTTGCTTTGTGAGAATCCTGTTGGAAGAAACACCATCACCCGCCAGAGTGTTGAGGAGACCATGCAGCTTTCACAAGCTGTATAGGGAATACCGTATTTGAGGTAATAAGTGCGCAGGGCGCTCTCAAAATTAGAAATAGGGGGCTCCTATTAGAATAGTATACTGTTTGTTTGTTTGTTTGTTGTTTAACGCTGCAGTCAGCAATATACCAGCTATATGACGGAGGTCTGTAAAATAATCGAGTCTGGACCAGACAATCCAGTGATTGACATCATGAGCATCAATCCTCGCAATTGAGATCGATGACATGTATCAACCAAGTCAGCGAGCCTGACCACCCGATCCCGTTAGTCGCCTTTTACGACAAGCATAGTCGCATTTTACAGCAAGTATGGGTTGCTGAAGACCTATTCTAACCTGGAATCTTCACGGGTAGAATAGTATACTGAACCAAGGCCGACAGCTGCAGCTGAAATACATCAGGCGTTCCTCAGAGTGTGGGTTCAAGTGGCTATGGCCTTCATCAACTGCCTCATCCATTCCGCGTATCGACGGTGCACGGCAGTCATCAATGCACATGGCGGACACACGTGATACTGACTTGTGATGCCATTTTCTCAGAGACAAGTGTTGTGTTTCACTTTAAGAACATTTGTCACTTTAATTTCAACCTTGATGATCAGATTTGCCACGTTTCATCTTTTAAATATGTCTGAAAGTATGCTTACAGTGTTTGGACAAATAAGGTTTCTCATATATCTATCCATGGTGATGTTTCTTTTGCGGTTCAGTATATATTGGTAAAAAAAACAGAGTTGAAAGATTGTAAATTTCATGGTTTATGCTGACAGCCTGAAATGTTTTTATAAGACAGATATATTTTTCCAGAATTTAATTGCCCATTATTAAGGGTGCATATAACACACAAGTGCATATTATACACGAATAAATAAGTCTTGTGTACATTGATCAGTCGGAAGGGGTGCAAATTGGGATTGTTGACTAGCCAATATATTAGCAAATATCGCCGTGGGCGCTTATTAGATCGAATATGGTAGGTTAAGTGATTGAGAACTGAACTTTTAGTGATTGAAAGTTGATAGTTGGATAGAAACATGTTGAAAACTAATTGTTTCACAGATGACAGATCACAGAGATTAAGTCACTCCTGATTGATTACAAATGTCTTTGATTACATGTTGAAGTCGCAATAGACAGGGTTATTGATGATTTATAACAATGTGCCAAAGGACATCTAATACAATAATGTTTGCTTGTCATGTTTTCATTGTCTTTTTTTCTGAATTCAGTTCAAATGGAGACTAACCGTGAAGATCCGGGGTAGAATAGGTCTTCATCAATCCATGCATGCCGTAAAAGGCGACTATGCTTGTCGTTAAAGGCGACTAATGGAATTGGTTGGTCAGGCTTGCTCACTTGGTTAGTGCATGTCATCCTATCCCAATTGCATGTATCGATGATCATGATATCAATCACTGGATTGTCTGGTCCAGACTCGATTATTTACAGACCGCACCCTCATCATCATGATCATATAGCTGGAATATTGCTGGGTGCGGCGTTAAACAACAAACAAATCCCAAACAAATCAAATGGAGACTTTATTGACCATTGATAAGTTTACCATCAGTTAAGTAGTCCTTATGAAATGTACCTAGCCCTGGGTAACCTTGGTATGATTGGTTGCTACTGTGTGGGTTAAGTGAGACTCTTGTCATCATGGTCATGCTGTTAGGTGGAGAATCTGAGCTGACTTAAGGCAATTTGGAACATCACCTCGATGTGCAGGGTAGCTGCCCTCAGGTGTGCCATGATCACTGTGTGGTTTGTCTGCTCTATACCCATGTTTCTTGGTTTCACTGAAGTTGTAAAGGTTTTTGACTAGTATGGCATGATATAAGCAAAATACTGTTCAAAGTGAGTAAAACACCACTAATTTATGCACTCACTCACTCTCTCGCTGACTGACTCACTAGCTCAATCTCTAGCTCGCACTAACTCACTCGCACACTCACTCACTCTCTAGCTCACTCACTCATTAACTCACTAGCTAGTTCACTTTCTAGCTCACTCACTCACTCATAAACACACTAGCTCACTCACTCTCCAGTTCGCTCATTCACTCACTAGCTAGTTCACTCTCTAGATCACTCACTCACTCATTCACTCACTAGCTAGTTCACTTTCTAGATCACTCACTCACTTATTCACTCACTAGCTAGTTCACTCTCTTGATCACTCACGCACTCATTCACTCACTAGCTAGTTCACTCTCTAGATCACTCACTCACTCATAAACTCACTAGCTCACTCACTCTCCAGTCCACTCATTCACTCACTAGCTAGCTCATTTTCTCGTTCACTCACTCACTCTCTAGCTCACTCACTATGTTACTATGTATGTCAACAGTTGCTCAGACCTTGGTATGTACTGATCATCGTGGTTGTACTTGCCTTCTGAGTGGCGGGAGCAGGTTCGTATGGCACATGGTTGTAAATATTTTCTGGAGAAAAAGAAGTATTTGATTGACCTAATGTACTCATATATCATACAGTGCGGAATGAAGTTTGTACAGCGATGTCAAGTAGAGCCATTGACCCAGTCTCACAAATTGGCATGTCAAAGGCTGCATATCCCCCTTACTGTTAGTTCAAACCAAAACGTACAGGAATGTTGCTGATATTTTTAACCAAGGGTCACGACAGGTGTGATTCTAGGATTTTTAACCCATGACCAGGGGATCCAGGCACAGCTAAGGGATGCAACTCTGCACAGCCAGTTGGTGATCTGTGCCCCATGTCACAGTTGAATCAACACATGTTAGCCTTTATGTGCATTTTGCAAAATTAAGTTTAAAAGGATAACAAAACAAATGAATGTTATATTAATCAGGTTTGAACATACTCTGAGAATTACTCCTCCTCCATAAAGTGGCAGATGCACTTTCTTGACCCGTATCCTGTACATCATGAACTTGAAAGTTTGTGTTTCATGGATTAATGGTGTTTTGTTTGGAAGGATGGGACCCGTGAAGATATGGGGAAGAAAAGGTCTTCAGCAACCTATGCTTGTTGTAAGTGGCGACTATGTACGTTGTAAGAGGCGACTAATGGGATCGGGTGGTCAGGCTCGCTGACTTGGTTGATGCATGTCATCGATCCCAAATCACACGTGACAGTGTCACTCCACACTGTTCAAGCGCAATGACGTGTGACAGTGTCACTCAATGCTGTTGGGTGACCTGTGATGATCTGGGGTAGAATAGGTCTTCAGCAACCCATGCTTGCCGTTAAAAGGCTAGTCATAAGAGGTGACAAACTGGATCGGGTGGCCAGGCTCGCTGACTTAGTTCATGCATGTCATCGTATCCCAATTGCATGGATCGATGCTCATGATATCAATCACTGGATTGTCTGGTCCAGACTCGATTATTTACAGACCGCCGTCATATAGCTGGAATATTGCTGACTGCAGTGTTAAATAAAGAAACAAACAAACAAACTGATTGATGGATGTATGTTAACCTCGAGACCTTATAATTACCAGGGTCAAGACTTATTGCACTTGATCATGCTGAGGTCTTCTGTTTAAAACCATATCGTGATGAACCTATATTTTTCTCTGACTTTTTTCTTTTATGTATATTGCAACATGACAGTCAGTAAAAGGCGACTAACGGGATCCGGTGGTCAGGCTCGCACACTTAGTTAATGCAGGTCATCGATCCCAATTGCGTGAATTGATGCTCATGATGTCAATCACTGGATTGTCTGGTCCAGACTCGATTATTTACAGACCGCCGTCATATAGCTGGAATATTGCTGCGTTAAACAACAAACAATCAATCAATCAATCAGTTGGCCAGAAGTAAACACTGTCCCAAAATGCAGATGGTTTCTCATAAATAGGCCAAGTAGTCCTGGAGCACATTGCCACAGTTTTGTGCATCATCATGTAGTTTGCCTGTGGTGATGGATGTACACCATGGTACACATGGGCCAGAAATATGTAGCTCCTTCCAGCATGATCTGCATGTGTGTACTCAGTCAGCACTGAACAGTCAGGGTGGCCTCTTTGGGATGTGGATTTTCAATTCCTACTGCAGGACCCGGTTTTTCGCGTGGGTGGGCAAAGTCAATGAAGCGCGTGTAAAAGGACTTTGAATATCCTGTGTATTGGTGTCACTTCACCGTTAGCGCTTGGTTGATTCCCGGCCTTCATTACCACCAGGAGGCTCGTTTAGCTGTCCGCGGCCTGTGCGGTTAGCGGGTGAATGTGAATACATGGAAAGACGTGTGTGTACTTGGATGTGTGTGATTTAAAATTGACGTGTTGCACTATCAGGATTGTTTGAAAATTATTACGTGAACTTCACGAGTTTAGTGGTTTATCTATTCATCATAGCACACAATGAATGGTCTACGATTTAATATGACATTCAGTTGATGTTGAGAGTTCACACAATGTGTGTGGGTATTTCCTATATCAATTACCCGTATTTTCTTGAGTATGGTGCGCACCCCCCTCTAGGGCATTCAGTATTTTTGGGGGGAAAATCGAATGCTAAGTGCAGAAAAAAATTACACCGTAGATCTACCCCTTCAGCGAATTCCGGTAAACGAACGGGTTATGAAAAACTTGGTCAGTACAAATTCGAAATTTGAGATAAAAAATCACCAGACATGTTTATTTACCGTTTAAATTGGATTTTGTGTTCTGCCAGGCGTTGTTTTACATCCAGGGATTAAGATTACCTTGTGTATTTTCTCGTAAACTAAGCCGGACACAGCAATCAGCTGTACACACGTATTCTTGGAATCTACCGGTGATTCGGTCAAGACACACCCAATGATATATAACTTTACAGTATTTTAATGCAAGGATCGGCAAAAATTGTATCTGAAACTATTTTTTATCAGGAATAATATATCCCAATATCTTGTTAATTTAGTTGCGGCTTTTACTAAACATATTTTAAATAATAATATCCCTTAGCGAAGCAGCTGATCGCTATTGCCGGGTAATTCTTTTTCACATGGAACCAGTCTGACCAGTCACCGTCAAGGCTCTCGCGCACGTGATCGCGAGAACTACGTGTTGACATAGAATCGTCAAACTGTAACAAATATGACTTTTAACGAGTCAAAGTATGACATTTATGATATATGTATCCATTCTCTGTGAATTAATGTTCGTTTCAAGGCGTCAATAGCGGTAATCTGACCGTGGTTGCTGTTAATAAAGGTGAGTTGCGCGATCTTCCGCTCGCTTCATACGCGATTTCGCCCAAATTAATTAAAACAATATTAAAAGGAATTTTGAATCAAATTAATGAAATAAGTTACATGCATAAGTCCAGATATACAAAAAAACCAACACTTTTTATAGCCAGACAGTGTTATTACATGATTAATTTTCGTACTTCAGTATGGATTTGTTGACATGGTATTTCCGGTGTTACGTGCTCACTCACTCTCCAGTCCACTCATTCACTCACTAGCTAGTTCACTCTCTAGCTCACTCACTCACTCATTCACTCACTAGCTAGTTCACTCTCTAGTCCACTCATTCACTCACTAGCTAGTTCACTCTCTAGCTCACTCACTCACTCATAAACTCTAGCTCACTCACTCTCCAGTTCGCTCATTCACTCACTAGCTAGTTCACTTTCTAGATCACTCACTCACTCATTCACTCACTAGCTAGTTCACTCTCTAGATCACTCACTCACTCATTCACTCACTAGCTAGTTCACTCTCTAGATCACTCACTCACTCATAAACTCACTAGCTCACTCACTCGCCAGTCCACTTATTCACTCACTAGCTAGTTCACTCACTCATTAACTTACTAGCTCACTCACTCACTCTCTAGCTCTCTCACTCACTCATTAACTCACTAGCTCACTCACTCTCCAGTCCACTCATTCACTCACTAGCTAGCTCATTTTCTAGTTCACTCACTCACTCACTCACTCACTATGTTACTATGTATGTCAACAGTTGCTCAGACCTTGGTATGTACTGATCATCGTGATTGTACTTGCCTTCTGAGTGGCGGGAGCAGGTTCGTATGGCACATGGTTGTAAATATTTTCTGGAGAAAAAGAAGTATTTGATTGACCTAATGTACTCATATATCATACAGTGCGGAATGAAGTTTGTACAGCGATGTCAAGTAGAGCCATTGACCCAGTCTCACAAATTGGCATGTCAAAGGCTGCATATCCCCCTTACTGTTAGTTCAAACCAAAACGTACAGGAATGTTGCTGATATTTTTAACCAAGGGTCACGACAGGTGTGATTCTAGGATTTTTAACCCATGACCAGGGGATCCAGGCACAGCTAAGGGATGCAACTCTGCACAGCCAGTTGGTGATCTGTGCCCCATGTCACAGTTGAATCAACACGTTAGCCTTTATGTGCATTTTGCAAAGTTAAGTTTAAAAGGATAACAAAACAAATGAATGTTGTATTAATCAGGTTTGAACATACTCTGAGAATTACTCCTCCTCCCTGAAGTGGCAGATGCACTTTCTTGACCCGTATCCTGTACATCATGAACTTGAAAGTTTGTGTTTCATGGATTAATGGTGTTTTGTTTGGAAGGATGGGACCCGTGAAGATCTGGGGAAGAAAAGGTCTTCAGCAACCCATGCTTGTTGTAAGAGGCGACTATGTTCGTTGTAAGAGGCGACTAATGGGATCGGGTGGTCAGGCTCGCTGACTTGGTTGATGCATGTCATCGATCCCAAATCACACGTGACAGTGTCACTCCACACTGTTCAAGCGCAATGACGTGTGACAGTGTCACTCAATGCCGTTGGGTGACCTGTGATGATCTGGAGTAGAATAGGTCTTCAGCAACCCATGCTTGCCATTAAAAGGCTAGTCATAAGAGGTGACAAACTGGATCGGGTGGTCAGGCTCGCTGACTTAGTTCATGCATGTCATCGTATCCCAATTGCCTGGGTCAATGCTCATGATATCAATCACTGGATTGTCTGGTCCAGACTCGATTATTTACAGACCGCCGTCATATAGCTGGAATATTGCTGAGTGCAGTGTTAAATAAAGAAACAAACAAACAAACAGATTGAAGGATGGATGTTAACCTCGAGACCTTATAAATTACCAGGGTCAAGACTTATTGCACTTGATCTTGCTGAGGTCTTCTGTTTAAAACCATATCGTGATGAACCTATATTTTTCTCTGACTTTTTTCTTTTATGTATATTGCAACATGACAGTCAGTAAAAGGCGACTAACGTGATCGGGTGGTCAGGCTCGCACACTTAGTTGATGCAGGTCATCGATCCCAATTGCGTGGATCGATGCTCATGATGTCAATCACTGGATTGTCTGGTCCAGGCTTGATTATTTACAGACCGCTGTCATATAGCTGGAATACTGCTGCATTAAACAACAAACAATCAATCAATCAATCAGTTGGCCAGAAGTAAACACTGTCCCAAAATGCAGATGGTTTCTCATAAATAGGCCAAGTAGTCCTGGAGCACATTGCCACAGTTTTGTGCATCATCATGTAGTTTGCCTGTGGTGATGGATGTACACATGGGCCAGAAATATGTAGCTCCTTCCAGCATGATCTGCATGTGTGTACTCAGTCAGCATTGAAGGGCCATCTTGGTATGTCGGATGTCAGACAGGAACATGCCAACAAGGTCTGAGTTAGACTGACATTTTGTGCCAGATATAAAGTTATCTTATTTAAAAGTATATATATCTACAAAATAAAAAGAATATAATTCAAATGGAGGCAAGAACAATCCTTAATTTCAGGCAGTATGGGGCAATCTAGACTTGCCAAATCATTCTAGACTTGATTTGGACTCCTTTTTAAATTTTTACTCTAGGGTCCCGGAGACCACTAGGTCTGAGTATCTTGACAATGTGATTAACAGTTGAAGAACATGTTGTTTATGTCTATGCCACACTGATTGATGTTTTTATGAGAGTGGAATAATGGATGACTAAAAGGAACAATGAAAGGTGCAAGATTGAAGGAGATGGATGTGGTTGGTTGGTTTATTGTTTAACGCCAAACTCAGCAATATTCCAGCTATATGATGGCGGTCTGTAAATAATTGAGTCTGGACCAGACAATCCAGGGATTAATATCATGAGCATCGATCCATGCAATTGGGATCGATGACATGCATCAACCAAGTCAGCGAGTCTGACCACCCAATCCCGTTAGTCGCCTTTTACGGCAAGCATGGGTTGCTGAAGATCTGAAGGAGAAGGAGATGGAAAAAGCAAGCCAAAACACATGCCCCAGTGCAGTCAGTGCTTTGGCCCATGCACGTGTGATACATGTCAATAACAGTCAGCAGTGTTGTAGTCCTGCACCATGACTGTGGAATAGGTGTATTTTAAGAAAACAAAACCAACTGGATGTATGTAAAAGCAAGTCTAGCCAGCTCTATGAAATCAGGATCAGGATTGTTGTTTATTACAATTTAAGAGATTGGAATTATTTAGAAATGTATTGTGTAATAAAAGATTTGAATGACGATATGTCAGTCAATCAATATGTGTACAACGTGGTTCATTCCAGATGTACCGTATGTGAACTGCACTCTTGGAAGTTAAAAATGAGACGTTTTTCTATCTTTCTCTCTCTCTTGTTATCTGTGTGACCCCTCAATAGTGACGCTGACTTTATATTGGCGAAGTACTTCTTGCTGATATGGTTTTGTGAGATGATATCGAAGTATCCTGTGTGGTCCACTCAATGATTAACAAAATCTTTTCATACCTTCTCATGATGTGTCCTATATATGTTGAAGTGACCATCAAGGCCTAAAATACCTATGCTGTTGCCAAATTGTTTTTACGTTTTGGTATTGTGAGTGGCACTGGTGCCATTTTGAGCTGTACTTTCCATCAGTCTTGCTGAAGTGTCTTGAAAAAGGACATTTTTGGACACTGTTCAGCTTGTGAAAGTAGTGCAAATCAAAAGCATAAGACACAAATTTGAAATGAAGAAAAATAATTGTGGAATGGTTTTGATGCATAATGTGGTGCCTGTGGTTTGAACGGTGTGCTCAAGGACAAACTGTGTTACAATTGTATGATTAGAGTGAGTGAGTATGGTTTTATGCTGAATTTAGCAATATCCCAGCAATGTCAAGGTGGGGGACACCAGAAATGGGCTTCACACATTGTGCCCATGTCGGGAATCAAACCAGGGTCTTCGGCGCCACGAGCGAACACATTAACCACTAGACTAAACCACCCCGTTTGATTAGAACCTTCACGGACAGATCCTAAATTTTGAAAAAATTCCCAACCATTACGAAGTGGACTATTCCTCATGATAGTTTAGGTATCTGAAAACAAGAAAGAGCTCGCAGTCTCTGCTACACCCCAACCCCACCTCTCCCCCACCCCCAGTGCAAGTATTTATCCAACAATTTCAAGCCCACGAGGGCACGCTGATCTTTTCTGTATTACAATGTAGAGTTCCTTGCCTACTGGACAAGATTACAAAGCCAAACACACCTGCCAAGTCCTTGATTCTGCAGACTGCATGAGACTTTGTTTGTGTTGAGGCAGATGATCGTCTGATGTAGATTTGTTAACCATGTTAACGGATTGGATACTCATGTGTATCTTCAAGCAACATTTTGGCTCAGTATGAATAGATAAGCATCACTTTTTAATTTCATTACATCTGTTGATACTCTCTATAGTATTGTGTAGCTCCACTGGGAACAAGCTGGTCATCATGGTCAGGGAGAGTTGCGACGCAACCGTAGTCCAATCAACTGTTACACCTATCTATGAGGTATGCCATGGAATAACAGATTAACTATAGTGATATGAAAGAATCAGGTAGCCTTTAACTTTTTTAGTGGTATATCTTTGTTGCCAGGATCTTCTCATTGGTGGTTTTAAGTCAAGATAGGCTCTGCTTATTAGGAGAGAAAATAAATAAAATGAATTCTTTGATCTGCGGAACATTTATCATGTTTATAGAAGGAATATTTTCAATCATTTTTTAGGCTTAAAAAAGTAAAAGAAATGGGGACTGAATTTTGTGTACAATAATTTCGGCAAAATCATTCAGTGAACAATGAATTGCGCATGCATGTGACATCACGGTCCGCTCTCCCATTCATCTTTTCTTGAAACCACACCCGCAATTGTTTATGTCAACATGACCGACCAATGGGATTAACCTGATTAACGCTTGAAAAGGTAAGAATTCATGGCTTGCCCAAAGCAAGCTAACCCTAATGACCGAAAAGGGGTTTTGGATCGTAAAGACTTGTAAGTTTCCCTAGGATCGAAAACGGGTGTTGCATCGTAAAGACGTGTAAGTTTCCCTAAGACCGATGAATGGGTGTTGGATTGTAAAGACGTGTAAGTTTCCCTAAGACTGAGAACGGGTGTTTAATTGTAAAGATGTGTAAGTTTCCCTCAGACCGAGAACGGGTGTTGGGTTGTGAAGCGAGAGTCACCAGAGCGTGAAGCACGGTAACGGTATAACGAAACAGCGTTGGCATTATAGCGTGGTAATTGAGCGGCTGGTAGAGCTCGGGCTGTGCCCAGTAAACTGCATTGTTGCCCTATTAGATGCCCAGCATCTGTTCTGTTTAATGCGGACACAGTGGAAACACTATGTTGTCGAAATCCCACAATTTCAGGAAACACCCATTATTAAGTGAAGGAGAAATCATTACATGCAGTCATTAAATGTGATAAAGATAAGTAATTTCATCAAACGATGTACCCGTCAACAATTAGAGGCCAGCAGGTATTGAAGGCCTCGCATCTCATAGAGGAAATACAGAACTTTTAGAAAAGAATCAAATCTGTAAACCAAACATAAATAATAGTGGCCTAACTAAAAATGGAAAGTAAGGATAATATTTCTGGATGACCAGCTTCACTTGCTTGATAACGGTGTTAGAACCTACACCGAAACGTTGCTCTCAATTGTAATAAAGAAGTTGTACATCCATAAATATTATTGTTACTTAGTATTCAAACTTCTGAATGCCTCTTGGGGGCACAGGTGGCCCAGTCGTCTAAGGCGTCGCGATTCATTGTGCAGAGTTGCGTCCCTTAGGCACACCAGAAACCTATGATTGTGGGTTTGAATCCCGGTTCGCCCCGATTATGTTTCTAGGTTTGTCAGCACCATACCCGTGCTCGTGGGTTTCACCGAAGTGGTAAATGTCAGAGACCTGCATCACTTCTGGCTTTCCTCCCACATAAGCTGACACGCCGCGATATAACTGGAATACTGTTAAAAGCGACGTTAAACCCAACTCACTCACTTACTCTAAATGCCTCTCAAAGAAGTTAAAAATGGAAATGTGACAGTTGCATACAAACCAAGTGAGAACATCTGTTCCAACCTGACACCTACTTAAAGTTAACCTTTATCATGCCGTCTACAGGTTGTGGAGATTAAATTAGAAAGTGCTAACAGCATCATGTATGTTGCTTGTTTCATCTTCCATCACATATTAATCATGGTCATGCTTGCGGTGATCCTATCTTGATGAGTTGGTGATGAAGACCAGATGGTTGGCAAGGGGCTTCCCAGGGGGGCTGCATCCGCTGTCATCATGTTGTAGTAACAGCTTCTTCAGCAGTGTTCACAGCATGTGGAGCTTGTTGGAATTATTGTTAAAATCAAGGTAATTTGTGGTGGGTTTTGTTTACGTAAGACTACAATCTATTGTGAGAGTTTTCTTTGACATGGACAGTCTCCATCACACACTGCTTCCATCACACACTGCCTCCATCAGACCATCACACACTGCTTCCATCAGACCATCACACACTGCCTCCTTCCATCACATACTGCCTCCATCACAACTGCTTCCATCACACACTGCCTCCATCCATCACACACTGCCTCCATCCCACCATCACACACTGCCTCCATCAATCCCACACTGCCTCCATCCATCCCACACTGCCTCCATCACACCCTCACACACTGCCTCCATCCCACCATCACACACTGCCTCCATCAATCCCACACTGCCTCCATCCATCACACACTGCCTCCATCCCACCATCACACACTGCCTCCATCAATCCCACACTGCCTCCATCCATCACACACTACCTCCATACACCACACACTGCCTCCATCCATCACACACTGCCTCCATCACACCATCACACACTGCCTCCATCCATCACACACTGCCTCCATCACACCATCACACACTGCCTCCATCCATCACACACTGCTTCCATCACACACTGCCTCCATCCCACCATCACCCTGCCTCCATCCCACCATCACACACTGCCTCCATCCCACCATCACACACTGCCTCCATCCCACCATCACACACTGCCTCCATCCCACCATCACACACTGCCTCCATCCATCACACACTGCCTCCATCCCACCATCACACTGCCTCCATCACACACTGCTTCCATCACACACTGCCTCCATCCCACCATCACACTGCCTCCACCCCCCCATCACACACTGCCTCCATCCCACCATCACACACTGCCTCCATCCATCACACACTGCCTCCATCCATCACACACTGCCTCCATCCCACCATCACACACTGCCTCCATCCATCACACACTGCCTCCATCACACCATCACACACTGCCTCCATCAATCCCACACTGCCTCCATCACACCATCACACACTGCCTCCATCCATCACACACTGCCTCCATCCATCACACACTGCCTCCATCCATCACACACTGCCTCCATCACACCATAACACACTGCCTCCATCCATCACACACTGCCTCCATCCATCACACACTACCTCCATCCATCACACACTGCCTCCATCAAACATATACTGCCTCCATCAATCACACATTGCCTCCATTCCACCATCACACACTGCCTCCATCAATCCCACACTGCCTCCATCACACCATCACACACTGCCTCCATCAAACATATACTGCCTCCATCAATCACACATTGCCTCCATCCCACCATCACACACTGCCTCCATCAATCCCACACTGCCTCCATCCATCCCACACTGCCTCCATCCATCACACACTGCCTCCATCCATCACACACTGCTTCCATCAGACACTGCCTCCATCACACCATCACACACTGCCTCCATCCATCACACACTGCCTCCATCCATCACACACTGCCTCCATCAATCCCACACTGCCTCCATCCATCACACACTGCCTCCATCCATCCATCACACACTGCCTCCATCCATCCATCACACACTGCCTCCATCCATCCATCACACACTGCCTGCCTCCATCCATCACACACTGCCTGCCTCCATCCATCACACACTGCCTGCCTCCATCCATCACACACTGCCTGCCTCCATCCATCACACTGCCTCCATCCATCCATCACACACTGCCTGCCTCTATCCATCACACTGCCTCCATCCATCACACACTGCCTCCATCCATCCCACACTGCCTCCATCCATCACACTGCCTCCATCCATCACACACTGCCTCCATCCATCCCACACTGCCTCCATCCATCCCACACTGCCTCCATCCATCACACACTGCCTCCATCCATCACACATTGCCTCTATCACACCCTGTCTTCATCACACACTGCCTCCATCACACACACACACACACACACACACACACACACACACACACACACACACACACACACACACACACACACACACACACACACACACACACACAGAGTCACTCAATGACTTACTCTGTTCCTAAACTAGGTCTTGGCAGGAGTGGAATCAGTACCTTGTATTACTCTTTGAAGACGATAAGTATTTCCAGCATTTAACCAGCAAACCAAGTTTTTCTTGTTGACATGAATTAACTGAGACATACATTCAAACCAGGTTGTGTCAAACTTAACTTGTCGAAGTAAAAGCTTTCTTACTGCAGTATTCCATCTTTGTTCATCATTTTCATTTGTATCAAACATTGGTATTTTACGTAGAGCCCTCCAACTTTGACACAACGGTGTTTGACTGCATGTCTCTTTCATTAGGTTTCTGATTCAATCAGAACATAATGTTCCATCATCAGTTACTTGGTCCAAGAGAACCAAGCTTTATAGTTAGCAGTATCTGATATTAGGGATATAAAACTGAATACAACCGGTAACCCAGTTGAGCACAGTTCCCAAAGTGTTCCCCTGCCTTCCTTAATTTTGATTTATGGACACGGGAGCAGTCTAGTCAGGCTAATCAATATTTATTTGTTTAGAAGGAGGTAAAACCAGTATTGTCTCCCCATTTCCACTGCAAGCATTAGGTGCACATACATCTTGATTGCCTCTCCGTTCCAGGGAGTTATGTTTATGATGTGTTATCGCATCAGATACTTATGTAGATAATTGTGAACAGCTGTTGCATATTACAAGGCACTCTCACTCAGAACTAAAGCCAATAGATGAGAGGCTTCTTAATCACATAAGCTCACATTAATCATCTTAATCAGAGCAGTTTTCGACAGTTTTTTCCAAGTGATGGGATGTCTGATGATGTGACTTTTAATAGGGATCAGCTCGTCACAATGGCTGAACATAATGGATTGAACTGGGACCGTGACTGTCGGAGTATCTTTGTAGTACTTAATGCCACAATATGAGGGGAGATGAGATGAGGTGAGGATTAACCCTGCATTCAAGATCATTGCACTTATATAGTGATGTGCATGTGAGTGTATGTGTGTGTCTGTCTGCTATACTTGTCCGGACTAGTGCCAGTTTACTGAGACACTATGCTGCAGTTTAACATAAATACCACACTCAGACACAGTATATTGACTCCTGAGCTAACCGCTCCTTGTTTTAGCCAAGTGCCAAGCAGGGTAACAA
The DNA here is from genome assembly GCF_022045235.1 of Haliotis cracherodii. Classification (NCBI taxonomy): domain Eukaryota; kingdom Metazoa; phylum Mollusca; class Gastropoda; order Lepetellida; family Haliotidae; genus Haliotis; species Haliotis cracherodii. Next base: position 33,409,537 of record NW_027266319.1, on the reverse strand, counting down.
CAAGTACCATCTTTTCATGTCTTTGGTATGACCCGCCTGGGCTTTTAACCACCAACCTTCCACACTCTGGGCAGAAGTTCTATCTACTAGATCAAGGAAGTGCTGTTTCAGCTTGTTCAGTATTACGTGTGTCAGATAACACTCATACTGTGGTCAAAATTTGGGTATTTTTATCCCCCGCCACGAAGTGGAAGGGGGGTATAGGAATGGGTGCTGTCTGTCCATCTTTCGGTCCGTCCATCCGTCCATCACATTTCGTTTCCGGAGCAAAAACCACGAGAGATATCTTAACCAAACTTGGCAAACAGATAGGTCTAGTGGTGAACTGGGGCCTTTTGATAGTTTGGGATTTTTTTAAATATTATTTTTCGAGTTTCCATGGCAACTACTTTGACTAAGACTGAAAATGGCAGTAGTCCTCGTTTCCGGAACAGATCTTGAAAACCGTACCATATTTCTTAACCAAACATGGCACGTAATGTCATCTCGCAGTATTGAATACATTTCCTTTCTGCATTGCTTGTGTGGACACATCTTTCCGAGGCAAGAGAGTTAATTGACTATAAAAGTCCAGTTTCCACCCTTGTCAAACTAGGCTGGTATTATGGAGTTACATTTTGGCTGGACTAACGAGTCTATGCATAGTGCAATCAAAATTGCGCACCGAAATTGAAATCTGGTTCGTAAACTGTCGTGCAGATTTCGGTCGATTGCAGGATTTGCAAAGCATGTGCACCGCCAACTCATTGTCAACAGATATTTTCGATACCTTTTCATGTTTTTAATCAAGGTGCTCAGGGTTCGAAATTAAGGGACGCTAAGACGCAAAATGCGTCTTAATTTATGATTTTGCGTCTATAAATCAAAATAAAGACGATATTTTTTGCGTCTTGCTTTTTTCCGCTTAACAATTGGTTGAGAAATACCTAAATTTCTAAATTCACTGTGATAACATTTGATTTCGCGAAGATTTTCCTTGATTTGTTTACCTCCAATTTAGAGTTACCTCCCCATTCGCGTTTCCGGGAAAAACTTTTACTTCTTTTCAACTTTCGTGAACACGGACTATTCCGAGCTCTTTTTGACCAATGAACATATAGCACGGAGATTAATATTATGCAAATGACGTATGTCTATTTTCGGGAGACCAATCAAATGCCGTAAAAACTATGTCATCGGTAATTTATTCAATTGACCCAAAAATAGTCACGTCAAAATAGTATATAATTTTATTAACCTACCTGTCCTATGATTCATTTATTTAATCTATCACATTTCATAATGTCTGAAATACGTATTCCATTTCAATTTATCATTTCTTATCGATAAATTAAAAAACTATTCACTATTTCCCGCAATGTTATTGAAAATAAAATCTCGAAAACGCTTTTCGACAACGGGTCCACATCGAACATGTAAAAGAGCAATGTAAAGACGTTTCAAGCTATATGTTATACAAAGTAATAGATAAAATTTTAAAAATATATCTTAAAGTTGTCAAACTTACATTTAAGTTATTATTTCCATCTTTTCGTGCGATCGTGTGTAATGTAAGTCAAATGACATCTCGGCTTTCGTCGTCTCAATTTCCTAAGTTCGGAGACGATGTTTAATGCAAAAATATAAGCATGAAAAATCTTTGTCACAGCTCGTAACCTGGCACGATACATCTATGAAGTTCCATATTTTTAATATAGATCGCAATTTCCTGCTTAAAACGTTCAGAATAACATGATTTAACAAAAGTCTTTCGTCAAATTCTGAAATTTATCAGACCATAGATGTAATTTGATTGGCTGACTTAGGTCACGTGTTCAGATTTGACCAGTCACGAACCTTGTAGCAGATTTCGGCAAAGAAAGCGTCATTAGAAACCAATTTTATCGAAGCTTTCTAGCGATGTGTCACATGGCAGTCTTCGACGACCATGTTATTCGAAAACGGAGGTATCTCTTCATGTTACTGAACGAACAGCCGCAGATATCGGGAAATGGGTGATGGCAGATACCAGATCTATTTACAATTCTTTTTAAAATATTTTTCCAATTGCGTTTTTTATGAAATCTTATAGATTCTGTTTGCGAAAATCGTCAATTTTGCGCTTCCTTGGTCCTTAATCTGGACGTTATGAATGTGTTAGCTTACATTTTCTTTATTTACAACAAACATAATTAAGTTGTAAATGCATTATCTAAATAATGTGATAAACATAACATATTTTATAAACAATAGGATTGGAACTTGAAATGGTGTATAATATGTGGTAGCAAAGATGTTTTACACACATGCAGATATTTTCTTTGATAAATGTTTTATGAGTGTAATTTAATTACTTTGTTATCTGAATGTCATAACATGCATAATCAGCCATTATTTATATGCAGCATAAATCATGATCATGCAATCTTGTGATATATATTTGGAAGTTTTGAGTTGAGAAAAAATAATTGCTTGTTGATTTTTTATTTTGCTTGTAACTTTTAAAACCACAAGCAAAAATTTGCTTGTGCCTAAAAAAAATAAATTCTAACCCTGGTGCTCATGTGATTTGATGCACTACGCGATATAAGACCCATTTTATCACAATTTAGATCTTGATCATTGACCAGATCGTCTTGACTGGGCGCCACCATTTTGTTTGAAACAAATGCAAGTGATAGGATGGGATTGGTCCATAGGAGAGGCTCAGAAGGGACATTACTCATAATAACCACTGGTGGCGCTACGATCGATCCCAGGAATTCCAGCCTTGTTCGGCAAGGGTGGAAACTGGACTTTTAAAGTCAGTTAACTCTCTTGCCTCGGGAAGATTGTGTGGACACGGTGGTTGCATACACTGACTAACTTCATGCAGAAACTTCAGGATCTCTCAGTTGATTGGTGCTGTACTTCTCAGTACACCTAATGGCGACCCCTGCTCTCATTGATTTTTAAGTAAAGAAAATGTCATATTGGTTGTAGATTCAAAAATTATTCTTTCATTTTACTGGGTGATGTGTCATGTCATAGTATATGCAGCTCATGGCTTACTTCTTAAAATAATGCAATCTCTTATCTTTAGCATAAAACTGTGTGAAATAATTTTGGTTGGCATGATTAGATAGTGTGAGTGAGTTTGGTTTAATGCTGCTTTGAAGACCACAGAGGCAGTCACCATAACATAACTATTTGTAAAATTGATGCACTTACTGAGTGTTCTGAAAAAAATGACCCTCCCCAAATGCTTGTCCTATTTTTGGCTGATTATCCCCATGTTCTTTTTTTCATGACCCTCCCTGAAAAGACAACTGCAGAAGCACTTTATATCTTATCATAAAATGTCCATTTTTCGATGACCCTCCCCAAATATGTGTATTATGTTTTATAACCCTCCCCTACTAAGAGTCTCATTTTTTCGATGACCCTCCCAAATATGTGTGTTATGTTTTATAACCCAACCCTACTAAGAGACTCTTATTTTCGATGACCCTCCCCAAATATATGTATTATGTTTTATAACCCTCCCCTACCAAGAGACTCTTATTTTTGATGACCCTCCCCAAATATGTGTGTTATGTTTTATAACCCTCCTCTACTAAGAGACTCATATTTTGGTGACCCTCCCCAAATATGTGTATAATGTGAATGAAAGCTAGGAAGCAGAGAGCATGTATATGTACCTGTAAGAACAAAAGTAATACGGGAAGCCAACAGTGAAATAGCGTTGGTAGGTGATAGTGAGTATGATTTTACGCCCCTTTTAGCAATATTCCAGCAATATCATGCATGGGACACCAGAAAGTGGCTTCACACAATGTACCCATGTTGGGAATCGAACCGGGGTCTTCTGTGTGACAAGCAAACGCTTTAACCACTACGCTACCCTACCTCCTCTGGTAGGTGAATAGCAAGGAGTTGATATATCCCTGTTTGGTTCCAAATGCCATTCAAATATATTGATACCTTTCAGTGCGTTTCTTATCAGAATAGAAATGACAGTTATATGAAACATGCTGTCTGTGATTTGATTAGGTGTCATGAGTTAAGCAGCCATACTTGTTTGCATCCCTCAAAACTCAAGATATGAATTACTTCTGTCTGTTGACAGTTTGTGGGGGGGGGCACGGGTGGCCTAGTCATCTGAGGCACCGCGATTCACTGTTCATAGTTGCTTCCCTTGGGCACGCCAGAAACCTATGATTGTGGGTTCGAATCCTGGTTTGCCCCGATTATGTTTCTAGGTTTTTTCACACCATACCCGTGCTCATGGGTTTCACTGAATAGTAAACGTCTGAGACCTGCATCACTTCGGGCTTTCCTCCCACATTAAGCTGACTTGCCACGATATAACTGGAATACTGTTAAAAGCTCACTCACTCACAGTTTGTATGTGTGCAGAACACGCTGTTTGTGTATGGTAGAGCCTTACTGGAAATTGTAGGATGCTAACAATTGTAGATAAAATATGTTTGTGTTCCTTGCCATTGGTTTGGTAAGTGGGTCGGGGTCAGTGGTGTGGGAAATAGTTTATTTTAATAGTGTTAATAGCATTTTGATTTGTAAAAAAACATGGCTCGATTGAAGATTCCTTTTACTGACAGTCACCTTTTACTATTACTCGGTTTAATGAAATGGAACATTAAAGTGTTGTATTGAGAAGACACAGCTGTGCTGATGAACGATAATGTGTGTTACATTGCAATATATTATGGCTTTGTTACGGGAACTGCTTTGAATGGCTAGGGGATATATTTGATTAAAAGGTTAAACTTTGAATGTATTGAATAAAAGGCCAGAAGGTTGAAACAGTTTGTTCAGCAGCTGTGCTTTAATGTTCGTTGGAACATGACCTGCGGCTCTGATTTTCAAGTTTAATTGAGTCTGTGGTGTTTATATTAACAATAAAGTTTAACTGTCCATATTGGCAGCATTTTACAAAGGTAGGATTTATTCATAACACTATGGATGGCTCAGATATTGCTACTACAACCTTAACTTTAACACAGTCAGTCTCTTGAAATACACGATAATTGTTAATTAGAAAATTGACTGTGGACTTCTTATTCCACTTGGTCCTAAGAAATGTTCTTGCCATATATGAAAGGTGAGCAGTCAAGGTCACAGTGACAATGCTCTGTGAAGTGTTTCTTGTTTCGCCTTAAATAATTGTCCCCAATCAGCAGACAGAGTTGACTTATGGATGTCAACTTCTTTGATCTCTCAAGGGCCTGTACATTGATGGTTCCGGAATAAATGCATGAAATAATTTCCCAGTGTAACGTCAGGTCTTTAGTTCATGCACGATTCAGTTCACAAACCAAAACTAAAGAGCTCCGCACAGCGATACTGACAACCTAGGCACTGTGCAGAATAAACTGGCTCTGGTCATGTCAATTATTCGAAGCAAATTGAAGGGAAAGCTTGTGTGTTTGTGTGAATTAATAAATACTAACTGCCAGCTTGATTGCATTAGAAGCTACTGTTTATCAAAGCCTAGCTTATATAATATAAATGCCTCAGTTGTATGAAGCGAATCACGTTGCAGGTTCCCCAGAAAGAAGGGCTTCTTGACCTGCTAATCAGCAGAATAAAGCGAGCAGAGCCAAGTAAACTCAGGGTTATTGGCTATTGTTTGCAAACAATGCTTCAGAATGGTCGATGTACTGGCCTTTAAAGAATTAAGTTGATGAAATCCTAAAGTCAACACTGTCTTCACTGAGACTACGGCTTCTATAATGCTAAAATGCCAGTAAACATAAAGATATTACACAATGGGCATGAGGTATGGCATGTGGATGTTTCACCATGACCTCATAGGCCATGTTAAACTAACAATGTTAATAATCTTCATGGTGTTTTATTTTATTTTACAACTACTAAACATGGCACTGTTTTATGTTCAATTTACTCATTTGAAAGAAATTTATTTGCATGACACTTAATATTTGTTTTTAAAAATAAGGTACAAAAATGAAAATGATAATTGATCTGCATAGATGCATTGTATATATTCCCCTGGCAACTGCAAGTTCTTATAAAGTACGCACAACTTTTACTGAAGTAATTACATTTGCATGTGACTTAGAAAATACCGAACATTCTGCAGTTTAACAGTACTAGCATGAATACAACTAAAAAAAAGTTAGGCCAGGCGTTTTATATTTTTCGGATTACGGACCCACTGATTGTCATTTTTGAGAAAAGATAAAAAAACAATCAGATTTCCATATATTTCTCCCCCCCGCCAATAGCCGCGTAGTCAGTTATTTTATTTGTTATCATCACCTTTTAGTAAAAAACATTACCGTTGTAAACTAGTAAAGAGATACATAATTGTGGGTTCGAATCCTGGTTCACCCCGATTATGTTTCTATGTTTGTCACACCATACCCGTGCTCATGGGTTTAAATGAATAGTAAACGTCCGAGACCTGCATCACTTCGGGCTTTCCTCCCACGCCGCGATATAACTGGAATACTGTTAAAAGCTCACTCACTCACTCACAGTTTGTATGTGTGCAGTACACGCTGTTTGTGTATGGTAGAGCCATACTGGAAATTGTAGGATGCTAACAATTGTTGATAAAATATGTTTGTGTTCCTTGCCATTGGTTTGGTAAGTGGGTCGGGGTCAGTGGTGTGGGAAATAGTTTATTTTAATAGTGTTAATAGCATTTTGATTTGTAAAAAAACATGGCTCGATTGAAGATTCCTTTTACTGACAGTCACCTTTTACTATTACTCGGTTTAATGAAATGGAACATTAGAGTGTTGTATTGAGAGACACAGCTGTGCTGATGAACGATAATGCGTTTAACATTGCAATATATTATGGCTTTGTTATGGGAACTGCTTTGAATGGCTAGGGGATACATTTGATTAAAAGGTTAAACTTTGAATGTATTGAATAAAAGGCCAGAAGGTTGAAACAGTTTGTTCAGCAGCTGTGCTTTAATGTTCGTTGGAACACGGCCTGGGGCTCTGATTTTCAAGTTTAATTGAGTCTGTGGTGTTTATATTAACAATAAAGTTTCACTGTCCATATTGGCAGCATTTTACAAAGGTAGGATTTATTCATAACACTATGGATGGCTCAGATATTGCTACTACAACCTTAACTTTAACACAGTCAGTCTCTTGAAATACACGATAATTGTTAATTAGAAAATTGACTGTGGACTTCTTATTCCACTTGGTCCTAAGAAATGTTCTTGCCATATATGAAAGGTGAGCAGTCAGGGTCACAGTGACAATGCTCTGTGAAGTGTTTCTTGTTTCGCCTTAAATAATTGTCCCCAATCAGCAGACAGAGTTGACTTATGGATGTCAACTTCTTTGATCTCTCAAGGGCCTGTACATTGATGGTTCCGGAATAAATGCATGAAATAATTTCCCAGTGTGACGTCACGTCTTTAGTTCATGCACGATTCAGTTCACAAACCAAAACTAAAGAGCTCCGCACAGCGATACTGACAACCTAGGCACTGTGCAGAATAAACTGGCTCTGGTCATGTCAATTATTCGAAGCAAATTGAAGGGAAAGCTTGTGTGTTTGTCTTACAGATGAATTAATAAATACTAACTGCCAGCTTGATTGCATTAGAAGCTAGTGTTTATCAAAGCCTAGCTTATATAATATAAATGCCTCAGTTGTAAGAAGCGAATCACGTTGCAAGTTCCCCAGAAAGAAGGGCTTCTTGACCTGCTAATCAGCAGAATAAAGCGAGCAGAGCCAAGTAAACTCAGGGTTATTGGCTATTGTTTGCAAACAATGCTTCAGAATGGTCGATGTACTGGCCTTTAAAGAATTAAGTTGATGAAATCCTAAAGTCAACACTGTCTTCACTGAGACTACGGCTTCTATAATGCTAAAATGCCAGTAAACATAAAGATATTACACAATGGGCATGAGGTATGGCATGTGGATGTTTCACCATGACCTCATAGGCCATGTTAAACTAACAATGTTAATAATCTTCATGGTGTTTTATTTTATTTTACAACTACTAAACATGGCACTGTTTTATGTTCAGTTTACTCATTTGAAAGAAATTTATTTGCTTGACACTTAATATTTGTTTTTAAAAATAAGGTACGAAAATGAAAATGAAAATGATAATTGATCTGCATAGATGCATTGTGTGTATTCCCCAGGAACTGCAAGTTCTTATAAAGTGCGCACAACTTTTACTGAAGTAATTACATTTGCATGTGACTTAAAAAATACCGAACATTCTGCAGTTTAACAGTACTAGCATGAATACAACTAAAAAAAAGGCCAGGCGTTTTATATTTTTCGGATTACGGACCCACTGATTGTCATTTTTGAGAAAAGATAAAAAAAACAATCAGATTTCCATATATTTTTTTCCCCCGCCAATAGCCGCGTAGTCAGTTATTTTATTTGTTATCATCACCTTTTAGTAAAAAACATTACCGTTGTAAACTAGTAAAGAGATACATAATTGATCTTTGTTGATCTCGAAGCCGAACATGAATAGCCTCCCTTGACAATTGTGTGTGTTGTAAGTGGTAGAATTTTTATTGTAACAAGGGGCTTTATTGTCACAAATGGTGGTCTTTTGAGCACAGAATATGTTAAAAAAAATTCATCTAGCTTTTCTTCTATTTTTTTCCCTCCTCCAACCCTGGACTTTGGGCTAAAAAATCCGTAATTCTGAAAAAAAAAAAAAAAGCCTGGCCTTACAAGGACCTCCCAATTGTTTCATATTACTATAGTTAATCTGTCATGCCTTAACTTTTGGGGTGAGTATAATTTCCTGCCAGGCCTCAAGACCCAAACAACTTTATTCCAAATATAATTAAAACATATGGATCAGTTTTCTTTCCACCGACCCAAACTAATTGGTTAGAACAAATCTAGAAACCATGAACTCAAAGTGTGGAAGGTTTATTATTGATGGACTTTTCCATTCACCTTTGTTGCTATATCAAAGTGGTCTTTTGTTCATTTGTGTCTTCATGGCTGAGTCTGTGGTGCTTGAATTGAGATGTTTGCCTGTTATTTGGGGGAGGCAGACGACAGAGAAACGCTCTGTAGACCACAGGAATACGTAATTGTACGTAAAAAGATATGAAATAAATATTAACCCATGTTTTCTTAGAGGCCTGAGGCCGAATATGAAACCGCCCAAAATTATTTTAAAAAGGCTGAAGGATACATGGGTCAATATGTTTCCAATTGTTTGTTTTTTTCAGCTATTTTTCTATTTTCCCCATACAGTGTATTCCTGTGTGTAGATATGCAACTGTTCAAACCAGAGAATAGGTCGTCTGTGATGGTCATCTGTTTTACAGGAATGTCGATCTTCAGCCAATTTACTCAATTTCTAGAATTCCCTGATTTGGCATGTCTTGAGGGTTGTTTTAGATTGTCTTTGAAATCAGGAGTGGTGGGGTTATATGCCAAGTGGTTGAACAGAAAGAAGAAAATCCAGCAAGAATTCTATGTTTGAGTTATATTTTTTCTTCAATTGAAAAAATGTCTTCAGGGATTGTCAGAGACAGCATCAGAAAAAGGAATGTTTATGGGTAGCCAAGTGGTTGAAGTGTTTACTCCTCGCACTGAAGGCCCTGGGGTCGATACCCACATGCACAATGTGTGAAGCATGTTTCAGGTGTACCCCGCCCTGGTATTGCTGGAATATATCTAAAAGCTGCGTTAAAACACACTGACTCTTTCAAATTGTCTCTGTGACCTAAGCTAGATGTGTTTGTTTTCAGGCTGGGACTGGTAACTCGGGTTGGGTGGGTACTGAGTAGGACCGGGGTACCCACAGGACTACCCAGACCTGTGGCTAGTCATGTGATATAATGTATAAGGACAAAAACTGTCTAGAACTACATGGTTACACTACAAGTCACTAATGTTTGCATTTCTATTTATATGCTTGGAAAAAAGATGAAGCATCTGTCTACTAGAACGTTTTATATTTGTATCTAAATACATTTTGCCAAGCCTACGGTCAAACTATTCCCAATCGGACATTTTGTACCCATCTCTTGAGACCTACAGCGGGTACCCGGGTAGGGTCGGGGAATAGGGGGATTGGTACCTGGGTAGTTAACTTGGAATTGTCCCAGCCCTAGTTTGTTTCTTGGTCAACAATCTCGGGATCCCAAGGGACTCGCCAGGACAGTTTGATCAGCGCACATGTCTGTGACTTTAGCCACTAGTCCAAAGTCAAGTAGAATTTCATTTGGTCTAGTAAACTTAACTAGTCTGTTATATTAAGACTAGAATGTACTGAAACTGATGCAAAGAGACAAGTACAGGCTGATGGACTCAAAAGTTTTCAGCACAGCTCAGTGTTTCTGTTATAACATGGTCGGTAAACTGAAAGGCTGACAGATCTTGTGTCTGGTATAAATATGTATGCCATTGGAGTTGTATGCTTTATCTGACTCGCCTCCGTGGTCTAGTGGTAGAGCATCCGCCCGGGGAGTGGAAGTTCCGGGGTTCGATCCCCAGCTGCGTCATACCAAAAGACGTTAAAAGATGGTACTTGTTGTTACCCTCTCTGGCACTTGGCATTAAGGGGCTAAAACAAGGACTGGTCGACTCGGAGTCAGTATACTGTGTCTGAGTGGGGTATTCATGTTAAACTGCGGCATGTTATCTCAGTGTGCTAGCACTATAAATCGGCATCAGTCCGGACTAGTACAAGCAGCCACACACACACATATACACGTCGCCATTTAAGTGCAATAATCTTGGACGTGACGTTAAACCCCATTTCACCTCACCTTTATCTGACTCATACAGTATATAGTTATCTTTTTGTCGTAAATGGATCGCAAACACGATCTATGAATGAATGATGAAACTCCGAAAGTCAGACGACATGCAGCGATAATTTTTCTGAAAAAGAAACATCAAAGCAACAATCAAACAGATGAATGATTGTCTTTGGTTTCAATGCTTTCAGCCCATTGGGAATCCAGTTTGGGTTATAATAGGCCTTGAGCAAACTATGCTGGCTATAAGAGGCCATGTAATGAATCTGTTGGACAGGCTCGGTGGCTTGGTTTATAGTGTTTCTTCGTACCCTGATGGTGTTACTGGATTGTTGCTCACAATATCGATCACTGGACTGTCTGGTCCAGACTCGATTCTTTGCAGACCGCTTTCATATAGCAGGAATGTTTCTCAGTGCGGTGTTAAACAACAAACAAACAATTTCTATGCTTTCATTGGGGTAGTTGCTCAATGTGACCACGCATGACATGGTTCAAGAGCATGATGACCAGTAAAAAGCAGGCAACACAGACAACTATCTGTTATCAAGTCTGGACCAGACAATCCAGTGATTGACATCATGAGCATCTATCCACGCAATTAGGATACGATGACATGCATCAACCAAGTCAGAGAGTCTGACCACCTGATCCCATTTGTCGCCTCTTATGACAAGCATTGATTGCTGAAGACCTGTTCTAACCTGTTCTTCACGAGTGGACAATTATTTATTTGAGAAAGATGCAAAATTTTGAAATGCAACTGACAAGCAAAATTTGGTAATGTCTAGTGATTGTGCTAAAGGCAAAAATTTTTACTTTATTTTATCAGGTTTTAACAAGATATTCTTCTGCATCATAACCAAATTTCTTTTTTATATCTTAAGACATTTTGTCAGCACCAAACCCATGCTTGTGGGGTTAACCTCCCTCCCTCCCTCCCTCACTCACTCACTCACTGGACCAAAAGCCTTTAGCTGTGCTTTTAATCTGTGTCTGCAGAATGCTCTTGTTGGAATAATATGATGTTCAATTTGCATGCTGAAAAAATAATAAATACAAATATGTAATAAGTATCTATACAATGTTTTATTTCAATAAGACATGCATTCTTGTCAAGGACGTGTACACAGTTTGTGATGGCGGGAACCACTGTTATTGGAGCCCCTATGCAGAAAGGGAGGTTCTCCATTCGAAATGCTTGATTCAGTAAACAAGGGCTGATTTTGGGGGGTGATTTAGATTCTTTAGAAACTCAGACCTATTTTGTATCATGTTTTACAAAAATGCTATAAAATATTTGATGTAAGGTATGTTTTTATAAACATTGTTTGATTTTTGTTACTACAAACTGATTAGGTATTTAATTCTAATTTCAACTCCTGGCATTTTGACCATAAAAATTTGTAAAATCATTAATTAGAGTGGTCTCACCTACCAAATGGTTAAAGTAAGTGAGTATGGTTTTACACCGCTTTAAGCAATATTCCAGCAATATCATGGCAGGGGACAGCACAAATGGGCTTCACACATTGTACCCATGTCAGGAATCAAACCGGGGTCTTCGGTGTGACGAGCGAACGCTTTAACCACTAGGCTACCCAACCGCCCCCCTAATGGTTCAAGGAAGTCTGACATACTACTCAAGTAGGTTAAGGATCTCCTGATTCTTACATATAACTGTACATGCTATAGTTAGTCTTGTCATGACATGACGTAGTAATATGAAAGAATCGGTCATCATGGCATGATAAACTATAGTAATATGAAAGAATCGGATGATCCTTAACTTTTTTTGAGTAGTATATCAAAATATGCAAGTCATACTCATCAGGTATTTTTAGTCAACCAAACCCTTGTGGCTGAAGCTTGATTCATGATCAGGGATATTCATGATCAGGGATGGAAATTAATCAAGAACGCCTGTGACTCTAAATAGTGATAACATATACAGTATATTGCCATGTGTAAGGTGAGGTGTTTATACCTAGAATTAGGGGGCTTTCAAGGGGGGGTGGGGTCATCTTATACACAGGGTTGAAGAGTTTTGATACCCCCCCCCCCCCAACACAAAGACATTATCGTGATCACATAACACTGGAAATACAATACCATGTCAACAAACCCGTACTGAGGTACACAAATTAATCATGTAAATACACTGTCTGGTTTTAAAAAGTGTTCATTGTATGTCTGGATTTATGTTTGTAACCTGTATCTGGCAGTAGCGATCGGCTGTACCAAAGTCCTATGATTATGGTAATTAATTTCTTTTAAATGTATATAGTAAGACTGCAACTGAAATAACACGATACTGGAATATATTGTTCCTGATAAAATAATAGTTTCAGATACAATTCTTCCGATCATTGTATAAAAATCTTTAAAGTTATATTATTGGTAATATTTAACCGAATCACCAGTAGCTTGGGAGAAAACGTGTGAACAGCTGATTTCTGTTTCCAGCTTTGCTTACAATTGAGTCAATACAATACACAGGGTAATCTTAATCTCTGCATTTTAAACCATGCCTCTCAGAACAGAAAATACAATTTAAAAGGTAAATCATCGTGTGTAGTGATGTTTTATCTCAAGTTTCAAATTTGTATTGACCAAGTTTACTTGTTATCACCTGTTTATTTACCTGAATTCGCTGAAGGGATACAATGTCATTTTTATCTGCGGAAGACAAACACAGTTTTATTGCAAATGTAGGGGTTGTGTATGCACTGGTGATGTGCTTCATTCCGATTCGCTTTATGGATGAGGTCTATAAATTAGCATCGATTTTGAAGGCTTTTACTGGTGGGTTGCCTTATAGGCGGGTCACTTTAAAGATACCCCCCCAAATTCTACTAATCCTTAGTGGTATTCACAAAACTGGTTCAGCTAGCGATCTAGTACTAAGTTCCATCCCTGCATGATGTGGTTCTGATATGTAGGAAACAGCAGAAAGTACCATCTTCTTTTATAAAGAAATCTAGTAAGAATGCTAAGAGTTGTATTAGTCATTTAAATGTCTTCAGGGATTGTCGGAGTCAGCATCTGAAAAAGGATTGCTTGGATAATCGGAACCACAATGTACACCTTAAACTATGAATACATAATTACAGAGTGAAATGTTCCAGAATAGAGAGAAAACTGAAAAAACAAACTGTTTCCGCCCCAAACCTGGAACAATAACACTGATCATTCCAGCATCCTGGAAACTAGACACAAACAGGACAATGGCTTCTATAACAGGAACAGTCTTATAGATTTCTACACACACCTTTGCATAATTCTTGTATGACACATGGACACGGAAGATATACACACTGCTAGCCCTAACCCCTGCAGGACTATCTAACCAATGGGTGTTAGAAGCTATGGCTAGATCTAACATGTCATAACACAGTTATCAGCCGTATTACATGTATACTACTCAAAAGAAGTTAAAGAACACCCCATTGTTTAACATGTTTAATGACAGATTAACTAGTAATATAAAGACTCACGGGTGTTCTTTAACTTCTTTTGAGTAGTATATTAGGCACCAACCATTTTGTGTAGGACACTGGAAATATTTCCCCTTAAGGCCAGATTATGTTCGTTTCTTGTTCTACGGATATATTTTGCGAGAAAATCCTGGTTGTTTGGTGGGAAAAAAACAAGGTTAAATAAGACAAGATTAATTTTTGTTTGATGGCGCTTTTGATATAATTAGTTTATCATTTTTTTTTTATTTGATAAATTTTGAAATTTAAAAAAAAGTCCTGCCCAACTATTATGTGGTTGGTTAACATGGTTAACAGTTTTTAGGCACACCCTGTTGTTACAAAAGATATTGTTTTGAAAATAATATTGTAAAATATCTGTCTTGAAGGATTCTCAGCCCTCATCTACATACTAATGTTTATGATCCATCTTTGTATCCTCAGTGCTAGTTTAATATGTGCTACACATGTACTGTATCCCTACAACAGCCTTTGATGGACTATAGTCATTAAATGGGTTCAAACAATTTCAAACAATTTTAAATGAATATTTAAGTACCATATTCTTTTTGGTATAGTGCACACTTCCCCCTCCCACAGCTGTCTAGAGGGGAGTGCACATAAATACATGCCACAATGAGTTTTAATGTTTTTTCCCCAATGCAAAGATATTACTGTGACAAGTGTGAGTAATTAACACTGGTAATACTATGTCAAGAAATCCTTGCTGAAGTACGCAATTTAATCCTGTTATTAAACTATTTGGTTATAAAAAGTCTTCATTGTATATCTGGAATTATGTTATCTACATATATTTCAGTAATTTAATTCAAAATTTCAATCACCATTGATGACGTTAATTTCAGCGAAATCATTTGTGAAGTGATCAATAGATCACAACAGCTCATTGTTATTTACAGCAACCACGGTTAGATTACAGCTATTGGCGCCTTGAAACAAACTTTAGTTGACAGAGAATGGATGCATATATCATAAATACCATACTTTCACTTGTTGAAAGTGATATTTGTTGTAGTTTGATGGTTGTGTATCAATATATCGTTTTTGCGATCAAACTGGCAAGACTGCAGGAAGTCTCAATGGTGACTGGTCAAATTGTTCCATATGTAAATAATATCCGGCAATAGGAATCAGCTGTACCTACTCTTGCTACACTTATGGTTATTATTTTGAATATATATATTAAAAGCTGCTACCAAAATGACACTGTATTTAAATTCATTATTCCTGTTGAAATAATAGTTTCAAATTCATGTAAAACAAATTCTGATCATTCTTTCAAAATTCATTTCTAGAATAGAGAAAATGTGTGTACAACTGATTACTATGTCCACCTTAGATTACGAGAGAAAAACCAAGGTATTTTTAATCTCTGCATGTAAAACAATGCCTCTCAGAACAGGAAATACAGTTTAACTGGTAACTTCTCATGTCTTGTCATGTATTTTTCTCAAATTTCATCTTTTTAATGACCAAGATGGTTCTTCCCTGAACAAGTGAAGGAATATGATGTATTTTTTTACTGTGCTTAAACAAACAATCTATTTCCAAAATACAAATCCCCGATTTGATTGCGAGTCATGCTTGGGTGCACACTGTACTCAAAAACATATGGTGCTAAAGAATTTCAGAATTGTTTTCGTGATAATATATTGATTCAAGATCTAATAATTTTTTAATTTGAAGTTTACACGATATACGGCTTTTCCATTGGACGAGAGGTTGGTCACATGACCGTGAAATTAACGTTCATAAGTGTATGAACGACACAATTTGACGTTCATACGTTTTTCACGAGACCGTGTTCTTTAAATGACGTAAACACTCTATGAAGGTTCATAAACACTCTATGAAGGTTCATACTCCAATGAACTCACACAAAGTGAAGGTCAATTCTTAATTGTTTTGCTGTCCATGTGATATGTACAGGCTGGTAAGAAGCTGAGATTTGGGCATTGGACAGGTCCTCCTTGGCCTTACTGGAGCAGCTGTATATCAAACTGGCCAATACTTTCCACTACCCAAGCAGATGGAATTAATCCAGCTTATTCAGAAGCCTTCAGATAAGGTAGAATTTATTGCAAGCTTAGGAGTTTGTGACCCACATGCAGGACTATGTCAAGATGCCCTCTCAGTGGACGATAAGTCTGTTCCATATTGTGCTAAAACTTGCTGAAATTGTGTGAAATGAGTTTCTTTATATATAATTTGCAAGTTATTAAAAAATAATGTATATGGTATCTTTACCAAGTTAAATTGGAAATGACTATGATGTGGCTTATTTTTTTTAACTGCGCTGCGTAATTTCATTGTTTATGGCTGATGCCGGGTTTTTTGGATAATGTCTTTTTTCTGTCTGCTCATCCATCATTACCGTGTCCACAACTTACCGTATGTCATCTTAGTAACAACACTGAAGATGCCTGCAGTTGTTTACTCAGGGGATAATCCCTGACAGGCATTTATCGTGGGGAATAGGGCAGAGGGCAGCTGGTGTTTTATTACCCGAACAGGAGGTTAGTAATAAAACTCTAAGTACCGAATTTAAGTATTCACAATGTCAAGATCAAGGGTGGTTTCACACATTCAACAATGTATGCAATGTTTTTGTAGGATTAACTGATATAGCAGAAACAGTATATGTATAATGTCTAAGAATCACAAGATATATAAACGCGGCAAATGTATCAGCCAATGAAAACAGTTGTCACCGCTGCGGCGGTAGCTTTAGGCCACGCCCCCAAATTAGTTTGTTTTGGAAAGTGGATTACTGAGCGTGTGATTTCAGCACTTTCACTTGGACATTTAAATACTTTCTACGAATATTATTGTTTTCGCAAAATGTTTTTCGCTTTACTTGCCCTTTACGTGATAATATATACTTCACTGTTGGGGAATACATATTGTGTATACCTGTTCTTATCAAATGATAACATGCTTTACTGTTGCAGAATACATATTGTGTATACCTGTTCTAATCAAATGATAACATGCTTCACTGTTAGGGAATACGTATTGTATATATCTGTTCTAATCAAATGATAACATGCTTCACTGTTAGGGAATACGTATTGTGTATACATGTTCTAGTTAAGTGATAACATTTACAGAGGAGAAAGCATGATAAATGATAATATAGTTGACAAAATATATATGGATCTTTCAAATCTCATCAGACTTAAACACTGACATCACATGTTGCTATGGTGAAACACCATTTTTTATATTTACAAATATAGCACAGTTCCAAGTATGGGTCCTTGTCCCACAAAGCCATTTCTGGCAGGACATAATTCTCACATACACTACCAGTAATATAATTGGCATGAATTGTTCCACATTCTCACCAATATTCATAACACTCCCAAACACTTGATTATGAATCTGTAACAAGAGACACACAGTTGCTTGTGTTAATCCAATCACAGGTTACATAACACTCTGCGGTTGTCGGGTAGTCACATGACTTTTAACCACTCATATTGTACGTTACACCAAGGTGCAGTTGAACTGTCTTTCCCATTGCTCCCGGGCAGGTGTCTTAGTAGAAGATGGGAATTTGTAAAATCAACAAAATGCACTTGGTCCATCCCAGAATTGAACAGAGAGGCTGTTCCTGACAAACAACGGCCAGTCATTGATCTTGATCTGTCCCATATGCTTAGAAGGAATTATGGCCATAATCCTAAAGATGGCCGCTATTGCACCACTGGAAACTTTCATTATTCCTTCAATGAAATCCACTTTCAGAATTTTCAAATCCTTTGGAAGAAATACCTTTGTCTTTTGCCCTGAGCATTAATTTATGTCATCCATTCTGGGATCTTATTTCGGTCAAACGGGAGACTCATTCCGTCTGTCGTAGTCATAATCATGTTCGTGGTCCAGCATTCCGTTGGAAACTGGGTCGTGTTCGGGCATCTTCTTCTCAGAATTAAAAAGCAGCAAAATTAATCTGGCTATTAACTCCATGAGTTCCATGATAGTCAGTACTGAAATCCCCATCCACAGTCCCAGAGTGCCGCCAATATCGGCAAACAGATCGGCCAGGCCATACGCTGGGAGCTGGCGAAACTCCACCACACTTAAATCCTCCAGGTAAATGTTAAGTCGCAATAAATTCTGCCGAATCAAGTTTGATGCTCTCTCGGTTTTCTCTTTCTCGGATAACGAGTAACTTTGTTTGATGATGTTCTCAGTTCTTGAATCATTTCTATCACTCTTCAACTTTGTAAGGTTGGCCAGATTGGAAAGATACGTATAAGCCTCATGCATAAAGTTTTGGTTTATTTTGTCTCCATAAAGCAATTGCAAGGCATTCAGCTGGTAAAACTCCAAGGGCCAGTACGAAAGCGACACCGATTTTTGAAATGTTGTCTCATGGCAAGGCTGGAAACATTTACACGATTTTTCATACGATCTGTCATGGGACATCTTTTGTATCAGTTCTTGCTCACACTTGAGCTTAGGGAGGTCTACGTGCCTTGTTTCGTTCGAGTTCATTGCCTTGTACATCAGATCCTTCCAATTGTCTATCACGCCACAGAAGGTCACATTTTCCGCTTCAGTTTCTGGCAGATCAGAAGACATGCAGCCACACTGACTCATGATGAGTCGCTGCTGACAAAGCTGCAAACATGAGAAGAACGTGTTCCGATACACCTGCGTTCCCAGCAAGTCATCGTTTGTGCAGTTTCCGTAGGGCTCCGACAGCCGCGTGTGCAATACGGCTTTCAATCCGATGGAGGAGGAATACCCAGGTGGAACATCAAAGCCGTGATTTACTGGACTTGGCATGGTGTTAGGTGCATGCACCACCACTCTGACTCCCGCACTGTGGAGGATGTTGGAATTCATATCATACAATCCGTAGGACCCCAATGGAGGATCGTCATTGTCAAGGGAGATAATCAAGGAGAGACCTTTTTGTGGTCCAGTTGCGTGCATCAGTAGCTTCTCCGCCATATCTCCTCCATTGAATGTGAAGCAACTGTAATAATTTCCATCGAAAAATGTTGTAAAATTGTGCACCGAACAGACTTCGTCACTGAATTTGCAGTTGATGAGAAAGTCGTTTATGTCATGGCTCATAAACTTGGCTTCTTCACCAAGATTCTCATAGAAGGCCCGGATAGACGTTAAGTGAGCTGCATGCTGATCATCAAAACGTAATTTTTCACTGCTCACAAAATTAATCCAAGAAATGAGTTCTGTGCTGTTTGATGAAAACAGAATGCGCATTTTGCGCCAAGAAATGGGTTCGATGTTACATACAGAAATGGACGGGAACTCCACGGGCATGCTCTCCTTGATCTCGGAGAGCTCCACCACCTGGAACTGTAGGTATTTCCTCACCAACAGGGACAGCTGGAGTGTTGCTGCTGTGAAACCCATGATCACCAAGAGGGCCCAGATCACCTTGCGCTTTGTGTCGTCGGACGTAACAATCTTTGCAAAGCCGTGAGCATTGCTCTCCGACCCTAACTCTGCAATCACGGAGAGGGCAGTGCGGTTTCTGTGGCGATGACGTTGCTTGACCATTCTAACAGGGTCGTTCAGAAGACCAAACTTGCCCACGCCTGAAAACTTCATATGTTCGCTTCTGTGACCTCTGAAAAATACAAATGTTATAAGGGAATTATGGAGTGTCATAAATGGAAGTGGAAGTGTGAATGTAAACAAAAGTTTTATGTCAGCAATATTCCAGCTATATCATGACAGCCTGTACATAACTGAGTCTGGATCAGACAAACCAGAGGTTGATATTATGAGCATCTTCCCATGCTGTCAACATTACTGATTGAAACTGATGCAGAAGTGACAGGCCTCTCACCCATAATTTTCTTTTTATGAAATCTGAAAAATGAAAGTCAGTTTGTAAACATTTTAATTTTGTTCTGCTGTAATGTAAAAAATGTACAATTTCCAAGGGCACCTTCTTCTGGAAAAAAATGATTTTATTAACTATTGAAACAATAAATTTTTTGGAAGTAAATTGTTCCAAATGCTGACTTTTATCATCAGCTTGCAGATTGATGCCAGCATTTGTAGCATTGGTGTCACTCATTTTCCTAATTGTAACAAGCCTCATTAGGAAGTTAAGGAGTTTTGAATTTTAAAAAAAATAAAATTTGGCTCCTGGATCTTGAATACTGCCCAAACAATCTGTAAGAATTAGGAAAAAACAAGTTGGAGAATTGAACTTACACATTACATTCTTAGTGACATGACTATTGTAGCTCCTGCACTTCAACACAAGCTAACGATAGTCAAAGCACTAGGATGGCATACACTGGTCACAGTGCAAGATAGCTTGCAAGATAGGCAAATAATAATAATAAAATATCCTCCAGACCCATGAGGAATGCAGGTTATAATAAGTCCCCAGCAACCCTGCTGGTTGGACATGGTTGGGTGGTCAGATTCAGGGACTTGGTTGCGTGTCATCGTACACCTTCAGTGTGAAAATGTTGCTCATAACATCAACCACTGGATTGGCTGGTCCAGACTTAATTTTTTCTTTGTTCTTTTGTTCTTTTGTTGTTTAAGGCCGCACTCAGCAATATTCCAGCTATATGATGGTGGTCTGTACATAATCGTGTCTGGACCAGACAATCCATCATTGACATCATGAGCATCGATCCACTCAATTGGGAAACGATGACACGTATCAACCAAGTCAGCAAGCCTGACCACCAGATCCTGTTATTCGCCTCTTACGACAATCATAGTCACCTTTTACGACAAGCATGGGTTGCTGAAGACCTATTCTATCCCGGATCTTCACAGGTCACTTGATTATTTACAGGCTCTGGAATATTGCTGCGTGCATTGTTAAACAACAGACAAACAAATCGTTTCCTCATGTGGAGCACACTTTATGACATAGTCAGTACTGGAGTCGCCTTATTCTTGAGTGTGGAATAAGAAATATCAGCATTTGTGGAAAATAAAACAAGTGGGCTATGATAGCCAAATAACAACTACAACACATGGGTGTTGCATGGGAAGGGGTGTTTTGACAGCCTTATGTTTGTTGATTGATGAACTGGGAGATAAGGTCCATCTCATAACAACTTAGTCACATTCTAAATCTGGCAATGTTGTTGCTTCTCTAGAGGTATGACTGGTGATGCAAAATGCAGCTGAAATCAAACTCACTCCAATAGAATACAACTGATGGCATCAATAAATATGATACAACTGAGACCTAGTAATAGCGTGGTCTAGCGAGTAGAGCGTCTGCCTGGAGAGAGGAAGATTGGTGGTTTGATTCTTGGACGTTAAAAGATGGTACTTGTTGTTACCCTGCCTTATGCTCAGCATTAAGGGGATAAAACAAGGACAGGTTGACTTGGAGTCATTTGCCTGTGTCTGTTGGGTATCATGTTAAACTGCGACATGGTATCTTGATGGGCTAGCACTATAAAACGAGCATTAGTCCGGAGTAGTACAGGCATGCACGTCGCTATAAGTGCAAGAATCTTGAACGTTAAACACGGTATCACCCCATCTCACACAATGGATATGTGTTAACCAACAAAGACATGGAAATGAGGATCTGATGATCTGTCATAAGTACTATGGAACAATTAATTGCTATTTTCAAGGGAACTGGTACAGTACGTCAGCTACAATTATTGCCATTATGCCATCAAGAAGTACCTATGCTTCTGCACTAATTCATCCAGTGGCTTGTTCCATTGGACTGACTGGTATTCCTAGCGAATGTCAGTGGCGTCTGCTGGTGGGGGGTCACATTTGCTGACCGCGTTTTCAGAACAAGTTTGGCTAATGTCTCTGCCACCATTGTTTGTTCTATCCTTTTGAACTTACATAGTGATGCCAGACCAAAGTATGGGTGGTGGTGGGGTAGCGTTGTGGTTAAGGTATGTGCTCGTCATGCTTAAGGCCCGGGTTTGATTCCTGGCATGGGTACATTGTGTGAAGCCTATTTCGGGTATTCCCTGCTGTGATATTGCTGGAATATTTATAAAAATGGGTAAAACAATACCAATCACTCAGACCAATGTTTTATCTTGTTTTGCTGATTTGGTGTTCCAGGAGGCAAAGTGGAAAATCTTAAAAAATAATTCAGAGTGTGTTTGGTTCAGACACATATTTTATTGTTAGGAAGGCTAACAAAATGAAACAAGAATCTTCTTTAGTCGCATTTGATTTGGATAATATACATATACGACTGACTAATGCTTTGTCTCTGAAAATGTATAGTTTTGATAGAAACAAACAGAACCATATAATTAAAAAGGAGCCCCCATCTAACTGTTAGATGGACCTGTGGACAATCTAGACTTGCTTCATTTTGGGCTAAAGCATTACAGGTTCAGGGACAGACTTTGTCAATGAGGGCCTAATTTTTTTTTATAATTTCAAAAAAATTTTAATTCTTTGAATGTCATGTTTCCACACAGTGAATCTTTTGTTGCAGACACATCAGTTTTAAAGAATACAAATAAGTCAATCCTAAAGGTTCTTGTTATTTTTTCCCCACCCATTTGAAATTACTGTTAGGCGCATCCATGAAACATTGAAATAATTTGGTCTTGCTTTAGATGCCTTTCTTATGAAGCTTTGATACTGGTTTCAGTGCCGGTAACATGATCTATATTGACTTATAATTAACATCTGAAGAAATAATGTGATGGAAGGAAATATTGCACACTGTGAGATTATTCTTTGTTTTTTTTTCTATTTCCACAAACATGTCAGTCTGTCTTGAGAGAGTGTTTTGTTCTGCTTGAATCATAGCACATCTCCTATAAACATGGAAAGACAAATGAAGCGAAAAAAGGGCAACTTCCAGGTTTATTTGTAACAGAGAGTAAGACATTAATGAGTGACGAGACTGGTAATAATAGTACTCCTACAATGCTGGACTCTGTACAGAGAGATGCTCAAACTCAAAGCCCATTATTATAGTACTGGAAATGAGTATTTATAATTCACCAAATTCCATACATTTGTGTGTGCTCGAAGCCCTACACCATTATTACCCTGGTCAATTGATCAGTGTGGTCTTGAGTGACATTCTCAGCTCCCTGGGGAGCCCCCAAGGTGCTTATGAGACGCTTGGAGGTTAACAGTCACTTTACCATCTCATCCTACCTGAGGAACCCTCAGCTGAGTAAATATTACATAGGCCAGTGGATTGGAATGGATCAATGTGCATTTCTATCCTCAGATTCCTGGGAGATATACCCAAGCTGACAGTTTGACTTCACTTGTAGGTTAAGTCATCGTACGGATGACCAACAAGGTTGTGATATCCCTGTGGGGCGGTCAGGTATTCAAGTGGTTAAAGTGTTCGCTCGTCACGACGAAGGCCTGGGTTCGATTCCCGACATGGGTACAATGTGGGAAGCCAATTTCTGGTGTTCCCCATCCTGATATTGCTGGAATATTGCTAAAAGCGGCGTAAAACCATCCTCACTCACTCACTCACTGATATCCTTGCAGTGTTATCAACATTTACTCACTCAATGCACCTGTGAAGATCCGGGGTAGAATAGGTCTTCAGCAACCCATGATTGCCGTAAAAGGCGACTATGCTTGTCGTAAGAGGCAACTAACGGGATTGGGTGGTCAGGCTCGCTGACTTGGTTGATACATGTCATCGTATCCCAATTGTGTGGATCGACAACAAAGTCTAGTGATGAACACATGTTATCACTTAACAGTTTTATAACAAAGCTTTGCTAATTCCATAAATTGTGCAGATCCTGGAGTTCGGAAAGGGTGCTTGTAATACACATCCTCTAAAGTTTTTATTCCTTGCCTTTGACAGTTGTGAGCTTTATTATTCACCTAAGCTGACCTTCACTTGCAGTGTTCCATTCAGCAAGGGAAGTACTATCTCATCCATTTCTCGAATACCTGCTGTCATCCCTTCAAATGTACATTTATGAACAGTGAATCTTCTAGATTAATTGATTCCAATTTGTCAGGAAACCTCTTGAAATCCTTCGCTACTTTGTCTAATCTAAAGAATGAAGCTTGATATTTTGCATTCTAAAGCAGTTGTTATGATAGTAAGCTAGGTTAATCATTCATAATCAGTTGTGAGGTAAACCTCTTATAAAATAAAAGTAGTTGTCAGCCACTACAACCTGCAGTAGGTAACGCCACAGAGGAGGTGCACACCTGGCCAAGCCATGTGATTACAACCAGGATGCTGCCTATCTACACGTGAGCAGTAAATTAGTTAAAGCAGCCTTGTGCTCTCTTACGGAGGCCCTCTGATATCCCCTGTGTGGTAATTGTTGGATGATAAGAGCTTTGGAGATAGGAATATGATTCCCCGATTTCATGTGTTTCCAGTGATGGATTGAAGGCCCTCCTGGGGATTAGGGGGAAGTTTGGGGAGGGGCTAACATGGTCAGGAAGACCCCTGGGAGGAGACAGGCAGGTGGATTACCTGAGAGATTGCTTGAATATGAGGCAGGTGACAGGCATGCTATGAGGTTTGGAGAAGCCAAACATGTTGTTTTTATATCTTTTTGGTTGTTCTAACATAACATAACAACATAACAGTTCTAAGGAAGAGGTCCATATTCCCTCTCTTTAGACCTTACTTTACAATCCATGAAGATTTGGGGGTAGAATAGGTCTTCAGCAACACATGCTTGCCGTAAAAGGCGTCTTTGCTTATCGTAACAGGCCACTAATGGGATCGGGTGGTCAGGCTTGCTGACTTGGTTGAAATATGCCATCGTATCTAAATTGCATAGATTGATGCTCATGGATCAATCACTGGATTGTCGATTATTTACAGACTGCCATCATACAGCTGGAATATTGCTGAGTAGGGAATTAAACAACAAACTAACAAACAAACAAAAAGAATTTATGGATGTCAACTTCTTTATTATGAGGAACACAACATTTTGGAGGATGTACTTACTCCTCATCATTCACCTGATGAAGGAGTAAGTATACAAGTACTCTGAAACATTGTATTCCTCAAAATAAAGAAGTTTACATCCATAAATTCTCTTCTTCTCTATGTGTATCACTTTTATGCCTTTCAAAGACATAAGAGTTCAAGCAATTCCAAGTTAAACATCTATCTCTCGTTAGTATGCCTCTGAGTCTTTGATGTAGAGGTATTTATTTTTACTCCAGTGGGAAACAGTTTTCCGAAGTTGAGAAAAATTATGTTTTCATTGCTGTGAACATAACACTTGATATTTCACTGCAGTACACATAACACTTGGACGGAACTATTGTCATACAAGAGTTACCCCTCTGCAAATTGTCTCCCTTTATCAAAAATATCTAGCCCCTACACAAACTGTTGACTTCTTTTTTACATTAGTTCCACATGGACAAGGCAAAATAATGACAGATGTTTTTTTATGAAGTTAATGTCTTTTTTTGGCCGTTTGTTATTTTCTTGAAAATGTTTTGTTATGAACTGTAAATTTTGCGTTTAACTCGTCATATATATCATGTTTCTCTCATCTCGTGATGGGGGAAGCACTCGTGAGAATATCTCCTTTCAACCCCTCCCACACCCCCATCGCCTTATTTCACTCAACACATGAAATATCCTCCATATATCACTGAAGATCATGAGGATGTATACATGATGCAGTGAACTTCAAGTGAACTTACATTTTATAAATAATTATATATGATGTTTATGATGTATGGTACATGGAAATAATTAAAAAATGATACTAGATATACATACATTAGACTTTCAATTAAACAACACTCCAAGTTTGAAAGTCTTGAAAAAAATGGATGGGTATTTTCTTCGTGGATTCAAAATTTGCTTATGGATAATTTCGACTGGTTTGACTTGTGTTCGGTGCTATTCTTGCTGAATCGGAGGATCCATGAATGAGAAGCCGTATATCATTACAAACGTATCCAATGAAGAGCTGCAGCCAAACTGACACATGTTTCGTTGTTGATTAACGCATGTACAACTTGAAAGGGAGAAGCTATTGGTCAACATCATACAATAAAAAACTACATAGTATCCCTTCAGATAATTCAGCTAAATGAATTGGTGCTAACCCTGATCAATAGAAATGTGGAATTCAGATAAATTATCACTAAAACTGATGATTTACAATTAAAATTGTATTTTCTGTTCTGGTAGCATTGTTTTATATACAGCAATAAAGATGACCGTGTGTATTTTCCTGTAAACTCACCTGGTAAAAGCAATCAGCTGTATACACATTTTCTTCCAATCTACCAGTGATTTGGTTAAAATATATAAAAAAAAATATAACTTCAAAGGATTTTGATGAAATGATCAAATGTTTAGTGTCTGAAACTATTATTTTATCAGATATAAAATATTCCAACATCAAGTTATTTCAGTTGCAGCTTTTACAATATATGTATAAAATGATAATATCCATAAGTGTAGCACTTTGGAACAACTGATTGCTGTTGACGGATTTGTTTTACGTTTGGAACAATTTGATCAGTCACTGTTGAGACCTTCCGCATTCTTGCTACAGCAAATGAATGAAAAAAAATGCAAATATAATGCAAATATAATAATTACAACCGGCAAAAGTTATATGTATAATATCAAGCAATTGCCTTGTCCGAGGAATGTATCCGCAGATATCCACATAAAGGAACAATATCCCATACATCTAAAGCTGTACAAAGAAACTTGTCTGATGTCACATGTCTTTGTAACAATCTAATATTTTAAAATATATATGGTGTTTCGGGATATTATGACCCGTGACCACATATTTTTGTTGTTGGGGTGTTTCACATAGGTGTCAAGTCTCATTGGTCAGCTGAGATAGCACACATGACAACTATGTTCATGATGTCCACGTTCCGTGAAGAGTTAAGCGTAACTCATACGGGTCGGCCTGTCGTTACGACCTGCCGATTTCCATACATTGTACAACATTGGCTGTAACAAATATCAACTAATCGATTTGCTGCCACTCACACGATTCGATCTTCCGATTCAGTGTCAATCTCATGATATCTCACGGTAATTTGTTTCCATGGTATCAAAATGTCTGAAGAAGACGTGGCAGCAGTCATATGCTGCGCGATATTATGTGAAGAAGACGAGGGGCTGGAATCTCTGTCGCGACATGGAGCATACAACTAATTAAAGAATTAGAAATGGAGGATGATCAGCCTTATTACTTTTTTCGCATGAGACAGGAAAGTTTTGACAATCTCTTGACAAAAATCCAGCTAAAGATCCAAAAACCTCTATTTATCATTGTTTATAGCCACTGTTATGGTCCTATAGATACAAATGTACACAGAAGAAATAAATATGAAGTTCATTATCTTTGAACATGTCACTGTACTTGCTAACCTACATGTTTGCCTCACAAACTTTGGAACTTCTAATTACAGGTTTCTTGTTGAAACTGGCAGATTAAAATGTTATTAAAGAAGAGAGAAAGCGTATATTGTGCAGAAATGCAGTTGGTGACGAAATGCATTTTTGTTGGAATGTCCCAATTTGTCATGTTAGAAATGAGTTGCTACCAGATTTCTTCTGTAAAAATCCTACCACTGTTAAATTTTCATATTTAATTTCATGTGATTTTAATTCCTTACTAATGAAACTGGCATACTGTTTTAAAAAGGTACACTCCATAAAAACATGTTGCACCTTTCTCTGTTTAACCGTTGTGATTTATGAGAATAAACTTAGACAAAAATTTGAACTACCGGTTAGTACCGTGTAGCGCATAGCGTGTTGATAGCTGATTGCTAGCAGCCAGAGTACAGTGATCCACAGCTGGTGTGTTTAAGCATTTGTTTGTCTAGTTAAACCATTACCGTATTCCACGTAATAAGCGCCCTGGGTGCTCTCAAAATTAGAAATAGTGGGCTCTTATTAGATAATTATTTTGGAGAAAAAAAAACAGAGCTGAAAGATCACAAATTTCATGGTTTATGCTGACAGCCTGAAATGTTTATATACGAGAGATATATTTCCAGAATTTAATTGCCCATAATTAAGGTGTATATAACACACGAGTGCATATTATAGGCGAATAAATAAGTCTTATGTACATTGATCAATCAGAAGGGGTGCTAATTGGGATTGTTCACTTGCCAATATATTGGCAAAAATTGCTGTTGGCCCTTATTAGAGCGGGGCGCTTATTACATCGAATACAGTAATTTGTAAAGTGACTCTGGGAATCAGGAAGATTATCTAGCTATTAGGAATTCCTGCCTAGGTGATTCTAGTTATCAGGAGGTCAGTTGATAAAGAATGAAGGATTCGGTTGGAATGTATCTGGGTTTTGTTAGGTCTTGACCCTGCATGGGTCAATTGATTCAGCCTTCTGCACATCGAGCAGTATCTTCTAATGGCATGCATAGGAGAGCCTGAGTGGGCTGCATGTCGCCACTCTCCATGCTCTGAAGGCTGTTTGACTTAATCACCAGTTCAAGTCACATCAGGGGTGGTCCGTCCACCTGTGGCAGAAGCCAGGGTAACCTGCTGATAGATCCCATGTTCACCCAGAGTGGATGTTTGGTGTAGTGGCTGTGAATCTGTGTTAGTTTCATCAAAGTGGTAAATGTCTAAAAAAACTGAGATACTGTTCAAAGTGGAATTAATACAACTCTCAGGTGCCCCCCCCCCCCCCCCCAACCCCGAAGGAAACAACATCATAGAACATTTATCCATTGAAAGCAACACGCCGAAGACCGGCCAGGTTCAATTCCCGACATGGGTACAATGTGTGAAGCCCATTTCTGGTATCCCCCGCCGTGATATTGCTGTAATTTTGCTAAAAGCAGCGTAAAACCATACTCACCCACTCACTCACTCACTCACTCACTCACTATCCATTGAAAGCACTCACTATCCATTGAAAGTAAGTTTATATATTAACTGTGTCCAGTTCACATTTTATAATTGTTTCACCTGGTAGCTGTTGTCAGCAAGAAAGACATACATGCACCCAGTTGTAGGAGTATAGCACCAATTAAAACTCTGCTAATGGCACTTTGAACCAAACAGTCTTTTAATGAACAACAATTTTTTAAATTTCTGTAATCATTTTCTTATGAACATTATTTTCATCAAAAAGTTTTGGTTCACCTATTGTATTAATCACATCCTGGCATATTTAGAATTTCATAAACAAAAACAAGGATGGTCTTACCTATAGAAAGTATAAGCTTGTATCCTGAAAAGCACATTTCAATGATGTGACCATGAAATCTTGGCAACTGCAAATATTTCTGACAGCTAGAAATGGGGCTTTTTATGATATAAGGGCAGTCAGTATATATAATTCCATGTCATCTAGTGCAGGTCCTTGTCAGGATGGGGTTCAGAAGATATTGGTACAAAGGTAATCTCAGAATATCTGTCCAAACTCAGCATCACCAGATCTATTTTATGGGTGAACTTTGATGATTTTGTGTAATAAAAAGGGACACAAGTTTGTTTTGTGTGTTTGAGTATCTGTCAGAGTGACACTTTATGTACAGGAACACAAACTGTGGCTGTTTGATGCCGGCGCTGGCGGCCGAGCACATCACACTGTCTCCTATACTGATAAGGGCCTTTGGGTCAAAACAGCAATCCGCATCAAAACACTATATTCTGTCATTTAAAGCCTTGTAAAACTTTTGTTTATAGAGTTTGTGGATTATTTAGTCAATATTTCATCCATTTGTAACCCTTTGCAATCTGATAACATTTGTTACTTTTTGAATTTCGTCTTGTGTAAAAGCTCTTCTTGCATTGCAATGTCTGCAAGCATTTCATGAACATTTTGGATATTCATGTTGTTTTCAATGTATTTGTTATCAGAACTTGAAATGCATTGCATGAATATAACTTGCTTGTTAGTTTTGGTAATTTTCAGCAGGACGTATGTATGTTTCTGGAACTTTCTGTCATGATAAATGTCAACAAATCTGTTTTAAACACTGCAAGATGGTATCACATTTGTTGTACAAAACCTACACACCTGCCATGTGTAGCAGGTGTGAGTGTGTGTGCTTTTTTTACCAACTGAACAGTATCTCATGTCATAGTGTGTAAGCATCGTGTGGGAGGAAAGCCAGAAGTGATGCATGTCTCAGAGAGTTTGCACTTTTCTGAAGCAAAGGAGCACGGGTATGGTGCTGACAAACTGCGAATAGTAACTAGTAATTTAGATATCTTGGTTGGTCGTTTTACGCCGCACTCAGCAATATTCCAGCTATATGACGGCGGCCTGTAAATAATCCAGTGATTGACATCATGAGCATCGATCCACGCAATTGCAGATAATTTACAAAATATAAACTAACATCTGAAACTGAGTGAATGTTTGGGAAACTATATCCCAAATGAAGCAAGTCTTGATTTTCCTGAGGTAAATCTCCCATCTCACTGGGGCTCAGTGGGGACTAGTACAAGCAGCCACACACACATACACACACACCATGCACATCGCTATTTAAGTGCAATAATCTTGGACGCGACATTAAACCCCATTTCAACTCACCTCACCTCATCACATTAGGTCGTACAAAAGAGTAGATGATAATGAGAATCTAGGAGACAGGTTGAAGTGTATTTCTGGTACATCGCTTAAAACATAATGGGCGTAAATCTGAAGAAAAGTCACAGACCATCGTATGTGAAAGTTGGTGGACTTTTCAGCTGGTGAACAGCTGTAAGGAGGCTGCATGTGAAGTTCTAAAGCTCCTCCTGACAGACATGTAGTCAGACAGACAGACAGTTTATTCAGTAAGAAGGCCATAGGCCCATAATACAGACAATGGTTGATTGCATGAACTACGTAGGCCAAGGAAGTAGTCGATTTAAGTTTCTCTTAGCCGTTGGACTTTATATAGATATAAACATGTGTTATATACAACATCAAAGTTTTCTGATGAAATAATTTCAGTAAAAGATGTTACAGTTTGAAACTTGATATACTGTTTAAGATACATATTTCTTAGGGCTGAATAACGCTCACATACAAGTAAAACATGAAATTCATCTTCAATAAAAGATATACGTTTTTCTATACAATATTTACATAATCGTTCAGTGTAGTGGACTTTTGTGTATCTCCCCAAGTCAACTGCAAGTTTAAATTTGCTACATCTGAAACGAGTCATACATATTCTCAGATGTACTGGTATGGGGAGTGTAAGATATTTTTCTACATTCAACAGGGATTTAAAATGTTTATAATAAAAGGTATCAGATATACTATTGATAGAACTACACAATGATTGTTGAAGGTTATCAAATAATCTTTGCTTAAAAAGATGAATAAATACCTTCACATTGCCAACATCTTGTGTTAACCATACATATCCAAAACCTAATTTAAACAAAATATTCTTAATGTGAGTAGACATGGAGTTGTAATGGTGGAAACAAAATGTACATTTGTAAAGTTCATCCGACTCAACTGTGATGATGAGCCAAAATGTAAATCAGGTAGCTAGCCAGTTTTCTTCAGGGAACTGTTACACAACTGCATACATGAGTAAAAATTGTTATCATTAGTATATAGTTTCATTGAAGAAGAGTTCATGTTTGCTGCAGTATCAGTTCCCA
Organism: Haliotis cracherodii; assembly: GCF_022045235.1. Taxonomy (NCBI): domain Eukaryota; kingdom Metazoa; phylum Mollusca; class Gastropoda; order Lepetellida; family Haliotidae; genus Haliotis; species Haliotis cracherodii. The sequence goes on along the minus strand of NW_027266319.1, from coordinate 33,377,741 downwards.
TGAAGACCATTTTACATAGGAAGGGTGAAAAACGTTCATAATGATCAATATGGATAGTCAAAGAAGCTGTTGTCATTGATGTGTGGATTTGTCATGTTAGTGTCAGAATAAAAAATAGATTCCTTTTTTGCACCACTAGACAAAATGATTACGGTTATCCAGTTCGTCAGTGCAGTTGGTCTAAAATCACGTGAAACATGAAACACTGGGAGGTAAACATGAGCATGGAGTCTACCTGCAGACTATGGTATAACACTCATATTACAGATTGACAGACCATGGTATGACTCTCATATTACAGATTGACAGACCATGGTATGACTCTCATATTACAGATTAACAGACCATAGTATGACTCAGTTTGCAAAGTAACAGACCAGGGTATGACTGCCATATTTCAGACCAATAGACCATGGTATAACTGCCATATTGCAGACCAATAGACCATGGTATAACTGTCATATTGCAGACTAACAGACCATGGTACAACTGTCATATTGCAAACTGAGTCTTCACAGCCTGGAAATTGAGAGGGGGGGGGGGGATACTCCAACACTCCAGTTGAAAATAGGTTCTGCCCGCACTGTGACTGCCATTCCGTGGAGTATGAGGAACACTTCCTGCTCTCATGCCCACTGTATACAGACCTTAGGAGAAATCTCATCTCACTGATAGAAATAGGCAACCCTTCCCAGACTGATAAAACCAACCTCCTAAAACAATTTATGAACCCACCAAAAGAATAGTCAAGTCTTGTTGCAAGAAAAGTATTCCACATGTTTAAACTGAGGCCATGAGAAATTCTATTCTAGTCTATCAATGCAGTATCAACACTAAGTGTACGCTGCCAGTCACCTCATGATATACATAAATGTAAATGATGTAAATGAAATAACATGTAATACCTCTATGTATAATATACATCATGTACATCCACCTTTCATGTCTATAATTACTGTAAACAGGGAATTTTTTTGCGACCGTTTTATTATTGCGAGTTTTGGGAACGAGACTCAATCGCAAAAATTTAAAACACAAAAATAAGTATAAATAATACATACATACTTTATTCATTGCAACACGTCATCAAATGTTGAAATCATCAACCAGAACCAGAAGTTACTCTATAAGTTAAAAACACAAATGAATGCAGAATGGTCACACAATACATCACAAATGACAGTGTAAACAGACCAATTAGTGTCACTGTTACCTCGCTTGATTGCGTCAGTGTCCTTTGCAATTTTGTCCACACAGGAAACAAGCCATCTTGCGTGAATCAGTTTCATGACACTGGTCAACTTTCTGGCCAACTCAGATTAACTAGCTTCGGAGAGAAGCTGTCTATTGTTTGGTAATCGAGGGGTCATCTCAACACAGCAACTCGCAAAAATATCTCGTCGCAGTATTGTCTTTGGAGTGGTATTCGCAATATTTTAACGGCGCAGAAATAAAGCTGTTTACAGTATATACATGTCCATATGTAGATCGTTTGTACCCTAGCCTACGAGGATGTTCTGTTCAATAAAAATTCTTGATTCTTGATTCTTGATTCTTGACCATGGTATAATGACTGTCATAGTGCAGCCCACGGTCAACATATTGCCACAATATGACACAACAACAATGCCTAATGTTTCTTGATACACAGATTACAATGCTGAGCAGTGCTGTGTCGTGCATGCATCAGTAATGGTGAGATCTCCTCTCACAGTATAAGTCGGCAGTGCTCCTGGAGCCAGAAATGTGAATGTGTATTGATGACTGACTTCTTTGTCTTGATAAGAATCAGATTCATTTCTCTCCATTGGCCTCATACATGTCTTCGGGAGCTGTGTTGTCTGAAGCTGTTGTTCAGATTGGACAAATTGCGGGTTGGAATGAAACCGGAGCAATGGTTGAAATATTTGACCCCGATATTCCAGTGATCACCAGAGTTCACTGGAGGTAATATCCTGTATTGTGTCATGAACATGTGGAATAAATAAATACAGAATTAGAAAGCTAAATCCTTGGGGCCACAGGAAATATATCAAGTTGTCCAATAATGGATTTTGAGACAAGAAAGGAAACATCGTTGAACTGATGCTTAAAAAAGATTCCATTGGGACCATCTTTGGGACACAGAAAATTAATCAAGTTGTCTGATATATACTGGATTTTGAGATGAGGAAAGTGGCTTTTTTAGATGAAGCATATAGAAAATAATTGTAAACAATAAGAATTATTAATTGGGACCATCCTTGGCACTGCAAAAAATATATCAAGTTATTCAATATTGGATTTTGAGAAAAGGGAAATGAAATTTTAAATGAAACAGTTTAGATAATGGTGAAAACAAATATTTGGACATGACGTTATTGTGCCATCTGTATGGAGTTTGAAATAATGAAGTCTCATTTCATATTAGTATTTCGACTTTTATCTTTTTCACTCTTTGAATTATATTTGTATGCTAAGATAAAAAAAATGTTGTTCATGGAAACATGGAGATTTTTAGAGGTTACATTCTAATAAGGTTGGACCATTTTTTTCATTTTCAGTAACATTTTGTACCTTCCATGTAAACACTGAATAATGCTAACTGAGTCTGATAATGATGTGATGAGATCCAGGTTGTATATAAGCACAGACTTGTTATATAGGTCCGTGATATGGGCTACCATATTCAACATAACGACGTTATTTGCTGATATATTGGCTAGTGAACAATCCCAGTTACACCCTTTCCGATTGTTCGATGAGCACAAGACTAATTTCTTCGTGTGTAATACCCACTCGTTTGTTATATGAACCCTTAATTATGGGCAATTAAATTCTCGAAAATATATCTGTCGTGTATAATACACACAGATTCTTCTTTTATATCATTTCAGGCTTTCAACCTCGTTTTTAATATTACCCAAAATATATTCTAATAAGAGCCCCCTATTTCTAATTTTGAGAGCGCCCTGGGCGCTTATTACAACGAACACAGTATCACATATGGTTAAGTGGAAGAGGATGAAAAAACAGTTCCATCAACTTGCAAGATATTACCTATGTAAATGTTAATTCACTATGGTAAACTGTCAAAGTTTCTACAAATAAAGTCTTTAGCCTTTACTTTTTGAGGTTCATGAGTTTTAAGATTGAAGTTGAGTTTGTTTATTATGAGGCTTATCATTAATGCAAATTTGAAGACTTGTCAGTTTTGTTAGCATGCATACCGGTAATCATACAGTTGACTCTGCTTTTAGGGGGGATTTCCATTGAATAAGGAGCTGGTTCTGTTGTTTTTATTGACTGTTCACAGTAGCATGAAGGCCAAGACACTTTAACATGCGTCAGGATGTGGTCCTCACAGAAATTCCAAGCATGAAGTTGTATTTCAAAAGCTCATACATGCTCTTCAGGGATCAAGCAGAACCCCATGTGGTCTAAATGGGCTAGAACATGTAGGGTTCCCTGTTTCTTCAGGCCGGATGGACTTCAAAGGTAGCCTGCTTGCGGTATTGTTGAAAGGGGGACGTGCAACATGCAAAGCCTCTGTGATCTTGCAGTTCCAACACTCTTAAAAGGCAGACAGCTAATAATATTGTTGTATGCAGTATGCCTCATTGAGTAGACACCTGAAGTAATCTGTTTGTTTGGCCTTGCTTGTGATGATATACAAGGCTACCACCTTTGCCTGCACCTGTTTCGTATGGATTTGTAAAGTATCTAGTCCTACCTGATCATGCTGTCTTGCTCCAAGGAACAGCTGTTATCAGTATCTAAGTATTAATAAAGACCATTTTCATCATCATAAGAAATCTGTGCTAAACACTGTCCATTGTACAATTCCCAATATATGATAAGCATGTGTAGAATGCTAAATATATTGATCTGAATATATGACTGGGCAATATTAATTGACAATATGTATTTGAATTTTAGCATCTTTCCATTCGTGATATGTGATGTAAAACGGAACTAGACTATGCAGAAGAAAAAATAGATACGCATCAAGGAAAGTATTCATCCACAGTGAAACGATCTGCGGAATCTAATCTCATTAAGCATGACTTATAACCAATCATATTGCAGAACACACTCATTCATTTTACAATATTACTATTTTAATGACCCTTATTACATAATAAAGGGTTTTGGGCTAAAATCGCCCGTAATAACATGCAATTGGAATTTACAACTGCATGCACTGCACTCAAGGTCAGCTCCATGATTAAAAAATCCTGGCACCTACTCCAAGGATCAGATACGTGCAAAGACACCTTCCGAGTCCCACACATCACGGCATACAGGAAAAAAGGCACTCTCAGAGATATCCTAATGAGAGTGGCAATCACCTATCCACCACTCAAACCACAAATCAGTGGCCGAACGGTGCCCAATTTAGATGATAGTTGTCACAAACAGGTCTGCAAAATATGCACACTTTGCCGATATAAACCACCAAAGGGACAAACCTGTCGCCAAACACTTCAACTCCATAGGACACTCAACTAGAGACCTACACTATCAAATTATACAACAGCTCAAAACAGACCCTGAGTCAGCTCAGAGCACGGCCAGACGCCGGTCCACTGAACTCACATGGGGATATTCGATCTCAAAACCATCCACCCGCAAGGCATGAACGACAAGATCTAATCCTGGACTTCCCCAACCCACCTACCTTATTACATAAGGTTGTTATTTTACACAGGGCACTACCTTCAACACCTAGCCCTAGACTGGAAACTGACAACAGACTTGGGAGTATTGTCACCTCTTTTATCATCATCACCAAAAGCATGTTTACGCTGGTATCTCTCTTGCTTGATGGGAGTCAAAATGATGTTGAGGACAAATTTGTAATATTACAATTAATTGTTTACATATAGAACTTAATTTTAACCCCTATTTTGCATTTGGTGGCCAATGAAATCTTTTTGCATCCAATCAATACTGGTTATTAGCGTTAGCATTTTATAATCCATGTCCTTCTATGCTGGTTCTACCTTCTCTGTACCTGTAGAGGCTCATCTGTGAAATATGGACCTGTGAAGATCTTGGGCAGAATAGGTCTTCATCAACACATGCTTGCCATAAAAGGTGACTATGCTTGTCGTAAGAAGCGACTGACAGGATTGGGTGGCCAGGCTTGCTGACTTGGTTGATGCATGTTATCATATCCAAATTGCGTGGATCGATGCTCGTGATGTGAATCACGGAATTATCTGGTCCAGGCTCAATTATTTACAGATCGCCATCATATAGCTGGAATATTGCTGAGTGTGGCGTTAAACAACAAACAAACAAACAACTGTGAAATAGCTGACAAGCCTTTCACCTCAAAGAGAAACTTGCTGAAAATGTCAAGCAATCAGTCACAAATAAGAGAGGATGAATTTGATTTGACAGAACAACTTTGCAGGCTGTTCTAAGAAGTTAACTAGCTTCACTTAAACCTCCATTTGCTTCAAATGCCTCTGTAAAAGTCAGTCTTCATTGGGGAAGTGCACACCCACTTATCTTGTCCCAGCATCATGTAATTATCATCGTTTACTCATGAGAGACCTTTTATTGAATGTACGACTCATCTGGTTAACAAATTGTAAACGTCAACACGATGCACAAGAACAAATGTTTCTGTAAAATTGTTATGACAGCTTCTGACTCCAAGAGGTCAGACTGTCTGGGCTGTGGGGGAGCCTAGTGGTAAAAGCGTTCACCCGTCACACTGAAGGTAGAGGTTCCATTTCCAATGGTCAGCGTTAGAAACTAGCACTCATCCTGTAGTCCTTGCCAAACTGACCAGTGGTTAAGGTATCGTAAAGACTAGTAGAAATTTGCCATTTTTAAGGGTTTTGCTGTTTGTGATCGTTATAAGGACGAGTGGACTAAAAGTCTTGGTTTCTATCGCTATGAATATTGCCGATGTGATGCTAAACTTTAACTCACTCACTCTATCGCTATGGTACTATATGTGACGCCCATTTTTGTTGCCCCAGCCGGGATATTGCTAGAATATTTGTGAGAAACCGGTGTAAGACCCAACTCACTCTCTCATTATGTCTAGGCTGACTCCTTCACAAGGATCATACAGTAACAGCCGTCTTCTCAGAGGCAATCAGGACTGCCTTGCATGATTGTTTGTTTGTTTGTTGTTTAACGCCGCACTCAGCAATATTCCAGGTATATGACGGCGGTCTGTAAATAATCGAATCTGGACCAGACAATCCAGTGATTAATATCATGAGCATCGATCCACACATTTGGGAATGATGACATGTATCAACCAAGTCAGCGAGCCGGACCACCCGATCCCGTTAGTCACCTTTTACGACAAGCATAGTCGCCAAATACGGCAAGCATGGGTCAGCCTTGCATGAACATACATGTTAACTGTTCATATTATGATGTGAATACTCAACATATAAATGAGACAAAAAATCATTTTCCACTGACCATTTGACCATTTGAAGCTGGTAGCAGTCTGTACGATATGAATCTACTTGCCAGACCTTGCCATTCTTCATGTTTTTCTACTAACGTATGGACTGTTGAAAGTTTTGTAGGACAAATATAACTGCATAATGTTTAAAAGTTTATACAGCCTGCCCCCCAAAACATCTCTGTCCACTGGCCACTATGTGTTTTGGGATTTTACTGGTCTCACGATTCAAACTAAGTGGCTGTTGAAGATCCAGGGTAGAACAGGTCTTCATCAACCCATGCTTGCCTTAAAAATCGACTATTCTTGTCACCAGTGTTAACTTACAGGATGGGTTGATGCATGTCCACGATCCCAATCGTGTGCATCGATGCTCATGTTGTCAATCACTTGATTGTCTGGTCCAGACTTGATTATTTACAGATTACCATCATATAGCTGGAATATTGCTGAGTGCGGCTTTAAACAACAAACAAACAAACAGAAATCAGACTAAGCATCCCCCAAAATGTGTCTTGTTTTAATGTCGCAGTCCAACTATTATGTCGTCTTTAACAAGCAAATGTCAAGAAAAAGCTGCATCCCTATATACTGAAATGTCTCTTTCCTCAGTTGCACAGTCTTTCAATTTGACAAGTTGGCATGTTCTCACCCAACACAATGATGTGGTCATTTACCATGATTGAGACAATTTTGCTAATTCCGTCAACTCCAAAGGAGTACACAATCATATACTGTCATCACTGCTGGCTACAGTCCATGCACTTGCACTCTTCTTGATCCAAACATTTCAAGTGCAAATGTTGGAAACATGCCGAAGGAATTAAGTGCTAACAACTGTTATTCAAATTCTTAGTGATACTGAGATTTAAATACTCTATAGAATTCTCTTGTGTAAATGGAAGATCTTGGTAAATCTTTCACGGAGGCACATCTGTACCTGTGTCAAAGAATTCAACTTTCAATAGATTGGTAATGCAGGCATCTGCTATGAATTGACTGACGAGGTAATCAAATTCACATCAATTGCTAGAAATTGTTTATCATGTTGTTGCCACTTTTTCTTGAAAGGTCTTTAAAACCACTTGTAGTTGAGACACTGATGAATGGTAAAGCTTGAAGTGAGACATAGGAAGAATCGGTGTCTATGTGATATACTGGATGAGGTATATGAGATACAGCATTGGACTGTGTTAGATAATGTGTTGTTTGTTAGTGAATAAAATATTGCATTACAGTGGATGGAATATATTGCATTGGAGTGGATGAGATATATAGCACTGGGTGTGGATGAGGTATATTGCATTGGGTGTGGAATAGATATATTGCATTGGGTGTGGAATAGATATATTGCATTGTGTGTGGAATAGATATATTGCATTGGGTGTGGATGGAATATATTGCTTTGGGTGTTGACGGAATATACTGCATTGGAGTGGATTAGATATATAGCATTGGGTTTGGATGGAATATATTGCATTGGAGTGGATTAGATATAAAGCATTGGGTGTGGCTCAGATATATTACATTGGTGTGGATTTGATACATAGCATTGGTGTGGATGAGATATATTGCATTAGGTTGGATGAGATATATTACTTTGGGTGTGGATTAGATACATAGCATTGGAAGTGGATGTGATATATTGCTTCGGTGTGGATGAGATATACACCATTGGTGTGGATTAGATATATTGCATCGGTGGGGATTAGATATATAGCCATGGTGTGGATGAGATGATAAAGCATAAGAGTGGATGAGATATATAACATGAGAGTGGATGAGATATATAACATAAGAGTGGATGAGATATAAAACATAAAATAGGATGAGATATATAGCATAAGAGTGGATGAGATGATATAGCATAAGAGTGGATGAGATATATAACATAAAATAGGATGAGATATATAACATAAGAGTGGATGAGATATATAGCATAAGAGTGGATGAGATATATAGCATAAGAGTGGATGAGATATATAACATAAGCGTGGATGAGATATACAGAAAACTACAGTCAAAGCGACAACTAATTCTAGTTTGTTATGACAGTAGTTCATTATAAGCATTTCAATATGTCCTGTGTTTATTAATCTCATAATGACATAAAACATGTAACAAGTAAACACATGTCATAGAGATATTAATGACACAGTTTCATTGACATACAGACACAAGTGTCACTTGCCATGGAGTTGTCTAACTGGATCACCCATTTGTGGAAAATTCTCTCGTCATCCGTGTTTTGGAGTTGAATTTGTAAATGACTGGCAAACTTTAAATGTTTTGAAACGGCTTAGTTTCTCGGATTCGGGGTCTGTTTTACTATTGTTAATTGAAGAAATTAATCACTTGCTTTTTAATTGCTTATTGCCACTTTGAACAGCCGTGCATGGCCGCAGATGTTTTGATTGGCTGATTGGGGACACGTTAGCACCAGCAGAGATTAACAGTTTGTTATAAACATAAACATTTCAACAGAGTACACGCGGGACCACAAAGTGAATTCGCTATATCTGTTATTTCATCATAAGCGTGTTCCTCGTATCCAACAATTTTATATAATAAAATATACAGCAAATGGCCGGGACCATAAAACAGTTTGTTATATTCATCAGTTCATTATACAATATAAAAAAATATATATATAAGGATGTTCGTTCAATGTAGCTTTCTCTTTAGCATTGTATTGGATAAGATATATTGTATTGGATTGCAACAGATATTGCATTGAGTGTGGATGGAATATCTGGCATTGGTGTGGATAAGATATATTGCATCGACGTGGAGCTAGTAGATATTAAAAGTATATCACAGGCAAAAGAGACACTTGAATTGACATTTTAAGAAAACAAACATTTCTATTAATGTTTACGAAGCCTTCACTTTAAGATGAACTTGCATATTCCCATGTGACCAGGTGATGTAGGAGATTAGAAATTAATTTAATTTTTACTATCCCACTAATATGATCTGTTACATCGTTGCCGTCAATGTTAAGTGATTGTCCACAATAAAATACAATCTAACACTGTTGTCTCAAACTTTAATGTGTCAAATTGCGGTTGTCTCGAAGTTAACGTTTGGTCCCTGCATATTCCTTCTTTTTTCATAATTTCGGTTGCCTCAAACCTCAGATAACTCGAAGTATTTACGTAGGTTCCTTCAACTTTGACTCAACAGTGTTTGACTGTATCACTAGGCCTTCCTGAAGTCTTGGACTAACTCTTATGACACTTGCGAACCCAGACACATAATATGTTATGGTTGTGATATGATACTTCCCTAACCTCTATTGCTTAATTACTGCTAAAACCTTTGTCAGTAAGGTTATATAAGTGACAGTTATCACGCATTTCAACATGTGGCCACATACAGAGTTTGCTTTTATCACCTTCTTAATCAGTGACTTCAGGTGTTTGGGCCATGAAGATAGTTTTTTTATTATTTTTTTTAGATTGGACAATGCAGATCTGGCAGAAGTTAGTGCAGGTTATCACTTTGAATATTCAGATTGTAATCCCAGCCCTCCCAGCACTCATTATGCATGTGTAATTGTTTTAATTTCAATAATGATGTAATGTTTCTTAAGCCGCTGAAACAACTGACGATTGACGTCTCTTTTTAAGAGACTTTAAAGGTGAGGTGAGGTGAAATGGGGTTTAACGTTGCGTCCAAGATTATGGCACTTATATAGCGACGTGCATGCCGTGTATTTGTGTGTGTGTGGCTGTTTGTACTTGTAAGGACTGATGCCGACTTATAGTGCTAGCACACTGAGATACCATGCCACAGTTTAACATGAATACCCCACTCAGACACAGTATACTGACTCCGGGTCGACCAGTCCTTGTTTTAGCCCCTTAATGCCAAGCGCCAGACAGGGTAACATCAAGTACCATCTTTTAACGTCTTTTGGTATGACGCGGCTGGGGATCGAACCCCGGACCTTCCGCTCTACTGCGGACGCTCTACCATTAGACCACGGAGGTGGTCCCAGACGTTAAAGAAACAAGGCCCAGTTGATAAGAGATGAAGGATACATGACTGTCAATTTCATTAATTTACACCGTTTACAATGTCTTATTGTCATTTCATTAATCATGACATTGCCAAAGAATATAATTTTATCCTTCATTTTTAGTTTCTTAAACATATTTTTGGGTAAGAATTAGACATTATGGTAGATCAATAATGGTTCAGACTATAACATGTTATATTTGGGATTACACTTTTGTAGTAATTGTTCAGAATTAATGACCTTTTATTGGATCAATCTCTCCTGCATTAGTAGAAATGAGAGATTCTACTTAAGAGTGGATATGTAAATTTGATCTGAGACAAGTTAGTTGTCTTTTGTTCAAACCTTTAGACTTAAGAAGTTAGCAACTTTTTGAAGTTTCAAAGCAGCCATATTTGAAAGTTTTTGTGTGCAAATGTATCTTGTTTGTAACTATCATTACATATTCTTACTGTGGGTGCCCATTTTCAAAGTCTTTGAATATCATCTGTTGCTTTGGAATTGAAAGAAAAACATGGCAAGAAATTTTCAAACCAATTTCTACAAATTTTGTTTATGATTATATGTATCTTGAAATTACATCAATACAATTTTAATTGAAGTCATATTTCTGCAGAAATTTTAATATTTATCATGATTCTACCAATTTTGTTTGATGATCTCCTCATCGTTAAGTTTCTAACTCAACTTTAATTAACTTTTACCTGGTACATTTGACTTACATGTTTACTGGTTTTATTTGTATGGAGTGTCACATCAAAAGAAATTTTTACATCAAAAGTCATTTATATTTTTTGTCCTTGGTACTTTCTAATCAAATAGTCATAATGCATTCACTGAAACTGAAAGTGGTTAAAATTATCCATACAGGTTATTAGTTTATCAGGACAAGATAGACGGGGAAGATGTTGGAGTGTGAAAGTAATTAAATACCTTGTCTGCAATGAGAACAACAGACCCTCTCTTCACCACACCACACTCAACAAGCATGCTTGGTTAACCCGAACACTTTATCCTAATCTCTAAACCCCCTTTATCATCAATCACACACTAGTCTCTAATGAAGACAATTAATTTTAACAATTGACGCCTACAAATTTTATCTTTTAGATAATCGCTTGTCTTTATGAAAGTTTTAAAAGTTTGAAAAAGTATAAAATCATTTTATGACATACCTAGACTTGTCCGATCCTGAATCGAATTCCGTGGTTCCAAAGGTCAGAAAACCATCCATGGGTATGTGAAATGCTATGGGTTCCACTGAAGATCCCATAGTATCCGAATGGAGTAAATAGGACTGGTTGCTAAACTACCATCACAGTGAGTGCTGTCCCACTGGGTTCTCTATGTTTCTGTGCAGAGAGTGGAAGAGGGATGTGTCTCACCGTCTCTCTTAAAGGCACAGTGTGTATGTATGTCTGTCAGCTGTTACACACCTTTCATACACTACACGCAACATGTGCGTCCAAACAAAAGGGATATTCAGACAGGCGGTGCCAGTGGTTGATCCTGATGGTGATTGGAGGGGGTAGGAATTAACAGTGATGATGGACTTGGGATGGATAACTTTTGAAGATTTTTAGGGGTGGTGGGATGGCCTGCCCTGGCCTGCCCTGCCCTGCCCTGGAACAGGAACTTTTTAGAAGGAAGTGCAAAAGAACTTTTAGGAAACATTATGACACTGTTCACTCAGGACTAGCTGTATTTTCATGAGAGATTCAAACAAAGGTTTTAAATATTTCTGGAGACTCATATCTAGTTCTGAAAAAGGAGTAGTGTAAAATTATTGTCCCCCTGAGAGGGTATGTAAGACCATGTCTTTCAAAGTATGTATATTTCTGCCATGTTTTTAATCGCAATATATATGTTCCTTTAAATTTTGGCTAAATTTGTCAATAATCGCCAACAGCTGAGGGGATGATGTAACTCCTGCTGGGGTCCATGCAGGTAGCAAAGGTACTGTAAGTCCCCATAGACCCTAGCATGGTGATCCACCTTCAGATGCTGGCGATCTATAGCCTTTTTTATATTGTAATGTTTCATGACTATTTAGTGATATCTTTTTATTGTTATATGCTAGTTTTAAACATTAAATCTGTGATATTCTAGTAATTTTACTGTCCATCGCTGACAGGTTTTTATTTGGTTTAAATATATGTATAAAATCTGTATAACTTCTCGTCATGATATGGCTGAAATATTGCCGATGTGACGTAAAGCAAAAACTCACTCACTCACTCACTCTGAAAAAGATATTTTAAATATTTTTTGTTAAGTTGTCTTATAATATATTACCCTGGTATGGAAAGAAGCCCAGGGAATATCTTGAAGAAGTCTTGACTGACCAAAATATGAGACCCACCAGAAGAAAAGAGCTGTGACGTCACAAAGAAAGACGTTTTACGTCAACTTACTCCCGTAATAATTGCCACGTTTGCGGACTGTACAAAAATATCTTATTTTTAATTCATTAGTTTACAATGTAACGGAAACATTCTTTCAAAACATTTCAGCACACATGTCTGCTTTCAATTAATCAGATATTATTTTCTAATAACTGCAGTCAGTGCATACAGAGTTTTCAGGTTTTCTTGCTTGTTTGCCAATCCCTCCACTTTATGGAAATAAATATGTTTATATCACAGAGTTTTCAGTCTGAAAAAGGGACTTTGCAGAAAATGAGGCCAATGGTTGATGCCATGTATCCTTGTAAAAAAAAAAAATATGAATTGAAGCTTGTGAGTTGTATTTGTGTGGTCCTAAGATATTGTAGTTTTGAACTATATCAAGAAGTCAAAATGTAATTGTTCACCCATAAGGTCCCTTGTTTCATGGTCAAATATTATGAACCTGTAGGGGATTTCTTGGCTATTTTTGGTGTCAGGGACTGTATGAGAAACAAATATTTCCGACTCTGCTGGACAATCCAAGTCTGGGTTGGCATGAACCCAATTCTCTAAAACGAAAGTTTGCGTCACACACGCTTAAGTGATTATACATGGCACTGGTACTTGAGCTCGAGATGGAGATGTGATAGGTAAGCTGTGTGGTGTAATTGTGGTATTATGTCCATTATAAGTGATGCGGATGCTGTCAAAAGACGTAATTAACCTTTCCGGACCAAGACCATACAGATATTGGGATTACACAAATAGCTGTGTATATCTCTTGGTTGTTTTGGCATTGATAAAGTCCTGTGTTTATTCATCAATAATCTTGTCTTTACTGATAATGACATTATTAGCTGTTCATTTAATCAGCTGCACAAATATAACAATAAATCTTGCCACTGTTTATCATGAAGTAATAAATGTATTCAACTGATACTTAAAGAGAAAGTCAAAACTTCTTCTGTTTTGGGGGGGATTTGATAAGTTTCTCAGATGACAGCATCTGTTGATGTTAGTCAACCAAGTTGGACCCCAAGGTTACTTTAGTCACCTTTTTAATGGTGTAGACTCGCAACCCTCTGGTAATTTGACTCAATTATGCACACCGGTTTTTAAGTTATATCTCCCTTTAAAACACAATAAATATAGAAGTAAATTCTTATGAATAAATATGTCAACACTAGTAACTTCGCAGGCTGCTTATTTAAACATTTTCACCCAAAAAAATGAACACAACAATACAGAATCAGTGACATCATTCAGCCCACTACTGCAACACAAGACCCGCCGGTTGTCAAACAATCAAGAATCAGTCGTCTGTTGTAGGTTGTGGCCTGATACATTTTAGTTTATGAAAACACTAATGTGACTGAAATGTCCAATCAAACATTCTGCCACAGAATGAGTGACTTGCCATGTGTTTATTACGCCATATCACTCCCTGATATATCACTTCACAGTGGTGACATATTGAGTACAAATACTGTCGTTAAAGGACCAGCTGCTAATATACAATAGTTGGACTTGGGCAGTGAACTCTAACTCATACCAGCATTACAGCTGACACTGGTCCAAAGTGGTATTAAATCTTACTCACTAGCTCCCATGTTGAAGGTAGCCTGTCTCACAGTCACTGAATCATTGTTCTCCCTTCAGCCAAGCACTCCCTTTAATGCTATAGCTCTAAATGAGTGAGTGAGTGAGTTGGGTTTAACGCCGCTTTTAACAGTATTCCAGTTATATCACGGTGTGTCAGCTTAATGTGGGAGGAAAGCCTGAAGTGATGCAGGTCTAAGACGTTAACCATTTCGGTGAAACCTGATAGCACGGGTATGGTGCTGACAAACCTAGAAACATAATTGGGGTGAACCAGGATTCGAACCCACAATCATAGGTTTCTGGCATGCCCAAGGGACGCAACTTTGCACAGCTAATCGCAGCACCTTAGACGACTGGGCCACCCGTGCCCCCAGCTCTAAATGAAGCAAGTCTAGATTTTCCTTATGTTCTGAATGTCCAATCTAACTGGGGCACCTTTTCAATTAAAATGGAGTTGTTTGTCTTTCAAAAAATTATAGAGAGTCAAAGCATTAGTCTATGTTTAAGGTTGACATGGTCTTTTCCTGGTACTGAAGCTACGAGCTGTCTTGGTGTCGGAGATACAGATGTCCACAATAGCCACCCAAACCGGCAATAGCGATCAGCTGCACCAAAGTGCTACACTTAGGGCTATTATTATTTTAGATATATTTAGTAAAAGCTGCAACTAAAACAACAAGATATTTAACTATATTATGCCTGATAAAAAATTAGTTTTAGATTCTTGCATTAAAATCCTATATCATTGGGTATGTTTTAATCGAATCACTGGTAGATTCCAAGAAAACGTGTGTACAGCTGATTGCAGTTTCCGTCTTAGTTTACGATTAAATACACAAGGTAATCTTAATCCCTGCATATAAAACAATGCCTAGCAGAACAAAAAAAAACTATTTAAATGGTAAATCAACATGTCTGGTGATTTATTTATCTCAAATTTCAAATTGGTACTAACCACGTTTCTTATCACCCGTTTGTTTACCAGAATTCGCTGAAGGGGTAATATGGTGTAATATTTTTCTGCGCATAATATTTTTTTTAATAATATTTTGTTTGTTTTCCAAATTACTAAATCTGCTAGAGTGGGATGCGCATTATACTTGGGTGCGAACTAACTCGAACTAACTCAGGAAAATATGCTACTTCTACAAGTTCTAAGAAGTTCACGTTTTGGGTGACCATTGTAAACAGACATCAGACATGAGCAGGCACCAGGGACTCCAGGAGAGGATCAGCAGTAGGTGGTTGTGGGCGGACCCTACTGGATGACCACAGGAGCCTCCATCAGGACTCCATCAACATACCAGCAACTATTTACATCAGTGGTAGCTGTGGTAATTACATCTCAGACTGATCCTCTCGTGTAGCGTCTGTATATGCCTGCAGTCACTTAATAGAGTGTGTACATGAGAGTCATGGCTGTTTCCCAGATCTGTGGTTTCCATATCTGTGGTAGATCTTAGTATGGCAGGGCTACAAATGTATTGAATTAGTAAGAATTTTGGGGTGTGAGTGACACCATCTTCACTTGACAAAATCACAATGAATAATGGAGGAGTAATGTTGTATAAATGTCACCAACTCACCTGAATGAACTATTACAATACTTGTAAAATAATTGTGACATTATATGTTATAATAGTAAAAATAGGATGCACTGAATAATATCATTGTGGTTGAATTTACACAGCAATGTCATCATCTAATATGTTGGACAGGCACTGTGCATATAAATTGCTATTGCAGTTGGTCTTTCTTGTGAAAGGTTTTAAAATACAATGGAAGCCTGCTTGTCCACACCACACAATGCGGAAACCCTGCTTACACAGAAACCCTGATGACCAGATGACCTGTATGAAATATAAAAACATGACTACAGAAAATGTTGCGTTTATCCTGAATTTTGATCTGGAGATGGTGAATTTCACTCACCAACAATCAATTGCACGCTATTATGCTCCACTTACCGGACAGTGCCAATGCCTGATGCTGTTTGTTTAGTAGGTCATCACATGGCACAATCTGTTCTTATTCGTTTGTTTTCCTTGAATAAAGCGAAAGGGTCATGTGCATCTGAGTTTTTGGTAAAATATTTTATTTAAGATAAGGGGAGCTAACTCTGGTCTGTTAGTTTAATGATTCACATACCCTGACATTCATTTATCCAGACAACAAGTATCTGGATCAGCGAGTTCCACTGACTCGTCTCATATTAAAACACAGGTCTGTGTACTCGCAGGCAGATGACCACGGAGTACGCTGATCACTGGGCGGATTAAAGAGACTGATCAATGAGTGATTTTGGTAGTTTGTTGCAAATTAGGTGTGTCGAAGTCGGAGTGAAAGACTGTCTGATTAACGTGTCCAAATAGCACTGTTTAATCAGTTCCCATCATTTATGTCAGAAAAAAACAAATTGTTGGATTAACAAGTGTCGGATTAACAAGACTTGACTGTATATGAAAGGGCTATGGTAGAGAACTAATTGAGACCAAGTAGATGTATGGAGAGAACAGCAAAGGAAGAAAAGAATCTTCAACCTGTCTTGAATGGCAGAGTTTAGATACTCACTCTTCTCTAGGAGAGATGGATTATCTTCCTCTCAAAGTTTCCAAGTTACGTATGAGCACTTAGTTGTACTTCTGTAAGTGCCTTACTGTGTTGATTGATGTCAACCATACTTGAATATAGGTACTTGTTGTTACGCTGCCTGGCGCTTGGCATTAAGGGGATTAGACAAGGACTGGTCTACTCGGAGTCGGTAGAGCTTGCACAATAAAACCAGCATTAGTCTTGGCTAGTTGGCAGCCTAGCTCATACTTCCACACGCGTCGTTATAGGAGTGCAGTTATCTTGAACGCGATGTTATGTCCCATTTCACCTCACCCCAACACCGCAGTTATTGCAAATACCTGCACAGATACATATACAGGATATATACAGACACATTCAGGCCCGATTTCTGGATACAAACTAAGTCTGAGTTTTGACTCAAATTTGAGAAATCTCATCAAAATGCATTTCTCAAATAAACCAGTTCAATTTTTGACTCAAATTGAGTTCAAAACCATGCAAAACTTAAGTTAACCTACATGGTAACTTAAGTTTTTATTCAGACAAAATGGCTATTGCTAATAGATTTAATACCTGCACAGATACACACAGAGTACATCAGGGGTCCGGAAAATTTAAAATCCCAATCGGACATTTACCTTATGCCACGCCCCCTTCAAGCAAATCCTCGTTGTATGTCAACCAAGTGAAAGTCGTTAGCCACGACTTACAAAATGATCATTCAGACTTTGAGGGTTTGGCAGATTCGCTCGACTGATCTGCATCGGTCGGCTGGCTGTCGTCACGCTTTCGCTTCTTGACTGAGGTTACGTATCGTAGCATTGTGAGGATAATGAGGTACATCGATGATGCAAGGTATTTATGTACAGTTGTAAACACATTTTACTCAAATCAACAAGATGTTCTCAGTAATAAATCCTCGATTAATCAGTGTCAACTCAGTTTATTGCCTATTACAGTGATTGACCGATTGGACTATCATTCTAGGTACGATGTATTTACAGCAATCAAAACAAACAAAGCTTGTCAGTGTAGATAATCTTCATTGTGTTACAACTGCAGACAGAAATTGCTCAGTCCTAACTGTTGATCATGTCCGGTCAAAATTTAAGAATGTCCGGACAGAAAAATTTAAATGTCCGGTAAGCAATATTTTAGACCGGACATTTGAGATTCCCAATCGGACATGTCCGGCGCATATGACGGTTTCCGGACCCCTGGAGTACATAAAGTCATTCAGATCACCCAGTTGGGACAATCCTGTTCACGCAATGACAGCTAGGTTTAAGCCATAGTGATTGACACTAAGAACGTCTACATGTGTTATCTCAACATTTTGATACCGTGGGAAAGTGGTTAGAAGACAAAGATGGATGTAAATGTCAAAGATTGTCTGATGAATGATCAAACCAGCTCCCAAGACGGAAGACGTCTGCTCATCTATTGTAAGTTCTTCTGTACCGCCCGGTCAGTACCTCTCATCACACTGTCGGATGAGCATGTTTCCATTGCATAGTACAGAACAGGGTAGTGATACACTTTGCAGTGATGTCAAATGTACTAGATAGTGATGTTGCAGTACGGAACACATCACATCAAAATTGACATTTGTCACATTGAAGAGCCACATGTATCACCTATGGTATCATCTTCTAGAGGCAAGGGCGTTAACTGACTATAAAATCCTGTTTCCACTCTTGCCGAACTAGGCTGGAATTTCCAGGCTCGATCGAAGCGCCACCTGTGTGTATTATGAGTTATGTTCCTTCTATGTTCCTCCTATTGACCAATCAGATTCTATCTCTCATATTACTTGCATTTGCTTTAAAGCTCTGCACGCTAACGTCGAACCCATTCGACAGAGGTGTCCATCCCCGTGCATCTGATGTCGAACCCATTCGACAGGCGAATAGCATAACAACACCCCAAAATAAAACTCGCCATATCTATTTACCAAGAAGGCTTTGCGTAACATTTAAATTACGTATGACATGCATAAATGCTCAGCTTGCTCAATATCAAAACGTTCAGTCATTTATTTACCTCAAAAAGAAAATATCGCGAGTTAAAAAAGTTTCGGCCAAACTTCTCGGCACACATCTACCAGGAACGGCCATTGTTGACTTTTGGCACTTCACGTTGAGCGGCATGCAGTCCGATATTTTCTTTATAATTTCATCATTTTTCCTATTCGATCATAATTTTGTGTTTGCTGACGAAAGGAAAACACTCATGTTCCTTTATTTCTAAAAATTAGCAACTTTCGGTGTAATTAATTGTAAACAAAAACAATCTGAATCGTAACATCATCGATTGGATGGAACTTGTACGATCATGGCAACGGCGGTAAACAAACAACTCCACATGCATAGTTATCCCGTTAGACTATTACAATCATTTTGTTACATCTAACTTAATTTTCTAGAATTATTGACACGCATGTATAAATCTTTGTAAAAAGAATTTCATTTTTAAAGAGTTTGCAAATGATTTCGTTTGATAAACTTTCCGACACATTGCCAAGCCGACAAACGTCAGTGATACGTTTGGGCGTGGCCTAACTCGCGATTTGATGAGTCGAACAAAGTCAACAAACACTGCGAAAAACGACAAATATTGGATGATACGCAAAATCTGAACTGATATACATTCTAGGTAAACCATTCAATAGCAACATAATGCATTTTACGAGAAATAATCAAAGTACTTGCAATTTTAGCTATCATTTCTGAAACCGGAAGCACGTACAGCATGTGACACATGGAAGCAAAATATGCAAAAGTTGGTAAGCTATCATAAAGAAATTCCGAAATAGATTCAAATTCAAAAGAAAATACATAATTTACTATTTTTCGTCAACTATTTACTATTTATTGATCTGGAGAGCAGTCTTCACTCTTATTTGTTTCATATTTCTTCGTGATTGTCGCCATAAAATGTGTAAGTCTAAATCCGAAACCGTAATGGATTTCACGCTCGATGATTTTAATTTTAAAATATTTTCTATAAACGAGCGCAACGGAGAGCGATCCAACGTATTGGTATGCCATAATAATAACATAATATTGTTATTGGTCTAACATTACAAAAAGAACAATTTAAATATTAAAGATGTTGTTGAAAACTTTCTGAGAACCTCCCGTCCTCTGAACCGATAACATTTTGGTACACAACGAGGTAGTGTAAATATATAGATTCTAGGCTCCTATTTATATATATGAGTGATTTTGTACCCAAAACAAATTAAATTGTACCCAAAATACTTTGTGAATTTGTACCTAAGAAAATAAGACAATAGATCTATAATTATATTTATGTTTTAATGTAGATGAACAGAACACATAATAAAATATTTCATCAAGTTCCAAATATGATTATGACTGTGATCCTTGAAATTGATTGTTTAGTTTTGAGAGAAAATTGACGTCTTGTCACTGAAGGAGAGGCCAGTTAAGTTGGTTAAACCTAAGTTAGAATGAATTGTTTTGATAGGAAAGTGATATTATGTTAAGTTTAAGACACCAAATTAATGTATATCTTTGAAATAATTCTAGGTAGATCTACAAAATCACATACCCATTTGGGTAACAAATTACTAGAAATTTTGGGTGCCAAAGTCACCACTGTACATTTCAACTGATTTTCGTGAATCAATGAGATAAAAAAAATTCGTCTGAATGATTCCTTTTCTCATTTTTTAAGACAAGAATTTGTTTTACATAACAAAACAGGCAGATCTACACGGATCACGTTTAGTCCTAAAAATGTGAAAAATATGGACACCTCAGAAATGAGGGCTTATAAGGTTATAATTCTACCTAACTAGTCACATGGTTTGACTTAGATCTAGGTCTATCTAAGAAAAGTCCTTATGAAAATCTTTTTTTAATTTTTTTTATGACACTTACATTTCTGGCACTTAGACAAAGAGTATTCAAGGAAAGACAGATATGTTTTTGAATGAAAATATGACTTTCCTTTATAATTCTTTTTTCATGATGACAGGGGAACTTTTATACACACCAGCTGAGGAAGTTGTGATACTGTGATTGCATACAAAGAAAAAACAGTTTGGAAGCAGTACCTGTATGTATAAAATAGACCACATAAGGTGAACAAAAGTAATGGATTGGCTGACTGGAAAAAATACATTTGGCAAGGGTAAACATGTACACAGGCATGTTTCTTTTCATTCCAACCAGAAGACTGAGATAGCATTTTCTAAGAAACCTATGGCAAACTAACCAGCTTATGTGCCACCATGGTTCTTGTGATTAAACAAACACAAATGTCATGTACTGTTACAAGTACTGTTACTGTAATTAAATTAAATTAATTCCTATTAAATTATATTTCAGAATTGTTTTATTTGGAAACAAACCACATAATGCGCAAAATTAATGTCCATATGAGTTTAGTATGTATATGTTAAGGATCTGATTTAATCATTATTCATGGAATACTAAAATTAAAATGATGACATCAGAGAGTTACTTATTCACATAGTTGATTTTCAGAGTGCAAGATAATAATTGTTGAATAAATATGTTTAAACTAAAGATAATAATTGAAGTTTGATCAGTTACACTGTGCTGATGCAAAGACTAATATTTACTGTCCCCACACACCATCATTGTGGGAAAAATAACTATTAAATATAACTTAAAATTTTAAAACCTGTAAAAAGCTGTAAATAATTAAACAATTACAAATCTATCATCAATGCGCAATCATGGTGGTCTTCATATTTTTGGAATAAATTTAGAAATCCTTCGTGAAACTGTTCTAAAATCATGCTAGAATCTATGAATGTATTCCCGAAAGGAAAACTATCCTAAATGTAATGTGGAACTAACACCGAAAATATGTACGTAGAATTTTATTGCTTATATATACCCTATCATTTTCAGCAACGCGGGGATGTTATTTTGAAACACGTTTTGTCAAGCCCATTTTCGCGCACCTGTTGTTGAGGGTGATCTTGCTGATCGACGATATCCATAGACGTATTACGTGGGATACACTTGTTGTAGTGAAACTTATCAGCATGTACATCGCAGAAATATGAATCATGTCCCATTTATATTCACAACATTGAATGGTGATTCTTAAATATCAACAGAAGTTCAAATAAAAGATACCGAGAAACTTGCATGTGGCATGTTGATTTATCGTCTACCGTTTCCGGGTCAAAGGAGCATGCAAGGTCAAACGGATTAACTAATACGCGAATTATATCGTCAAAGTCACATTTTTATTTCATGTTAGTGGTGATTACTGATACTGTGTATCGACTTATATTTTTGCTTTATGTGATAGGCGAACTATTTCAAATTTTACTGTAATTGTTTTGTTTCGAAAGCTTATCAGCAGACTACCCCTGTCTGTGACATCACATCCGGTGACCTTTGCACTAATTGAAATAGTGCTGTCAGAATTCACGATCTTTATTTTCATTTCTCTCTCGTCATATTTATTGGAATATGACGAATAAAACATTCTTCGATTGAGAAGATCGTCAACTTTCGCCAAGTTATATTTATAAAGGCAATGTAAACTTTGTTGATATTAAAATAGCAATAAGTTATGCGGAGGTCGGGCGAAGCGCGCCATGTTTGATTTTAGGACGTCTGCTAGCATCATGACACGGGTTGTTTATTTTTGTATATCGTAAATATTCAACCAAAACGCTTGAAATTAGGATTAGTGAATATTTATAAGTCATTAATTGTTTCCTGCAAATTTTATAACATGACACGTCAGATTAACCCGAATATTCGTATTTCTGCAACCGACATGATGACCTCGAAAATTAAGTTATTTTTCTGTTTAACGTTTAGATAATAAATTCACTGAAATGGTTCATAATTTACCATCGCGCTGATATATGCCGATTATAAATCCCGAATTTTTACTCAATTGAAATTATGATATCGGAGATATGATTGTTGAAATCAATTTGCAAAAATGTTACGATATTAGAGGGTTTCTAGCATGAAATGCAAACCACCTTCAATAACGCAATTCAGGTAAGTTCAAGAAAATTAACAAATTTTGTGTTCGCTTTGGTCTTCACCTTGGTATGATTGAAAACACCAGGATATTTTTATATAGAATTGTGTAGTTTTCTATCAGGAATAAATGTGCAAAATATTTCTTCAATTGGCCCTTGTTTAATGAGGCACCGACTGTTTGAAATCACCCACCCTCTTTAGAGCGCCTTATGCTAAAATTAATCCAGCAGGCAGGGGTAAGAAGTGTGAAAATAATTCAGCAGGCTAAAGGTTAAACAAAATGGCGGCACCCAGTCAAGATAATCTGCTCAATAATCAAGATCTATATTGTAATAAAACAGGTCTTACCCCACGAAGTGCATCAAGTCACTATGCATGGACTCGTTAGTACATGCATGCATGTGCAAGCATGTGCCTATTTCACCTCCCCTCACTAATGCGATAAACTTGGTATCATGATCTGGTAAATATGGGATTGTGGTCACACAGCTACATCACCTCCAGACCATGATTCAATATCTGCATTATCATTACGCTTGCTACCAACAGTTTCAATATGTTGACATAGAGCTTTTCCAATGTATGGGTGATTATGGATACAAACATGGCCACAAATCATTTGGTTGATGACCTGTGTAGATTCCTGGGTCTTCAGCAACCCATGCTCTGCCGTAAAAGGCGACTATGCTTGCCGTAAAAGGCGACTATGCTTGTTGTAAAAGGCGACTAACGGGATCAGGTGGTCAGGCTCGCTGACTTGTTTGATGCATGTCATCGATCCCAATTGTATGGATCGATGCTCATGATATTTATCACTGGATTGTCTGGTCCAGACTCGATTATTTACAGATCGCCGTCATATAGCTGGAATATTTTTGAGTGCAGCGTTAAACAACAAACCAACCAACTAAATCATTTGGTTGACGCACATCATCATGTCCTAATTGCATAGATAGATGCTCAAAGTCTGGTCAAGACTTGATTATGAACAGACAATCATTATATTGATGGAATACCGGATATGGCTGAGTGCGGCGTTTAACAACAAACACAAACAAAACAAATCATTTGGCACTATGATAAATGGGGCCAACACTCTATCACTGTATTCAAACACGGTTTCTAAAATTTACTCCCTGAGCAAAATTACGTCTTAAAAGAACAAGACGTCGACCGTTCCAAAGCTTTGTCTGTGAACAATAACCGATAACCCCCAAGCTTATTCGGCTCTGCTCGCCATGTCCCGTTCCTTCTCGTGATGAAACAGCAGTATAGGCTTATCACGTGACTGGACTTGCCACTTGTTTGTAAACAAACAAACTTATAAAAAAATGAGAACAGGCGTGCCTAATGGAAGCCTTTTGGTGCACTGTACGTATTGTTTTGCATAATTATATAGACATACTACTACAACTGCGACAGTGAGGTGGATGACAGTATAGCTTCACACATCAAAGTGACGGTGTGTCTCTAGCTCTCCGAAGGGCTTCAGTGACCGGTCGTGGAGGATAAATATCCAAATGGAAATAGTATTCCATGTTTTAGGATATTTTCTCAATGAAAGTTCCACGATGTATGTTGATCTAAATGTGTAGACTTGTCCAAAAGAATAATATATACCATAATCGACATAATAAGCGCCCAGGAAGCTCTCAAAATTAGAAATGGTGGGCTCTGATTAGAATATTATTTTGTTGAAAAACAACAGAGTTGAAAGATCGTAAATTTCATGGTTTATGCTGATAGCCTGAAATGTTTATATTTTTCCAGAATTTAATTTCCCATAATTAAGGATACATATAACACATGTATTATACACAAATAAATAAGTCTTGTGTACATTGATTAATTGGAAGGGGTGCTAATTTGGATTGTTCACTAGCCAATATATTAACAAATATCTCCGTGGACACAATTATTTGAGCGGGGCGCTTATTACGTCGAATACGATATATATATATATATATATATGATACGGAAACCCACTCAACTAATAATCTCTATAAATACATGATATGATGCTCTTACCTTCTCGTTCTTTGACACGACATATCACGATGTACCAAGCCTTGGGTGGACATCTTTGTGAGACATTTTTAAAGCTGTTGTGAGTTAACATTTAAACTTCTTTAATGAATGTGACATTTCAGTGCAGGGGCTAGTACCTCTGTCAAGCATGTGTTGCTTTATAAAGGTATCAGCACCTGTACCGAAACGTCATAAATATTTTAAAATACAGAAGTCACAGCTTGTCAGAAGTCCTCACTTCATTTCCATAACTGACTGAAACTACGATTACAGTGTGATAATTTCCTGTGTGTGAAATTATCTAGGTTTGCTTTAAAGCTATTTCAATATGTGTGTTACGTGAAAACAAATTTCATGCGAGTGTCATTATCTTACCGTTACAATTCCTGCAGTTTAGGTATCAGTACAAACCATTTTGTATGAAAGCACCGGAGCGTAATGAGATAATAGAGACCATTTCGATTCTACATCCCGCCATCTGTTGCGTTTGACATGTTTTGAACGTTTAGAAATACAGATCACTGAAAGTTATATTTGTGGCGATTCTCTCGATGTGACTGTCCTGTACATACGTCAGATCTTTGATTTGTCCATCTAAACATGGGGGCATGGTACCCCTGTCTTCTTAGGCACCATAATTTGCTGTGCAGAGTTACGTCCCTTGGGCCTAAGAAACCTCAGGACGGCTTAGCCCTGGACCCAGAGGGGCTTGCAGCCCCTGCACCCTGGCTTCTTACTCATTTAGGGTGGGGTTCACCAAAGTGGTAAACGTCTGAGACCTGCATCACTTCAGGCTTTCCTCCCACATTAGGGGGCATGGGGGGCCCAGTCGTCTGAGGCGCCGCGATGCGCTGTGCAGAGTTGCGTCCCTTGGACACGCCAGAAACCTATGCAGCGTTAGAAATTGGCACTAGTCCTGTAGTCCTTACCAAACTGCCCAATGGTATAGGTATCCTAAGGACTAGTAGAAATTGGCCAGATTATGTTTCTAGGTTTGTCAGCACCATACCTGAGCTTGTGGGTTTCACCAAAGTGGTAAACGTCTGAGACATGCATCACTTCAGGCTTTCCTCCCACAATAGGGGGCACGGGGGACCTAGTCGTCTGAGGCGCCGCGATTCGCTGTGCAGAGTTGCGACCCTTGGGCACGCCAGAAACCTATGTTTACGGGTTCGAATCCAGGTTTGCCCAGATTATGTTTCTAGGTTTGTCAGCACCATACCTGAGCTTGTGGGTTTCATCAAAGTGGTAAATATCTGAGACCTGCATGACTTCGGGCTTTCCTCCCACATTAAGCTGACACGCCATGATGTAACGGGAATAATGTAACATTACATTAAAGTAACATTAAATCTAACTCACTCACTCTCTCCATTAAATTATGAAAGGCCGTAATTAACCAAACTAAACAATTTAGCCAGACTTCACTAGTCATTCTTAAATCAAAAGTCAATTGTTTACATGCTCCAAGAATGGAGTGATTGTGGGGTAGCATCGTTGTTAAACTGTTCTCTAGTCACTGGGTTATATTCCCCCAATGTTTGAAGCTCATTCCTCGTGTCCCTGACCATGACATTATTGAAATATAGCTAAAATGGCATAAAACCTCACTCACTCACTCACTCACTCACTCACTCACTCAACCACTCACTCACTCAACCACTCACTCACTCAACCACTCACTCAACCACTCACTCAACCACTCAACCACACACTCAACCACTCACTCAACCATTCAACCACTCACTCACTCTTTGCAGATAAATCCCAGAATAAAGAGTGTTTGAAAGAAATATACACCTGGGTGTTTAATTACGGAAATACGGTACTCCTCACCCAGAATGCACTGCTGTATCTTCATCAGCATATCCTGATAAAGAAACCTGATAACATATTTCTGGTGGTTCCACCTTGTTCAAGTATTGCTGACGATATTCCATTCTATCTCTTCTCTTTCTTCTCTCAGTCGTAGGAGTAATATTTCTGACCTCTTCTTCTGTATCACCAGGTTCTCATATACAAAGTGTGTTTTCCATCAACACACAGATCCATCATACTATTTTTACTTGACTAAACTAATGAATTTCAACTTAGTGCCGTACTAGGCTATGCCACAAGCTGATGAGATCATCAGAATATAGGATTTGGTGTGCTCTATGACCTTCCTTTTTAGAATTTGTTTGTTTGTTTGTTTGTGTTGTTGTTTAATGCCTCACTCAGCAATGTTCCAGCTATATGACAGCGGTCGGTAAATAATTGAGTCTGGACCAGAAAATCCAGTGATTGACGTGAACATAGATCCATGCAATTGGGATACGATGACATGCATCAACCAAGTCAGTGAGTCTGGCCACCCGATCCCATAAGTCGCCTCTTACGGCAAGCATGGGTTGCTGAAGACCTATTCTACCCCGGATCTTCACGGGTCCCTTCTTCTTAGAGGTCATATCATCAAATCTAATTTATTCAATGATTATTTGAAATATTATTTTCTTATCCGACTTGATTTATTCTTAATAGAAAATACATAAACATGTGCAGGCATTAACCCTCCCATCAAATACACTGTCATTTTATCATTTACTCCAGTGCATTTTCGCAGACAGTGTCCATATCGAGAGGAATCTTGTTTCGTTATAAACTATCCCAGGTCAATAACGTTCCTCCCCCACTGCCCAGCTTGACACAGGGCAGTATACCTGTATCATATACCTGTAAACAAACAAATCTGGTGTATAGCCAGTGTAAGAGAACCTGAGTTTGCATCACAAACATAATATATCCCCCTGAAAAGACTACCATCTGTAAACAGGACACAGCTGTGCAGTGGAAAAACCGAGACAGGTTTTAGATTACTTGATTTTTACATACTTTCTGTGATTTTCATTGGAGCAGATCACAACAAGTGGCGATATCATTGGAAGCTGACCCAACTTGTTTTGTATTCCCTCAAATACAACAGGGGATGCTGAAATAACAAGGACTTCACTCCATTTAAGTACAAGGATTAAATTAATTAAATTAAGAATTTGTACAGCACATTTCCCAATTAACAACTGCTCAAGTGCGCTTAGACCATGATTGATCTAGTCAAAGGCTCTCTTGAAGAGACAGGTCTTGAGCGTTTTTTTAAAGTTTGTCAGATTTTCTGCCTCTCAGATTTCTTGTGGCAGATTGTTCCAAAGCAGTGGGCCAGCATTTTTAAATGACTTTTTGCCGTACGTTTTGGTACATGACATTTTTCTAGCTCAGAGATCTTAATTATATGGCTAAAATAATGCCGATGCGAAGTTAAATTATGACTCACTACAGCTAAGAATAATTTATTATACATGTATTTGATTAATTCTTTCGAGGCATTGCTTGTACGAGGCTGCAATGTTAATGTTGAACTCTCGTTCAAAAGTTTCATTTTAATTGGCTGTTGATTTCAAGCTCATGAGCGACAGAAATTCTGTGCTGAGATGTTAATTTTCAAAATTCAAAACACCCCCAGCAACCATGACCTTGTACCCACACTGAGTTGACCCCATATGTGCCAACACTAAACATATTTCAACTTCTGGCCAACATTTATCTTTTTCAAGATAGTGTGTAGCATGGCTTCTCATAGACTTTCACAAATTTCTAAGGCAATAATTATTTGTCTAAATAATTATTTCTAAATTATATAAATAATAACAACAAGTTGTCCCTATAACAGACTGGCTTGTACTTTCCTTGTACTATCTAGACTTGCTTATCATAAGTATAGAATAACTACATGGACTTATCTTTCAGTACACCCTGGAGCAGGGCTAGGCTTCCCACATCGAATAGATATGAACACTGTCTCAGATGTGTTTCATGAGTAATGCTAGTACTTGGTGAAAACCCTTTCAGTTGTACTATCTTCTGTTGACTCACAATCAGTGAGTGTGTGTGTGTTTAGGTGTTGTCTATAGTGGGGCAGCCATGGCGTTTAATGGGTCTTGGTCCAGGACACTTTACAGTCCAGATTCAGTTTGATCCAAGTCCCTCAAACACCATTATGTTGTGTTATCACCTACCTCAAATGTTCTACTTGCATCGATCCAACAGTGAATGAATACCCTATGCAGTGTCACAGAATCCAACTTGGCCACTGACCTGGGCTGGGCACCAACCAACCCACCCACTCACCAACTCACTCACTCACTCACCAATCCACTCACTTACCAACCCACTCACTCACTCACTCACTCACTCCCCAACCCATTCACTCACTCACCAACCCACTCACTCACTCACCAACCCACTCACTCACCAACCAACCCACTCACCCACTCACTCACCAACCCACTCACTTACCAACCCACTCACTCACCAACCAACCCACTTACCCACTCACTCACCAACCCACTCACTTACCAACCCACTCACTCACCAACCCACTCACTCACTCACCAACCCACTCACTCACCAACCAACCCACTCACCCACTCACTCACCAACCCACTCACTCACCAACCCACTCACTCACCAACCAACCCACTCACCCACTCACTCACCAACCCACCCACTCACTTACCAACCCACTCACTCACCAACCCACTCACTCACTCACTCACCAACCCACTCACTCACCAACCAACCCACTCACCCACTCACTCACCAACCCACTCACTTACCAACCCACTCACTCACCAACCAACCCACTCACCCACTCACTCACCAACCCACCCACTCACTTACCAACCCACTCACTCACCAACCCACTCACTCACTCACCAACCCACTCACTCACCAACCAACCCACTCACCAACCCACTCACTTACCAACCCACTCACTCACCAACCCACTCACTCACTCACCAACCCACTCACTCACCAACCAACACACTCACCAACCCACTCACTCACCAACCAACCCACTCACCCACTCACTCACCAACCCACTCACTTACCAACCCACTCACTTACCAACCCACTCACTCACCAACCCACTCACTCACTCACCAACTCACTCACTCACTCACTCACCAAATCACCAAATCACCAACTCACCCACTCACTCACTCTTACAGTCTTTGTTATTGTCTGTTTTAAAACACTGTCAGATCTGTGGTGAAGTCAGGCACTTGCATCAGTGACGGGGATTAAAGCTACACGATATATCTTGATGACCACACGCCTCGATCTACCCAATTAGATCTTCTCTCCTACTCATACACAGCCACTCTTCTGTCAAGGAGTTACTTATCCCATAGAAACAACCCCACGATAGCAGATTGCGTGTTGAGTTCTCCGAACTATGTGACGTGTTGGGATAAAGATGATTATAATGTCCAATTGACTGTTTTAACCCATGGTGCCTTGTGTCAGATTGACAGATAATTGACAGATGTTTGATTGATGGTAACAGATGATACAAAAAGTAACACTGCTTGTGAATGCTTCATTTTTTAATCCAATTAGGAAGAAAAAGTGTGATTTTTATCATTTTTTTAGGATGTCATTTGAGTATTTCTTCATTTGAGTGTGATGGAGATGGAGCTCCATTCCATCCCCAGACAAAGGCAGAGAAGGAAATGCTATCAGCTGATTGGCTGATGAGTTGTTGAACTGTCAAGCTGTTTTGGTGGACCAACGTCTAGTTTCTGAAGTGCACATATCTTACAGAATGAAAACAGTTATCTTAATAAGAATATAATAAAAACGAGCCCAGAGACTCTCTTCATTTTCAGATACTAATTCTACAGTAATCTAGACTTGCATGGGCTTTATTGGATATATTTGTGTCAGGGTCTGTGAACCTATAATAGCGGTCAACCCACCTATAATAGCGGTCAACCCACCTATAATAGCGGTCAACCCACCTATGATTACATATAGCCACAGAAGTCACAATGGCGATTTTATGCAAATCACAGGTGTTCTTTTATGAGATGGTATTCAATCTGTGATATAGTACATGTATCACTTGCAAGTGTTTAACCTTTTTGGGTCATTGTGTCATGTTGTTTCTGACAGTAGGATCAAAATAACAAAGATAGTGAGATTTCTGATATCTCTGTTATTTGTCATTATGTGAGAGATTAATTTACTATATTGTCCAATGTTTTCAGTCTGAGTAGAGATTGTGGAGTTTCAAGTTACAAAATGACATTCCATTAACAGACTCAGTGCTGGTCCTTATGCAGAGAGGGCTGGGGATGGCTTATCTTGAAGACAGATAACGGAAACCATATTACTAAGCAGTAACCACTGTGTAACAAAGTAGTGAGTGAGTGAGTTTGGTTTTACGCAGCTTTTAGCAATATTCCAGCAATATCACGCGTGGGACACCAGAAATGGGCTTCTCACATTGTACCCATGTCGGGTATCGAACCCCGGTCTTCGGCGTGACGAGCAAACGCTTTAACCACTAGGGTACCTGACCACCCCTTGTAACAAAGTAAATTGACTGTTTTTTTGACAAATGTTTGGGAAAGGGACAACTATTTCTAGTTCTTGCTTACAACTCATAAATTATTTTTGGTTTTTGATGTAAAGTCTGTCATGGACACGATCCGCAGGTGCACTCTGGTACAACACCATGATTGGTGCTGTGAAGTTTGGGTGGTTTCACTGACCTGGGGTCCAGCGAGCTGGACAGTGTGCATCATTGGTCATACTATCAACCACTGGCACTTCCTGACCTGACTTGATTATGTACAGAATAAGGGAATGTTCTCTATAACTTACTGACATTCTCGTCTCTACATGTGTGAACATCAACATCCTTACAAACACCCTGTAACTTATCGACAAACTTGTCTCTACATGTGTGAACAGGATTGTCCTAACAAACACCCGGTAACTTATCGACATTCTCGTCTCTACATGTGTGAACATCAACATCCTTACAAACACCCTGTAACTTATCGACAAACTTGTCTCTACATGTGTGAACAGGATTGTCCTAACAAACACCCGGTAACTTATCGACAAACTTGTCTCTACAGGTGTGAACAGGATTGTCCTCACAAACACCCGGTAACTTATCGACAAACTTGTCTCCACAGGTGTGAACAGGATTGTCCTCACAAACACGCTGTAACTTATCGACAAACTTGTCTCTACATGTGTGAACAGGATTGTCCTAACAAACACCCGGTAACTTATCGACAAACTTGTCTCTACATGTGTGAACAGGATTGTCCTCACAAACACCCGGTAACTTATCGACAAACTTGTCTCTACAGGTGTGAACAGGATTGTCCTAACAAACACCCGGTAACTTATCGACAATCTTGTCTCTACATGTGTGAACAGGAATGTCTTTGCCCCACTCTAAAACGTATCAACATAACCGCCTATACAGGTGTGGATAGCGTCACATGCCACGCCGACCTGCAGACAGCGTGTAAGGTGCAGAGGGATGCTACACTGACAGATGTGCAGCTGTGCAGCTGTGCAGCTCCCTTGCATGACGAGATGCTTGGCTACAGTGTGTGTTAATCCCAGTGGGAACAGGCCATCATGGCCCAGAGTGCAAGCTGTGGTAGGTTCAAGGCTGGTGGGAGATGGAGCCAGACTTTCACCAAGCTAGAGTACTTCCATGAGCAGGCTGGCATAGTGTGCTGAAGCTGTGAAGGGATTACTGAAGTTAGTAGGCAGGGAATTGCTGTAATATCCAGGGGTACAGCTTGCTGATAAGGTCCTGGTTTAGTGCAGTTTCTTCTTGTGTGAAACAGTTACTGCTACTTCTACTGCTGCTACCCATACTTCAACTACAACTACTACAACTTCTGCTGCTACTACTACTGCTGCTACTTCTATTACTACAACTACTACTGTTGCTACTACTACAACTACTGCTGCTTCTAGTACTACTAGTACTGTTACTACTGCTGCTACTTCTACCACTACAACTAATACAACTGCTGCTGCTGCTGCTACTACTACAACTACTACTGTTGCTACTACTACTGCTGCTGCCCCTACTACTACTACATCTACTACTGTTGCTACTACTACTGCTGCTGCTGCTGCTCCTACTACTACTACTACAACTACTGCTGCTACTACTGCTGTTGCTACTACAACTACTGCTACTACTGCTGCTACTACTACTGTTACTACTACAAATACTGCTTTCTACTACTACTACTACTACTACTACTGCTACTACTACTGTTACTGCTACAACGTACTATATTACTGCTGCTACTGCTGCTGCTGCTACTACAACTGAGTCAGTATACTGTGTCTGAGTGGGGTATCCATGTTAAACTAGATTACGTGATGTCATAGAGGTACAGCCACACAAAACTTGAGTCAACTGAGCAAATTGTTTTGTTGTGAAAAGTCAGTAAAATAAGCTGCGATCTGTGACCTTTGGCAAATGGACAAACTTGAAGAAAGTGCAGTGATGAAGTACCTGCTTAAAAAGGCTTAACACTAACGAATGGACTGACCCATCATCTTGAAAGGCTTTGGTCTCTGTGTTCTGGAACACCATGGTGTCATCATGATGGACTATCTTCCAAAAGTCCAGACAATAAATTGAGCATACTACGCTGCACTTCTGAGGCAATTACCAAATGAAATTAAGAGTGAGTGAGTATGGTTTCTAGCAGTACACCAGAAATGGGCTTCACACATCGTACCCATGTGGGGAATCAAACGCGGGTCTTTGGTGTGACGTGCAAACGCTGAAACCACTAGGCTACCCTCTCCCCCGAAATTAGGAGGCATAAGAAACGGAGAAAAGGTGTGCTCTCTTTTCTGAACAGTGCGCCAGTGCACAAGTCAGTCATTACCATGGCTACAATCCATGGATGTGGCTTTGATCTCCTTCAGCACCCTTCTTATTCTTCTAATCTGCTTCCGTCATTATGAA
The DNA here is from genome assembly GCF_022045235.1 of Haliotis cracherodii. NCBI lineage: Eukaryota > Metazoa > Mollusca > Gastropoda > Lepetellida > Haliotidae > Haliotis > Haliotis cracherodii. The sequence continues at coordinate 33,343,846 of NW_027266319.1, read as the reverse complement.
TCAACTGGATCTGGAACCCATTTTAACTCAAACAATAACATCATAGCAGCTGCGTAGAACGTTTTGGACAGCCAAGAGGACTTCTATAAAACTCATCTGGGATAATATCCCCCAAATTAACATAGTTGATTAATGTGTATGAATATGGAAAGGGATTATGTTGAAAAATATATCGTGTTAATGTCTGTAGATCATGTCTTTCTATGTGGGGTTCCGAACATATCAATCATGCTTTGTATGAGGACCTCGTATCAACATGCAGGTGTTGATATCGCAATGGCAAGTCATTACTGATAAATACTTCTTTAGTTTCACACTTAATCAAATATTTTTATTTTGTATGAAACAAAGTATTAACAGGCAGGTGTTGATGTCTTAGCACCAATAATTGACTGAGATATACCTTCTATTGTTTCACCGTTTAGGGAACATTTTTTGTTTTGTATGAAACAAAATATTAACAGGCAGCTGTTGATGTCGTATCATTAATAATTGACTGATTTATACCTTCTATTCTTTCACCATTTACGGAATACATGTATTTTAATTTTGTATGAAATAAAGTATTAACAGGCAGGTGTTGATGTAGCATTAATAATTGACTGATTTATATACCTTCTGTTGTTTCACCATTTATGGAATATTATTATTTTGTATGAAACAAAGTATTAACAGACAGGTGTTGATGTTGTAGCATTAATAATTGACTGATATATACCTTCTATTGCTTCACCGTTTAGGGAACATTTTTTGTTTTGTATGAAACCGAATCTTATCACACTATCTTTTCAGGTATAAAATATTGTCCTGTGTTAAGTAATGAGCAAACAATGTGTTGAGGGATCTCATTATCTTGAAAACAAATTTTTGTTTATTATTGTTGGCTCTGAATGGCATAGATTGTGTATACAGACACACTGTTGTTTACATGGGAAGATAACACACTCATCATTTCAGCTCGTATTATATACGTTTCAGTCATTTAAGAATTGACTTCAATATTTTTTTGGTTTATGGAGGTATAAACGTGATAAACGATGTGCAAACTGTTTCAATCCTCGTAGCAGGTTTACTCAAAGTGTGCACACCAGGTTTTATGTCAATAAGTCCATAAACACTGAACATATTGAAGTCAGTTTTTCTACATCAACAAACTTCCTAGACTGCTTATTCAATGATTAGCACACAGAAAACTGTAGACAATAGTATGAAATCAGTGGCAATGTTCAGCACAATAATGCAACACAGGCCCCGCCCATTTTATTATCAACCAATCAGGAAACAGTAGTTTGTAAGAGGGCATGTCATATAAATATGGGTGGTTATGGAAACTTAAATAAAAAGTAAAATTGCTTGATTAGCCAAGCAAATACCATGTAATTGCTTGAAATTTTTTAATTTAATATATCTTTTAAACGTATGGGCATGATTGTGACCTTCACCTTGTAATTTCATGGCCGGAGGTAAGGTCATGATAAATTAGTTGTTCTTTTTATCCCTTCTCTCTTTACTTGAAAGATTCACCATGTACTAGGGCTGGGACAGGTAACTTGGGTACTCGGGTTGGGTGGGTCCTGAGTAGGACCCGGGTACCCACAGGACTACCCAGACGCGTGGTTAGATGCGTGATATATTGTTACATGACAAAAATTCACTAAAACGCCATGGATACCTGCTGGTTACACAACAAGTCACAAATGTTTGCATTTCTTTCTGACTTTGCATGCATTCCTTCTGACTTGTATGCGTACACTACAGTGTACACATGACCAGATCATTTTATATGTGTATCTAAACACCTTTTGTCAGGGTTTCAGTAAAAAGTAATTCCCAATCAGACATTTTGAACCCAACTCTTGAGACCTACAGCAGGTACCCGGGTAGGGTCGGGTAATGGGGGGGGCAGGTACCTTGGTAGGGTCGAGTAATAGGGGGGTCAGGTACCTGGGCAGGGTCGGGTAATAGGGAGGGCAGGTACCTGGGTAGGGTTGGGCAATAGGGGGACAGGTACCCAGGTAGGGTTGGGTAATAGGGGGGCAGGTACCCAGGTAGTAAATTTGGACTCATCCAAGCCCTACTATGTATGTACACAAACCAAACATTCATGCTTGGTCTATGAATCACATCATGGACGGTTAATGTACACACAGATGCCTTGCACAGATTGGTAATGCAATACAGAAAATGAAATGCCTCTCGCCTTACGTTTCAGAAAAAAAGGGATTAAATTTAATAACTTATTAATTGTTGCCTTATCTCTAATCACCTTTCAAATTTGTATTAACAAGATACACTTTGATCTTTTGAACCCTGGGATTGAAGCCAATTCATTTCTTCCATGGCCAACATATGCAGCTGAAACTTTCAAACGTATTCATCCAATCTGTACAGAATAAACAGTTTAATTTCTTTATGGGTATATGGGAAGAGATGATCTGGAAATGCCAGGGTTAATTATATGAATTTACCGCTTGTTTTCTTTGTTAACTAATCTGATCCAAGGATCCAGCTCAAGGAATTACCTCGCCTACCGTGAACATTCCTGGTAATCTTCAACACGTTATCAAAGCATTACACTCAGTACTCCTCTTGTTTATTCACTTCTTTTGAAGACTGTATCTAATTCAGTAACCATATATCACTGTGTAGAAGGCAAGTTCCGTATCTAGAATTAACCGGCTTTCATGTCGTCTTATTCACAGGGTTGCATAACACCGTATTACCATGTCAACGAATCTGTACTAAAGTACGCAAATTAATCATGTAATTACCCTGTCTAGTTATAAAAAGTGTTCATTGTATATCTGGACTTATGTTTGTAATCTATTTTAATTTTATTCAAAATTGAATTCAATTCATTCATTTCTTTGAAATCGTGTGTGAAGTGATCGGTAGATCAGACAACTCACTGTTATATACAGCAACAATGGTCAGATTACCGCTATTGATGCCTTGAAATGAACTTTAGTGGATAGAGAATGGATATACACACTCTACAGACAGACGTTGCGAACTGAACTATATATCCAGACAAACTGAACTATATATCCAGAGAAATAAACTATATATCTAAACAAACTGAATTATATATATATATATATATATATATATATATATATATATATATATATATATATATATATATATATATATATATATATTTATTTATATATTTAGGAGATATATAACATTTAGGAGAACTGGGACATCACAATACCAAGGTATTGGTCACTTTGTATTGTGACGTCATAGTTCTCCTAAATGTTATGACATCATGTAACTATATGTTACTACTTCATGTCCGTTATTCAGTTATGGCCTGATGAGAGTCGTACGTGGTACGAGTTGAAAGCGCTAGCCAATTAAAACTGTATTCAATCTTACTCCACTTATTTAATTATTACTATATTGTGCCTGAGAGTTAGAACTTTACTGTGCTTTTTTATATATATACAAAAAACCGATTAAAGTAACGAACCTATTTGGAACCTTACAAAAAGTACTTACTATATGCAAAAACTGTTTATTCAGTTGTGATGCATGTAGTATGCAGAAAAATGTGTGTACTGTTCTATCATAATGGGATTGTCAATGGTGTAACAGTATATGCCAATACAGCGTTGTATCCCGATACGAGGCCTACGATACAATACATCGATTGACAACCACTGTATCACTGGTGAATAATAATAGATTTAATATGCTACACGAAACTTCAACAACCGCCTTATACAGACTCTGCTATTTCCAGGTGGCTATAGTGAGTGAGTGAGTGAGTTTTATATTTTACACCGCTTTTAGCAATATTCCAGCAATATCACGGTGGGGGACACCAGAAATGGGCTTCACACATTGTACACATTGTCGGGAATCGAACCCGGGTCTTCGGCGTGACAAGTGAACACTTTAACCACTAGGCTACCCGACCAACCCCCCAGGTGGCTATTAAGAGCATAACATTCACAGTTCCCTCAAGCATATATATATCTGCCCTCAAATATCTTCAAAATCGGAAATTTAAATACAAATGGGTTCTCATTCACCTGCAAATAGACAGAATATCCACTTATGAAGACAAAGTACCATATCAGGATAGGAATCGTATCGCATCCATGGTATCGGGATATGAATCGTATCAAGACCCCACCCTATCGTTACACCTCTGTGATTGTATCACGGTTGGCATTTCATTTGTCTGGTACTATTCTGATTATTTATGGTAACGCATGTTATTATGAAGGCCATAAATCAGATTTTCAATTCAGTAATCTTGGCCCAGGATATTGTAGAAACTCTTTATATTTCTCCCGGATGATATTTGTATCTGATTATCTGTATGCCTGGCAGCACTTGCAATTGTAACAGTCCATTCCTCACAACTAATTACATTATTGATACTGAGGCGCCAGACAGGGTAAATACGATCTCAGTTTATGACACTTTTTATCATTTCATAATGTTCCAAGTCTTAAATCACACAAACGTCTTCTCTCACTTCAAAAAGATAGAAGCGGAAAACATAACACATGTATTCTACATTAAGATGATACTGTCTGACTTTTGTTCAATAAATAAGGAGAAATCATAATTTAACCATTCCGCCTAATTCATCACAGAACAGGTTGATTGTGAGTATCAGCAACAACATTAGTTTGAGGGGAAGCAGTATATACTATTAAGATTGTCTGGTGAGGTGAGGGAGGCAGGTCAAGAACATCTTCACATGTTAATCTGAAACTGGACGGAATCAACACAGGGTCATGTAGACGTGAAATGGATGCTATTTACATACTCCTACTTTCAACACTTGAAAATAAATATTGTGTTTAACATCAGGTGGTATCTGTTAATATGTTCGGTCATCGACACCAGGCCTCGGGTATAAAATATGGAGAGGGTATTTTTATGAGTTAAAATTTATGATGTGTTGATGCAATATGCATGGCCGTAGCTTGGTGCCAAATAAAATTAGGCCTCTCTGTTTTAATCATATTTATAGTCATGGAGGAAAGGCTTGATTGTGTTGGTTTTGTTTTTCAGACTCAAGAAGGAAAGGAAGAATTCACGGATACAAGGGAGACAACCAAGGTAAGGTTGAATATTGCTACATCCCATGCGATGTCAGTGGGTGAATGAGATGAATTTGACACTGCTTTCAACAGTATTTAAGTTAATTCACAGCCTGCTAGCTTGTGACGGGAATACACTGAATCCTACGGGTTGCAGACATTTACCATTTGACGAATCAATGTTTATATGACAAACAAAATATCTTAATTCTTACGAATACACAAACCTCTATTACACCAGTAACATAAAATCTGTATTTTGACTGTTGTCACACTATAAAATCTTCAGATTTCCTACAGAAGTCCTCTTCGCTATTAACGATCCATAATCAGTTGTGCCACCAACAGTATCTTGTTACCCATGCTTCAAGCATGAAAACTGGGATTCGAACCGATGAACAGTGATTTGTGACACACTTTGCATGGTGTCTGAGGCATATCATGATTTATTTGACTACGATTGATATATGAAATTTATTTGAGATATCATGCTAATGGCATTTGTCATTGCTAAGTGTGTTTGCCCTGGCCAATTTGCGGATTTTTTAGTGGGATCGAGACAAAATATTCTGGTGAGCTACAGAGTCAAAGGGCTTATTTTTGCTTTAATGTCAGTAAGTGAATGAGCCATGAGAAAAATGTCACCTGGGAGCTATTTCCATATTCACACACCTCAAGGTCTGAGGCAGGTCTCTGTGCCACGGATGGCGCCATCGTCTTCAAACGTCCTAATCATAGTGGTCACCAGAGATGGGCTGTTATTGTAGAAATATTGACCACTAAGTTGTGTGTGCTGGTCAAGATGCAGAATGCAGTGTCGCCTTGCATGGATATAGATTTATGACTGATCTTTCACATGGACATACTGACCATTAAGGGCAATCCTGATCATTGAAACTGGTCATGAAGACGTCCCATTGTGTAGCATCAGGTCAGAGTAGCAGATATGGGGAAATAGGTCAGGGGAATACAACATGGGGCGAAGTCAGGATTGTCAGTAAGACAAATTTGACATTTTGTGATCCTCAAATAAACCTTATGGAAGAATCTTTTACAGGAGTAGTGAAAAAGGATGAATAATGCAAGTTAGATTAGATTGCGATATCTATAGTGAATTGAGAAATGGGATAGATTTCATTGAAAACAACATCCACTGTAGACATAGACACAAGGTTATGTTCCAACCAGTATAGTTGAATCATCAGTTTCGTGAGGTATATTGTGATAAACAGTTAGATATTGCGAGATGCACAGAAAACTGCAGATGTTGGTCATAAATGTAGATATTGTTGCTTTCTTTGTTTCATAATTTGAAATATTGGCTATGTTGTATGAAACGTCATGTAAGCTACTGAAGATTTTGAGACATGATTTTGGCTGCTTATGCTTTTAATATGACCCTGGCAAAACAGATGTTCTTCCCTGGAAGGATTAATGTTGTCTGAGCCAGGTGATCTACAGCACTCTGTGTCTCCTTTAGCCTTGCTCCAAGTCTAACAGAATGACAAGTCCATGGATAGTAATTCTATTCTTATAATAGGCAAGTCTAGATAAGTAGACAGTCTAAGGACGCTAGTCTTTTATAGGGACAATTTGTTCTTATTATTTACAATGTGTAATCTTGGAATTATGATTTTAACTAATAATCATTTCCTTAGAGATTTGTGCAAGTCTATGTCTCTTTGTGCTTGTAGCCTTTGATCATCTGAAGTCTGATCTCCCTTATAGTGAAGAGCTTGGGAATTATAATCCAATTTGAATTTAGTTCTATAGCTATTTCTTCATCAGAATATTTTGGCATTATGTTATTTACAGTATGACAAAGGTATGTAGCGTGGAAGCAAAGTTTATTCCTGTATACCGTATTCGACGTAATAAGCGCCAAGGGCACTCTCAAAATTAGAAATAGGGGGCTCTTATTAGAATATTATTTTGGTGAAAAACAACAGAGTTGAAAGATAAATTTCGTGGTTTATGCTGACAGCCTGGAATGTTTATATACGACATATATATTTTTCAAGAATTTAATTGCCTATAATTAAGGGTGCATATAACACACGAGTGCGTATTATACGTGAATAAATAAGTCTTGTGTACATTGATAAATCGGAAGGGGTGCTAATTGGGATTGTGCACTAGTCAATACATTAGTGCTTATTACATCGATTACGGTAGTTAGTACCAGTAGTTTTGTACTGGGTGGTACTCATTAGACATTTGAGCAGGTTATTGGGCTCCATTAAAAGATGAGGAATATCACACTGGTGCCATTTGAGTGTTTTAGGCCACACATTTTTTATTTTTTGTTTCCCCTACTAAAAAGCAGCTGGAAAAGAAATAAATTAAACATAAATACATTTATTTTCATTATGTCTCCCGCTAGTAATATAGACCCCCTTATACAATATAAATGTTACATATAAATTCCATGTTGACAACACGATCAGTGATTCAAGAGCCAGCTGCAGAATTCTTTCATATAAATAAATAAATAAATAAATAAATAAATAAATAAATAAATAAATAAATAAATAAATAAATAAATAAATAAATAAATAAATAAATAAATAAATAAATAAATAAATAAATAAATAAATAAAATAAATAAATAAATAAATAAATAAATAAATAAATAAATAAATAAATAAATTCAAGAGCCAGCTGCAGAGTTATGTTATATAAATAAATAAATAAATAAATAAATAAATAAATAAATAAATAAATAAATAAATAAATAAATAAACATAGCTATTTATTTTTATTTTTATTTCAACCGACATTGTGTGGAAAAGCTGGAATTAATTCATGAAACATAAAATTAAAAAAGTGTGACCTTAGGTGCACCGGATTGCTGGTATGATTGATAGTTTGCCAGGGATCACTGGTGCTAGTTTGGCTTGATAAGATTATTATCGGTTAATATGTAATCAAATTCAAAGTTAGGTCATTATTGTCATTTTTATTCAGAAGATTAAATGTTTTAAGGTTTTTGGAGGGAATTAAGTTATTTACTGTATGAGTTATGTGTGATTTAAATTGAAGCAAAAAACTGTAAAAAATATGTTCATGATGGTTTTGGAATAGCCTATTGACATGATGAATCTTGATATGATTTATGCAAGATGGAAAATCAAGTTTTAATTTTATAAAATGGTTGTTTTATCATATTATCTAAAGATAGCATCCACATCAAACAAGGCCATTAATCTTGTCTTCAAATGATTGATCAAAGTTTGTTTCATGACATTCCTGTGGTGATTTAAGTTTAAGATTTGAATTTAAAATTGACTTTTATTTTGGAAAATAACATTGAATGATGTAGATAATAGCCATCCTTGATACAGTGACAGCAATATTGATGACAAGTTGATAAGAAACGATTGGGTTCAAGGGAAGCATAAACTGCTCTCTGTCTGCTGCTTGTAATATTGTACAGATTTCATTGAACAATTGCATGTTACACATTATTATGTAGTGTTAAAAAATATGCTCGATGGATGTATAAAAGATATTTATTACACGCCTGTGAAGAGATCACCTGTTTAATCACACTAAGCTGGTATTACACACTGTTTGATACCAAAGAGCGTGCTTATGTACTTGGGGAACAAGTTTCATGTACAAATATTGAAACTTTCAACGTCCCTTGGCTAATTCAATGACATTGGGTGTAGAGATGATGAATCACTGAGAGGAGCCTGTTGCGAGGCTGACATCACATGGCATTGTTTCTCCAGTGTGTCTTCCAATGACATGTCACAAATTACGTCATCAGGCATTGTGGCGTGATTGTAAACTGTGTGATGCAGGACCCCGTTCCTCAAAGCAATGTTAGGGCTCAGGTGATTGTAAGTCCCATACTTTAACATAGGCTTACGATCATTGTAGCGGAGGAACAAGGCCCAGGAACCCATTCCACAAGGCGATATAGCGTAATGACAGTCATAAGCCTATGTTAAAGTACGGAAGTTACGATAGCCTTATCGCTATGAAAGCTTTGTGGAACAGACTCCTAAATTCTAAAAGTGGGACGTTTTATGGTATTAAATTGGTACATGGCAACGTTTAACATGTTTGAAGTATTCTTTCAAACTCAGTTGGCTTATGTTGTGAGTCGTGTAAATGTCTGCCGATTCACACATGACAGTGACGGTTTAAAATAAGTTATGAACAGCAAGTATAGAAGGAGCTGAGAAGGGGATGAGTTTTGACTTCTAGAGCATGAGAAGGGATATGTATAGGCTGCTAGAGCTGAGAAGGGGATGAGTTTTGACTTCTAGAGCTGAGAAGGGATGAGTTTAGGCTGCTAGAGCTAAGAAGGGATGAGTAAAGGCTGCTAGAGCTAAGAAGGGATGAGTATAGGCTGCTAGAGCTAAGAAGGGATGAGTAAAGGCTGCTAGAGCTAAGAAGGGAGATGAGTAAAGGCTGCTAGAGCTAAGAAGGGATGAGTAAAGGCTGCTAGAGCTAAGAAGGGAGATGAGTAAAGGCTGCTAGAGCTAAGAAGGGAGATGAGTAAAGGCTGCTAGAGCTAAGAAGGGATGAGTAAAGGCTGCTAGAGCTAAGAAGGGATGAGTATAGGCTGCTAGAGCTAAGAAGGGATGAGTATAGGCTGCTAGAGCTAAGAAGGGATGAGTAAAGGCTGCTAGAGCTAAGAAGGGATGAGTTTAGGCTGCTAGAGCTAAGAAGGGATGAGTTTAGGCTGCTAGAGCTAAGAAGGGATGAGTAAAGGCTGCTAGAGCTAAGAAGGGAGATGAGTAAAGGCTGCTAGAGCTAAGAAGGGATGAGTAAAGGCTGCTAGAGCTAAGAAGGGATGAGTAAAGGCTGCTAGAGCTAAGAAGGGATGAGTTTAGGCTGCTAGAGCTAAGAAGGGATGAGTAAAGGCTGCTAGAGCTAAGAAGGGATGAGTAAAGGCTGCTAGAGCTAAGAAGGGATGAGTAAAGGCTGCTAGAGCTAAGAAGGGATGAGTATAGGCTGCTAGAGCTAAGAAGGGATGAGTTTAGGCTGCTAGAGCTAAGAAGGGATGAGTAAAGGCTGCTAGAGCTAAGAAGGGAGATGAGTAAAGGCTGCTAGAGCTAAGAAGGGATGAGTTTAGGCTGCTAGAGCTAAGAAGGGAGATGAGTAAAGGCTGCTAGAGCTAAGAAGGGATGAGTAAAGGCTGCTAGAGCTAAGAAGGGAGATGAGTAAAGGCTGCCAGAGCTAAGAAGGGAGATGAGTAAAGGCTGCTAGAGCTAAGAAGGGATGAGTTTAGGCTGCTAGAGCTAAGAAGGGATGAGTAAAGGCTGCTAGAGCTAAGAAGGGAGATGAGTAAAGGCTGCTAGAGCTAAGAAAGGGAGATGAGTAAAGGCTGCTAGAGCTAAGAAGGGAGATGAGTAAAGGCTGCTAGAGCTAAGAAGGGAGATGAGTATAGGCTGCTAGAGCTAAGAAGGGTGTGTGTATAAGCTGTAAGAGCTGAGAAAGGGATGAGTATAGGCTTCTAGGGCTGAAAAGGGGATGAGTATAGGTTACTAGAGCTAAGAAGGGAGATGAGTATAGGCTTCTAGAGCTAAGAAGGGAGATGAGTATAGGTTACTAGAGCTAAGAAGGGAGATGAGCATAGGCTTCTAGAGCTAAGAAGGGGGATGAGTATAGGCTGCTAGAGCTAAGAATGAGATGGGTATAGGCTGCTAGAGCTAAGAAGGGTGTGTGTATAAGCTGTAAGAGCTGAGAAAGGGATGAGTATAGGCTGCTAGGGCTGAAAAGGGGATGAGTATAGGTTACTAGAGCTTTAATGGTGATGAGTATAGGTTGCTAGAGCTAAGAAGGTGAGGAGTATAGGTTGCTGGAGCTGAAAAGGGGATGAGTATAGGTTGCTAGAGCTAAGAAGGTGAGGAGTATAGGTTGCTGGAGCTGAAAAGGGGATGTGTATAGGCTGCTAGGGCTGAAAAGGGGATGAGTATAGGTTGCTAGAGCTAAGAAGGTGAGGAGTATAGGCTGCTGGAGCTGAAAAGGGGATGAGTATAGGCTGCTAGAGCTTAGGAGGGGATGAGTATAGGCGGCTAGAGCTGAGAAGGGATGAGTTTTGGCTCAAGGAGCTGAGAAGGGGATGAGTATAGCCTGTTAGAGCTGAGAAAAGGACGGGACTGGAATGGAACCCCCATGTCTTGTTGAATATATGCTCTTAGGTCTGAAAGAGAAACTGGATGAGACAAGTCTGCGCTAATATTTTCCTATCTTGTAGTGTATAACAACACACCAGTCAGTACAAAGAGTTAGTTCTCTGCAAGAATCCATCACAATATGTCTTATCCAATCAAAATACATATGTCATGATTAACACATCGTTTACATAAGCCCCGATAGATAATGGGGAATTCTTGCACAGGCACCACACACTGTTTGAGGTGCATTCCAGTCACTTTGGTGTTGACTGATGGAATAAGTGAGTGTGGGATAACATCTTCGTATCCCCCCTAAACTACAGCACCCTAATCATAACACACAGGCTCTCTAAGAATCCTTGAAGCAGTCATTTCCAGGATCAATCCTATCCGTGTAATAAATTGTTCAGTTGTACATTTAGCTCTAGCCATTAAAATTTATGAGTCTGGTTCTGTCTCTATTCACATAACTAATTGATGTAAAACGTTCGAAAATAACTGATCAGGAAAGATATTTTTGATGGATTACATCTGATAAAGTACCGACAAGTCTTTGTTCGTGTCAGGGTGGGGGAGTCCAGTGGTTAAGGTGTTCACTCAAAATACCAAAGGCCCATGTTTGATTCCCTGCATGGGTACAATGTAAGAGGCCCATATCTGGTGTCTCCTACAATCATGCTGCTAGAATATTCTGATGTTGCTAAAATATTGCTGTGATGTTGCTAGAATAGTGCTGAAGGTGGCATAAAACAACATTCACAAGTGTGAGTGAATTAACCTGCCATGAATGACCTTGTAAGATATAGTGTCAAGGACATGCTAAAGGTAACGTGACCGTATCAACAGTATAGTTACCATACACCCTTAATAATATGTTCCTGTTCAATCATTTAATTTATCTATTTTGGAGGCAGTTCCTAGTTTACTTCAAAATTGTTTTTTTAACTATAAACGTAAAGATTGGCGTGCAAACTGTGTAAATCTGTGTAGCTGATTTAGGCAAAATGTGAACATTGATTTTTTTGTAAAAAAGTTCATTAAAAGTAAAATATTGAAGGCAATTCTTATAAATATATATGTCAACAATAATAACTTCGCAGTTTGCTTATTTATTAGTCAAACACTGTAGACAACAAATTAGGTTACATCATTCTGCGAAATAATGCAGCACAACCCAAGGCTGTTCTGTTATCCAATCCAATCGGGAAACAGTTGTCTGTTCGTGGGTGTGGCCTTGTATCTTTGGTTTATAGGAAGAAACACAAACACAAGTCCTTGGTCACCTCATCAAATGAGATGGCATCCCTTGCAGCACTTTATCAATATAGTGTATGGGTGTTGCCTGCCAGGTAACAAGTCCTTGGTCACCTCATCAAATAAGACGGTATCCCTTGCAGCACTTTAATAATCAATATAGCTGTATGGGTGTTGTCGCCAGGTAACAAGTCCTTGGTTACCTCATCAAATAAGACGGTATCCCTTGCAGCACTTTATCAATATAGCTGTGTGGGGGTTGCCTGCCAGGTAACAAGTCCTTGGTCACCTCATCAAATGAGACGGTATCCCTTGCAGCACTTTAATAATCAATATAGTGTATGGGTGTTGCCTGCCAGGTAACAAGTCCTTGGTTACCTCATCAAATAAGACGGTATCCCTTGCAGCACTTTATCAATATAGCTGTGTGGGGGTTGCCTGCCAGGTAACAAGTCCTTGGTCACCTCATCAAATGAGACGGTATCCCTTGCAGCACTTTAATAATCAATATAGTGTATGGGTGTTGCCTGCCAGGTAACAAGTCCTTGGTTACCTCATCAAATAAGACGGTATCCCTTGCAGCACTTTATCAATATAGCTGTGTGGGGGTTGCCTGCCAGGTAACAAGTCCTTGGTCACCTCATCAAATGAGACGGTATCCCTTGCAGCACTTTAATAATCAATATAGCTGTATGGGGGTTGCCTGCCAGGTAACAAGTCCTTTGTTACCTCATCAAATGAGACGGTATCCCTTGCAGCACTTTATCAATATAGCTGTATGGGTGTTGTCGCCAGGTAACAAGTCCTTGGTCACCTCATCAAATGAGACGGTATCCCTTGCAGCACTTTATCAATATAGCTGTATGGGTGTTGTCGCCAGGTAACAAGTCCTTGGTCACCTCATCAAATGAGACGGTATCCCTTGCAGCACTTTATCAATATAGCTGTATGGGTGTTGTCGCCAGGTAACAAGTCCTTGGTCACCTCATCAAATGAGACGGTATCCCTTGCAGCACTTTATCAATATAGCTGTATGGGGGTTGCCTGCCAGGATAAGAGCTTCTATTTGCCAGGGTTCACTGTTCCCCTGAGACAAGTCATCTATACATGGGTTTCATGTAGATGCATTCATATGCAATGAGCTTGCATCTGGTTTTCGTACGTCATAACTTGTTGGGATTCTGGGTAAGAATAAAGGTCTCCAGCAATATAGTTTGAACGAGTTTACTTAATGGAACAGGTGGCCAGGCTCGGTGACTTTGTTGATTGCATGTCATCGTATCCCAGTTTTGTGGATTGATGATCATGATGTCAATCACTAGATTGTCTGGTTGAGACAACAAACAAAGCAAACTCCATAATGTTATTACTTTGCTTCTTTACATGGACTGACCACCATGTAGAGGGCGCTGTCACTGCTAGGGTTCAAGGGGAACTACTCTGTCCATCATTTTACTCTGTGAGCCCAGTTTGTTTGGCTAAGATGATGTACCCCTTCCATGTGGCTCCAATGCAATTACATGTGTCTGTTTATGTTAACAGTCAAGCAGTTAAGTATCATTTTGGGTCCACATATAACCTCTATACAGTGAAACCCTGTTAGTATGGACACAGAAAGTCCTGATACCCCACCTCATCAAAATAACTGCTGAATCTGCGATTATGCACAAGGACATGACTTATTGTGTCAGTAAGAGACTGTTGAGTAGTGAAGTGGTTACAGCCTTTTTGCCTCGTCAACCTGAAGACCCGAGTTCAACTCTTCTCAACCTCCAAAGTGTGAAACCTGGGGTTATTCACTCACTCACTCACTCACTCACTCACTCACTCACTCACTCACTCACTCACTCAATCACTGATCAGCGGTAGAAATTGGCACTAGTCCTATAGTCCTTGCCAACTTGCCCAATAGATAAGGTGTCATAATGACTAGTGGAAATTTGCCATTTTTAGGGGCTTTGCTATATGTTATCATTATAAGGACCACAAATGTTAGTTTCTATCACTGCTGATGAGCAGACACCTTAACCGCCAGCCTACCCCACCATCCCGACTACTGAAGAAGTAACTTGGTAGAGTTAACTTTCTTGAAATCTTGTACAAGCACTGCATGTAACTTTAACATGCATCAGGCAACTGCTGAAATAATCATGAACATAAAATGTTACGTTTTTGCGTTTCCTTTGGAGAAATTTCAACTGCAGGTTATGTTTGGGTTCACCGCCAAACTCATAAACCTTTCAGTGTCTCCCTAAGAAAGGTAAGAAAAGCTAGTTTATACCTTCACACTTCGAGAACTGCAGGGTGGGCTTGTTGACATTTGAGTAGGTTTTGTTTCAAGCGTATTGCTCTAATAACATTTTGTAGTGCTTTCAGAGGATTTGCACAAATATAAATCTATAGTGCTTTTTTACACAGTTTGATGTTATGATGATAATGATGCATGTTTGAGGCAAGATTTTGATGTTCTGTATTACCTTTTTCATTTTTACTCATGTGCTAGTTTTATCGCCATGGTGAACCATGATGCTAGCATCTGTCAAATAAAGGTAACGTGAAGATCCTGGGTAGAGTGAGTGAGTGAGAATGGTTTTACGCCGCCTTTAGCAATATTCCAGTAATATCAGGGTGGGGGGACACCAGAAATGGGGTTCACTCATTATACCCATGTTGGGAATCGAACCCGGGTCTTCAGCATGACAAGCAAATGCTTTAACCACTTAGATAGGCTACCCAACCACCAGATCCTAGGTAGAACATGTCTTCAGCAACCCATGCTTGCCATAAGAGACGACTAACGGGATCGGGTGGTCAGGCTCGCTGATATCGTTGATGCATGTCGTTGTATCCCAATTGCGTGGATGGATGCTTTGATGTCAATCTCTGGATTGTCTTGTCCAGACTCCATTATTTACGGACTACCGTCATATAGCTGGAATATTGCTTTGGCAACCAGTTTGGACATAAAATTGAAAATATATTTCTGGTGACATTTGAAAAAAACATAAATGGTTCATGAGAATTGTCGTGTTCTTGAGGCGTAAACATACAAAAATGAAATTTCGCTGACAATTTTGAAATGTTGATGGAAGAAGCATGTGAAATCGGTGCAGAATTGAACATTATTGACAGTTTCGCACTCATCAAATCTAGACATGAAATTCATATTCATAGACAAAAAGTGCAGACAACGCATCAGTTGTAAATGGGCAAAGATTTGAAGAAAGTGATTGTTGATTACGAACTTGATGCCATTTTCAAAATGGATGAGACTGGTTTGTTTTATGATTACACTCTCAAATCTAAGCCTGTTGGTAGTACAAAGTGTCCAAAAGAATATTGAATAAAGATATTATGCATTATATAAAAGGGTTTTTTATGCCTTGGTGTAATTTGGGTAGTGGGTTAACTGTTGTTGTCAGTTAACAAGGGATTCAGATATCGAGAAACATGTTTATCCAGACACTATTTTAGAAGGTGTCAAGATAAGTGAGGCTCAACTGTACAACAAGGCAGACTGTGATTAATCAAATCTGAAACCAGGGGTTGACAGCATGAGCACCCATCCAACCTTTTTCAATCCATATTTTGGTTTGAGTTTGAGACAGACATATGGTTTGAGGGACCTGTTTTGGCCAAGATTACCCATTAACTGTTCTAGCAGTGCAGTTCGGGACACAACTGGTAATGCGGTGCCTACGTCCATAGGCTAGACTGACCTATGTTGCCCATTATATTTCACTGTATTGGCACCAACATTGTATTGCAATATATTGCGATACAGGTATCTGTATTCTGATATGTTTTGTGATGTATTGGGAGATGAAGTATTTGACAGTGATTGAAACTGATTGACACAAATTGTACATGCAGATCCTCTTTTCTCCATACTATGGTAAATATTACTCAACATGGTCAGTTGCTGCCATTTGTAGTTATGGATAAAGGGGAGAAAAATCACTTTCCGCATTTCCACCGTTTTGTCAATCAATTTCGAAGGCACTATCATTAGTGAATAAATTTCTGTGTAGAGTTTAGATTAAACGATACAAAGTGATAACGAAACCCATTATATTGTTTTACCCAATATACTGGAGCACAGAAGAAATATTGCAATACATATTGGTAATACCAGTCAGTCCTGTTTCAGTCAAGCAAAATGAATTAAGACACATTTTCAACTATACAGTTATCAGCAAATATGGAAAACAATATGAAACATGGTGCAACTCACATGATAAGCTCGGGAGAATGGCCTCTGACCATCATCCGATCAAGTTTCAAGTACCTGTGCACTGAGTATAAGGAAGTGGAAGTGGCAGCATTCACTTCCTAATAAATGATAGCGTGAAACATAGTGAGTGTTGATGCTCACTGAAGTATGTTGCTGCTCCTGTACCTTCGCGGTCTAGTGGATAATGTCTGCCTAGAGTGAGGAAGGTCAGTGGTTTCATCCCTGGTCACTTCACTCCAAAAGACAAGATGGCACTTGTTACCTTGATTGTCGTAAGGGGCAACTAACGGGATCGGTGACATGGCTGATGCATGTCATCGTTGCTAAGCCTCTCTGCTCCTGTACCTTCATGGTCTAGTGGATAATGTCTTCCTAGAGTGAGGAAGGTCAGTGGTTTCATCCCTGGTCACTTCACTCCAAAAGACAAGATGGCACTTGTTACCTTGATTGTCGTAAGGGGCAACTAACGGGATCGCTGACTTGGCTGATGCATGTCATCGTATCCGGATTGCGTGGATTGATGCTCATGATGTCAATCACTGGATTGTCTGGTCCAGACTCGATTATTTACAGACGGCTTCCATATAGCTTGAATATTGCTGAGTGCGGCGTTAAACAACAAACAACAAACAAATGAATAAATGTTCCCTTGACTGGAACTCGGCATAAAGGGTTAAACAAGGACTGGTCAGCTTGGAGTCATTATCCTGGGTTTGAGAGGGGTATCCATGTTAAACTGCAGTATGTAATCTTGATTGACTAGGACTATAAGACTTCAGTCTGGACTAGTAGAAGGAGATAAACACAAACACATGCATGTTGCTATGCAAGTTCAATAGTCTTGCAAGTTCTGTCAAACCCATTTTCACCTCAGCCACCTGTATTGCGAGCCAGGGAGGTAAATTAGTGTGGGGCCAAGGTGTCCAGTGAAGATAGCTATCTCTTTTGATAGATACCTTCACATATCCTATTTACCTGCTTCATGCATTTGAAGGCACCGATTTAATGGAGGGGAATTAGTAATGAATCGGCAGGCAGGAATTTTAGGTGATATAAACACGGTCCATCCTCTACATACCAACAGTTGGTGGAGTGCTTTGTGCTGTGTCACCATGTTGTTTGTAGGATTTCAAAGGAATTAGTTTCATGAATCTGGTCCACAAGGCATATTGTGCAGGTTGTTTAAGTCTATGGCATGAGACATATGGGGTGATGATAGCAAGCAATTAATTGAAGGATTGATTTTTTATTTTTATTGAAAAAGTCTTTGTATGTTGTTGTTGTTTGTTTGTTGTTTTTTATTTGGGGGGGGGGGGCTTGGAAAAAGGTGTTGACAGCCTGGGTTTCAGTTTTTGCATACAATGCAGAATAAATTCTAGTTATTTCTTTTGTTGACAACCAGGAAGTAATAGTATTTCCGGCACTTGACAGACATCTAATTTCCTCTTTTTTTTTTAATTTGTCTAAAGAGATGTAATTCAAATTAATATTAAAAAAATAGACTCATGAACATCAGGTGTCAAACATGACATGATAGGGGGTAATTCATCATATCATGACAGTTCTAGAATGAAACAAAAAACATTTCCTGAATCTTCAACAGGTGGTAATGAAAAAGACTCAGTGGGTTAATGGCTATGACTTAATTTCAAATTGGCCAATTAACCCCATTGCTCATTCCAGCATGGACAGGTAGGTCTTTGTTCTTGACCGTGCAGAACATTCTGACATATCTTCAATGTGTGCCAATTCTGCCATGATAATGTCCAACACGTCTGCCTCCCCCGTACATTGTTCTGCACCATTGGGAGCAGACGGCAACTCTTTCAGAAGTGCTCTCCTCTGGAACGTGACCTGATTTCTCCCCTCCATGATGCCAGCATTGATCTCAAATGTTCCAGCTGAGAACATGGCAGGTTAATACTCGAATATAACAACCTAATTGCACACAGACCCAGATCTGAAGATGGTGGCACAGTTTCTGGGGAATATTTTGGTAATATAGATATAATTCTGTCTAGTTCGTCTTTGCTGTTCCCCCATGTATATTTTCAAAGCAACCAGACGACATATTACAGCAAAAACAGTAGTATGTTTCTTTTTCGTAAGAATATTTCAAAGTTGAAATCAACAAATACAGTGAACCTTTTTCCTTTGCACTCGTCAATCTCAGTGCACATCTTCAAGTGCTCAAATTCACACTGATTGCCCTGGACAAGTGGATTTGGCGCCAAGAATATTCAGTTCATTCATGATGAAAGATATGTGCCCGGAATTGGATGGTGTTTTTTAATTTGCACAAAACTAAGACACAGCCACTGAGCCAAGTCAGTCTGGGAAACAAACAAGACCTTGGTCTGTCTTAAGGTACTTGTCAGAATTAGTCATGTCAGGACCTGTGAAGATCTGTGGTAGAATAGGTCTACAGCAACCCATGCTTGCCGTAAAAAGGCAACAATGCTTGTCGTAAGAGGCGACTTAGGGGATCGGGCGGTCAGGCTCGCTGACTTGGTTGATGCATGTCATCGTATCCCAATGACTTAAATTGATGCTTATGAAGCCAATCCCTGGATTGTCTGGTCCAGGCTAGATTATTTACAGACCGCCATCATATAGCGGGAATGTTAAACAACAAACAAACAAACAGCCATGTCAGATGTGTTCAAGCAATATGTAGGTTGTATATACTGCGGCAGGTATTCATGGAGGATTGTAGGACAGTGGTGTGTGACTGAAAAGGTAATTGGGCCTGATATGCAGAAAATGTATTGAATATATACTACTCAACAGAAGTTAAAGAACACCCAATTCTTCATATGAGCTATAGTCAATCTGTCATGCCATGTCGGATTATCTTTTCTTGTATTAAAGAATTGGGTGTTTATGCCCTGACAGATATACTTTAGTAATATGAAAAAATTGGGTGTTCCTTAGCTTCTTTTGAGTAGTATATGATTGTTTTGTGGAGTCCGTTTAATCCCGAATCTCGCTTATGTTGCTTATGTTGACGGAAGAGAGCATTAGTTGGTTTTGGTTGGTTCGTTGTTTTACGCCGCACTCTGCAATATTCAAGCTGTATGACATCGGTCTGTAAATAATCAAGTCTGGACCAGACGATCCAGTCATTGATATCATGAGCATCGACCCATTGTGATCTATGATATGCTTCAACCTAAACAGAGAGCCTGACCACCTGATCCCGTTAGTCGCCTCCTACCACAAGCTTGGTCGCCTTTTACGGTCAGCATCGGTTGCTGAAACCTATTCTACCCTGGATCTTCACGGATCAGAAGAGAGCATTAAACAGTTATGACTGTAAATTGACTGCACAATATACAAATGTAAAAGTGGTCCTGCCCCACACTGGAGCACATGTAACACATGTGGCGTCTCCTTGGGCAAGTGACTTTGTTTGAAATGTGCCTCTGTTCACCAAGCAGTGAATGGGTACCCGGTAGGATGAGATGGCAACTTGGGTTGTATAGTCCCCAGGGAGCTGAGAATGATTCTTAGGTGCACACTAATACAGTGACTGGGGTAATAATAGCGCTTTGAGCATGCCCCTGTGTGGTGTGGAAATATGTGCAATGTAAATGGCCTATTATCATTATAAATAATCATGTCTGGACCAGACAAACTACTGATTCATATGAACATTTGTGCTTCACAATGACACAATATCACACCATCAGATGTCTTGAAGAGTGTTCACTGCCTCCAAAATTTCAGTATGCATTTAAAAAAATATTTTTTAAAAAATGGAATAAATGCACAATGACTGATTTGAGTAAATAAATGCCATATTGCCATAAATGGACCCTCAAAACACAGAAACACAAAAGAATTTAAGAACCAGAAGTGGAATCTTTAGAATCCCTTAAACAACCATGAATTAAACTTTTTTATGCTTAATGTGGAACTGGTATCTGGCCACTAGTTGTCTGGGTGATATTATCTTCTGTTTGAATCAGTCTTCCTCCAGACAGCAGCATCTCTACACCATTCTTTACATTACTGTAATTAAAAAGAGAATGTGCCCTGCGTTCCTGTAAGGAATACCTGGGCCAGTAGAATAGGGATAAATTAAACATCAATTGACCTACAGCAAACCAGCCATAGAACACGACTCAGGAGGCCCGCTACCCCAGAAATGTCTAAAAATAGCCACAAAAAGTGATTGTGTGGATGTATGACACAGACAGTTGCGTGCCATCTTCAGACTTTGGTACGTCCAAAATATGTAAATACTCCACTGAATGCTGGGATACCTTGACCGTCCAAGAGCTGGTATGTCTACTGGCAGTGTTCGAGGTGGTGAGGTGAAATGGGGTTTAATGTCATCTGATTATTGCACTGATGTAGCGACGTGCTTGCACGTGTGTGTGGCTGCTTGTACTAGCCCGGACTAGTGCCGACTTTATGGTGCTAGCCAACTGAGATACCATGCCACTGTTTAACATGAATACCCAACTCAGACACAGTATACTGACTCCGAGCCAACCAGTCCTTGTTAAATAAATAAATAAATTATTAAAAAATGATAAAACTGGTCAACACAGTTATTTAGAAACTGAAATGTGCAGTTTGTTGGAATTGTATGTCACTCTGGTTTTAATGACTTTCTTTATTAATTCATTATCTTTATGGTCTCAATATTGTTTTTTCGAGTTATTAATTCTTATAAATTTCAAAATTCTTGAGTTATTAATTCAATAAACCTCAAAATGGAATTTCAGAACCACACTTTTTCATAAATCTTATAATAACATTTAACTAATATTAAGAAAAACAATTTGATCAAGATAGTTTTCTGTTATTTCATGTGTCTGAAAACTTCTCCATAAAATAAGTGTGAATGACTCCGTATTCAACAGTTCGCGTGTACTAACCTAATATTAAGAAATAAAATTGTTTTTTAGAGGTCTTGAAGCCCTACAACTTAATGCATCTGTGTTGAATATATATCCCAATGGACTTTTTAATGCCATGGTTCAAATGATATTTTCTCTAAGTAATAAAAGATCCATTTTTATATAATGTCAAGAGATGTTTGTGTCTGGAAATTGTTCCTTCACAAAATATGCTTGTCCTGCTCCGTATTCAGCTGCTTGGGCAATACGTACACAATTTCCATATTATGTTTTCCTCTGACAAAGATAAAATCTGTCCGATCAGTTACAAGCTCAGCATGGTTTATGGGTAATATTGGCGATGGGAAAATAGTCTCTCCTGTTAGTTTATTGATTTGCGTGTAGACAAGGTGTATAAACGGCACATGCCACACGGGGAAGAAACAACCGCCATCAGGGGACATAATTTCATCCTCTATTTTGTCAGATGTTTGATGTGTTTGTTGTCGACAGTTTCTCTTGAGTCTTTTGGTAAAGCTGCTTTGAAAGGGAGAAATGATTTTTCAAAAAATAAAAAATGTAGGATTACCATTATGTGTCCTTTTCAAATAACATAAAAGGACAGACTTACTGATTTTCTTCTTAAACAAGAAAGACTGCTGTAAATTTACATGTCAAAACAGCGAGTTAGTTTTGTTTAACGCTGCTTTGAACAATATCCAGTTTTTCATGGCCTGTCAGCTTAATGTGGGAAGAAAGCCGAAGTGATGCAGGTCTCAGACGTTTACCACTGTGATGAAACCCAGGTATATAAGTATGGTGCTGACAAACCTAGAAACATCATCAGGGGGAACAAATAATCATTGGTTTCTGGCGTGCCAAAGGGAAGCAACTCTGTACAGCAAATTGTGGCACCTTAGATGATTGGGCCAAAATGTCAAAACAAATAACTGAAATAACATTCTGTGCTGAATATAGATCTATGCCTTTCGCACATCTTTTTTTTTAATTTTGTTTTTAAATGTATTTAAAAAATTTAAGGAAATTATTACCTCCAGTTAACCAAAATAACCTTGTTTAAATATTTATATACCTCCTGACTCAGTTTATATGAAGACAATACCCAAAGAATTATACCGACCTGGCTGAACAGTGAATGACTTTAAATCTGAATGTAAAAATATCATATTGGTTATAAAGGCAAAAAAGTTGATCTGATTTTGATATGTAAGTGTTCAATTACACATATACCAGCATGAAGTCAGCCTTTAAGTGTCTCCTAATGAATGGTAATGGGTTAAACGGTGTGAGGGATGGGCTTCATGTGGCAATAACACAGTGGGTGATGTCGAGAATGACCAGAACACACTTCAGCTAATGCTGGGCATTGAACTGGAACCATGCCTTAGCAAGAACCAGGAACCCTGATCTACAAGTGGTCTTGTGCTAGCTGGGACTGCATTATGTACTGTATATTACAGGGAAGTGTTTAGTCAGGGGTAGAAAGTAACAGTTATAGCCCACTAGTACTAGTCCTTACAATGATCACATATAGAAAAAACCCTTATAATTTCTACTAGTCTTTATGATACCTTAACTATTGGATAGATTGGATACAGGACTACAGGACTCGTGCCAATTTCTAACACTGCCTTAGTGCCATAAAAGGCGACTATGCTTGTCGTAAAAGGCAACTAATGGGATCAGGTGGTCAGACTCGCTGACTTGGTTGATGCATGTCATCGATCTCAATTGAGTGGATCAATGCTCATGATATTAATCACTGGATTATCATGCCCAGACTCCATTATTTACAGACCGCCGTCATATAGCTGGAATGTTGCTGAGTGTGGCTTTAAACAACAAACAAGCAAGCAATAACACTTTATCTATGAAAACATCTCTTTAAAGTTATTGCAATTTTTCAAAATAACCTATCCTCTTCTGCATTCAAGGAAACTAGACTTTGTTCAGCTTGATCTAGACTTGCCTTGGACTTCAGTAATAATAATGTGAAATAAATATGAATTAATGGCACAGGACTAGGAAGTTGCTCCTAAGCCTTCCCAAAGTGTCCTTGTCACACTAACTTGCTGTAAGTCCACCTAGGTAACTTCTAAGTCATCCCGGGGCGGTCGGACAGCCTAGTGGTTAAAGCGTTTGCTCATCACGCTGAAGATCCAGGTTCGATTCCCGACATGGGTACAATGTGTGAAGCCCATTTCTGGTGTCCCCCGCAGTGATATTACTGGAATATTGCTAAAGGCAGCATAAAACCATACTCACTCACTCTAAGTCATCCCTAAGTTGTCTTGTCACCACTAATTCGTCCATCAGTTCTCCCATGAGCTGTGATCACTTTGTTGGGGATGAATAGGTCCCAACTGCCTCTGTTTGCCTTAAGGGCCAACTGTCACCCCTGTTTGGTCCATAAGGTCCCCCAAAGAGCAATCAGCCTTGTGAAGACTATTTGTTCCTTTCTAGGCTATATATGTCCCTTGCAGGCAATATATTCCTTGTGCTCTTGCAAGACTACTGTCTTTACCCAATGTGAGACCATTATCCTCTTTTGTTGTCCCCCGCCGCGCGAGTGCGCGAAGCGGGGGATATAGTATTCACGACCGTCCGTACGTACATCCGTACGTCCCACCTGTTTGTTACCGCGATATCTCAAGAACTAAACACTGGATTGTCTTCATATTTCGAACTATGGTGTATATACAGACTCCGCAGACACCAGTCAGTTTTGGTGACCTTGACCCCATTTTCAAGGTCACAGCAGGCAAATCTGCTTTTGGAGTTGGAAAACGGTGTTGCCGCGATATCTCAAGAACTAATTGCTGGATTGTCTTCATATTTGGAACTATTGTGTATATACAGACACCACAGACACCAGTCGGTTTTGGTGACCTTGACCTCATTTTCAAGGTCACAGCAGGCAAATCTGCTTTTGGAGTTGGAAAACGGTGTTGCCGCGATATCTCAAGAACTAATCACTGGATTGTCTTCATATTTGGTACTATGGTGTATATACAGGCGGGGGACATTTCGTCACTTTGTGACAAATACTTGTTTTAACTACCTCCGTGGTCTAGTGGTAGAGCTTCCTCCACTAACGGAGAGCAGAAGGTCTGGGGTTTGATCCCCAGTTGTGTCATACCTAAAGACGTAAAATGATGGGACTTGTTGTTATCCTGTCTGACGCTCGGCATGAAGGGGCTAAAACAAGGACTGGTCGGCTCGGAGTCAGTGTACTGTGTCTGAGTGGGGTATTCATGTTAAACAACAGCATGGTATCTCAGTGTGCTAGCACTATGAATCGGCATCAGTCCAGACTAGTACAAGCAGCCACACACACACACACACATACACACACATTAGCATGCACGTTGCTATATAAGTGCGATAATCTTGGACGCGACGTTAAACCCAATTTCACCTCACCACCTTTTGTTTTCAAATTGTACCGGAGACTCTTATGGGAACAGGTGCTGGATACTTCAGACGTGGTATTTGAAACATGAGAGCGAGATTCAAGAACAAAACATAATCTGTGATTTCCAAGTGTCAGGATAATGGCTGCCCATTGTATAAACTTTACAATCAGATCATGAAACATGAACGTCCATCTTGAATTACACCAGGGATCATTTGGACAGATTTGTTAAAGGACTGAATTAACAATTTGAAGATTTCCAGATAGCGATCTCTTTAAACTTAGCCCTGAAGCAGCAGAGGATCATGTTTAATTTTAGCATAGTCTTGACTTCACTTTGAAAAAAATATATAATTGTATTAGTTGTTTTTTTCCCAATGGTTATCATGGGAAGACTGTCAGAAGGATTATATCAGATGAAAATGATTGCTCTCTTTCCAACAGATTTCATATCCAAGGATTTTTTTCTACTCTCATTTTGATAATTTGAACGGCATTGCCATATTAACAATTTAATTTCAATCTCCTTAATCAATAACCTCTGATTATACGGACTCTGATTATGTGCTGCAGTTGCGTGATGTCAACAACTGAGGAATGACAGTTACTAAAATTAACTCAGCTTCTATTTTCATGGGAGAGCTAAATATTGACCAACCATGAAACTGTATAAGCATATGAGATGTGATTGTACCCAGCTAAGCCTCAGTTTCAACAAACTAGGCCCCTTGCAGTGCAGCATGGGTAATCTCACGCCGCCAGGATGGTACTTTATCAATTTCCTCCAGAGAATGGAGATAATCAGAATAGTTATAAAATTCTTCGTTTTAATATTTAGTATCAGATCAACTTCCGCCATCTTCCATCTTCTTAATGAAAAAATTGAGGAAATCAATCCCAATCAGTTCTTACACGTGTGCGGGGCTCACGGCATAAAGGGAGACCACTCTTGTGATTATGGGATGATGAAGGAATTCAGAACATTGACTGAATCAAAGGGATGGATTAGTGCCAAAGATCCTGTTTGTAAGGAATACGATTATCTGGGCACTTTCATGATTTGCAAACATCACATGATGTATTTAGCGATATTTATGGCATTATCTAGGGGATAGACTAACATCTAGTCTCTGAAATGAACATATCGTACAGAATAAACAGTTGTTCAGTTATCTTTATAAAAATATAATAAAAGGGACTCTCTTCATTTTCAGATACTGCAGTAATCTAGACTTGCCAAACGTTATAGACTTGCATGGGCTGTATTTGATATATATTTGTATCAGGGTCTGTAAGATAGACTATCTAGGGGAGTATAGAGGAATATTGGTGTATTGTCTTGCTCAGTGATAACCAGGGGTCTGGAAACCGTCATATGCGCCGGACATGTCCGATTGGGAATCTCAAATGTCCGTTTTAAAATATTGCTTACCGGACATTTTAAAAAGTATTGTCCGGACATTCTTAAATTTTGACCGGACATGATCAACAGTTAGGACTGAGCAGTTTCTGTCTGCAGTTGCAACACAATGAAGATTAATTACACAGACAAGCTTTGTTTGTTTTGATTGCTGTAAATACATCGTACCTACATGATAGTCCAATCGGTCAATCACTGTAATAGGCAATAAACTGAGTTGACACTGATTAATCGAGGATTAATTACTGAGAACATCTTGTTAATTTGAGTGAAAGGTGTTTACAACTGTACTTGAATACCTTGCATCATCGATGTACCTCATTATCCTCACAATGCTACGATACGAAACCTCAGACAAGAAGCGAAAGCGTGACGACAGCCAGTCGACCGATGCAGATCAGTCGAGCGAACTGCCAAACCCTCAAAGTCTGGACGATCATTTTATAAGTCGTGGCTAACGACTTTCACTTGGTTGACATACAATGAGGATTTGCAGATTTTATTGTTTTCAGTAGCTTGTCGTATATTGAATCTTGATTGACCGCCATTTTGCTTTCTCGGACGATCGATATCCAATTTTTTTATGGTCAATAATTAAGTACAGATGAAAAAAGTATTCAAATAACTATTGCTATCAACGATATTTTAGTATTTGTGATTAAATTATCTGTCTTGTTTTTAAAAAAATCTTTAGTTTAAAAAAAAACTTTTCCCGTGAGGTCACGTGATAACCAAATATGGGATAATAGTCTCGATCCAAATGTTACAACGCGTACACTTGAGCAGACTCATGAATATAACTCATGAATATTACTCATGAATATTACTTAGACCGTTCACAGATCGTTATTATAACAGAAACAAACGTATGTTTTCCATGTAAATCTAAAATGATATTATTTGTTATTAATTGTCCGGTGAATTAAACAATTGGTTAAATTGTAACAATTCATAATTCATCATATTATGAATACGTAAACTTGTAATGTGTGTGAAAAGTCGTACTAAAATACGCTATTTGAAGGGGGCGTGGCCTAAATGCAAATGTCCGATTGGGATTTTAAATTTTCCGGACCCCTGGTGATAACACTGGCGAAATGATGTAAATTTTGTGTTAAGTTTGTGTCAACTTTGATATCTCTTTATTTGAAGTTGTTATGTAATGATGACAAAAGATTTTTTGTGTTAAATTATTTACGCTATCCTTTGTAATGTATCAAATCGGATGAGATAAGATTATGTCCTGTCACTTTCGGTATCAATGGAAAGATTTAACCATGGTTGAATTCATTGGTTGAATTCACAAGGCTGCGGAGAATGGCCATGTAGGACACAGTCACCACTTGCTACAAAATCTACTTTGAGAAGAAGACTGACTGGCGGTCCTTCCTGGTTTGAACTTGTGTTTTGTGATGTATATCAACAGGTTTTACGTCATGCAGAAATGTGCTTCCACATAAAAAATGTATATTGTGTCCCGAGTCACGCTCAATAAAAATTATTCATTGTACCAAATTCTTGACCAAAAATATATAGTTCCTGTAATTTCGGTAACTATTTAATCTTACAGTGCTGTACACCGTACCATTTCATTACATTACAGGACTCTTATATTTCCTGTGAGGACCCATGAAAATAGTCATCTCTGGACCCCCTAGTTTTGTAGGTCGAGGTAAAACACTGGTATCAATAGCTGTTGATGATTTCTGTTACACAGAATCAAAGTCTAAGTTTGACGCATCACCAATGTCAAGGTCATGACCTTCACCAGAAATTGACATCAAACTAGACTGCATTGTGCACCTGTGGACAAATCAAGTACTGGAACCACAAAGCTGACGCAGTGCATATTTAACCAGGAACCAGTCTAGATGAGAATTAGGGCTACATTGCAGGATGTGACCCATTTGTTAAAAAATTAATGTACGTTGCGTGTAGCTCTTAATTTGTACACACAAAATCAGGAGTCATATTTGAAGACATATTTTGTCAATAATTTCATGAGGGTCAATACTCTAAGCATTAGATTAAAGATCCTTTGTTGTCATAAACAAATAGTTATTAGAAATTAGTGCCTTAATAAAAACTGACAAAGAAAATCCATGAAACAGGTAATTAGCATGTACTGGGCTTATGCAACATCAAGACAGTTCTGTTTGCTTGAAGGATATACTGCTAAGATATTACGCCACTTTCAGCAATATTCCTGCGAGGGAGGCCCGAAGTTGGCTTCACTCTTTGTACCCATGTGGGGAATTGAACCCAGGTCTTTGGCATAAGAGGCTATCCCATACCTCAAAGAGGGCATGAGTGGTTGATACTGGTGCTGGATGCCTTCCTGAACCAGTGCCAGACAACCCTGCTGGTTTAAGAACTGATTGACAAGTGTAGCAGATCAGGGAAAAAGCTGAACAGTTTTAATGATATATTTACTCAGAGGAATCATCTTCAAATACTTCCTGAATTCGCCTGGATTGTGACAGAGCATGTTTGTCAGATGCCAGCTCTTAAACAAATCCTTGTTAGCGAATGAGTATGAAAAATGTCCCATCAGCTGTGCAAAAGACTTTGGTAAATACTTTCACAGAATTACATATAGCCCCAAAAATAAACTTCTTGTAAGTTTAAAGAAAAATAATTCTATAAAGAGCTCTTGAGCAAAAATAATTCTATAAAGAACTCTTGAGTATTCTAAGGAAGTCTCAAGTTTCTTAATTTCAGAGCTGAGAAGGGGATGTGTATTGGCTGCTAGAGCTGAGAAGGGGATGGGTATAGACTGCTAGAGCTGAGAAGGGGATGTGTATAGGCTGCTAGAAATGAGAAGGAGATGTGTATAGGCTGCTAGAGCCGAGAAGGGGATGAGTATAGGCTGCTAGAGCTGAGAAGGGGATGGGTATAGACTGCTAGAGCTGAGAGGGGATGTGTATAGGCTGCTAGAGCTGAGAAGGGGGATGGGTATAGGCTGCTAGAGCCGAGAAGGGGATGTGTATAGGCTGCTAGAAATGAGAAGGGGATGGGTATAGACTGCAAGAGATGAGAAGGGGGTGAGTTTAGGCTGCTTATATCCCACATTAAGCTGACACACCATGATATAAATGAAATACTGAGTTGTTAAAACCAACCCACTGTTTATTTCAGCCTTGAACTTAGTGTGACTTCCACCTGGCCAGAATGGAGTCCTTCTTTAACACTGATGTGTTGTGAACCACTTGCCTGATAGATTCCAGCAAGTTCCTACATTAAGCAGACCCTGCTATCAGTACGGGTGTTTCTCATTAGCCCTGCTGACTGACGGGAGTACTCAGCATTTAATCTACTGCCCTAATCAATTCCACTTACACTAATCTGTATAGTTTCCTGGTGAATTTATAGCTGCTATTTTTGTGTATTTTTTTAGCTGCTAGAGAACAACTATCCCATGTTAATGGTTATGAATGACTTACACAGATTAAAAGAAACATGTTTTTTTTATAATCTCAAAATGCAAGATTAACTGTTTTCTAGATGCTAACATTAGCACTCTTTCACTCATACCATCCTCACTACAACAACCACAAGGCTCAATAGCTCTGTCATGAAGTCATAGCATTACAGTCAAACCTTGTTGTCTCGGATCTGGATGAGTCAAACACAGCCAAAATTAATCACCATCTGAATCCAGATGTGTCAAACTGGATGTGTCGAATTCCCAGTTGTTTCTGCCTTGTGCCAGCCAAAATGAATCACCATCTGAACCCAGAAGTGTCAAACTGGATGTGTTGAATTCCCAGTTGTTTCTGTCTTGTGCCAGCCAAAATGTATGACTATCTGAACCCAGATGTGTCAGACTGGATGTGTCGAATTCAGTTGTTTCTTTCTTGTGCCAGCCAAAGTGAATCACTATCTGAACCCAGATGTGTCAGACTGGACGTGTCGAATTCAGTTGTTTCTGTCTTGTGCCAGCCAAAATGTATGACTATCTGAACCCAGATGTGTCAGACTGGATGTGTCGAATTCAGTTGTTTCTGTCTTGTGCCAGCCAAAATGTATGACTATCTGAACCCAGATGTGTCAGACTGGACGTGTCGAATTCAGTTGTTTCTGTCTTGTGCCAGCCAAAATGTATGACTATCTGAACCCAGATGTGTCAAACTGGATGTGTCGAATTCTTAGTTGTTTCTGTCTTGTGCCAGCCAAAATGTATGACTATCTGAACCCAGATGTGTCAGACTGGATGTGTCGAATTCAGTTGTTTCTGTCTTGTGCCAGCCAAAATGTATGACTATCTGAACCCAGATGTGTCAAACTGGATGTGTCGAATTCTTAGTTGTTTCTGTCTTGTGCCAGCCAAAATGTATGACTATCTGAACCCAGATGTGTCAGACTGGATGTGTCGAATTCAGTTGTTTCTGTCTTGTGCCAGCCAAAATGTATGCCTATCTGAACCCAGATGTGTCAGATTGGACAAAAGGACGGTAAATCTTGAAAGTAATATGTATCTAGAATAATCTGACTGCTGACCCCAAGCCAAATATGCGACTCAATATCAATGGGACACCCTACCCCATCCCCAGTGGAATGATACACATCCATACCTATAATCCAACCTTACCTTAATGCAATCAAACAGCAAATAGCAGTGCTTACCAGCGCTCAGTAGAGCACGTCCGTGAAAACAATAAACAGTGTTTTCCCCACAGTTTTCTGTTTATTCTGTTGACTGGCGTTAAGGAAGTTCAAAGGCAACAAAGGACAGTCGTGGAGCCTCGTGGTTAAAGCATTCACTCGTCATGCCTAAGACCCAGGTTCGATTCCCGACATGGGTACAATATGTGAAGCCCATTACTGCTGTCCCTGCCATGATATTGCTGGAATATTGCTAAAAACGGTTGTTGCTGATTGTTATGCGGAGGTGTCAACAAAATTGAAAGCAGGTGACAAGAGAAAGGCTGTAGATCTGAGGAGTATGATGAAGCCTATCAGTGCGCGTTGGGTCGTGTGAACCTTTGACGAAGTGTTGCGTCTGTCTGGACTGCTGGAGTGTCAGTGATGACTAGTTTGACACGAATGGTTGGAACTCTTGACCCCAGCAGTGATCCCTTGATATACCTTGATATACCTTGATATACCTTGATATACCTTGATATACCTTGATATACCTTGATATACCTTGATATACCTTGATATACCTTGATATACCTTGTTGGTGTTTACATTCAAGTTGGTATTTCTGCCCTCTTATTGTTGACAGTATGGGATGGTCGGATAGCCCAGTGGTTACATGTTCGCTTGTTATGAAGTTCCATTAATGCGAACAAAGAGCACTCACATTTTCGCATTTATTTCACTCGCTTGTTAATTTCAAGATTTACAGTATGTCTCTAAACTTATGCTACTGCTGACTTTTAGCCAATATGTGACTCAATATTAATGCGACCTTTCCCCAACCCTAGTGGAATTTTAGAGAGAAAATGACTTCCATGAGGTTTACCCAAGATGTATTTGATCAAACTTACTTCAATCAAATAGCACTGCTTATTAGCACTGAGTAGCGTACTGCTTCCTGTATGAAAACCTCAAGGGAGGTCTATTACGTAATTTCTCATTAGTGTTCGAATGATTTATTATTACGTACTTGTTGCAACTGCTGCTCAATGTAGTGTGATGTGGAATTGACAGTTGTTGTATGCATTGAAGTTAGTATTTCCGCTGTCCAAAGTGTCTTCCATATTTCATTCATTAGTGTTTACATTCATTTTGGCAAAATCATGTGTGAACTGATCAGCCGATTGCACAAAGTCACCGTTATTTACCACAACCTCGATCCGATAACCGCAGATCAGATCAGATAATGATGCCTTGAAAAGAACCTAAGTTGACAGACAGAAACATATACCATACCATATTTTGACGCATTAAGAGTCATATTTGTTGTAGTTTGATAATAAATACAAGCCCAATCTCAATCTCATTGATAAAAAGTAAAGTAACTCGTCTTCATATTTATCATCTCAGGAGAAGTTTCCTATATATGTTGAATAAACACATACTGGTCCAGTGGTAAGCAACACATCCATTCTTGACACTCATAATATCAGTAGTGTGACGATACTCCGTTGCAGCAGTGGATCGCGATTTTTCCTCTCGATACATGTATCAAATACAGTCTCACACTCAGTAAAAGGTATCGGTTCTTACCTGAAACTAATAAATGTTACACCAAACACTAAGTAGAAAAATGAGAAGTGAAACCGTAAATATTTTCATCCATTGTGCCATACTAATGACACTGCCAACTGTAAATCGTTAGTGTGCCAGGTATTTTACCATCCTGTCTATGAAAAACATGGCTTACGTACTACAGATAAGAGCCCATACAAGTATCATGATACATATCGGATTGTGAGCAAGGTATCGTGATACGTATCGGATTGCACAGTTGGTGTATCGTCCCAGCCCAATAGAATATCCCAGTTAGCATTCCAGGTCAGAATTGGTCCCCCAGCAACCAGTGCTGGTCGTAAGAGGTGAATTAATGGATAGGCTGGTCATGCTCGGTGACTTGGTAACTTGGGTGTAAATGCACCACGACATTGACCAGTCATCAGTCACTTGATTGTCTGGTCCAGACTCAATTATTTACAAGCTTCAGTAAAATACCTTGAATAATTCTCTGTATGATGTTATTAAAACAAGAAAGAGACAAACCAATGAAATCACTCTTTCTTAATCAAAAGTTGGTTTCAAGATCAGCTGGTTTCAACACTTAAGGCCTCATTAAAGCTTTCAAAACGTTTTATGGTGGCCGTGTGGACATTTAGGAATTTGATGCATCAGTGGCCAAAAGTATGTCCAATGCAATTCCCTATTTTGACTTAAACCATACGTTGCCATGGGTTTTTTTTTCAGGTGAACATTTGACTTGCCTTTGCATGTGTTTGTGATGGTTGCCACCTGTGGGGCAGGATCTGCTCACCTTTTTCGCATTATTTGGTATCATTGCTATTTGATAGTGATTCATAAACACATTCTAATCAGAATCATTCAATGGATTTTCTTTTAGCAGAGATTTCTTATGATTGTGAAAATATTGTTTTGTCACTTTTATTTAAGAGTTTAATCTTCAACTAAATATTTAGGGAATCATGAAGAGAAATGCATCTATAGCAGTTAGTTAGTGTAGTAAGGTTCTGGTATTCAAACCACATCATGCCTTTTTGTTTATTCATACAAGTTTATATAAAACCTGATATAAATGCCACATTAATTTTAAGAAATTGCATTAACTGTGAAAGTATGGATTTGTTTGAAGCCATTGGTTACTTTCTCCTTTGTTCTCCTCATTCACTGATGTTGTGTGAAAATGAGGACCCCAGCCTTGTTATTAAGGCTGTGTAAGAGATGTAACAAGCACATAATTTGACATGACAAAAAAATGTCTCAAAGCCAGTTTCCTACTCATGAATTGTTTCATATTTTTTTAAGTCGGAAAAATGTTGGACTGGCTTGAAAAAGTCAGTATAAAATCAGCTCTTGTGTTGAAAATTCCAAACATGGGCCGTTGGCTTAATTTGAAGAGGAAAAATATCAACATAACTGTTTTGGCTCAACTCGATTACTTGTTCTGCCTCTTTTCTTTCCATCAATTCTCCTGGCAATAGCTTCAAGACTAGCCTTGCTCAAAGGCTGTACTGAAAGAAAAATCCATTTATGTGTAGTAATTCTTTCCTCCTAATAGGCAAGTCTAGATATGTGGACAGTAAGGACTCCAGTCTCTTATAGGGACAACATGTTCTTATTATTTACATAATCTAGAACTTATGATTATAACTAATAATTATTGCCTTTGAGACTTGTGCAAGTCTACTTCAAGACGAACAAAGGCATTTGTAATTCTAACTTCCTTATAGGCAGGTCTAGATATGTGGACAGTGAGGACTCCAGTCTCTTAAAGGGACAACATGTTCTTATTATTTACATAATCTAGAACTTATGATTATAACTAATAATTATTGCCTTTGAGACTTGTGCAAGTCTACTTCAAGACGAACAAAGGCATTTGTAATTCTAACTTCCTTATAGGCAAGTCTAGATATGTGGACAGTGAGGACTCCAGTCTCTTAAAGGGACAACATGTTCTTATTATTTACATAATCTAGAACTTATGATTATAACTAATAATTATTGCCTTTGAGACTTGTGCAAGTCTACTTCAAGACGAACACAGGCATTTGTGTTACTCATGACGACAAGGCAGGCTATTAAGTAACTCAGTTTCTTACCATGGACATGTGTTTTCTAAAACTGAACACTATTCCCATGTTGTTCATTCATAGGATAGCCATACAGTACTTGATGTATGATTCACACAATGATAGACTTGGTTGTAGCAATATGTGTATTGGAGGGAAACAATGGCTGCTTGTTATGGATAGAACTTGTCAACTTGAAACAATGACATGTACCATATTTACCACAATAAGCACCCTGGGCACTTAGAAAATTGTCACTGTGAGGGTGATTATTAAAACCATACACAAGTTTAATTCTTTGTCAGAGGTCAAGCAGGAAAAAATAAGTTACTTCAAATGTTATAATGTTGATGACATTTACACTTTTTTAACAATAGTCACTTCGCTATCATACACAGTAAACTATGTTTATAATGAACTCACTTATAATGAACTGATGGATATAACGAACTGTTGTTTTTTTGTCTCGGCCATTTACTGCAAATATCCTGTGTGACTAACTATGGTTTTACCAAAACTTTAAATTTTTTAGCTAAGTACAAGGTGCTTTTAAAGATTGCTTACAGATAATGTTCTTCAAGTAAATCAGATGGAGCTTAATATGGTCTGTCTTATATATGGATTATTCACTACAGAATGTCCATATCTATGTCAAGGTCATATCAAGGCTCTCAGTGATGATACCATGTAAAATATCTTTTGACTGTATAAACATTGCCTTACCTGCAAGTTTCTTTTTCTCTATATTAACTGTTTAATGAGTCATTAACAATTACTGCGGACTAAGACACTGTAACTATTTGTGGTTCAGAGTTGCCTCCCTTAGCCATTCCAGTATCCACTGACCTTGGCTTGTCAGCAGCATTAAAATGTGTAAGTGTTTCACAAAAGTGGATCTTGACCGCCTCCATGGTCTAGTGGTAGAGTGCACCCGGAGAGCAGAGGGTTGGGGTTTGATCCCTGCCTCGTCATACCAAAAGAAGTTATAAGATAGTACTTGTTGAAACCCTGCCTGTTGTAATGCACGCACGCACCCACACCATCCCTATATAAGTGCAATTATTGTGGATGCAACGTTAAACCCCATGTCACCTCACCAAAGTGGATCTACATCACTTAATCTTTCGCCTATTGTAAACCTCTTGATAAAACTGACTCAGATAAAAGGGCATCCTTTTCTTTTCTGTCGAGGGTTGTCTACAAATGTGGCAGCATGAACAAAAGCATTTGCCGGATAAACCACAGACCGATATGTTGGATAAGTGCTCTGACATTCGTGGGGCTTCTATTGCTTGCCTGATTACAGAGACAGGCAATCTGAAGTGACAGTTACCTGTAAGCCATACTGTTAACCCTTGCAAAAAAATGATTGCTGTTCACAGGCTATTTTTTTGTAATTCAGAGTGTTGTGTTTTGAGTCCATTTTTTTTAGATTGTATATTATTCTGTCCTTTGACTTACTACATTTTTCATATCTTGTCAGCTTTACTTCCATTATGGAGAATTATACATGGCTGGCAACATATAGATTTTACTTGATGTAAATGTACTGTTTTATCTTACTGGATCCGGGCTTGAGTTCTTCTGCTATGTTGCTGGAATATTGCTGAAATATTGCTGAAAGTGGTGTAACACCATACTCACTCACTCACTCTCTCACTCACTCACTCACTCACTCACTCACTCACTCACTCACTCAAGCACTCACTCAAGCACTCATTCAAGCACTCAAGCACTCACTCAAGCACTTACTTGGGCAGTATCTTATATGTTCACTCAATAGGCAAACACATTCACCATCTTCTTTTATAAAGACAGTTAAAACTTTTGCCACGGGAAGATGGTTGACACTCACTAATTTCCACCCCTGGTTGCCACAATGTCCTTCTTTTTCAACCCTCACTTTGAATTTGAATAAAACTCAAAATATGTCACTCATCTCAATACACTTAACAGTTGCTAAGTCACTATTCACTGTGGTTTTTCATGTGTGTATATATATGATCTAAATATTGGACATTTACTCGGAAAATTCAAATTTTTAAATGTAAACAAAGCAAAATTCTCCTTGGTACCTTGACTGATAAATCATGCATGGTGATGATGGTATTTATCTGCATTTCTGCCTAATTCTCTTGAAAACAATTGAAAACATAACAAAAATAACATTACAAGTCCTCCTCTGAAAATACTGTGTCCTGCTGTCAGTCAACAGGCCATTTTGTATTGATGTGATATGGAAACACGGGCACAAATATTTGGTACTTTCTTTGAGGTGAAGGTCGGGTGAGTGAAAGTACACATGGTCATTAATTCTCTCCTGCTGTTAACAGTTTTCATCATCATGTATATTTTGCATATCTTTTACATTTACACAAAGTTTATTTATCAATGTTCAATATATCATATCTAGTTTGTTTGTTTGTTTGTTTGTTGTTTAACGCTGCACTCAGCAATATTCCAGCTTCATGACAGCGGTCTGTAAATAATCAAGTCTGGACCAGACAATTCAGTCATTGGCATCATAAGCATTGATCCACGGAATTTGGATCGATGACATGCATCTACCAAGTCAGCAAGCTTGACCACCCAATCCCGTATGTCGCCTCTTAGGACAAGCAAAATTGCCTGTTACAGCAAGCATGGGTTGCTGAAGACCTATTCTACCCCAGATTTTCACTGGTATATCATTTCTAGAACTAAGCCATAAAATTGATGAACCTTTGGTATTCTGTTTGTTTTAACATTAACTGCAAAAAAAATCAACAAATTTAGTGTTGTGTACCATATTGCTTACTTTTGGACAAACGTTAGAAAATTATGTAAATATAACTACAACATGTACATATTTCCTTTGGAGGGTAATATTCAGTATTGTAATTTCATATAAACGGGTTAATGAATAGCCATTTTATTTTTTAACAGACTGAATACAGTGTTCCCCTGTTGTTGCACCCTCCAATATAGCCCTAACTCGGTTATATCGCTTGGTAATGCATGCCTCCCAAAATTTACTTACATTTTTAATAAACTCAAGTATATTGATTAAGCTTGTTATACCTGTCTGTTCACCTGAATTCACTGAATTTTTACACTATGAATCATTAACAATTATGATTCTAATCTTTTTTAAACTCTGAAACCTGCAGCGTAGATCGTGTTAGGTCGGCAGAGCATGTACTTTTTTGTTGGTCATCTTCCCCCATTGACTTCACCTCATCCGCTCGTCATGCTGAGGACCCGGATTCGATTCCCGACATGGGTACAATGTGTGAAGCCCATTTCTGGTGTCCCCCCCGTGATATTTGTTGGAATATTGCTAAAAGCGGGGTAAAACCATAATCACTTACTCAGTTATCTCGGTTAAACCGCTGATCGTCTATAATGCTCATTAATAATTATTTGGATCCAAAAGGTAGTGTTGCAGCGAGAGATCACTGTATGTTACTTTTTCAAAATGGATAATATTTCTATTAAATATATGCACACAAATTTGTAAAAGGATTTTTTTTTTTAATTTTCTTCGTTTGATTGACAGAACTTTTATGTCAAATGTTAACCAACTGCGTGTTTATTCAGTATACTTCGTACAAACTATACATATTATGTTATACGATTTTATGACATTGGATGTGCATCATGGTATTGGATAACGTTAGATTTCCATTCTAATTTGAAATACAATATACATATATTTTTATTGATGTAATATGGGATTTACATTAGTTATAGACACCATACCGTAGGCTTGGTTGTTTGTTAAAACTTTACAATGAGTGTACATTGGGAGACAGAGGACATACAGACCAAACATGCTTTTCATCTTCTAGACAATAGTCACAAATGATTTCTGAATTACTCTCTTCTTTTGTATAATTTAATCAGTTGTTTGACCCTTTTTATATATTTAAATGAAGCTCTTTACTTTATTCCTTTGCGAACAGTAAAAAATGAATCAACATTGTGGAAATTTATATGATTATCCTTGCGATTCCGTATGAAAAGAACATTTTTTGCATCTTTTAATGTATAGTTCCGAAACGAAAGGACGAGAAACAACTACATAATAATGAACAAAAACATGTCTAGGGTTCTTTAAAAAACAAATGAAATATTCTTTTCAATATTTGATTTATGTAATATTGATGCCTAACAAGTGCACGTCCAGTTAAGATGCACGATCAGCATATCCAATTTAATCTATTCAAGATATTATTTTCCCGGGTAAAACAGTCATTTTATGATTTGTCTAGAAAGTGTAAAATTCTGTTTGACAAATCAAGATCTATCCAACTGTGAAATAAAATAAGGTGAGATACATATTTATCAATATGCCAATGTTGT
Source organism: Haliotis cracherodii (assembly GCF_022045235.1). Classification (NCBI taxonomy): domain Eukaryota; kingdom Metazoa; phylum Mollusca; class Gastropoda; order Lepetellida; family Haliotidae; genus Haliotis; species Haliotis cracherodii. Next base: position 33,304,871 of record NW_027266319.1, on the reverse strand, counting down.
CTTTCTCTGTCTTTGTAAGGGACAGAATACACGCAGGATGTCAGACAAAAAGGCATAACAGTTTCTGTAATTCGTAACGTTTTGTTATAAAGCTTGTTCTACATTAATACATGGACAACATGAGTCCACTCACTCACTCACTCACTCACTCACTCACTCACTCACTCACTCACTCACTCACTTCAATACATTAATACATGGATAACACTCACTCACTCCAAGTACAAAACAGAATTTGTGCATGTTGACTGAGCTAGCTTCCCTACCAGAGTCACAGGTTAACATGTAACTGTCTTGTACACGCGATACCCTCTCACTCACTCACTCACTCACTCACTCACTCACTCACTCACTCACTCACTCACTACAAGTAGAAAACAGAATTTATGCATGTTGACTGAGCTTCCCTACCTGAGTCACAGGTTAACATGTAACTGTCTTGTACACGCGATACCCTCTCACTCACTCACTCACTCACTCACTCACTCACTACAAGTAGAAAACAGAATTTATGCATGTTGACTGAGCTTCCCTACCTGAGTCACAGGTTAACATGTAACTGTCTTGTACACGCGATACCCACTCACTCACTCACTCACTCACTCACTCACTCACTCACTCACTACAAGTAGAAAACAGAATTTGTGCATGTTGACTGAGCTTCCCTACCTGAGTCACAGGTTAACATGTAACTGTCTTGTACACGCGATACCCTCCATGTCAGTGCTGCCCCCTGCTGTGCTCCTGCCAAGAAGGTGCCACGATGTTTACACTGGGCCGAGACACGAGCAACAACCAGGCATGTTACACTGCACATATTGCATCTGCTTCACTTGCCAACAAAACCATTGTCTTGCACCAGGACCTTTTTTGGGGGGCCCACCCAATGTTTGTGTTGTCAGTCTAAAGAATGGTTGTAACATTTGGTGGCAACAGCTCTCTTGACACCGGCAACAGCTCTGAAGCAAAGATGTACCATTTGACGAGGGTCCTGATGGGTCGCCATTTCTCAGTGGGCAGTTTCAGTTTGTTTGCAGTAAATTAGCCATCAATGTTTTTTTTAATTTGAATGAGTAAGTAAATGGTTTTATGTTTAATAACTAATTTCCACAGGAGATACCGCATCCGTGATGTTGCTACAATGAAATTGCATCACAATTATTTGCAGACCATTGTGACGTCACAGGTTACCATATGGCATCACAATCACATGTCATTAATAATTTCACCACCACTGAAGCTGGTTAGCTGTACCTTTTTAAATTGTAGACACTGGTTATTAATGTTTACAACTGATAAAGTTGGAATAATGATTTTTGATGATAAATAGAATCTCACGCCCATGCCTTTTGACATCAAACATATCATCGGTAAAAGTTTATGACTCCCGACAAACCTCCAAGTTTTAATTTTGATCGACTCATGTTGATATTTTTTCAACAAAAGACACAAGGGTGAGATTCACTTTGAATGCAACAATGTTTATTCTTATTTTGTTCTCCTTTTTTGACAGGACTTGTTTTTTATTTCACAGTAGGCACTGATGCTGTCTAAGTTATTGATAAAGGCGCAGTGTACAAAACCATGGGGGACCAGTAACAAGTTGCTTGTCATCATTCTTCCACATTTACAATAAGTACTAAAAGTTAATTTACACAAAGTAGTATTTCATCGTTGTTTTATGTTTAAGGTTTATGATAGAACTTAAAACAAGTCCTTGTGTTAGATTTCTGCATCGTTTTATGCTTGTCACAATGACCGTTCAGGAACCTTGTTTGATGGCTATAGCCAGCCCTCTTGGATTGCAGGGGCAAGACCTTTGGTGGAAGTAGAGGGAATTTTGTCACTGACCTTTATATGAAGGCATTTGGCTTCAGACCACACAACTGTTGCGGGATATGTTGGGTGATTTCTTTTTGAGGACTAACAAGTGTTTGAAGACTGAGGTCACCAAGGCCCTAGTTATAGATTAAATTGTAAATAGATGTGGAGCAATATTGGGGATTCAGCGATGACATTTACACAGTTGCTGCTTTCGTGTCAGGTCTTATGCATGTCGATGACTGCTTGTGGTTTTAAAGAAATTTTCAATCAGTCTTGGTGCTCAAGCATGTTCATTTTTCGTTAATCTTTTGCCCTTGTCACCTCTTTTCAACTTTTCCTACGTCACAAGAATGATAAGATGATTTTCGGTTTCCATCATCAACGTCAGACATTTGTAAAGATAATGTTGAGTTCATATCCATAGAGGTTATCACGCGAGTGTGTATGGGGATGGTAAATATCCTGCATTAGGAATAAACATTGTATTTAGCGAGCCTTGGCGAGCTAAATACATAGTGTTTATTCCTAATACAGGATATTTACCATCCCTAAACACACAAGCGTGATAACCTCTTTATCATATAATGTCATTCTTCAATTCTGTGCTTGAAAATCGCTTCCCCTCACTCACAAACATTACCTAAACATTGCGAGTTTTCCTGGAATGCGCGCATTAATATTTATTACGTCACAGGGTAGGTGATGTGTCAGTCGGACAGTGACAGTAGCCAATATAGTTCAAACTGAAATCTGTTTCTTATACAGTGGCGAAGCAACATATACGCAAAACAACAATTGTTTTAACTTGCCTTTCGCGACAATCCATCGGTCTGTCCGCTAGAGTAACTGTCCTTTGTCAAAGGGAAGCTACTCTAACCCTAGTCTATGAGACATCACGGCCAGTGATTGTTCACAGTCGGCCTGTTCTGTCCTAACGTTAAGAAGTATAGTCAGATGTATACACAGCGCCAAAACGAAACAAGGTAACAATTCATACATATTTCGCCTAAACCCAACTATTTTTATTTGTGGAAAAGGTTTCAAGCCGCAGAGGTCTACAAGCACAGATATGGCTTCTGATCCCGCTCGGCTAGGCCTAGTGCCCTCGCAAAATTGTTTCGAAATTTATATCTCCAAAGTTGCCCAAACTTATAAAATTCCTTAGTTACGTCGAGGTTCGACACTGACTTTCAGTAAATAAGACTGTTTTTTTAATAATTGTATCAATTATCCCTGTAGTTTATCCAGATTCACGATGGTTAATTCTGACTCGATCGCCGAATGACAAGTGCGACTCCCATGTTTGTTTATAAACACTGAAAGTAGTCCCTACTTGACCTTTGATATTTGCATCTCTATCCGCATATGACCCCAACGGATATCGTTTTTATCCGTTGGCTTTATCCTGCCGAGAAACCTACCCATTATATGATAAATGTTTTTATTACTTGCCCGTGAAAAGATCACCCGTTTAATAAACATACAGCTGTATTACACATTGTGTAATACCAAAACGCGTGCTTATGTACTCTCGGAAAACGTTTCACGAACAAATATTGAAAGCTCTCAACATCACTTGGCTTATTCAACGACATTGTGTGTGGAGATGATAGATCACTGGGAGGAGCTTATGCACACTCGATGACCCCAGCAACCTTGTTGCTAGGCTGACGTCACATGGCATTGTTTCGCCGATGGATCTTGCAACAAAATTCCACAAATTACGTCATCGGGTATTGTGACGTGATTGTAAACTTTGAGGTGCAAGGCCCCGTTCCACAAGGTGATCGTACTGAAGCGCAACGACAGTCAATAGTCTAAGTTAAATTATGTGAGTTGCGATAGCCTTAGCGCTACGATAATTTTGTGGGACGGGCGCCTGAATTCTAAAGGTGGACCATTGTATGATATTAAATTCATACGTTTCAACTTTTGACGTGTTTGAAGTATTATTCTATTAAACTCAGTTGGATTATGCCATGGATCGTGTAGGTGGCAGCATATTTACACTCAACAATATAATTCTAAAAACATTATGAATGACAAGTAATAAATAAAATACTAAACTCCCTCCCGTGTAAAACCAATTTTATGAAACTCGTGAATAGTTCGCTCGTCAAATACCAGAACCATTCACTCGTTTCATAAAATTGGTATTACACGGGAGCTCGTTTAGTATTCTATATATATTTGTAAGGACCTTCAAGGAAAATGTTTATGTATACAGATAGTTCTATGGTCGTAATTGTATCTGCAAGATATGAATTCAGATTAATTAGATTTTATTTGTATATGGATATTTTGTGTGTGTTCTTTGACACTGCAGCAATCTCACTGTGCTACAATATTCGTTGATGAAATCGTCTGTAAGTTTTTACGTCTCTGTTATGTTGGCTGGTTCTTGGACCATCATGCTTATAATAGTGGGGGATGCCAATTTGAATTTGGTTTGATGTGGAAGACAACTACCAAAAAGTATGCCTATAACGAACTACAATTACAACGAACTGACAGATATAACAAACTGGTCTTTTGGCCTCGGCCATTTGCTGTATATATGCCTATAACGAACTACAATTACAACGAACTGACAGATATAACAAACTGGTCTTTTGGCCCCGGCCATTTGCTGTATATATGCCTATAACGAACTACAATTACAACGAACTGACAGATATAACAAACTGGTCTTTTGGCCCCGGCCATTTGCTGTATATATGCCTATAACGAACTACAATTACAACGAACTGACAGATATAACAAACTGGTCTTTTGGCCCCGGCCATTTGCTGTATATATGCCTATAACGAACTACAATTACAACGAACTGACAGATATAACAAACTGGTCTTTTGGCCTCGGCCATTTGCTGTATATATGCTATATATATGCCTATAACGAACTACAATTACAACAAACTAAAATTTGTGGTCCATTTGAGTTTGTTATTACTGTAGTTGACTGTAATTTATTGTCTTCTTTTATTATACCAGTAATTAATATTTTTCATATGATAGTTTCTCTTACATATTTAATCAGACATTCAGGTTAATACCGGACCCGAGTACAACAAAGAGCTACAAAGAATGTGATAAGACAGGCAGTATCTTCAAATAAGCTTGGGTTGTGATACTGGACATATAGCAATATATATTTGTTAAAGGACATTGACAAACACAATCAGTCACTTTCACATTCACACACTGTTTGGACAAATTCCTTATTCAAAAGCATGGTAAAGTAATGATATGACTTATTATCAAATTGAATAATTAATAATTATTCCAATCAAATGATTGACACAGTATCAAAGTCAGATTTAGGATTGTTACTTCAGGATGAGGCCAATCAACACACAGTACAACATCCATTTGGTATACTTAGACTTGTTTGCTCTTGCCATAAGAAATATTTCTTTCAATGATGTATCTATTATGAAGGATAACACTGAAATAGTGCGAAGTTATATCATTATTATCTTGCCCTCTTTCAAGATAAACGAAAGGGATGTCTGAGCATGATTTGCAGAATAGATCGCAACAAAGATTTGCCTCTGCACATCTGAAAGAAGAGAGATTGGTCTGTAGCAGTGGACTGCATCCGAATCCAGAGCATCTGCACAGAGGGCTTATCCCTGGCTGCCTCCTACCAAAAGAATGGTACTTGTTGTTACCCTGCCTGGCATTTAGCATTCAGGGGATAAAACAAGGACTGGTCAGCTCGGAGTCAGTATACTGTGTTTGAGTGGAGTATACATGTTAAACTGTGGCATGGTATTTTGGTGAGCACAACACACGCATGCTATTTGAGTGCAATAATCTTGAACATGACCTCAAACACCATTGCACCTCGACCACCTCCGTGGTCTAGTGGTAGAGCGTCCGCCCGGAGAGCGGAAGGTCCGGGGTGCGATCCCCGACCGCATTATACCAAAAGACGTTAAAAGATGGTACTTGTTGTTACCCTGTCTGGCGCTCGGCATTAAGGGGTTAAAGCAAGGACTGGTTGGCTCAGAGTCAGTATACTGTGTCTGAGTGGGGTATTCATGTTAAACTGCGGCATGGTATCTCAGTGGGCTAGCACTATAAATCGGCATCAGTCCGGTCTAGTACAAGCAGACACACTCACACACACACACACACACACACACACACACACACACACACACACACACACACACACACTCACGCACTCACGCACGCACGCACGCACGCACGCACGCGCATGCACGTCGCTATATAAGTGCAATAATCTTGGACGCGACGTTAAACCCAATTCCACCTCACCTCACCATTGCACCTCACCTAGTGCAGCAGTGGGTAGCCTAGTGGTTAAAGCGTTTGCTCTTCACGTTGAAGCCCATGTTTGTGGCCACTATGCGTGAAGCCCATTCTTGTTGTACCCAACCATGACATTCGAAATATTGCTATAACATTAAATGACAATGCCAGAGAATAATCAGTCGATTATCTATGGAAACAGATTCTATTCCTCATGAAAGGCAAATTACCGTATCCGACGTAATAGGCGCCCAGGGCGCTCTCAAAATTAGAAATAGGGGGCTCTTATTGGAATATTATTTTGGTGATTTTGGAGTTGAATGATCGTAAATTTCGCGGTTTATGCTGACAGCCTGAAAGGCTGATATACGACAGATATATTTTTCCAGAATTTAATTGCCCATAATTGAAGGTGCATATAACACATGAGTGCGTATTATACGTGAATAAATAAGTCTTGTGAACATTGATCAATCGGATGGGATGCTTAGTAGGATTGTTCACTAGCTAATATATTAGCAAATATTGCCGTAGGCGCTTATTAGATTGGGGTGCTATTTACGTCGAATACGGTATATGAGATGGATCACTGAAAATCAGTGATGATAGTCAAGGTATAAATATACTCTCTCACTCCGATTCTAGTACAATTTGTGAAATTCTACTTACCCCCTGAACTACAGAGCGTCATCTTGGAGTGGAAAGACTATTCAGACGAGGTACCAATGTTCTATTTTGAATGTCGAGGTTGCAATGTGGTTCGAGTGTTGGCTTGCAACAGACACAGTCCGAGTTTGAATCCGATCATTAATACAGCGTGAGAAACTTAGTGATTCTCTTCTGATACTCATGTTCGTAAAACAAGCAGTGCCACAACAAATGAAGATAGAGATCAGTCTATATACAGTCTCAGAGAGTCAGTGTGATCTATAAGTGGCAGATTTCAAGAACATTGGAGTAACAGGACCTGAGACATTCTCATTCAACCACCTACTCAGCTGCTTGATGGCACCGATAATTCCGCTTGTATGACCATCTTGTATCGGATTTCATTTCAACAGTTAGAGAATCTAGCAGTCGTTCAATCTATTCACGGGTTGTATATATCAGCTTTCAATCCTAGGAATTGATACGATCTATCTAGTTCATGTATGTATGTTGAAATTCTTCTACTTGTCCTGGACTGATGCGATACGATACGATACAGTATACTGACTCTGAGCCGACCAGTCCTTGTTTTAGTACCATGGAGGCGGTCCGCATAATTTGAAAAACGTCAAAGATTTTGTATAACATGTATTAACCAGGAGCTGAAGTGGTGCTTTTTGCTATTGTGGGAGCCACGGGGATTTGTCATCTTCTGATGACTCTTTCAAATGTGCAACCATTCATTAAAGCTGTACATGATTTCATCAGCAAGTATTGTGGCAACAAATAAATCATTTTCATTTCAAAGCAGGAAAGTACACAATATTAATAACGGATAATGATTTAAGATGTAACCTGTCATGCTAGTTGTCTCTGTGAATAATCATATCAATTTCAGGTGTTCTCACATCACTCATTAATTAGGTGTAATCGCTTCGTTCTCATTGTAATAGTCTGGCTTGGTCATAAGCAATCGAGTCCTTTGATTGTCATTCATGTGCCCCGAAACACTGAATTTTATGACTGTTGGATAGGGCTGCAACGATACAGGAAGGTCACATACGATACGCATGTCGATATTCTGGTCACGATACGATACGTATCTCGATAAGCAATGACAAAAAAACAAGTGTTATAGCATGTCAAGATTGAACCTTTCATGATTTCGGAACAGTCAAAATTATTTTATAATAACAAGACTACTGAAGTTGTTAAGCTTCAAAGTGGAACTTTCCCTAACTTTCCTTCAAAACAATTCAGAGTTCAAACACCAGAAAATGTATTTCACCAGTGATACAACTTCAAAGAGTTTTGATGCAATGGTCGAAAAAATTGTATCTGAAAATATTTTTTTATCAGGAATAATATATTCCAAAATCGTGTTACTTTAGTTGCAGCTTTTACTATATATATATATATATATATATATTTAAAGCCATAAGAACCACAAACGTAGCATTTTGGTACTGGTGATTGGTGTTGCAAGATATTTTTACGTATGGAACAATTTGACCAGTCACCGTAGGGACTTCCCGCGCTACATGTATATATGCGAAAACGTTATGTTGACATATATTAGCTAAATTGCCACAAATATGAATTTTAACAAGTCAAAGTCTGGCATTTTTAATATATGTATCCATTCTGTAGCAACCGAAGTTCGTTTCAATGTGTCAAAAACAGTAATCTGACCGTGGTTGCTGTGTCTCTACACACACGTTTTCACCTAACTTAATGAAAACAATATTAAATGAGATTTTGACTACAATTGATAAAATATATTACAAACACAAGTCCATATATACAATGAACACGTTTTAATAACAAGATGGTATAATAATGGTATTGAATTGCGTACTTAAGTTCTGATTTGCTGACTGATATTTCCGGTGTTATGTGCTTGCGGTGATCAGCTGATAATGTTCTTTTGGAGATGAGGAAAAACATCTGTCAGTGTAAAATCTGAGCTTATTAAAAATGTAAGTACGTTTTTGGGAGCCATTCGTTACCGCGCGCTATAACCAAGTTAGCGGTTTATAGAAAGGCACAATAGCGAGGAAACGCTGTACTTGTTATTTGTGTTCCGTATCGTGGCATATCGATAAATGGGACCACGTGTATCATATATTGTATCGTGGGTCAAGTATCGCGATGCATCAGAATATCGGTGTATCGTTTCACCCTGACTGTTGGATATATCTTTGCATATTGTTATGTACACGTCTTGTGTGTTTTTATAGTTGTTGTTGTGTAGTTGTATCATTTAAGACGTGCAAGTTAAATATTCAATGAAATGTGGCACAGGAATGAAAACCAAAGGAATCGATCGTTTATGACCCACAATGAAATCATTGTAACTTAACCAGCATTACTGAAGTCTCTTCTGGCTGATGTGAAGACACTGGACTCAGTTCATGTCATGTCATGTCGTTCTGTTGCTATCATCAGTTCATGTCATTCTGTTGCTGTCAAGTGTCATATGTGACACAAACTCATGTCAAAGTTATTAACACTATTTATTACCTACGAGGGCAAACATATGGGGGTTCATAAAAATCATATGTGCCCTAGGGTCATATCACATCACGAGACAACAGTGTATTGTTTCCATCATCTGGACGGCATTGTTGACGTCATTCAAATCTTATTGTGACGTGAGGTCAGAATGACGTCACACTAGACGTCATAGCTGAAGATTGTTGATGTCATTTCGACAAATTGTGGTTCCGCTGCTGTTGCGACTTGCTGTCCTTATATGTAAACACTAAAATTTGTCTCTGTTTGTAGACATCTTCTTCGGTAATAAATAGAACATTATGTTCGTGTTCATACTATGTTTACGACACTCATGCCTAAATACCGGAATTTAGACACTCATGTCATATAGTATGACATGAACACGAATACAATATCCCCTATTTATTGACTGTTTAGAGAAAATATAATTGATACCTCTCTCAAGTAAAAAAACACTTTATGCTGGAACTATTTTCTGTCTGCTTCCTTGACCAATCTCATTAAAATCACATGTTAGTTCTCACTACCGCTAAACAAAGATCTGAGGACATCCCATTAGGGGTCACGTCAGAACGACCTTTCATCTGACCAATCAGAGCGTCGCTTACCAGATCATAAAAGTGACACTCGGAATGTGATTTCTTCATGCAACCTCGAAAACTTAAACACGGGGTATTCCGAACTATAGTTATGGGTTTGACGACTGAATCCATACAATCTAGACCATATATTTGCCATTCCAGAATGTTCTTTTGTTCAGGTTTCAAATTTTTCATTGAGAAATTGTCAAAATATGTTTTGAAGCGTAGGCGCCAATTTGAATTTAGTGCCGTAAAACATGAGAAAGCTTCCTTCTGATTGGCTAATGTCAACTTCTTGTCAGTCCTTCCATTGGTCGGTCGAAATGTGCAAAAGGTCGGTCTGACGTGACCCGGAATGGGATGTCGTCAGATCTTTGCTTAGCGATTGTGAGAACTAAGATCTGATTTTAATGAAATTGCTTCCTTGACCTAATGGTGTTAAGAATAAGATTTTGAGGATCAGTTAGAAAATACATGATGAAGAAGGCATCCTTTCTTATATAATACCATGTATATGTCATAATGATGACCAGACTAAGGTGACAGTTTCACTCGTAACTGAGCAGCATCAGAATAGCAACTTTACCAGGTTACTTGATTAGACTTTTGTGTTATTTATCAAGAAACTACAAATATTCTCCAGATGTATCTGGTTTAATGCCACATTAAATGTCAAAGAAACAATATGTAATATGGCAAGTTGAAGGTATACTTAGAAGTTGACAGATGACAAAGTAGACACAATTTATAGTTAACAACTTCTTTCATACTGTAAAGGCGATGTTACAGTATAGATCTTTATACCATCATCAAGCAAGACTGGACAGTTAGAGAAGTTGTTATCCATAAATTGTGCCTACTCAGTGAATACTTACTTTGAGTGAATCCCCATAGAATTGGTCCCCAGCATCCTAACCTGTCACAAGAGGCGATCTGACTCAGTTACCTGGTTGATGGTGTGCCATCATACCCTGATGGCGTGGAATGTTGCTCACAATATCAATCACTGGATTGTCAGGTCGGATTCAATAAGTTACAGACCGGGTCAGATATTATAGCAATTGATATGCAGTTGTATGTATGATCCATGTGACAGCACAACTCCAAAACATGTTGTTTACTTCTGAAATTTCACTCCTGTATGACACTGACACAGGAAAATATTACCTATCTACAATATAGTTGAATACCATTATCAACTGGGTAATAAATCCAGTATTATGACTGTCACAGCTGTATCTTAATGAATATCATTATTTGTAAAGTATTTTTTGATAAATACTATATTTATTTGAAAATATATAATCCATGCTTCATTCTCGTGAAATTGCACTTGCTGTTACTGTTGTTGAAGCTTTATAGAAAATAATAGGGTTGGGAATTGGACCAAAAAGTGTATTGCGATATACATGTATTGCAATATTATTGCAATATATTGGGTAATAATTTCTACCAAGAGAAAAGCTTTTTTCATATCCCTTTGACAAATATTAATATGAAAGCTGCAATGTTAACAATTTGGTCAAACTTATGAACCAATTTTAATAAATTGTACTATTATTTTTATCTACTATAAAATAAAGAGTATGAAGCATTTGTTTTGTCTTTGTTTTGATTTAATAAGGTAAGACTATACATCATGGCATGTCAGTCACAGTCTTCAACCTTTTTTAATCACATTTGAATAATGTTAATTCTCTGAAACAGTTTGAAAAACAATGAAACATTAACATCAACATTAACATAAATTTGATAAGAATTATACATCATGACAAATTCCATGTCAGTCATTGTCTCTCATCAAATATTGCGAAAAAAATTACACTCAATGTCAAAAGATACAACTGGTCAAATTTCAAATGTTTTACCACTACCAACACTGTGATCAGTGATCACAGTACTGGTAGTGGCCCTTTTGTTTGGCACAATGTCAAAGGCGTCCGCCATGTCGGATAAACAATCAAGGGAAGTAACTCTAGTTCCAAGTTGTCAGCAACGTTCGTTCCCGATGATTTCCGATTGTAAAATAGGTATTTTTATCAGGTGGTGTTTGAATAATGAGGGAAAAACCGATACGCTAAAAACGTATCGCGATACGTATCGTGATGAATTTGTATTGCAATATACCGGTATACTGATAAAACCGCACATCCCTAGAAAATAACTATTACATATGGCTGCAGTGTTACTGGGTGCAGCATCAGGCAACAAATACTTACTTTTTATGCAAAATTTGGTGAGTGGCGGGTTCTATCGGTAGAGCGGGACATGCTTACCCTTTCTTCAAACACCTGGTGTCATCACTGATTTTCAGTGATGACACCATATAATTCTTATCACTCGATCTTTTGCAGTTTATGCCCAATGGAATCTATTTCAGCAGATAAATAAGAATGGTCATGCTTCTTGCGTTAATGTTTTGAATTTGGTTGATTCCGTGCCATCATACTCCACATGCAGTGTTACTAAACGTGACCAATTTTATGACCTAAAACTAAGTGTTTTTTAACTGAAAAATACATCATATTAATTGGTCTGTCCCTAATTTTACAAAACTTCAATTCAAACCCAGGGATTTAGAAGAAGGGAATATAATGTTCTTTACTGCAACAAGGGGGTCTTTCCTATGGAAGCCCATGAGGGCCACAAAATTGTATTTTTGTTCTTGTAAATTCTGATCTTGGAAATTTAAGTTCTTATCTGGCAACAGTGTTAACTGAAAGCAGAAATCTGTGGTAATTAAGTTCTATTAACAAATTCAGTTTATCTTGAATTTTCAAATTATACAAGACAATTTTCAACTTAATATCTTGAATTTTCTAGATAGTATAAGATAGTTTTCAGAATAATTTTCAAACTGGTCTCTTGAATTTCAAGATACTATCTTGAATTTTCGACGAAGTATCTTAAATTTTCAGCTAAGTATCTTGAAATTAAAAAGATAAATAAATGGAATGGCTTCTTACATCTGGCATTTGTGCCACAAACCACATGAAATGTATTACATAGCAGGAAGTTTTATTATATACAGATATTTACATAAACATTTGGCACAACATGGGGGCTGCCTCGGTTGCCTAAGAGACCCTGGGGTCGAAGTGACCCGGGTTGACACCCTGGGGTCGTGGAGACCCGGGTAAGATAACAATGTCCTGGGGTATTATGGACCCGGACTGTGTAGCTGTGAGAGGGATATGCCGGTCCTGGGGTCCGATGACCCGGACGATCCCTAGAGTTAAGCTAGTACTGGTCGTGCTGACCGGACAGTACCGAAATAGCGTAAGTTCTTTGGGGGCCACAAGCCTTCCATGCTCTGAGTATGGAGTGGCTTATGACGCCGAGGCAGCCCCAGGAGATAAGGTATCTACACGATATATATATATATATATATAGGTAGCCTGATAAACCGCCATGGAATGGACGCCAATACATGAGTACTAGCGAATGCACAACGAACCACGTTCGTGATGCTCGTGAATACCTTAAGCCATGAAAGACAGGAGGAGCTATGGGGTGGCTGGAGGGTAACGCAGTTGAGTGGCTTACGACAATGTAGAAAGTAGCCTCGTGCGGGGCTGCAGGGTTAATAAAGGTAAACACTGTGACGTCATGTCCGTCTTACTGGGCATGCGCAGACTGTTTAGAAGTGCATTGTGGGATGTAATTACTGTAACATGATCCAGACGGCATAAACAACACGTTCGGACGACAGAGTTCAGAAATCGTGTTGAATATAAACGTAATGAGGTGATTGACCTGTAATAGGTATATTAAATATGAACGCGTAAGTACTGTTGTTGTTGCACAAACTAAAATATCCAATTACCATTTTGTGCCACAAACCACATGAAATGTATTACATAGCAGGAAGTTTTATTATATACAGATATTTACATAAACATTTGGCACAACATGGGGGCTGCCTCGGTTGCCTAAGAGACCCTGGGGTCGAAGTGACCCGGGTTGACACCCTGGGGTCGTGGAGACCCGGGTAAGATAACAATGTCCTGGGGTATTATGGACCCGGACTGTGTAGCTGTGAGAGGGATATGCCGGTCCTGGGGTCCGATGACCCGGACGATCCCTAGAGTTAAGCTAGTACTGGTCGTGCTGACCGGACAGTACCGAAATAGCGTAAGTTCTTTGGGGGCCACAAGCCTTCCATGCTCTGAGTATGGAGTGGCTTATGACGCCCAAACGAGGTTAGCAACCGAGAGCCCCCAAAGAATTAATATAGGTAAATAACCTGAATATGGTACTTAATGATGGTGACACATAGCCTTGTGGGCTTGCCCTAAGGTGGAGTCGGACGTTCTGATATACTTGGCGTAACAGTCCGACGTCCACCTGCCCATAGTCTTAATGAGGTGATCCTCGATGTGCACGGTGGCCGCCGTGGTAGCTGCTCCTATCCGGAATGAGTGCCCGGAGTAGTCGGCGGAGTTGTAGCCAGTCAACGTGAGGACCCTATCTAACCATGACAAAAACACAGTCCTGGATATTGGTAGATAGTCCCGACTGACAAACAGCGGATCCTGGTATGCAGCCCTGCACTGCGTTCTAATGGAATACAGTTTTGACAAGGCCGAGTAGGGACATGTCATAGTGTCAGTAGCGAATAAGGCAATGCGAACGCCTAGTCGGAAGGGATCAGTCTTAGACACTTTTAAGGTTATAACGCATGTTCTTTTATGGTGTACAAAACTAATGTCGCTCATAGTTATGTTCCTACTGGGATCAAAGTTGGCTGAACATGTGAGTTCACCGCATCTCAAGAATCCGAAGAACGCTGCAAGACACATACATTCCATTACCAAATCGTTGAAAGGACCGAACACGCCATCCCTGAGCCGCTTGATGATGTTACGTAGCACATGGTAAGTGATGGGGAGTCTCTTCCTCCGCTCTGGTGTGTGGGCCCGTTTGTATCCTCTGAGTAGAGTTTGAATCCGATTTAGGGCGCCGGTGGAGACATCGTCAAACAGTGTCCTGATGCCCGCTTGTAGGTACGTAAATCTGATTCCCGCCAGATAGGTCTTCACGGTGTCATGTGAGAGTTTGAGGAAGCCGAAACAATGTGCAAGAAAGTACTGCAGGTAGGCGTCGTTAACTGGTGGCAGGCCGCTGCTGGCACCCAGTGTGGTGAACAAACTGAACTTTAACATGAACTTTAGGTAGCACTGAAATCCTGTAGAATATGCTGTTCTTGTTTGTCGACTGATCGCAGCTGACCACAGGGTGTCCAGGTGACGATTCAGGTCCACATCACTTGTGAGCTGGGTGGGCAAGGCGTTGGATGGAAGTCTGCGTGGGGCGCCAGGGCTCGGAATTTCCTGAACTGCAAACGGGAAAGTGCATCAGCAATGTTATTTTGTACGCCTGGAACATGTTCAGCTAACACAATAAAGTTATTTACAGCTGCTTGCCATGTAAGGGTCCGCATCAGAGCCATAATGTCCATACATTTTGATCTACCCTTTTTGATAATACCCACAGTAGCTATATTGTCACAATGAAACAGTACTCTCTTCCGTGTCCAATGTCGTCCCCAGAGAATGGCCGACACCACAATAGGATAAAGTTCCAACCAAGCAATTGATTGTGCTGAGTCTCGACTGTTTATAACGTCCTTAGGCCACGCCTGGGCGAACCATGCCCCATCAAAATATCCCCCGTGTCCTACACTTCCCGCTGCATCCGTATACAGATTGAGATCCGGAGCTGATGTGATATGGTCGTCATGGAAAAACGAGATGCCATTCCACTGGTTCAGAAATTTTCTCCACATGTGCATCTCTATCCGACATTGCTTAGATATTCTGATATGATGATGCAACTTGACCACAGTGGTCGACAGTCGAATCAGGTAAGATAGGAATGATCTGCCTGGTACCACCACTCGACAAGCATAGTTTAAATGCCCTAACAAAGACAGCAAATCTCTCTTCGTACACTTCGTCCGAGTAGAAAATGATGTTAACATATCCGCTATCCTTGTCAACTTGTTCTCTGGCAACCGCGCCGTCATCGAGACTGAGTCCAAGATAATGCCCAGGTATTCTAAACAAGTTACCGGTCCTTCAGTCTTGTGAACAGCGAGTGGAATTTGTAGTTTGTCGAACAAGGTTAAGATGGCATCCATCGTTGTGCTAGCTTCATAACCGGGAGGATCAATAGTCAGGAAATCATCTAACAGATGCAGAATGTTTTTAACGCCGTAGTTGTATTGCAATATCCAGCAAACTGCTTGTGATAGGGTATCGAAAATCTTTGGACTGGATCTGCACCCGAACGCCAATCTAGTGTAGAAGTAGTACCTATCGTCCCATCGGAAACCAAAGAACGGCCAGTACCTGGGGTGCAGCGGAATCTGTTTGAATGCGTCGGTAATGTCCACCTTACACATTTGTGCACCATGTCCCAGTTGCTTAATAACTGAAATAGCATAGTCTATGGTCACATACGAGAGTGAAGCAGATTCTTTACTAATGAGATCATTGATACTTGCGGTGTGTTCCAAGTTATGAGGGGCTGACAGATCAAGGATTAGCCTCTTCTTGCCCGAGTACTTGCCCGTGGCAACTCCTAAGGGGTTAATTCTGTACACAGGGTATGGAGCCCGCTGGAAAGGTCCGATAACGTATCCTTTAACAACTTCTGTTTGCACTGCCTTAGTCACAACTATGGGATCCAATGTAGCACTACGATTGTTGTTACATTCCGTTGTTGACTGTGGAACCTCCGACATTAAGGGGTCGAATCCATGTTGCAAGCCGTTGACGAGATATGTAGCAAATGGAGGATGGGGATGAGAGGCGAGTTCTGCCTGTATAGCCTGAACGTTGATGGGAGTGAGTTGTACTGTTAAGGTGCCTGCGTCCTCTTCTCCGGTTATATCCGGGAAAGTTAGTCAAACTTGGTTGTCCCGTCTCGATTTGGGAGCCTTGGCGCAAGTTGCCTGTCCGTGGTTTGGGGCATGACAATTGAGACATACATGAAGGTATGCACAGTTCACTCTCACACAGCCCTGGTGATTGAAATTATTGCAGACCTCCCTTCCGTTTGACCTAACTCTAGGTCGTCCCCTGGTGTCGTTTTTGTCCGTCGCCCCCATCCTGTCGGAGCTGCCACTTCGGTCCGAGAACGGGGTAGGCCTAACTGTATCAGTACGTCGCTCAGGACACAAGTCTGTACCATGGGTGATGCTGTGGCAAATTGCACACGATCTGGAACGGCGCCCCGAAGAACACAGCCCGTACAGACGTGTGTCCCTCATATCCCAGCGAATGCTGCAACCTTGTTCTGCGTAGGACGCCACTCTGGCAGCAAATAACTTGTGGTAGTCGTAGTGCGCAGAGCCCCCATACAACGTAGCCAGTTCGATGACAGTTTGCTCGTGTCCATCCAATTGTTTCCGTTTGGCGTTATTGATGTCACACAGAATGTCCTTGTAAATGCCAAAGGCCTGTATAAATTCTGCTAGTGTAAGAGTGCGATTTAGCCTAGCATCCTCCTTTAAATGATACACATTGCCATCGTACTCGGCCATTCTAGCGTCTAGCGTGTCTTGATTAGGTATCAATAGCAAGGCCAGGTTACAGTACTTGCCGTCTTTAATCTTCTTCTTGAGCGCCGGCGCGACTGTGTGGATGTGGGGCAACGAGTCTGACGGCACATCATGGCTGAGTTGATCCGGTAGGCTTGTAGCTGCGTACTCGGTGGTCACTGCGTTATGGCTGGTCATGTTGGCTATCATGTGTTTCAGCTCTGCAAGTTCGCGTTGTAGACTGGCAACACTAACAGGTGACACGGAATTGGTAACATCGTCCCTGAAGTCCGAAACAACGCTGTAAGGTAGCGTGGTCCCGCTAACGAGGGCATCTGGGTTCCTGTGCTGTATGCTGGCTTCGACCACCCCCGGCCGTGTGGCCGCCGGAGACAAAATGGCACTCGGGTCGTAGCTGTCCGACGAGGTCACCGTCGCTGCTGCTGGCCGTTGTTGTTGGTTTTCTTGGAACAGCTGCAACAAGCTTTTCCTAGGCCAATTATTTGGAACCCTCACGCCTCGCTCTGCCAGTTGTTTGCGTAGCTGGGCCACGGTCAGATACGGTTGACTGCTGATTGTCCCTGTAGTACGGCTGGCACTGGCAGCAATGGCGCGGGGTTCGAGGCTATCCGGATTTTCTTCAGGCTGTGCGGAGTCGAGAACATTAACCCGATTGCGCTGACTTCTGGCTCGTCTATGTCTCCGCTCCGCCATTATTAATCTTGGTTCGCTGCGTATCGCAAAACCTGAGATCGGATGGCTTGACTGGACTCGTGATTTAGCACCGAAGCAGATGAGATTAACGCAGTTGAGTGGCTTACGACAATGTAGAAAGTAGCCTCGTGCGGGGCTGCAGGGTTAATAAAGGTAAACACTGTGACGTCATGTCCGTCTTACTGGGCATGCGCAGACTGTTTAGAAGTGCATTGTGGGATGTAATTACTGTAACATGATCCAGACGGCATAAACAACACGTTCGGACGACAGAGTTCAGAAATCGTGTTGAATATAAACGTAATGAGGTGATTGACCTGTAATAGGTATATTAAATATGAACGCGTAAGTACTGTTGTTGTTGCACAAACTAAAATATCCAATTACCATTAGTTGTAATGTACTTCTAAACGCCAGCAGATCAAACACTACAAGTTTGATATGCAAGATGTGCATTTTAAGAAATTAAATCAATAAAATCTCTCTCCAAACCAAATGTGTATGGACAATATTCTTTTCATGTAAATAGATTTCACTGGCTAGAACAAAGTGAGCTATACAAAGCCAACAGCATCCTGTATGAACACACTTCCTATACACCTATACACTGTAATTTTCATATGATCAGATATTTGAAAATGTCATCACATTTAGCCTTACACTTAATGTTTATGAAGACCCAAGAGCATATATTTAATAAAACGGTCCTCTCTATTTGATGCTCGTCCCCTTCTCAGCTCATACAGCCCATGCCCATCCTCTTCTTAGCTCAATCAGACCATGCCCATCCCCTTCTCAGCTCATACAGCCCATGCCCATCCCCTTCTCAGCTCATACAGCCCATGCCCATCCGCTTCTCAGCTCTTTGAGCCCATGCCATATCCTTCTCAGCTCATAGAGCCTATGCCCGTCCCCTTCTCAGCTCATAGAAACCATGCCCATCCACTTTCTCAGCTCATACAGCCCATTCCCATCCCCTTCTCAGCTCTAGGTAAATGTGAGTTCCTCGATACAAACTAGATATTTTAATATGACATTATTCATAACCTATTACATGGACCGTGTGTTAGTTACCTTACACTTTGATGTGTGCAGTATGACATGCTTTATTGTGATATAAAACTTATATCTTCCACATCTTAGCATTATATACAATGATACACTGTCATGGTGTCATGGCAGATGTATCATTTACATATTTATGCAATAACTGAAAATATCCAAACCAATATTTTATCTCTTCTCTAAAACTTCCATGAAGAGAATTGATCTATTCTGATAATGCTAATAGGACATCTCTTGTTAAGTTTCAACCAGCCATCCTCCAGTGGACATTATCACAGGTAGCTGTTAACGCTCATCAGATAACGAAACAATCCATCACACATTACTGTCACATGCAGTGGTATTAGACACAGTAGTTCGAAGCTTACCTTCTTATCGCATTTGTCCTCACAATAGTAGTCTTCGGCTTTTGTCGTTCGTTCCCCGGTGTAATGTATGTAAACATAGAATGCATTTTACTCCGAAGTTTGCAGACAAATTCTGGCAGCGAAACGGCGCTTACGTTTTCCATGTATCTGTCACTTATTGGCGGCGATGGAACCCATGTAAACTGATCCTGATGCTGAAGAGCATCACACAGCTCAACTGATGCAGCTACGATTGACTGAGATGACGAGATATCAAGAGATACGTCCAGGCTTCATTGCAACATTAAATATTTCTTATGTTTATTAGCTTTGTAACAAAATAAAGAAGCTTTTATTGTAGACTTTTGCACATTTTCTGCTGTCAACTCTTGATTCAGAGCGAGATGTGGGCTATGGCTAATGTAGAGGGAAGCTGACTGATGAATGGTGCTTCCTTCATGTAATTAATTGTGTGTAAGATTCACCTGTTTCTAAAACCAGCTTGTCAGTCGATTGTTTATAGCTAATTGTGGTGTTACCCTTAACAGTCTCACGTATGTTTTCAATATAAATGACATGACTACCAATTGCATATATTTGGCATTATTTTGGCATACATATAGCACTTAATGCTAACTTGGGATCATGAAATACACCCATGCTTTTCCAAAGAGCTCTGATTCAGTGCCGACTATCTCCATAACACATGCTCTGAGTATACTCAGTTGCGTCAGATTCTCTGAGCTTCAATAACCCCTCGATTACATCCCTGAAACATGGCATTGTCTCGATGCATCTCCTCCAAGACACTTTACATCCACAAACAGTCGATATATAGTTTCCGTATATCATTCATGCTAGTAGTTAACTGTTTCCTTGTGTGCAAATATTTCATAATGATAGAAAATCTCCAGCATTCTCTTCGGATGAGAAGATTACTGACATGGTGGGACATTAAATGTGGGACCGTAACTTGAGTCTAGGGAATCAAAGTTGTTCTGTGACGAGATTAAAATGGCCTCATCATTTGTCTATGACAGTTTTTCTGTTACATTGAGCATAAATTATAATAAATTGTCACAAAATACATTATGATACCTCCATGTCAGAATGATGCATCACGTGACCTTGATAAAATACTGTGTATCCTGCCTTGAAGGGAAATAAATTTCTCAGCAGGAGAATAAATCCCTTATACCCCGCCATGAGGAACACAAGATGCTGGAGACATCATTTGCCTATGACAGTTTTTCTGTTACACTGACCATAAATTATAATATATTGTCACAAAATACATGATTATTCCTACATGTCAGAATGTCAGTGACCTTTATAAATACTGTGTATCCTGCCTTGAAGGGAATTAAATTTCTCAGCGGGAGAATAAATCCCTTATGCTCCCCTTCGATGCAAAAAGTTGCGCACTTTTTCTGAGTCAATGAAAGTCATGTAACACATGTAACCAACCAACCAACCAAAATCAGAACTCTCTATACTATCACTGCTTCCCACTGTACTTAACAGCCTAAAACCATGCATGGAGTTACATGGAGTAACTCGCAACACTAACCGTGATGTTTATGTGCAAATGATGACTGTTATGACACCATACACTCTCCCCAACCCCCCCCCCCCCAGCTAGATTGTTTTGTTTGTTTGTCAATTTGAATTTCTATTTCATTTCACTGTCTGAATAGATTGGGTTAGAACATGATGGTACCGTATTCGATGTAATAAACGCCCCGCTCTAATAAGCGCCCACTGCGACATTTGCCAATATATTGGCTTGTAAACAATCACAACTAGCACCCCTTCCGATTGATCAATGTACAAAAGACTTATATATTTGTGTATAATACGTGTGTTATATGCATCCATAGTTTAGTGCCATACTTATGGGAAATTAAATTCTGGAAAAATATATCTGTCGTTTATAAACATTTCAGGCTGTCAGCATAAACCATGAAATTTATGATCTTTCAACTCTGTTGTTTTTCACCAAAATAATATTCTAATAAGAGCCCCCTATTTCTAATTTTGAGAGCGCCCTGGGCGCTTATTATGTCGATTACGGTATATCCAGTATTCAAATTCAGTTTCTAAAATCATAATAACCACCTCTGTTTGTCACAAGCCACATCACCACAGAAGCTGTTAGTCAAAGAAAAATATTTCTTTTTCAATCACTGTCGGTACTCAACATGTTCAACATGTTGAACAACATGTGAGATTCCAACAGGTAATCTAGCTCAACAGTGAAAACACAGTATGTTTTATCACCTATAATCTTTCTGCTATTGCTGTCAGTCACAGCTGATGGTTGCTATTTCATTACGAATTCTATGTATAAATGTAAGCTAATGTTTCTGTGCACATATATTTCAAGGTGTCTTCTTTTGTATGGCTGTAAGAAAAGATTTCAGTGGGTTATTTTATTAATTTATTGTAAATCAAAGATTTCATGAAGTCAGCAGCTTCTCAAAGTGAGTGAGCTGAGATGGGTTTAACGCCGTTTCTAACAGTATTCCGGTTATATCACGGCATGTCAGCTTAATGTGGGAGGAAAGCCCGAAGTGATGCAGGTCTCAGACATTTACCACTTCAGTCAAACCCACGAGCACGGGTATGGTGCTGACAAACTTAGAAACATAATCGGGGTGAACCAGGATTCGAACCCACAATCATAGGTTCCTGGCGTGCCCAAAGGACGCAGCTCTGCGCAGCGAATTGCAGCGCCTTTGATGACTGGGCCTCCCGTGCCCCCTGTGCCCCCCGCAGCTTCTTAAATGTCTTAAAGGGCTAATATTCTTCCAATTACATATAATTTCAAAATAAGGGAGGTGGGTTGGCTTTGTAGTGTTTTATTTTTCATTTATTCTTTCATCCTCAACAATGAGGGAGAACTTCTGTAGGGTTTGCTGTGTTTGATGTAATTTATTTCATGCGTGGTGCATGTTTTTTCATGAACTGAAAATTAGTTTCGGTCAGCACCTTTAATTTGGGTCATTCAGCTTCTCAGAACCAAGTCCCTCTTTGTATAGGCCTTCCAGCAATTCAAGATGGTTTTGCATGGGTGAATTCAAGTATAGATTCTGAACAATAAAAGTTAGGATCTTAAATATATATCTTTTGATATATTTTTGAAGTGAAGACAGAGCACACAATTTCATAAAAAATTCCCCGAAATATTCATGATCCCTTACTTTATTTGTTCAGTATACATGAAACTGAACTTTCTTGGAATTGGTCCGTTATGTTTATCCAGAATAAACCAATCATCTTCTTGCATACATCTTACATATGCTTTTGATATCCTTTGTAAATATACTCATCACCAGGGAGATTTTTATCCCTAAGTCTATCAAAGTGAATTTCCAAGTATCTAGATGTGAACCACAGGCGTCAGAAGATTCTTATCAGATTCCAATCTTAATCTATGTTTTCATAGTTTTTAGATCCAGACATTCAGTTGCCAATTGAATAATTGATAAAGTAAGCATATTTACCAGCAGTCTTGGCTTAGAAATAAGTATACTCATGTCCATATTTTGAGTTACATGTGTAAATAAACATATAAACTAGATTCAAGCTATGTGGGGGCATGAGTGGCCCAGTCATCTCAAGTGCTGTAATTTGCTGTGCAGAGTTGTGCCCCTTATGAGTGCAGGATCCTATGATCGTAACAATAAGGACACAACACTGTTATTCCTGCTCCAAGCCTTCACCTTTGATTGAGGTCAAGGTCACTGTTCTTTAACCTGATTTTGTTCAATTGAGGAGAAGGTAAAAGCGAGGCCAACAGATTATTAAATTCAAAAGTAAATATGATAACTGTTCCAAATAATTAACTTCTCACAGCCTATGACATCAATGGTGGAAAGTAATGTGAAATAATGGCTGACATGCCTGTATTGCACTACCATGGCATGGATATATGACTCTTCAAATGGACAAGGGCGTTTGTGTTGACCTGTATTGAGCTCTTGATGCATTGCCACAAGTAGAAGATATTTCCATGCTGTGAACAGCTGTAGTCCAGTAAGCATCACGCTAACCTTCCATCATATATCTGCCATTGTTACAGCCAGACACACAGACTATAACTCAAACATGGCTTCCATTTTTAAGCATCCAGACACAGGCTATAACTCAAACAGGGCCTCCATATTTACCATCCAGACACATAGACTTTTACTCGTCTCATTTGGATTCCAGATTTAAAATGGTCCCCAGCAAGCATGGATGGGGGGATTTTTGCTCATAATATCGACCACTGGATTGTCTGGTCCTGACTGGTTAGTTACAGGCTTTTACCATATAACAACAAACAAACAATTACTCAAACATTTAGTCGTCATATTTACCATCAAGACAAACTGTTATAATCTGCAACTCCTGTCCCCCAAGATTCATTTGATAGTGAGAACCAACAGAACTTGTACAACTGGACCAATATTTTGATAAGTCTGATAATACAAAACAGAACTAAACTCTCATAACACATGCATTCCCAAGCTGGATGAATGCATGATTGGTTTGTTTGTTACCCGAACACGATCATCATCGTGTTCATGTTTGTTTGTTATGGACGAATCAGGGGTGACAGTTGGCCCTTAAGGCAAACGGAGGCAGGTGGGACCTATTCATCCCCAACAAAGTGATCACAGCTAATGGGAGAACTGATGGACGAATTAGTTGTGACAGGACAACTTAGGGATGACTTAGAGTGAGTGAGTATGGTTTTATGCCGCTTTTAGCAATATTCCAGTAATATCACTGCGGATGAAAACCAGAAATGGGCTTCACACATTGTACCCATGTCGGGAATCGAACACGGGACTTCCGCGTGATGAGCGAACGCTTTAACCACTAGGCTACCCGACCTCCCCGGGATGACTTAGAAGTGACCTAGGTGGACTTAGAGCAAGTTAGGGTGACAAGGACACTTTGGAGTCCCCGGGATGACTTAGAAGTGACCTAGGTCACATGGCGCTGCGAACCTGACCACCTGATCCCGTTAGTCGCCTCTTGCGACAAGCATAGTCGCCTTTTATGGCAAGCATGGGTTGCTGAAGACCTATTCTACTCGATGGTCCAAAAAAGAGAAATTGTCACAAGGCACATGGATGTCTCCATTTTCCTACCTAAATGAACGCGCAGACGTAACTCTTTATTGGTCTACATCGCTGCAAACTATGCAGTAAACATTTTGATGTACAATAAACTGTTTATAAAGAACATGCAATTAACAAACTGACGGATATAACAAACTGTTTTTTTGGTCCCGGCCATTTGCTGTATATATGCTGTATACATGCTTATAACACGCTACGGTTGTAACGAACTAAACATTGTGGTGTCTTTCAGTTCGTTATAACCGTAGTTTACTGTATTTTAGTATTTCGTAATGAATTCTCTTTTCAGCACTTACTAATTTGAGTGATATTTCATGTAAATTTTATATTTAATATATACCATTAGAGTTGGAGGTATTGAAAAATTGTCACAAAAGCGTATTTGTAAACCAATAATGGCTTGAGACGTTTTGTTTTGATGACATGAGAGATTGTATGTATCAAATGGGGAGCTGAGTTCTTCACACCTGTTGATGTGTGTTTCAGGAGACATGGCGCTGCCAGAAACACTCCTACAGCAACTATTCTTGGAACTACCTGTTAACTGCCTTGACAAGATCAAAATAGCATCTTTCAAAATATCAAGGTTATAACATGGGAGCTTTGTAGCAATTTGGTATCAGAGAAAATCAATATGGAGTCACATTTGTTTCATAAAATCAATTGATACAGACACTAATAGCTACTATGCGTTCCAACATCAATTAATTCCTGTATGGCTTTAAGAACTGAACAAATGTTTCAGTTGTGCTTCTCTGTAAAACATCTGTTCCTTGCGTATGAACATACCTTTTGGCAATTCTTGTTGTTGTGTTGATATGTTTTTTCTTAAAGTTGTTTCGTCTGTTCACAGGAATCCAAGTTTTGAGTTTAACATCGCAAACAATGGCTTCATGGACAGATGTGGTAAGTTTAATACATTGCTGCCATCTTAGAAACTAAAACATGTCTGTTTAAACACAACTGCTTCCGTGGTCTAGTGATGTAGCATCTGCCTGGAGAATGGAAGGTTGGTGGTTCGGTCCCTGGATGGGTCACACCAGAAGACATTAAAAGTGGTACTTGTTGTTACCCTGTCTGACGCTTGGCATTAAGGGATAAAACAAGGACTGGAGTATTCATGTTAAACTGAGGCATGGTATCTCAGTGGACAAGCACTATGAGACCAGCATTAGTCTGGACTGTACAGGCAGACACACGCATGTGCACATCTCAAAATAAATGCAGTGTTAAACCCCATTTCACTTCACCTCATCTGTGTATATAGGATTTTATCCGTGAGATCCAACAAAGTGTTTGTTGTCATATTGGAAATATTCAGAGGTAATATACAATTCTGAACAGTTATGTAAAACAAATTATAGCTATTTGACTGGCCATGCAGCCACCATCTGGTAGAAAAACATACAAATTATCTGCAGGTCTGTTTTGAAATTGAGATGGGATAATGATTGATCGGATGTTTCTGTTGTCGAAATATAGATGCAGGAATATTCCAAAAAGAGGTGTAAAACTCCCTCACTCACATTAACACAAAAACTTCTTACAAGCACAATCGACACTAAGACAAATATGTTTTTTGCAGACACCTTCACTGACATATCTAAGACACACATCCCACAGCCATCATGCATCTCTACCATCAGGACTTTCTCCAGACACCCCTCTCTAAATTGTAGACCTCTTCCTGACATTGCTGTCATTTCAATATCCCTTTCCCCTGAAAACTGAAGTCAATCAGACATCTGACCGACACCTCCTTCAAGAGATAGAGACATTTCACAGATACCATGTCTAAGCCAAAGACATCCTTGCTTCCATTGTTTCCAAGCCATTTTTTGTGAACATTCCTTGGAGTGTTTCACAGAAGACTAGAAAAAGTTTCCTAATAAGACAGCAGAGGTTATAACGTGTTGAATGCCAGGTCAACAATCTTTGTAAGCAGTGGTGGGAGTAGTAATAAATTGGCCACTTTACACCTTGAGATCATAACCCTACGCTGACATCAAAAAGTTCTGTCAGCAGGTGGTCGATGTGTGTGCTCTCTTGCGTCTGTTAATAAAAGACGTGCCGTAATCTGCTTGCAGTTTCGTTTGAGTGAGCTCTTGGAATGAAATTAGCTTTTCTCCATGGTTAAATTGTACTTATTGAATCAGTGAGGAATTGGGAAGGATGCATATTTCAAAAGAAAATTATATGATGACATGTTAGTGGGATATGGACCATGAAATTGTGGGGGAAAAAACAAATTTCCGATCTTCTTTTTCTTCTTTTTCTCTCCATAGTGGAATCAGTGCTTAGGGAACACACTTGACAGAGAAAGAATGGAATTTAACAATATTAAAGGAGAACTACACACAACACATTGTTCCTTTGGTTACCATGGCCACCGGGCTGGTCGGGTAGCCTAGTGGTTAAAGCGTTCGCTCATCTTCCGAAGACCGGGGTTCTATTCCCGACATGGGTACAATGTGTGAAGCCCATTTCTGATGTCCCCCGACATGATATTGCTGGAATATTGCTGGAATATTGCTAAAAGGGGCGTAAAACCATACTCAATCACTCACTACCATGGCCACCAGTCTCACTGGCTGACCTGTTGTTTTTTCTCCAAACCCAGTGATGTTACTCTCTTTTGATGTCACATATCAAGCAGGATGAAACTTCAATATCACATGGTGATGAAACTGAACATTTGGAATCATAGGTCACTCCACAAGGTGACTGACAGCTTCAATTGTATTTCTTACATTCTTATCATTGTCTCTGCTCTTTTTCCTTTCATGGCTAATGGAATCTGTGTCAATGGTTGACACTGGTTGACTGGCGTTGACAATTATATTGACGATAACGAGAATAGCAATCACACTGACGTACATTTTGTGTTGCTCCTGTGTTGAGTTAGTAAACAATCCTACACATCTTTACGTCGATAATTTCTTAATGCAAACATCAAAGGAAAAAATCTGCAACCTATCGAAGTTATTTTAGTTTTTGGGGTGGTACAAAGATATGGGACACTTTTAAAGATTACTTGCATATTGGCTAAGAATTTGGTCAGGTGGTGTTTATTTGAAGAGCGCTAAATACAGTGATTATGGTACATGAATGACCATTCTGAAGTGATCTGTTGACTAATTTAGATGTAACTGCTTATTGAATTGTGTCTCCTCAAGTTGTTCTAGGATTTGAGTCCTGTAACCATTTACTAAATAAGAATAACAGTAAATTTGATCCTCTTTGATTCCAGGAAAAGTTGGTTAAGAAGCGCATATGAAAAAAAGTTGTGATTTTGTTGAAGAAAGTTTCCTACAAATGTTTTATTGCTGTTGTGCTAAGTTGTAACTGTTAGTTGAAAAAGTTGATCTCATCTTCCAGTTTCACACTTGATTAGCACAAATAGGTATCATTATTGATTGAAATGTAACCAATTAGAGCCCCAGGGTAAACAAATGTCAACATTTTGTTTTGAAAGAAAACGAGCATAAAGATAACTCACCCCTTCGTCTTCTTCGCTCCACATGTAAAGCCCGCGACATGTTCATACCACGGCTCATAGATCGTACAGCCAATCCATTGATTCCAACTTTCTCTCAAATTAAAAGTTATTTTGAAATGTAGGGGGTTGAGAAATGAGTTCTACAGTGGGCGATGGCCCAAGTCATTGAGAACTCCACAATGAGGGTAAGCCGGCCAGAGACAGGCAGGGGGATGCGTGATGGGGGATGCGGAAGAGGATTCCGGGAGCAGGGAGGGGTAACACGAGAAGCTAGCTGATCACTTAAACACGCTTAGATCAATTATCGGTGATTGGGAGCATAGATGACGAGGGTAGTTATGAGATGCTGTTGAGAGACATGCTCGATCACACAGCCAGCTAATTGTTAGGCAGGAGGAATGATTTCAGGATACTTTGCTCGTGGATTCAGAGAACTTTGAACATTTTATGTGGTTGTTAATGAAGGGAGGATCAAGGAATTAGCACAGAGCAAATAAACCTGGCAATGCTACACAGGTATAATGATACCAGGAGATGATGTCTTCTCCTTACTGTACAGCAGGGGCTACTTCTTCCAGAGGAGTTGAAGTCAACATGCTGATTGAGGTTATGTATACTACTCAAAAGAAGTTAAAGAACACCTGATTCTTTTATATCACTCATTAATCTGCCATGGCGTGACAAAGTAGACATGATGTATGGAGAACAACTTCTTCATTATCCATGACAAAGTAGACAAAATTTATGAATAACATTTTTTTTATGCTTGACAAAGTAGACAAAATTTATGAATAACAACTTTTTTTTATGCTTGACAAAGCAGACAAAATTTATGAATAACAACTGACAAAGCAGACACAATTTATGGAAAACAACTTAATTTTTTTAAAGAATAGTATGATAAAGAAATTGTTATACATAATCTGTGTGTAAATTGTGTCTACCTTGTCATCCATCAACTTCTAAGAAATTCCTATCAAATTGTCATGGCATGACAGATGAACTTTAGTAATTTGAAAGAATCGTGTCTTCTTTAACATCTTTTGAGTAGTATACATATTATTTAAGGCACAAATTTTACAAACAAGATTAGAGCATGAGTATTTGTAGTGGTCAGAATCAGTATTTGAAGCTTTATTCTTTGCAAACTGGAGAAAAATCTTGGCTTTTTTAGGTCACATAAATTCTTTCTTTGCTCCATATTGGCATCATGTACAAGACAATTCGTTAAAACACGGAAGTACGTTAGTTCAGCCTTACTCACAAACCTTATATCTGTACAAAATCAGGGAAGGTTTTATTGTGAATATTGGCGTTGAAAAAATGAGCGACACCCTCAAAGTTTCTGTCATTTTCGAACATAAGTGTAATGGAAATAACTTAAAGTCTAGATGTGTAACACTCACTCACTCACTCACTCACTCACTCACTCACTCACTCACTCACTCACTCACTCACTCACCTGATGGAGTGCATGGTTATACTAAAAGCAGTCTATATTGCATACATATTTACATACGGCCGTTGCTGGAATAATGCTGAGTGAAGCAAACAAAACACTCACAAGCTCACTCAGACTCACTCGCTTACACACTCTCTCACTCAGTCACTCACTCACACACTCTATCACTCACTCACTCACTCACTCACTCACTCACTCACTCAATCACTCACTCACTCACTCACTCACCAGTAGCATGGTGCAGGCCTGTTAACATGTAGGCATGTATTAAGGTAGTGAAGTCTGACATTTGGAAACTTTTTGAAAGCATCTTTGCAAAAGTAATACACCACTGCTAATCGTCATGGTAAATTACCAGTTGTAACAGAATTGTCATGTAAATAATGTCTCCAGGAAGATAGCTTTGAAGATATGGGAGATTACTTTCACACCCTAATTAGTTGAATGATGGCACAGAAACAAAGTGAGATGGTGAACCAGAGAGTCCTTTTCACAAAATTGTCTATTTGTTCTAAGCCTTTTCTCTGCTCTTAAATGACATGAATGCGTAAAGTTGAGCCCCAGTTTGTTTACCTGCTGGCTATGCTAACACACTAATTGGAACCGTGGTACAATTGAGAACTCTTCAGTTGGGAGATACAAACATGAGCGATGGTGTGATTACGGGACGGAGATACAGCGGACAAGCATCCCGTTATAGGTAGTCTGTTTTCTGTACAGGAATTTGAGATATTGTCCTTGTTAGTTTTTATGAGTAATAACATTTCCATTTTCTTTTTTGCACTGTTGATCTTTGAGGTGGTTCCATCTTGGTTTTAATTTGTACTCTGTGGAGTTTGTTGCAATAAGGAATGTATAGTTTCATATAGTATCTTGTAAAGAGGAATTATCTACTCAGTCTGTTGCACATTTTCAGTATGTGTTCATGTTGTAATCATACAATCCAGTGATTGATATCATGAGCATCGACCTACGCAATTGGGATACGATGACATGCATCAACCAAGTCAGTGAGCCTGACCACCCGATCCCGTTAGTCGCCTCTTGCGACAAGCATAGTCGCCTTTTATGGCAAGCATGGGTTGCTGAAGACCTATTCCACCGCGGAATCTTCATGGGTATTGTAATAAATGAAATTATTGCCTGTTAGGTTGATATACGCCATAACCTTTGAGTTTCCATCAAACTTGATTGGCTGTCCATGTGTCACGCCTTGTTCCTCGTTCATTGATGTATCCGCCTTACGTTTGCATGGGTGAAAATATGGTTGCTTCTAATATATTCTGTTTGTGTTTTTGTTTGATTTTTATTTCCAGAATTAACCAACCTCAATTCAACAAATTTGGATGTTCTATTTCCTCCTGAATCTTTGCAAATTGACCGAAAAAATATGTCATTGAAATTTGGTCGAGAGTCTTGTAGCTGTGGATAGAGAGACACAGTGGCAAGTGAGTGAGTGAGTGAGTGAGTTGGGTTTAACGCTGCTTTTAACAGTATTCCAGTCATATCTCAGCGTGCCAGCTTAATGTGGGAGGAAAGCCCGAAGTGATGCAGGTCTCAGACATTTACTACTTCATGAAACCCACGAGCACGGGTATGGTACTGACAAACCTAGAAACATAATTGGGGCGAACCAGGATTCGAACCCACAATCATAGGTTTCTGGCATGCCCAAGGGCGCAACTCTGCACATCGAATCGCGGCGCCTTAGACGACTGGGCCACTTGTGCCCCCTCAGTGGTGAGTGAGTGAGCTGGGTTCAGTGCCATTTTGAACAGTTGTGTCACAGGGTGTCAGCTTAATGTGGGAGGAAAGCCTGAAGTGATGCAGGTCTCAGATGTTTACAACTTTGGTGAAACCCATGAGCATGGGTATGGTAAAGCAAAAATAGAAACATAATCGGGGCAAACCAGTATTTGAACACACAATCGTATATTTCTGGTGTGCCCAAGGGACGCAATTCTGTACAGAGAATTGCGGTCCCTTAGACAACTAATCCCCAAAGTGTACACAGGTATTGCGTAAATATCATCATGTATATATAGTTAACTCTGTGTACTAACTCAGGCTAACCTGATGAAGGAGCAAGAAGTTGTTATGCATAATAAGTGTCACGTATTCATACTGGAAAACTGTTCAAAGCTCTCTTAACTCACTGACTACGTGCACAGTGGAATGATATTCAATATAGCATTGAAAGAGATAGCGTTTTATATAATAACTTTATTGCCTATATGTGCAGTTGTATTTGTTGCATATATTACTTTGTATTAATCAATGCTATTTCAGTGCACATATCAGGATCTCGAAATGATGGATATTGATTTTGTCTCAATGCAAATATTTTGCCTCCAAGCATCTAATATAAATTGTACTCAGAATTTAGAGCAGTGTTTCAACGGGGCATTTTAGAAGGTCCAATGCAAGCAAGTTTACCGACCCTTAAAACAATGTTCCACAGATAAAATTATGTCTAATTTTTCCCGTTACATGTTCATGACCTTCTCCAGGGATGAGAATCTTCCGCGGATCCGCAAATTTTATTGACCATAAATTTGTTAAAATCTGATGGCTTCCCCCATAAACACCCCCAAAGTATGGACCACACTCCATTGCCAAGATGTTTCATCTGAAAAGGAACATATCCATTCTCATCCCTGCATCTCAACACAGTTGCAAGGGCAATGCACTTCTACTGCTCCATCAGGAGTCCCAAAGTTTTTATTCAAGGGAGAGTACACTGGTTTGTGTTTCATTCTCATCACACCAATCCTGCTGTGGAGTCTTGGAGAGATATAACATCATCTTCCATTCTGTATCTTTTGATGCTGATTTGGCCATATTGAATCAGCCCATATGTTAAAGCAGAAATGGGGGAGAGTTTGCTCAGAGTAATCAAATGGCAAACTTCACAGCAATTACCAACCAGTACCAACCAGTACCAACCAACCTCTGTATGGAGGTTCAAAGTGCAATGTTTCAGTTATGGGAGCTTGTTGGAATGAAGCTTGACTAACACCTAGTCTTTCAAATGAACATAGCTTACAGAAAAAACAACAAACAGTTGTTATATTATCTTAATGAAATATATAAGAAGGAGCCCAGAGACTCTCTTCATTTTCAGTTACTGCAGTTATCTAGACTTGCTCATTATTATAGACTTACATGGGCTATTTGGATATATTTGGACAAGAATGAAGCATTTGTGTCTTGTCTTGACCAGGACATATTGATTTGAATTAACATTCTTTTGTGTTTTGTGGTGCACTGATCGATCTTATGATTAGATAACTGATTGTTTGTAGGACGAAAAGTGATTATTGATCACTTAATCATTAAATCGGTAATAATACACTATCCAACAGACTTTGGAGCATATTTTGTTTGAAAAATCTATCTAAATTAAACTAATGTGTGTTCCTTAGCTTAATAACTTGGCCTGAACATTGTGGGCACCCTGCTCTCTGTTGCTGAAGATCCGTGCTTGCCGTAAGATGCTGGATCGGGTGGTCAGGCTCGCTGACTTGGTTGATGCATGTCATTGTATCCTAATTGTTTAGATCGATGTACATGATGTCAGTCACTGGTTTGTCTAGCTCAGACTTGGCCTTGGTATTGCTGGAATATTGACCAATCATATTCCACCTCTGATCTCACTTGCATTTGCTTCAGCCAAAATGGCAGCGCCCAGTGAAGGCGATCTGATCCAAAATCAAGATCTGTATTATAACAAAACGGGTCTTAACTCCCAAAGAGCATCAGATAACTTGAGCATATTAATTAATAACATGATATGGTTTGTAAAATATTTGTCGACACCCAGTTGAGTGTAAACATGCTTTGCAAATCCTGCATTTGATAGAAAATCTGCATGGAGGTAGCCATGTTCTCCACGAACCAGATGTTGATGTCATCACGCGATTTTGATTAGATTATGCATAGACTGGATAGGCCAGCCAAATATCATTCCGAAATACCAACCGCCTTTCGGCAAGGTTTGAAACTAGACCATTTGGATTATATATTGTACAGGCAGAGCATGTTCTGTTTTGTTGGTCATCTACCCCCCTACGACTCTGCCTCAGTTAAACCGCTGATCGTCTCTAATGCTCATCAATTTTTTTTACCCCAAAGGTAGCATTGTAGTGTGGGATCACTGTATTTTGTAGGTATATTTTAACTGAGGTAACTTTATTTGGGGGACTAAATGTTACATCTACATTATGCCCCAGTTCATGTGTTTCTCCAAAGTGGTAAGCATCCCTGAGCTACATCCTTTCTAGCTTTCCTCACACATTAAACTGGCACAAGTGGCTCATCCGATGATTCCATTTTTGCCTATTTATGCATCCATGCTTGTCAGCACTATGCTCACTCACGCCTGTGGGTTTTTCCATGATGGTAGGCCGCCTCCATGGTCTAGTGGTAGAACATTCGTCCAGAGTACAGCAGGTCCCTGGTTCGATCCCCGACCACGTCATACCAAAAGACGTTAAAAGATGGTATTTGTTGTTACCCTGCCTGGTGCTCAGCGTTAAGGGGCTGAAACAAGGACTGGTCGGCTCGGAGTCAGTATACTGTGACTGATTGGGGTATTCATGTTAAACTGTGCCATGGTATCTCAGTGAGCTAGCACTGTAAATCGGCATAGTACAAGCAGCCACACACACACACACACACACACACACACACACACGCATGCACGTCACTATATAAGCATGGGCGGATACAGAGGGGGGGTGCGCACCCCCCTTTTTATTTCGAAAAAATTCTTTATTTCTGTATAAATTACCACCAAAGACAATAAATAGATCTTAATTGTGCACCCCCCCTTTTAAAAAAAGCTGTAGCCGCCCATGATAAGTACAATAGTCATGGACGCATGAACGTCTGAGAGTTGGTATATAATGAACCAAAATTATTGTTCCAAGTTGCGTCACTTCTACTGCATTGGCTCTTGTCCCATATCAGGATGTAACTGAACAACTGTTCAAAGTCATCTAAGGTGCCACAATGTGCTCTGATTGTAGGTTCAAATCCGAGTTCACCCTGATTATGTTTCTAGGTTTGTCAGCACCATACCTGTGCTCGTTGGTTTCTCTAAAGTTTTAAATATCTAAGACCTGCATCACTTCCGTCTTTTCTCCCACATCAAACTGACACGCTGATACAACTTGAATACTGTTCAAAACTTTTAAGACAGAGTCCAGTTGTAACTGTGGTCACAAAAGAGCTATTTTTAAGTTGGTTGTCTATTTCAAAATAGAAAGCTGCAATACCTTCTTGCACCAGACACTGAAGCTCTCTCAGGCCCATGTGTCCTTATGCTGCATCTTGAAATGTCAAGATAATTTTTAAATGTCATCCATGGATATATCAGGATACCAATATTTTTCCATTTTGTAATGTTAAGTGTTTTTGAACAAAGTATCATTCCCTGGTAAGGTGATATGGACTTGGAAAAGGTTTGATATGTTTCAGAACCAACAGATTTATTTTCAGTATTAATATGAACTAATCTGTCATGGCTGCCATTGGGTTGTGGATAGAGCATATTTTTCAAAACAAGCATTTGCAGTAAACAGTTCTTCTTCTTTTTTGAGGGGCGGTCAGGTAGCCTAGTGGTTAAAGTGTTCGCTCTTCATGCTGATGACCCGGGTTTGAATCAAAACATGTACAATGTGTGAAGCCCATTTCTGGTGTCCCCCCCACCTTGATATTTCTGGAATATTGCTAAAAGTGGCGTAAACCCATACTCATTCATCTTCTTTTTTGAGTGGAAAGCTTAGGGCCAAATATCTTCTTCATATGATTTCCGGAACAAGATATTTTGTTCCAAGAAAATCCCCATCTCTCTCCTTTCTGTTACGCCTCCCTATGATAATAAATAGTCCATCCCTAACGGAAATCATTTTCAACACTGATTAAGTGCAATTCATTACAAAGTATTTATCATTAAGATATGATGTCTGAAAATATTATGACCGCTGTTCAGATTTCATGAGCTACATATTCCAGTACTGCAACAAAATCTACATGCATGTATTTTAGATGTTATCAAGTTCAACACAGCTTTTGTGTATCAAGTCCCAAGCTTGTCCACTGATTGGTTACATACATAGAAATATATTCATCATGCATCCCGAAAGCTGATTACGCAGATTCATATAGTTTGCACATCGGTTTTTTAATTCATACCTCAATGAACCGGGGAAAATACACAGTCAATCCTCAAGTAACATGGATGTCATATCAGGTGCATATTGCACTTTCTCTTGTTGAAGAATTCTAGTCGCCATGGTGCCGCTGATGGTGACAATGTCATGTGGGCACCATACTGATTGTCACAGCAAGATAAGTCACTGTCCATTTCATTGCAGCTCTCGTCTCGTTTCTAGCTATATGTTCCAAAGTTGATGATACATGAACTAATAACATAGGATATTCATGGCCACATTAACCTTTTCAAGAAAGGAAAACCAGCCAAATGACCATGTCTGTTTTTGAATTCTTTTGTTCGTCACAAACCTCCATCCCTTTATGTAGCCCCAACCTGACCTCTTGAAGGAGATCCACAGCAGAAAATATTTGCAATAACGCTCCTGCAATTTCAAGCATTCCCCTGTGACATCATACAAAGACTATACGGTAAGCTACGGTTATAACGAACTCAAAGGGACCACTTATTTTAGTTCGTTATAACCGTAGTTCATTATAAGCATATATGCAGCAAATGGCCGGGACAAAAAAACAGTTTGTTATATCCGCCAATTCATTATAAACGTGTTCATTATAAACACAGTTTATATATACCTGTACATATACCTTTCTCACTGAAACCAATTTCTCTTTCTCATTCAAGAAAGTTTAATCTTGCTCAACATGCCAAGATGCAGGAGAGTCTTTTAAAAGTATATAAAGCTTAATCAATTATTTTCAGGCATGTATGTGTTCAAAATGTATTTTCAATAAAATTCAGAATTATTCATTTTTACTTTTTCTAAATTTATTTGATAGACTATTAATAGAAATTTTGATCTTTTGTTTGCTTTCCAATGCTTGTGAAACATCAGTTGTATTTTACTGGAATGAAAATGATCATTACATTTTCTTGGAAGTTGATTTGCATATGTATCAGTAAGTGACCCCAACAGAAACCATTAATATCGGTTGCCTCAATCATGCCAAGAAGTCCACCTGTTATATACCGTAATCAACGTAATAAGCGCTCAGGGCGCTCTCAAAATTAGAAATAGGGGCTCTTATTAGAATATCAGTTTGGTGAAGAAAAAACAGAGTTGAAAGATACATTTCATGGTTTATGCTGACAGCCTGAAATGTTTATGTATGACAGATATGTTTTTCCAGAATTGAATTGCCCGTAATTAAGGGTGCATATAACACACGTGTGCATATTATATGCAAATAAATAAGTCTTGTATACATTGATCAATCGGAAGGGCTGCTAATTGGGATTGTTCACTAGCCAATATATTAGCAAATATCGCTTATTAGAGTAGGGCGCTTATTACATTGAATTGTTGAGCTACAAAAATGTATATATTTTTAACCTACCCGTGTTAATTGGTTATAGTCAACGAATCCATCAACCACAAAATACTAAAGTGTTGCCTGGCTGAT
Source organism: Haliotis cracherodii (assembly GCF_022045235.1). NCBI lineage: Eukaryota > Metazoa > Mollusca > Gastropoda > Lepetellida > Haliotidae > Haliotis > Haliotis cracherodii. The sequence goes on along the minus strand of NW_027266319.1, from coordinate 33,267,612 downwards.
TACAGTGCTCAATATTCACTGACAGGTTCAAATCTCATATCATATTCATTTTTCATATTAATTTTATCAAGTCAGGGACTTGTGAATTCTTTGGGTTAACAAGTGATTTACATTTGCTGCTTGAAGTGAGCTTGTCGTAAGAGGCGACTAACGGGATCAGGTGGTCAGACTCGCTGACTTGGTTGATGCATGTCATCGATCCAATTTGCGTGAATAGATGCTCATGATGTCAATCACTGGATTGTCTGGTCCAGACTTGATTATTTACAGACCACAGTCATATAGGTGGAATATTGCTGTGCTGCATTACTCAACAAACTAAAAACCATAAAAACCACATTTGTAATGTTTCTTTTGCTGCAGTCAGTAATGAATAGTATGACGGTTATATCGCGGCATGTCAGCTTAATGTGTGAGGAAAGCCTGAAGTGATGCAGGTCTCAAGACATTTACCACTTTGTAAAACCCTCAGGCAGGGGTATGGTGCTGATATGGGCGAACCGGATTTTGAACCCATGCCCAAGGGGGCCACTCTGCACAGCGAATTGGCGTGAAGAGCGTACGCTTCAACCACCAGGCTACCCGACCACCCCAAACTGCTAAAGAATCTGTGGGAGTACCAAATCATGGTGATAATACCATGTTGAACAGTTAACATGTAATGTTTGTTTGTTTTTTAGTTAGTTGATTATTGCAGCACTCAGCTATATTCCAGCTGTATGAGAGTGGTCTGTAAATAATTGAGTCTGGACCAGACAATCCAGTGTTTGATATCATGAGCATTGATCAAGGCAATTGGATACGATGACATGCATCAACCAAGCCTGGAGCCTGACCACCCGATCCCGTTTGTCGTCTCTTATGACAAGCTTGCTTGTCCCCCCATTGGTGTTGCATAGCAAATCCTGGGTCAGAATAGTTCCCCAGTACCTCATGCTTGTCCCTCTGTTGGCATTGCATAGCAAATCCTGGACCAGAACAAGTCCCCAGTAATCTATGCTTGTCCCCTGTCGGGAAACCATATCAGGAAAGGTCCCCATCACCTCAAGTCTTCACCCCATGATTCTACACAGCTTCCAAATGAAACTTAAATATATTGAAGATCACCAAGTTAATACGTGTACATGTACTTTGCCTGAAGGTGAGAAGTTCAATATATCAAACTAAACATATGAACAATCATGGTATACTCACAGCACAGCACATACGTCTATCCACAGAGGAACATACTGCTGATTGACCTGAAGACCAGTCCTCAGTAATTACAGGCCTCATGAAAGCACAGGGAACCACTGCAGGGTCATGATTGGTGGTGCCACAGACACAGGCAGTAGTTCCTGGAACTGCTCAGACTGCCATCACGTCTTGAAGAGTGGAATGTGCACTTTCCTAAGTTTGTTGTAATTCACCAAGGTAACTCTAACTCCTGCAGTGGATGCCTCGTCACCAGCATCTTATCAGACCATACATCATGAAACCATCCTACAGGTTTGACATTCTCCTTGTCCCAGGATCAAGATCTGCAGGTGAAGCATGCAAATCTACAATGACTGAAACTTTGTGGTATTCGTCTGTGTTAAGTTTATGTATGGTTTTGACAGATATATTGAAAGTGATAGATATTTGCTGCAGTAGTACCGTATACTGCCATGTACAAGGCAAGTTTTACCATACCTTGAACTAGCGGGTTACAAAGGGGTTGCACTGTATACAGGGTTGAAGAGTTTTGATGTTTTTTCTCCCCAACACAAAGACATTACTGTGAGCATGTAACACTGGAAATACCCGGTACCTCAACAAATCCATACTGTATTCATACATAAATTAATCATGTAATTACACTGTCTGGTTATAAGAAGTGTTCATTGTTTATCTGGACTTATGTTTGTAGCCTGTTCTATTAATTTTATTTAAAATTTCATTTAATATTTTTACATTAATTTCGGAAAAATGCTGTGTGAAGCAATCGGTAGATCACACAACTCACCGTTATTTACAGCAACCATGGTCACCTTACCGCTGTTGATGCCTTGAAGCAAACTTTAGTTGACAGAGAATGGATACCAATATCATAAATGCCGTAGTTTGACTCATTAAAAGTCATATTTGCTGTCGTTTGACTATTATATATCACCATAAAGTTTTTCGCAATCACAGGCATGGGAGCCTCAATGGTGACTGGTCAAATTGTTCTATACATAAAGATTTCCAGCAATAGCGTTCAGCTGTACCAAAGTGCTACGCTTATAATGGTTATTACTATTTTGAATATATATAGTAAAGATGCAACTAAAATAACATGATATTGGAATATATTATTCGTGATGAAATAATAGTTTCAGAAACAATTCTTCCGATTATTGCATCAAATTTCTTTAAAGTTATGTTTTGGGGTAACCAAATAACCAAATCACCGAAAAATGAGGATGAATAGGTGTATACAACTGATTGCTGTTTCCAGCATAGTTTATGATAAAATACACACAGTTATCTCTGCATATAAAAGAATGCCTAGAAGCTCATGAAATGCAATAATTCTTATGAAACTTCAACCTCTGTTACATATCTGCCATAAATCCTGTATTTTGGCTTCAATCACACTAACTAAAATTTTCAGATTTTCAACAGAAATCCTCTTCACTGTTATTCACACAATTAGTCGCTGCCAAGTGGTCTCGTAACTACCCACGCCATGATGTCATAATGGCAGCCATATCACTTTTTTCTTTTGTCTGCTGGAGTTAACACATACTGTAATAGTCACAATCTAGCACTTGGTAGTAAGTCACATTAACCTAAGATTACTCTAATAAGTTTTCTACAGTAACAGACATATAATTACAATTTTAGTAGTAAATCATCTACCTCAATTTTCAAATTTGCATTGACCTTGCAAGTTTGTTATCATTTGTTCATTTACCTGAATTTGCTGAAGGGATACAATGAATACAATGTAATTTTTTTCTATGCATAATACTGGTACTTGAAGTTCAAAAGAACAGAATTTGTGTGTGTGCGCGCAAATGTAGGGATTGTGTATGTGCTGGTGATGTGCTTCATTCCAGATCGCATTAGTGATGGCGTATATAAATTAGCACTGATTTTGATTTATAGGTGGAGTCGCTTTATAGATGGCAATGTATGGTATATGACAGAGCACATCTGACCTGAATCACTTGTCAGGGCAGACTTTTGTTTGGTGAACATTCATGGTTGATTTCATCCACTTTGATTATGTCTTGTTTTGTTCAACAGGGGACTAGGATTACAGTCTTTCTCTTTCTGAAGTCATCTTGTAGGTTCTCATGATATGGTCACAGATTCCTGTGATATGGTCACAGATTCCTGTGATATGGTTATGTTTTCCTGTGATATGGTCACAGATTCCTGTGATATGGTCGCAGATTCCTCTGATATGGTCACAGATTCCTGTGATATGGTTACAGATTCCTGTGATATGGTCACATATTCCTGTGATATGGTCACATATTCCTTTGATATGGACACAGATTCCTGTGATATGGTCACATATTCCTCTGTTATTGTCACAGATTCCCATGATATGGTCACAGATTCCCATGATATGGTCACAGATTCCTGTGATATGGCCACAGATTGCTACGATATGGTCAAAAATTCCTCTGATAGTCCTCCAGATTCCTATATGGTAATAGAATCATATGATATGGTCACTGATCTGATTCTAGAGATATAGAAACAGAATACGTGTTTAAAAGAAGAAATATAATTCAGTCCCTGTCTCAGAAGCAATCTTTTGTTCAGTGAATGTCAGCACTGTGCTGAAAATAAACTGTAATCCTCCACATGATGTTGATGTCTGTCTGAGGGCTCCTTCAAGTATGTACCCCTATCTCTTAGTCAGATGGACATATCAATCAGTTGAAAGAACTTGATAATTCTTTGTGTCAACATGACTGAATCCTCATTATAAGGGTATTCATTTCCCTTCTTAGTAACAGTTTGGTATGATCATCATTATCTCCCTTGAATTACACGTCTGAAGTTGCCACAGAATATGGATTCCATCTCTCTTCGAACACATTATATTTTTATAAAGTGCCCTGTTCCACAAAACGATCTTAGCACTGAGGTGATCGTTACTCCCATACTTAACTTCAACAGGCTTACGATCGTCTTAGTGGCGAGGATGCTTTGTGGGATGGGGCCCAGGGCCTTAGTCTGGTCAAGTTTCCAAGTTTTTTTTTATCTTATATTTTTTATGTTATGCTGTTTTCTGTGTTCAACTGGTCATTTGGCCCAAGGTGCGACAAATCACTGGGCAGAGTTGGATTCTGTGGACACCAGAGTCTGAGTACCATTTTTGCCTAATTACCACTTTGTTATAATGTAGGCACCACACACATAGACTGACATTTTGCCCCCAAAATATAGTTCTGCATAAGATCTGATAAAAATAGTTCCATGATAAAGGTTTGGACACTAATGCCTTGAACTCTACGGACATGGTGAAATACTGCACTGACGTGACGTGGGCAAACCTACTGTTTGCGGAAGAGAGAGTTCACTTCCCTTGTCATAAGATCGCCAAACTCCTTCCCATTTATTTTTTTGTTTATGTCTTTGGGAATGCAATCATAGTGAATTTTGAAAAGGTTTACGACTGACCATATTTCCCAGATGAATTCATCTTTTTGTTTGTTTGATCAGATTGGTTCGAGATTGCAGACAAACGGAAAATCAACCTACTTCCCTCTTACATGCTTACTATATCAATGATGTGATAGTTGTAATGAAATAGAAATTAAAATTGACAAATAAAGAAAATAATTTAGCAGGGGTAAGGTTATTGGGCGTCACGACAATCATTGCTTGTTTGTAAACATAATTGTCAGTCGGCTGCAAGCTCAATTCCATGCATGGTTGTAGCCACCTATCTCAGTAGGGAATTCAGACTTTGACTGGTGGCAGTGATAGTATAGAGAGTTCTGTGAATGGGAGAGCCCTGCGAGGAGCTAGTAAGATCGCCTGCCATATACGATCATGGGGGTGGACTCGGTCTCATTCATTTCCATGATAAAACTTGACACAGTCGTTAACCAAGGCCTGATGTGGTGCCGTTTGTCATTTAGATTTTTTAGAAGTTGTTGCTTATGAAATGACGATCAATTATGTTCAGGTGCCAGTGAGACTGTCTCTATTGCGATAATCAACAAAGTTATTCACAAATGTCATGAAAAAATTTGCTGACAGATAGTGTAATTTGTGTGATAGGCATTACTTAGAAGTTGACGGATGACAAGGTAGACACGATTTTATGGATAACAACTTCTTCAATACTGTAAAAAGCGACGTAGATCCTTATACCGTTGTCAAGCAAGACTGAATGAGGGACTTAGTACAGACTATATATAGTAGGTGGAGAATTGACAGTAACAACAATTGCATATATGAGTGGGATAACATAGGTAAGGTGTTGACAAGGTTTAGCAGTAGGAGCACTAAGATCTGATTTTAATGAGATTGTAAGAAGCGACGAAGTGGATCCGGTGGTCAGGCTTCGTAATTTGTTGACTGTATGTCATTGTATTCCAATGGCATGGGATGTTGCTCATTATAATTATCATTTGAGTATTTACAGAGCACTGTCATAGTGTGGCGTTGATCTTCAGACAAGCAAACAAAACTGTGATAATGAATTGTTAATCGGAAAATCCAGATGGTTTAACTGTGATCGGTGCAACTTTGACTGCGTATGTGTGCCAATACGCAACATCATTGACAAAGCATTCATTAGCTTAAATGTTGCATATTGACATGGCATATAAAAATATTACCACATGCATTGTGCAATTCCACTGAGAGCATGCGCATGTCCATGGGGTTCAATCCCGTTATGCCTACATCCCATTGTGCCTACATCCAAATTTGCTTACAGACGTTAATGTAGGCCACTGGGAACTCAGTTTCATCCCTATTTATGTAAATGGACTGAACCACTATTGTTTGACTTATTATTTTTTTTTATATCTGTTACCCAATCAAGTCAGGCTTGTACTCTTGCAGATTCCAGTATAAATTCCTGTGTAAAATCAAATTTGGACAATAACATTTCATGATTTGCCTGTGATTAATTGATTGAATGTAAAAATATTGACAAAACTATTGTTATAATTTTCTTCTGTGTTATATTATGAATGTAATGTATCATTACGTGTGTTATTTAATCTCACAGTGAGGGGCGGTAGGGTAGTCTAGTGGTTAAAGCGTTTGCTCGTCACGCCGAAGACCCGGGTTGGATTCCCGACATGGGTACAATGTGTGAAGCCCTTTTCTCGTGTCCCCCGCCGTGATATTGCTGGAATATTGCTAAAAGCAGCGTTAAACCATACTCACTCACTCACTCACTAATCTTACAGTGTTTCCCTACACTGTTCTGTTGTGTCATCATGGACCAGTTTATGTCATCTCACAGGTGAAACAGGTACCGGTAACAGTCATGTTCACTCATGCATCACTTTCTGGGCATCAGATTATATCATTTCATGATTTTACTGAAGCCCACGATGGGACTGTAGGCACATTGGGAAAACACCACCAATGGATCAGTGTATATTAATTGAATCCTCGTCTCCTTAAGGAGTATGGATCACTGAGGCTTAACATTGATGTTTTTCGGGAAAAGCCTGAAGCAATGCAGGTCTTTACCAACGTTGGTGAAAGCCACAAGCACGGGTATGGTGCTGACAAACCTTACCACACCAACAGATACAGAACTGATTGGGTGTAACCACTCCCTACTTGTGTTGAAGAAACATTTCTTGAAACAGTGAGATGGTTGTTGCAGTAATGTACGCAACTCCGGCAGCGGATGCTGCAGCATCATCTACTGTGTCTGCATCAGCAGTGACAGCGCTGCTTGTTCAAATTCCACTTATCTGCAGGCTATCTAAATTAAGAGCTTGTGTTTAGCATTGAAGAAAGGGTATCTTTGTGCCTGTAATGAAAATATAGATCGTAACCAATTTACCTAATCTGTGCAGTAATTAGCAGGTGTAACTTAATTCGTCCACACTGCAGGCTGGTAAATTCAGACAAGAAGCTTAAATGAGTGAATGAAGGTTCATGTTGGTTTCAGCCATGTTGTAAGTTAATAAATTTGCAAGAGACTGCAAGAATCTATTTCACCCATTGTCGTAGAATCATTGTCAGTTTAATGTGGGAGGGCATCCCAAAGTAACATAGGTCATAGAATCATTGTCAGCTAAATGTGAGAGGGCATCCCAAAGTAACACAGGTCGTAGAATCATTGTCAGCTAAATGTGGGAGGGCATCCCAAAGTAACACAGGTCGTAGAATCATTGTCAGCTTAATGTTGGAGGGCATCCCAAAGTAACACAGGTCGTAGAATCATTGTCAGCTTAATGTTGGAGGGCATCCCAAAGTAACACAAGTCGTAGAATCATTGTCAGCTTAATGTGGAAGGGCATCCCAAAGTAACACAAGTCGTAGAATCATTGTCAGCTTAATGTGGAAGGGCATCCCAAAGTAACACAGGTCGTAGAATCATTGTCAGCTTAATGTGGGAGGGCATCCCAAAGTAACACAGGTCGTAGAATCATTGTCAGCTTAATGTTGGAGGGCATCCCAAAGTAACACAGGTCGTAGAATCATTGTCAGCTTAATGTGGGAGGGCATCCCAAAGTAACACAGGTCGTAGAATCATTGTCAGCTTAATGTGAGAGAGCATCCCAAAGTAACACAGGTCGTAGAATCATTGTCAGCTTAATGTGGGAGGGCATCCCAAAGTAACACAGGTCGTAGAATCATTGTCAGCTTAATGTGAGAGAGCATCCCAAAGTAACACAGGTCGTAGAATCATTGTCAGCTTAATGTGAGAGGGCATCCCAAAGAAACACAGGTTGTAGAATCATTGTCAGCTTAATGTGGGAGGGCATCCCAAAGTAACACAGGTCGTAGAATCATTGTCAGCTTAATGTGGAAGGGCATCCTAAAGTAACACAGGTCGTAGAATCATTGTCAGCTTAATGTGAGAGGGCATCCTAAAGTAACACAGGTCGTAGAATCATTGTCAGCTTAATGTGAGAGGGCATCTCAAAGTAACACAGGTCGTAAAATCATTGTCAGCTTAATGTGAGAGGGCATCTCAAAGTACGAGACATAGGTCGTAGAATCATTGTCAGCTAAATGTGGGAGGGCATCCTAAAGTAACACAGGTCGTAGAATCATTGTCAGCTTAATGTGAGAGGGCATCCCAAAGTAACACAGGTCATAGAATCATTGTCAGCTAAATGTGGGAGGGCATCCCAAAGTAACACAGGTCGTAGAATCATTGTCAGCTTAATGTGAGAGAGCATCCCAAAGTAACACAAGTCATAGAATCATTGTCAGCTTAATGTGAGAGAGCATCCCAAAGTAACACAGGTCGTAGAATCATTGTCAGCTTAATGTGGGAGGGCATCCCAAAGTAACACAAGTCGTAGAATCATTGTCAGCTTAATGTGAGAGGGCATCCCAAAGTAACACAGGTCATAGAATCATTGTCAGCTTAATGTGGGAGGGCATCCCAAAGTAACACAGGTCATAGAATCATTGTCAGCTTAATGTGAGAGGGCATCCCAAAGTAACACAAGTCGTAGAATCATTGTCAGCTTAATGTGGAAGAGCATCCCAAAGTAACATAGGTCATAGAATCATTGTCAGCTTAATGTGGGAGGGCATCCCAAAGTAACACAGGTCGTAGAATCATTGTCAGCTTAATGTGGGAGGGCATCCCAAAGTACGAGACATAGGTCGTAGAATCATTGTCAGCTTAATGTGGGAGGGCATCTCAAAGTACGAGACATAGGTCGTAGAATCATTGTCAGCTTAATGTGGGAGGGCATCCCAAAGTAACACAGGTTGTAGAATCATTGTCAGCTTAATGTAAGAGGGCATCCCAAAGTAACACAGGTCGTAGAATCATTGTCAGCTTAATGTGAGAGAGCATCCCAAAGTAACACAGGTCGTAGAATCATTGTCAGCTTAATGTGGAAGGGCATCCCAAAGAAACACAGGTCGTAGAATCATTGTCAGCTTAATGTGGGAGGGCATCCCAAAGTAACACAGGTCGTAGAATCATTGTCAGCTTAATGTGAGAGGGCATCCCAAAGTAACACAGGTCGTAGAATCATTGTCAGCTTAATGTGGGAAGGCATCTCAAAGTAACACAGGTCGTAGAATCATTGTCAGCTTAATGTGAGAGGGCATCCCAAAGTAACACAGGTCGTAGAATCATTGTCAGCTTAATGTTGGAGGGCATCCCAAAGTAACACAAGTCGTAGAATCATTGTCAGCTTAATGTGGGTGGGCATCCTAAAGTAACACAGGTCGTAGAATCATTGTCAGCTTAATGTGAGAGAGCATCCCAAAGTAACACAAGTCGTAGAATCATTGTCAGCTTAATGTGAGAGGGCATCCCAAAGTAACACAAGTCGTAGAATCATTGTCAGCTTAATGTGAGAGGGCATCCCAAAGTAACACAAGTCGTAGAATCATTGTCAGCTTAATGTGAGAGGGCATCCCAAAGTAACACAAGTCGTAGAATCATTGTCAGCTTAATGTGAGAGGGCATCCCAAAGTAACACAAGTCGTAGAATCATTGTCAGCTTAATGTGAGAGGGCATCCCAAAGTAACACAAGTCGTAGAATCATTGTCAGCTTAATGTGGGAGGGCATCCCAAAGTAACACAGGTCGTAGAATCATTGTCAGCTTAATGATCAGTGCAAATGTAGGATTCAAACCCACTATCATAGGATTCTGGGATGCAACTCTTCACAGCAAAGATGTATGCCCATGGTTAGTGAGAATGTAGGCTTGTACATGTTGTGGCGTCGACCAAGTGAAACGATACTGTTGTGCTGGGGAGTGTTCTGCCAGACTCTGTTGCATCAGTTTAGAGTTGCAACCAGCATTGATCAATAAGTTAATTATCCACAAACCAATTTTGTCGCTTATTGTTATATAAGGAGTACAAAACAGTTATTAAAAATCTTCTTTCTTTTTGTGTTGATTTTTTGTTGGTTGTAAAACAACTAAAAAAAATATGAGGCATCTAGAGGGAAGTCCAATCCTCATTGACTGACAAGATATCTTCTCACCAGTTTGTTTCCACAGGAGTACCTTTAAGAAAAGACCTTTTGTTCATACGGAATATAAATATGAAAATGAGTCCATGGGGGTAAGATTCAATCTACTGAATTGATTTTTGACTGACAAGATATCTTCTCACCAGTTTGTTTCCACAGGAGTACCGTTAAGAATAGACCTTTTGTTCATACGGAATATAAATATGAAAATGAGTCCATGGTGGTAAGATTCAATTTACTGAATTGATTTTTGTTGTTTTAATGCCTGTAGCATGTTGGGAACAATGGCAATGACCCAGACATTACCCTAGACATGCATCACTCATCAGAAAATACTGGTCAAAATTCTGTCAGTCTGGACTGTAAAAGTGTTTATAGGAATGATTTGAGCAACATGAGAAGAGGTTCTTGGGGAGATGATTGACTTCCGCTGCCTGTAGACGAGAAGTGTTCATGGATATGATATCACAAGCACCATTATCTGTTCCGTAAACCACAGCGGATTCATGTAATCCTTTAACCTTTAGCTTGCTGAATTTCTCTCACACTTCTTTACCGTAGCCTTGCTCCAAGGCTTTACTGAATGATAATTCCATTGATGTATAGTAATTCTTGATTTGATCGGCAAGTCTAAATAAGCTGAAGTAGACCTATGATGCCAGTTATTATGGGGACAACTTGTTCTAATTATTTATGTAATCTGAAAATTATAATTTAAACTAATAATCATTTTCTAAAAGACATGTGCAAGTCTATCTTACCTTTGCCTGCTGGATTTATTTAAGTATAAGGTGTTGTCATAAAGGAAGGTGGGTGATTTCAAACATTTGAAGTTTCATTTATCAAGGGACAATTGAAACTACATTTTGCACATTTATAGATATATACACAGTATAATTAAAAAAAAATATCCTGACATTTCCAATGACATTATATATAAGTTTAAGACCAAATTAAAGCGAACATAAAATTAGTAAAATTTTAATGTTGATTAGAGATGCATATACTTTTAATAAATCTTGAAAAGAAGATTTTAACAGAACTAATAAAAACATGTTTAGAAAATGCATAATATGTGGTGCAATAGCTATTATCACAACTAAAACTATTTAAAATTGTTTGTAATGTTTGATAGGCATTTCTTTGAAGTTAATGGATGACAAAGTCAACACAATTCATGGATAACAACTTTTTTAATATACCATTATTGCCATGTTTTGGCCATTGGCAATGAAAGTATATTAAAGAATTTGCTATCGATTAATTGTGTCTACTTTGAAACTATTTTACAGGAAGGATAAAGCATGTCCAAGTGTTTTTCTTATATTTAAAATCTGTATCAATTGGATGAAACCTCTTTATACCAAGGGTAAGATTTTTAAATATCATAAAAACCTGAGGGGAAGTGTTTTATCTAACTTCTAAGCTGAAAAAAAGAACTTTATCAACATGTTTATGTTTCAAACATACTTTCCATGAAAATTAGGAAGCAGGCGCAATACATCTGTTGTTGGCGTATGGTACTTGGAAAAGACATTCTTAAAAGCATTGTGATTTTTCAGCACCTCTGTAGCCTAGTGGTACACTCACCTGGCTACAGATACGAAGGTTACGTGTTTGATCCTTGGGAATATAAAGAATAGATTTGTTATTTGCTTTTACGTTTCATTGCATTGTGTTCAAATGCAAAACAAATTTCTAGCAAGAAACATTCATATGTTACAATGTAAATGGAAGTTGTATTAATTAAATACCCGGGATATTATATAAAATCCTGGGATATTATGACACATTATACGTGTCGGATTAACGAGACTTGACTGTATAAATAAAGCGACCAAACCCTTTCAATATCCAATAGAAATATCTGCATATAGCAGAATCGATTGTACAATTCCGACTATATCGTGAGCATGTGTTTATGAATCACTATCAAATAGTGATGATACCAGGTGTTTGCGAAAAGGTGAGCGTATCCTGCCACACTTGTGGCACCCATCACAAACACATTATTACATGGCTTGGGGCCCCCACAAATTCCTTACTTACCTGGTCCAGCACAGCCATCAGTTTCCCATTCCATACCCGCAGGGTGCCCCTATCCTTTAATTTCATAATAATCTGCTCCCTCTACACCTTTCTACCCGCAGGATATCCCTATCCTCGCAGGCCGGCATGGCCTGAGAACTAATTTCCCATCCACAGGACATTCTTTGTGTGACAGAGCAGCCCCCTTGTATATATCATATATATCCCAATGTGTTTTAAATTATATTTTTTTTACCCTTTGTCGTGTTTTCATTGCACAAATGCAAAGGTAATTCATTTATTATAAGTAATTCATTTCTTGAATGACACATTTGAATTTTAGATATCAGTAAAACACATGCATTTTTAGATATGAATTATTGATATCACTGTATCAAATATGTGATATAAAATAAACACTTCTTATAATGAGATGTCACATTCCAAAATAGAGATTATTATACAAGCATGTGTGTCCCACTGATTATATGAAATGAGTCTCAGAATTACTGTATTTTCTAAGCAGGAGCAAGGGTAATACATAAAGCCTTACATGAGTTTTGTAAAATCGGTATGTCACACATGTGAATAGATCGACTTTTTTTTTTACCTGGTACTTATTATTTCTTAATCCTTTTGAGGTCCGCTTTAGAAAAATACAAAGGTCGCGACCACCATCTTAGATTTTGTTTGTTTGTTGTTTAATGCCGCACTCAGCAATGTTCCAGCTATATGACAGCGGTCTGTAAATAATCGAGTATGGACCAGACAATCCAGCAACCAATGCTTGTCATAAGAGGTGACTAACCGGATCGGGTGGTCAGGCTCGCTAACTTGGTATATGCATGTCATTGTATCCCAAATGCGTGGGCCGATGCTTGTGATATCAATCACTGGATTGTCTGTTCCAGCCTCGATTATATACAGACTGACATCATATAGCTGGAATATTGCTGAGTGCGGCATCAAGCAACAAACAACAAACAAAATTGTTTGCATTCCTCAATACATCACATGCAAAGTTTCATGCACATCTAGACTGCTGAATTGTCTCCAGGGGCAAGACACAGCACTCTGTTATCAATTTGTTAACGCAAATGTTTATCAGCACTAAGCTGAGAGGAACACAAACCCATCTTAATCAGCTCTGTGGGCCAATTGATTGGCTTGTTCCTGTCTTGGCTTGTGTACCCACAATAAACTCATGTTAATGTGCCACACATTCTGATAAGAAATATTATGTCTACAAATTCAAATTATGTTTCACATTTCTAGTGACCATAAAGTATTTTTAAGTACATCTTCCAGATTCAATTACTTTCACAATCAATCGTAGTGTCACAGTTTTTCACATACATTCTGACAAGCTCTGTAAGCTTCCAGGATGTATAGTGTCTGATTCATTCATTCAGAATGTTCAATGGAAGCAGGCCAATATCCAGTATAAATGTAAAAACATTTAAAAAAACACAAGATATTCAGTTTTGTGTTCTGAATGCATTGGAAACCTTATACTTATGTATATCTATCTTTTAAATGTTTCAAAGTTTATTTTTGTTTCATTTTGTTTGTTTGCTTGCTTTAGGTAATTTGAGACATAATTTGAATGTTACTAGATGCTGCTCCAGTGTATAAAGATGCTGCTGGATTGTTTTGAGTTCTCTGTTGGTCTCCTTACTGTCATGTATAAAGTGGTAGAAAAACAGAACAAGTCAATATTACCCAATTGGAGTCAGATGGGGTTGTATTACAGGCCTTATCATCCATTACCAGAGAAGTGTGTTCGAGGTGGGGGGAAATGGGGTTTAACGTCGCGTTTAAGATTATTGCACTTATAAAGCGATGTGCATGCATGCATGCGCGTAACAGGTCTGAATGACCAAGGTGAGCTTATGCCATACCGTTGCATCTGTCATCCGCCCATCGTCTGTACGAACCCACACCGCCTGAGTGAGGCGGCACCTAATCGAACCCAGGATAGGACTCAACCCAAAATAGTATGAGAATCTGAGTGTTATCCCAAATATAACATTTGTTTACCGGTGAAGATTCCGGGGTAGAATAGGTCTTCAGCAACCCATGCTTGCCGGAAAAGGTGACTATGCTTGTCGTAAAAGGCGGCTAGTCAAAACACACTGAACTCTACTGTTTATATATTGTCAGATGTCAAGCATGATAACAGTGTCTACTTCATTTGATATGGCAAGTTTGAAAACAAAAATTATTGGCAAAAGACAGCCACTGTCGCACCAGACGTTAAGTGACGTGCCTATGCCTGAGAACCATTTCCTAGTTTCCTAGCCTAACAGTTACGAAATTGTACACCAACACATCTTAATTACATCAGTGGCAACAGGCAGAACCACTCAGGCGTTCACCTCCCCATCAATACATGTGGATTACTTCCTTGATATGTAATGACTAGAGTGTCTAGAGTTGTTCAAGCCCACCACCAGTTTAAGTTGTAGTGCACCGAATTAGTACATACTGCTCCTATAATCGCCTGGACAGCTTGACAGACCAATATCTTTCGTTCCTACTTAGTGTCAGTTTGCCTGGCGTACCTTTGGCAGCAGACAAAACATCGAATTTGTGATATCAAGTAATGTTTTTATGTCATCAGTAATTATTTTAGAAGTGATGATGAAAGAATACCAACAGACTAAACTGGGGACTCATTGAACTCTGTTATATTTTGCCAGTTGTCAAGCATGAATAATAGTGCCTGCTTCGTATGCTGCATGTGTAGCAGCCATAAAATTTTCGAGTCCCGTGATGGGATTCGAACCATGGACCTTCTGATCCAAGGTCGGACGCCTTGTCCACATGACCAAAGCGGTTAACCCCGTCAGCAAGCTGACAAGGTAAGGATGTCATCTGTGGGATGACTCCACGCCCTGCTACATACTCCCCCGTCAACAGGAAGCGCCTCCTGGGCCGCATAGTAGGGTACTGAGGCGTATTTTGCTCAAATTTAATATAAACATGCTCAGTCCCACGTTGGGCGCCAATGTAGCGGCCATAAAATTTCCGAGTCCCGTGATGGTGTTCGAACCACGGACCTTCTGATCCGAGGTCGGACGCCTTGTCCACATGACCAAAGAGGTTAACCCCGTCAGCAAACTGACAAGGTAAGAATGTCATCTGTGGGATGACTCCACGCCCTGCTACACATGAAATTTTAAAAATATTTGTTTTTGTTATATCAACTGTTTACTCCCCTCTGTTAAAAATCCCTGATCTGTCGCTGGGCTTTTATTTGAATTCCTCTACATAGCACAGGTCCTCATTCATCCTCATGCCGAAATGTTTCAACGAGCAAGATACAACGCTCTCTTATCAGTTTGTTCACACAACTGTTTACCGGCACTAAGCCGAGAGGGACACACAGACCCATCTAAATCAGCTCTGTGGTCCATGGAGTGAATCTGTTGATGTTTTTCATTGGGTGTAAAAGGCAAATTAGCGGTAAAAATTATATGAATGGGCTGCTGAAAATCTGTGATGACGCCAGGTATTGGTGAAAAGGGTACGAACACCCTGAGCTGGACCTATTATCAGTGAACATAGCCCTGATCAAGAAAGGATTACTTTTTCCCAGGGGTCCGGAAAATTTAAAATCCCAATCGGACATTTACGTTTATGCCACGCCCCCTTCAAACAGCGTGTTTTAGTACGACTTTTTACACACAAATTACAAGTTGTTACGTATTCATAATATGATGAATTATGAATTGTTTCAATTTAAATTGTTTAATTCACCGGACAATTAATAACAAATAATATCATTTTAGATATATATGGAAAACATTCGTTTGTTTCTGTTATAATAACGATCTGTCAACGTTGTGAACGGTCTAATTAATATTCATGAGTCTGCTAGAGTGTACGCGTTGTAACATTTGGATCGAGACTATTATCCCATATTTGGTTATCACGTGACCTCACGGGAAATTTTTTTTTTTAAACTAAAGATTATTTAAAACAAGACAGATAATATAATCATAAATCCTAAACTATCGTTGATAGCAGTAGTTATTTGAATACTTTTTCATCTGTACTTAATTATTGACCATAAAAAATTTTTCCGATCTATTAACGCAAAATTACCAAATATTCAATGTATGCTGAATAAAACACAAATATCACCATTCTTTATCATATGAACTATGTCTTATGGTAGTAAATATTTTTATGTGAATTCCACCGAATTTCTTCCATGTACAATTGTTAGCTTTTGGTACAGACACATTTTTTCCAATGAATGCTTTGTTTACGTTAACAACTCTCAAAAGTAAATGAAGCGGACATAAAATATTTGAACACAAAAAATCCTTGAAACCATTATCTGTTTGGCAGATCAGTAATTTCAGTGGTTTCAGGGTGATATTCAACGTAACTCACTTCTTCAGTCATCTCATCCACTCACCACTACCATATAGGTATTCGGTACAAGTGGTTTTCAAAGCAGTAGTATGTTAAGTTTCTCAGACTGGTCTTCAGCAACCCATGCTTGCCGTAAAAGGCGGCTATGCTTGTCGTAAAAGGCAACCAATGGGATCGGGTGGTCAGGCTCGCTGACTTGGTTGATGCATGTCTTCGTATCCCAATTGCGTGGATTGATGCTCATGACGTCAATCTCTAGATTGTCTGGTCCAGACTCGATTATTTACAGACCGTCGTCCTAAAGCTGGAATATTGCTGAGTGGGGCGTTCAACAACAAACAAACAAACAAAACTGAAGTTCCTCAAGTTGACAGGAAGCATGTCTTGTCAACCTGGTGATGTTCCCACTGCAGTGTGGCCTCATCAACTCTCATGTCAGCTTCGTGTGATGACCATCCCCACTGTATCCTGACAGTTTATGTCTAATTGTGTGGATTCCTATCATATGATGATTACAGGGTTCGTGCTTAAAGATCACCAAGTCCAAGTTAACACATGTACATTTTCTTTCATGTTTTATCTGGATAATGATGATCAGATGATATTTCAAGTAATACGTGCCTATTCTCTGTACGCACTGTGAGTAATTTGTTTGTCATTTTCACCTGCAGTTATCACGAATATCATCATGATAATAATCACAATAATGATGCTTTGCATTTATTTTGCGAATTTTTCAGTGACAAGTTCACAATCATTTAGAACTGTTATGTCTCATCTCTCATGTGTCTCATAATGATACTGTGAATATCCTGTCCATTCATTTCATAATGTAGATTCACAAAACCTCTGTGTATTTAAGGCCAGCATTGAAAGTGTTCTGTGAGAAGGAGAAGATGATATGGAGATTATCTCACCATTTCGGGCTTGATCCTATTTCAGTTTGGAATAGTAAGTAGGGCTGGGATGGGTAACTCGTGTATTCGGGTCGGGTGGTTCCTGAACAGGACATGCTCGTGGGTTTCAGCGAAGTGGCTTTCACTTTGGGCTTTCCTCAGCTCAGACATGCCATGATATAACTGGAATACTATTAAAGTGGCATTAAACCCAACTCACTCACTCACTCATCATCATATTCCCGTAACAGACACACTAGTATACAGATAGTCCTGATGCACTGGAGTTTTGATATGTAAATGGTATGTTGTGTGTAAGTCTCTATTTCACTGAGAATCATCAAAGAGGACGTTTATCGAAAATGTCTGCTAGTTTTCCTCTATGAAAATGTAGCTGTCAAGCAATGGATTATTAATAGCTGTGGGAATGCTTGTGGTTTCATTAAAGGGGTTACATGTTTGACCTGTGTCACCTCTGGCTTTCCTCTGTATGCTTTGATGTAAGTGAAATACTGTTTTAAACTGTTGAACTGACTCACTGAGTTCGCCATGATTGTTATCATCACTATCACTGCGATTGTATTTTTATACATTGACTAAATTAACTATTCTGAAGTGAGAAGCATTCTTGGTAATATCCTGACCAAAGTTTGCCAGAGACCAGAGATGGAATCCTTTGAGTCCAAACCTCTTGGTTATCAATATACTTTCAAAGTCTTCACTTCAGAGACTTGGAGGTGGCCACAAGGATACCATTCTTCTGGCATTGTGTCAACTTACAGCACCATGATCTTGTAACGTTTACTTTATCGTCCTCAGTCACAGATACGGGTTGCAAAGTAAACACGAGAAAACTTCATTGCACTTTTAGTTTCCTTGTGTCAAGATGGTGCCAAAGATGCCTTGTTGTTATTGGCAACCAGAACTCTTACCCATGACTTTGAGAGTTAGAAGTTTTCCAGATGAAATGACATAGAAAAGACAAGTTGAGGCCTTTCACTACCTATGAAAATACTGTTACAGTTTACTGGGCTGAACTTATCATTGAAGCTTGTGAAGTGGCACATGTATTCTAGAACTTACCAAAAAGAAGAGGTTACATTGTAAACTATCAATTTTACTCTTTCTTTTCTTTCTAGCTATTCTGTCATTGATTCTTTCCCTTTCTTTCCAATAATGCAGTGATGAACTTTTTCATTTCTATTTTGCTATTTCTTTCTCACAGTTAGGTGTATCTTGCCACAGTGTTTCTCATTCTTTAATCCCATCCTGTCACCTTCACTTGTTAATATCTCTCTCTCTCTCTCTCTCTCTCTCTCTCTCTCTCTCTCTCTCTCTCTCTCTCTCTCTGGGTACTGCTTCTCATTCTTCCACGCTCCTTTTCTGTTGCTCTGCCTCTCTTTGTCATTCATATTCCTTCAATATCTTTCTAGCCATCCTTCCAAAGAGCATTTAATTCTTTATGAACCATTTCACAAGTGGCACAGTTTTTTAATGGTAATCTCTTAACATTCATAGGCGACAAAAAAGTTCTTTATAAAGACGGTCTTTTCAATAAAGAAAGCAGCAAATCCCACATTGCATTGAAATTGGTTACGTCTCCAGATATCAGCATCATTAATGCCTTATTGGTTAGTGCCTGTTCTTTGCCATTCAGCCGATGGCGCCAAGGGGTTTAACCAGCTAATCTGAATTAAGACTTGTATGATCTCGAGTCATTCAACCTGAATCACATGGTATGGCTTTTCAGGGATCTTGGGGATGATAACTTATCTTTATTTTGAGGAACAAAATCCAAAATTACTTAATGGAGCTGAAGAACGTGTCAAGATTGATTTTTAAAATCTATTTTTGTGAAATGATATTTTATCACTTTTTTCTTTGTAGGCAGGCTGCAATAGTAAAGGTGACAGGCTATAGGAATGTTGATTGAAATGTGTAAAGTATGTAATGTCTTTTATGTCTTTTGCCTCTGTTCATCCAGCAGTGAATGGGTACCCGGTAGGATGAGATCGTGATTGTAAATCTTCTAGTGTCTCACAGGCAGAATCGGTTGTATCTTGTATCATTTGGGTAGTAATGGTGTCAGCTCTTTGAGCATGCTTCAAAAGATGGACGACAAATACCCTTTTATTATCATTATTGATATCTGAATAGAACTGATAGCAAGAAATGTTGGAAATAATGAAACACAATGACTTGGTTGTGTGCGTGTCTGAAGGTATGGGTAGTTGCTCATAACATCACAGGATTCTCTGGTTGCAATTATTTCGAGTCTATTGTAGTAAAACTGGTGTTTTGCTGAGTTCAGTGTAGGATAACAAGCAACTTGTATCAGGAATGCAGTTCTGAAACTCCATCTTAGTTGTAAACGCTGATGGAATCTAATCCATGTTTATTCTAATTTGTGGCAGCAAATAGTCGCTAAAGAATTTGAAACCTGCATCACTTTGGGCTTTCCTCTGACATTCAGCTGACAAGATGTGATATAAATGGAATATAGTTCAAAGTGGCTTTACACGCACTCACTCACTCACTCACTCACTCACTCACTCACTCACCCACCCACCCACCCACCCACCCACCCACTCACTCACTCACTCACTCACTCACTCACTCACTCACTCACTTTACCCCTAAGTTCATGTCGATATACTCTTACACTTCCATTCTCTATGGTAACACAGAGCCTGGTTCAGTGTGGACCAGTTGAAGGAAAGAACACATGGTTATCTACCAATATGTGATACCTGTGTACATTTCGTAAATGTCAGTTGGGATATAACATAACTGACATTTCATTACAGTGAGCCAGATCAAAGAATTTTATGGCAGTCTTGTCTATTTCATGATAGAGTAAAATGAAGTCTGAATAAGAGCTTGGCTATTATCTGTGAATTAGGTTACTATGGGAGTATATAAGGCAGTGAAAATTGGTTATTACTTGCTGGGTTTATGGTTCATTGTCCGGCGTAGAAATGCCAGGGAGTGCATTAGATTGATGATAACTATTAAGTGAGAGTGAGTGAGTGAGGGAGTGAATGAGGTTTATCATCCCAATCTGGCTTCCCCAGTAGATATCACTTGAGTGAGATCAAGCGATATGTAGGTTTGGGTTAGAACACTAGGATCTAATGTTTTATTGTTAAAAAGGGCAGTTAGATCCCGAGGCGCGGAATCCAACGAGCATCTAAACACCAACAATTGCATGATAGTTTGTTAAACAATATTTTCTCTACTTCATGACAATGTCTGAAATTATGGGGACAAGTTGGTATGGACAAATAAACAACTTTCATGCCATTTAAGACACATTGTTGTTTTCTGATTTTTATCTTTCATATTATTTCATCGGTATGATTTTGCAAATAGACTATAAACCATGGTCAACATTCATAGCACCTAAAATGCTAAAACATTAGGAAGAGAATATATGGATGTCAACTTCTTTATTATGAGGAATACAACGTTTCGGAGTAACGGGGTATATGCTTACTCCTTCATCAGGTAAATGAATGCCATGAGGCAGAGAGGATGTATATGCACATGTAAGGACAACAAAATTAATAAGATAACAAAAGGTGGAATCTAACAAACAATAGAAAGTCATAATAAAGAAGTTGACATCCATATATTATCTTGTATTGTATCACTTCTAAATGCCTTTAAAGACCTGCTAAAATGTTGTTTTGTTGAAGGTATTGTGACAGATATTCAGGGACTCTGCTTTTAACACTGTGTGAGTCGCTGTTGCCTAATGCACATGAAATATGTTCTCCAAGCCTTTCGTGTGTGCACCATGCACTTTGTCATCTCGGGTTATGAAATGCATGTCCCGGGGCAAGTATATCATTCATTTTGGACCAACTGTAGCACATTTATCAATCACCTAAATATTACTTGCCCAAGTTGAGGGGCCTATTGGAAGCATACATAGCCCTGATCAACCTACTGTATTCAACGTGATAAGTGCCCAGGGTGTTCTCAAAATTGGAAATAGGGGGCTCTTATTAGAATATTATTTGGTGAAAAAAAACACAGTTGAAAGATATAAGTTTTGAGGTGTATGCTGACAGCCTGAAATGATAGAAAAGAAAAGTCTGTCCGTAGTATACACAATATAGATATATTTTTCCAGAATATAATTGCCCAATAAGGTGCATATAACACAAAGCATTCGCTCGTCATTCATAGATCCGGGTTTGATTCCCGACATGAGTACAATGTGTGAAGCCCATTTCTGGTGTCCCCCGCCGTGATATTGCTGGAATATTGCTAAAAGCGGCGTTAAACCATACCCACTCACTCACTCGCATATAACACACGAGTGCGTATCATATACAAATAAATAAGTCTTGTGTTCATTGATCAATCAGAATGGGTGCTAATTGGTATTGTTCACTAGCCAGTATATTAGCAAATATCGCTGTGGGCGCTAATTAGAGAGAGGCGCTTATTACTTCGAATATGGTAACAGAAATTTCATTTCTATCTGTTCGTTTCATTAAATGAAAAGCTACCAAATCACACGTATATTACATAGCGTAACATAAAACATGCTGCAATAAACACATATTTCACATTGCATAAACAGATATACTGATGTCAGTAAATATTTAGTTGAACCTTTTATAAAGTTTCTTCCATGTCGCCATGGCAGAAGACCACATTCATTAGCATTCGTTGCAGACTTCCTGGGTTTGAATCATGCTGGCAACACACGTTTTTCATGAAATTGTTCTTTCATCAAGGTAAATGAATGAGAAAAAGTTAGTTAGTTAATGCACAGTCAATGACAATAGAGCCATGGTTTGATAAGAGATATCGCTGCAATGAAGTTCCATCACGATGATTGCAGACCTTTGTATGTTACCATGACATCACAATCAACTTGCATCACATATCTCTGCCCCTGAAGCTTTTTAGCTGTACTTTTTACACTTAAGACACTTATTATTACTGTTTACAAACTGAAAAAAAATGGATGAAGGATTTTGGATGATGAATAGAATCTCAATCTTGTGTCTTTTGAGATCAAGTAGATCAACACTCATGGATGAAAGTTTTAAAATCCTCAGCAAGCCTAAGAGTTCTAAAGTTTTACTGAATGACTGAAATATTTGAGTGAGTGAGTGAGTGAGTATGGTTTTACGCCGCTTTTAGCAATATTCCAGCAATATCACGGCGGGGACACCAGAAATGGGCTTCACACATTGTACCCATGTGGGGAATCGAACCCGGGTCTTCGGCGTGACGAGCGAACGCTTTAACCACTAGACTACCCAACCGCCCCTGAAATATTTGATGTCAAAAGACATGAGGGTGAACTTTTCTATTTTACATCGATTTGAACTGTGTTTCAGTGATATCACAGTATGTCAACTTGATGTTGAGGAAATCTTGAACTGATGCAGGTCTTAGATTCTTAACACCGTGGTGAAACATGAACACTGGTACATGTATGTAATTAGGTCATATTTGGTATTCAAACCCATGATCATAGGTTCCTGATGCGCCCAAGGGATGTAACTCAGCACAGTTAATTGTGGTGCCTTGAATGACTTGATCACCAAAGTAATGGTGATGAGATGTGTCCAATATGGAATGTTACACCAGATGGGTGTTATTTCGAGAAAGACGAAAGAGTTCTGATATCTGTAAAACTATAAATAAATAAAAACATACATCATGTCCATGTTTTATATCCTTCATTCTAATTCCCTCAAGACTGTGGTATTTAAAAAAACAACTTTATTAACGTAGTTAATGAGTGCATGGACAGGCAGCAAGTTAATTAGGTACTTATTCTTCTTCAGCCTGCAGAGATAATAACTTCAAATAAATGGTTGCATGCATTGAATGGGGCTTTAGAACCTGCCATTACGCTTCCCTGCCTCAGGGTAGACATTCCCTAACTCATTACCTCAGCTGGACTTATTCAGAAAAAAAAGATGCTTCAACCTACAGTCTACAGAAAAACAACTGCAAAAATAATGATGCAAAAAAGGTTAAAAGGATAAAATATATTGCGCTATTTTGTAAATTACTTTCAGGATCATGAGTTTTTCATTTTCACCGATCCTGCCAATTCAAATGAAGTCTAAGAGTGAGTTAAGATTTATCGTAGCCTCAGCATGTCAGCCATATTGCGACCCAAGTCCAACAGTGAGTAACATGGCCTCTGCACAATGTCAGCGAAAGAGCGACCAAGGTCTAAAAGAGCTAATGGGTTGATAAACTTAAGCCAATGCTGGACCCACATCTGTGTTATTTATGTTTTTGTTCATGTGAGTAGTTTGGTTTTGATGAAGCTGTATTGGGATTCTTGGCCAGAATTGGTCCCCATTACCGCTTGTGTTACAAGTGCCATCTGGGTTGGTGGGGTAGCCAGGTACGTGGTTCAGTGTTTGCCATTCATGCCAAATGCTAGGGCTGGGATGGGTAACTTGGGTACTCAGGTCGGGTAGGTCCTGAATAGGGCCCGGTTACCCACAGGACTACCAGGACCCATGGTTAGTCACGTGATATATTGTTTAATGACAAAAACTCACTATGGCTCAGTGGTTACACTACAAGTTGCTAATTTTGGCATTTCATTCTGACGATGCACACATTCCTTTTGACTTGTATATGTGTGAGTGAAGATAAAGCTTCAGTCAACTTCTGTGTAGCATGATCTGATTGTTTGATACATGTATCTAAATAGTTTTTGGCCAGGGCTGCGATAAAACATTTACCAATCAGACATATTGTTCCCTACTCTTGAGACCTGCAGTGGGTACCCGGGTAGGGTCGGGTAATAGGGGTTCGGATACCCGGGTAGTAAATTTGGACTCGTCCCAGCCCTACCAAATGCCCTAGTCCGACTCTAAAAATGGGTCCATTTCTGTTGTCCTCCAGTGTGATATTGCTGGAATATTACTAAAAACAGTATAGAACCATACTCACCAACTCACTCACTCTTTCAGTCCCAAAACTCGCTCACTCACTCATCCCACGTACCAACTTGCTCGCTCATTCACTCACTCAAACAATTTTCATCACTTTTTTGCCTTTTACATGAGGAATTTGTTTTGGCAGATATTTGATATTTGAGTATTGATTGAACCCATATAGATATATACAACTGAACTTTTGATAGTAATAATCTGATATGTTTTTCTATTTGTGATGTGATGTGATGTGATGTGATGTGATGTGATGTGATGGCATCAATGTAGGACAGTGGCATGCAATATGGGTCATGCTGTCAACCTCTTGTTTAACTAGTCCCCAGTTCTTATTCATGATTGGGAAGAAAATATTTGAACATATTGAAAACAATTTGAGTGAGAATTGTCCTACTTTTAGAATGTTTCCTTTATGTAGTGGCCATGGTAAAGATGTACAAGGCCCATGAAGGGGGCTTGAACCACAGACCTTCTGACCTGAGTTCGGACACCTTGTCCACATAGCTAAAGAGGTCAACCTTGTCAGCAAGCTGACAAGGCAAGGATGTCATCTGTGCGATGACTTCAACCGCTGCTGCATCAAGCTTCTTTTTTCACTAATGGATGGTGGTATCTGCAGTGAAATGGAAACATGATGGATCGCTGTGCTGGGATGTGCTTATAACTAATTCACTCAGGTGTTTTACAAGCAGGAAAATTGAAACATGCACCACTGACCAAACAACTGATTAGCTTGTCTCCATTACGCGTGAACATCGTCATCCGTGATAGCCTCAGTAAACACTTGTTGAACATAGTATTGCTGCAGGGATGGGGCCCTTTTTTATGGAACATCCATGAGGTTCATTCCCTTCTGGTACTGGGGATTCAGGGGCCTTTTAAGACCGCATTCGAGCAGAGTGGTACATGTATTTGGATGCAAATAAAATCGCGAGTCAGTCCTTTGACCCTTTTATGACATTGGATTGTGTTCGGTAGTTTTTTGTTCTGCCCTTCTAGAGTGAATTCTGACGTGTGCTTTTCAGATTTATGTACCATATTTTCTTGAGTGTAGTGCACACTTTTTTTCCCAAAAAACACAGCTGTGTAGAAGGGGGTTCGCATTATACACGCCAGAATGAGTTTTGATGTTTTTTCCCCCAACCCAAAGACATTACCATGTCAACAAATCTGTACTGAAGTACGCAAATTAATCTTGTCATTACAGTCTGGTTATAAAAAGTGCTCAAAGTATATCTGGACTTACGTTAGAAACTTATTTCATTAATTTTATTCAAAATTTAATATTGTTTTAATTAATTTCGGCAAAATCGTGTGTGAAGCGATCGGATTACCGCTATTGATGCCTTGAAATGAACTTTAGTTGGCAGAGAATGGATGCATATATCATAAATGCCATATGTTGACTCTTTAAAAGTCATATTTGTTGTAGTTTGATGAATCTATGTCAACAAGTAGTTCTCATGCTCACCTGCGCAGGAGCCTCAACGGTGACTGGTTTAATTGTTCCATGCAAAAAAATAACCGGCAGTGGCAATCAGCTGCACCGAAGTGCTACGCCTATTATTTTAAAAATATTTAATTAAAGTTGCAACTAAAATAACATGATATTAGAATATGTTATTCCTGATAAAAAAATAGTTTCAGATACAATGTTTCCCGATCCTTGCATTAAAATCCTTTTCAGTTATATCATTGGGTAAGTTTTAACCGAATCACCAGTAGATTCCAAGAAAATGGGTGTACAGCTAATTGCTGTTTCCGGCTTAGTTTATGAGAAAATATACAAGATAATCTTAATCCCTGGATGTAAAACAATGCCTAGCAGAACAAAAAATCCAATTTAAACGGCAGAACAACTGGTGATTTTGTATCTCAAATTTCAAATTTGTACTGATCAAGTTTCTTATCACCCATTCGTTTACTGGAGTTCGCTGAAGGGGCGGGGTGTAATTTTTTTCTGCGCATAATATTCAAATTTTATTTTTTCCGAAATACTGAATTCTCTAGAGGGGGGTGCGCATTATACTTAGGTGCGCACTTTATTCAAGAAAATATGGTAATAGTACAGGGGATTCAAAGGTGAACAAATGAGAATCTAGGTCAAAAATAAGATGGTATTCAGGATTCTTGGAAAGGGCCATAACAACCTGAGTTAGTTTCTTCTTTTGGGGGTTGAATTTTCCTGGTCAGTATGCCCCCCATGGAAAAATACCTATCTTATTTATGCCTATAGCCTCCGTGTGGATTCTGAATAGTGTGAGTGAGCTTTTAGCAATATTTCACGAGGACCACAGCAGGGTAGACAGAAATTGGCTTCACACATTGTACCCATGTGGGGAATCAAACCTGGGTCTCCTGTGTGACGAGTGAACTATTTAACCACTGGGCTACCCCAGACTCCAAGTTGGAATAGGTCCCCAGCAACCTATACTGGTCGGAAGATGCGTGGTCAGTGGTCAGGTTCGCTTGGAAAGCTTACTCCAAAAGGTCAATGCCAGAGAATACTCAGTCTCAAATATCCTCAGGTAAAAAGGCAAAATAGTGATGAAAATTGTGGGAATAGATCACTGAAAGGTAGTGGTGACACCAAGCAAGCATATCCCATTCAAACAATTTTAATTAAAGAAGCGACCCGTGAATATCCGGGGTAGAATAGGTCTTCAGCAACCCATGCTTGCCGTAAAAGGCGACTATGCTTGTCGGAAGGAGCGACTAACGGGATCAGATGGTCATGCTCACTGACTTGGTTGATGCATGTCATGCATGGATCGATGTTCATGATGTCAATCACTTGATTGTCTAGTCCAGACCACCTTCACATAGCTGGAATATTGCTGAGTGCAGCGTTAAACAACAACCAACCAACTAAAAACCATTAAAGAAGCACTAGTCTCACCCGTCATCCTACATACATCATGGGGAGAAGTGAATCTTACCAAGACTGTCATTATTCACGGAACTGTTGTGTGAGTTAACTCAGCAAACTTAGCTAGATCCCGCTAAGTGAACCAGAAGATACAAAATCTCCTTAATCTTGTTCTCCCAACAAGTGGTTTTGCATTCAGGATAAACATGTTGGGGGAAAATGAACCCAATGATTGGTTGACCATATGCAGACATAGATTAAGGGTTTAGCTGGTGTAACTCTGTTCAGGTACTTTGTTGTACTGACTGTCCTTCTGTTGACATAGACAGTCAGTGATCTAGTGGATGGAGCAGAAGATTGTCTGACGAGGTGGTCCAGTTGCCATAGGACCCGTGAAGATCCGGGGTAGAATAGGTCTTCAGCAACCCATGCTTGCCGTAAAAGGCAAATATGCTTGTCGTAAAAGGCGACTAATGGGATCGGGTGGTCAGACTCGCCGACTTGGTTGAGGCATGTCATCATATCCCAATTGCATGGATCGATGCTCATGATGTCAATCACTGAATTGTCTGGTCCAGACTCCATTATTTACAGACTGACGTCATATGGCTGGAATATTGCTGAGTGCGGTGTAAAACAACAAACCAAACCAAAAGTTGCCATAGATGCTGCAATTTGCTCACAAGAGTTGCCTCGCCATGATACTAGGTTTGAATCACATGCTCTGATTATGTTCTTGGTGTGTCAGCACCGTACCCGTGTGGTAAACATCCAAGACCTGCCTCATTGGGGCTGTCCTCCCATATCAAGGTGACACACCATGATATGACAGGAATATTGATGCTGTTCAGAGCAGGGTGAAACTCACTCACTCACTCTAAGATTGTCTAGTCTTTGTCCTGTCTTGGTTGTTTAATGCCACACTCTGCAATAATCCAGTTATATGATGGCGGTCTGTAAATAATCGAGTGTGGACAAGACAATCCAGTGATTGATGTCGACTATGCTTGTCGTAAGAGACGACTAACAGGATCAGGTGGTCAGGCTCGCTGACTTGGTTGATGCATGTCATTGTATTCCAATTGCGTGGATCGATGCTCATGATGTCAATCACTGGATGGTCAGTTCCAGAGTCAATTATTTACAGACTGCTATCATGTAGCTGGAATATTGCTGAGTGTGGCATTAAACAAAAAAAACTAAACTAAACTTCTTTCACCCAGATGGCCATGATATATCAAACATACCGTATATCGCTGTGTATAAGGCGACCCCACGTATAAGACGACCCCCCTGTACACGCCTTAAAAATCAACCCAAAATCCTATACTCCGTGTATAAGGCGACCTGGAATGAAACACATGACAAGTCTGACTGATATACCGGTAGAAGATTTAACGTGCTCTTGCCGACTGTAGCGTATTTCGCACACGGACATCACAAATTAGTTAGTTAGTTACTTTGGAGATTTAATGTGCGCTTTCCGACTGATGCGTATTTCACACACATCACAAGTGCGCACACAAACCTTATATATGCAATAAAAATATGTTTATCTTGCGTTGTTTTTTTTCTACAATGATAGGTCGCGTGTGTAACTCCGGCACACGTCGCCATTTTGTGTTTACACGGTATGACACCAAATTGGTGCCCGTAAAATAAAATTCATTTATGAAGTAATAACATATAAGAGACAATGGTGAGTAATTTAATCGCCAATTAACTATGTTGTAACTAACTAGGCTTATGTTTGCTTCACATTCACCGTGTTTATTCCACAATCACTTGTACACACCGTCTCCAACACTTGTTAATACAACTGTAAAAACAGCGGGAATTGATTTCAGCTTCACCGGTTATCACATGTTAGGTCACATGTGCAATATGCAAATGATTACCGGTACTTCCGGCTCTCTACTCACGGATGTTGATTGTTTTACCGCGTCAGCTGGTTTGACAATCTGCATCGAGGAGAGGGTCATTTCAACTTTATTTGAAGAAATTATTAAACTTTATTCAAGGAAAAGAGATACAAATCATGTTTATGTATGGAAATAGTTATTTGAACAGTTATTTAGGACGAAATGCGAAGTTTTATTGTCAAATGCTGGGCTGGCTATCAGACGCCGGTTGACATCGCCAGTGGAAAAAAATGTGAGATCTTCGACTCCGTGTATAAGACGACCCCCCTTCTTAGCCCCCTCATTTTAGGTACGAAAAACTCGCCTTATACACAGCGATATACGGTATTGCACTCAAAGCTAGTCTGTCTAACAGCCCCTGAACCATATTGTTTTCCCTTCCGACAGCCCTTACTGTAATGCTATAGCCCTAAATGAAGTAAGTGTAGATTCCACAGGTCAATCTCCCCTTTCACTGAGGCTCCTTTCCAATTTAAATGTAGTTGTTCCTGTCAAAATTATATATTTTCAGAGCCTAAATGTTAGCCTAAATGTTCTGGAGAGGGTCTATCTCTGATACCCTGTTCACTTGCACCTCTATACAAATGTGTGTATATTTGCATATACAAAAATACACACATGAGTATACTTGTCATGTGAACGCATTTACTCACGTGTGTATCCTTACACCAGGAGCACATCATGTCAGGAGCAGGTGCAAATATAAATGTAAATTTGCACTGTGTGTGCATGTTGCAATGTGAATGTTTATGCCAACATCAGAGGATGATCTAATATATATATGTTGATTTGCCAACACCAAACAAATTGTCAACAGTTCTGTGTTCTGAAGTTGACACTATTCAGTATACAGCAGTACCAACTTTATGTGGACATCCAGAGCTGGGTGGACAGTGTTTTCTTTGGGTTTCAAGGAGTCAAATATTTGTGTACAATTTAAATCACATGTTGCTTTATGAGAAGATTACGGTAAAGTAACTCTCTTCTCATTCAACTTTGATTGGTAAACATCCTGTTTTAGGTTGAAAGTGGTAAAAAAACTGATGAATATATGTGTGCCTTACACCATTTACTTTATTTACACACCTAGGATGCTTTTCATGTAAACGCATAGTTAATTTACATGTACACATGTATGTATAGTGCACATGTGTAAAATTACTTACGTGGGTAAATGTTGTGCATGTGAATGGGGTATAAGAGATCAAACACTACACCAAGACACCTCTCGCAGAGAACCTTGTGACTCTGAGAGTTCTTCCTGTCGATATGACCAGCATCAGTGTGTTTACAAGATGGAGGATAAGTTCCCCATGATGTCAGACTGATAGCCAGGAACAAGTTATTAACATTGTCGACTAACTCCAAATACCTCCTGTTGTTTGTCTTCCATACTTGCTAGTGTTTGTCTTAGATTGCAGGGACATCTTGCATGTTGAAAGGTGCATGTCAGAAGATGCATCCGTCACATGGCGTAGAGACCTTTCCTGTTTGGAGCATTAACTTTGATTAATTTCCGATTTTTTCATGGCCTATTTTTGTTTATATCTCTTTGTTATTGGATGTTTGTGTTTTTGTAGCTGACAGGTGAAAGTTGGTTCACACATAACAATTAATCTATTTCACATTATTCATTTGTTCAGATGCTGATCCTGAGAAACATGTTTGTTCTTGGGGTTAATTGATACTGCTATGAATGGTGCTGAGAAGATACCATCAGGAAAATATTCACATTTCGATGTTTTTGGTTCTGTGAGAGTGATGATTTTTTGAAAACCTTCAAACAGAAGATAGCTGCATCTTTTATTCACTGCATTTTAAAGACCTGATTATGTACGGCTTTTGTTCTTTGATAAGAAAGTAAAATATGATAAAGTGCATTCTTGTTGCAGCATGTTGTGATTATAAGCTGGGGTACTCTGATGATTAATTTTATTTGAATAGATGCAGAGCATGTTGTACTTTGTGATTTTAAATTTTTCTTTCAACCAGAGGTTTTTATACTGCTACAGCTTCACAATGATGAAGATGAAGATCTGTTTGTCACCCACTGTATGCTTGTAAAAATTAATCAGGACAGTTATTCTAAATTTGATTTAGGTTGCTCAATGGCCAATGGAAATAAAGGATGCCAGTTTCCAGATTTTGGTCATATTTAATGGAATGAAAAGGCAGAAATTGTTGATAAAGGGAAATAATGATGCAAAAAGAATTGATAAATTATTTGAAAATTAACATTTTTCATGTTGCCTGGAGATTGTTTTCTTTGGGCCCTATTGGTTTCTGAAAGATTTGTGAAACCCTGATTTTGTAGATGGGAAATACCATGTACCAGGGTCACGTTCCTCAATTTTTTTTAGGGACGTCAGCACTATGACTGTTGTATTGTGGGCAGTGGGGTAGCCTCGTGGCTCAAACGCTCTCTCTGCACACCAAAGGCCTGGGTTCCTTTCGACACATGGGTATAAGTGTAGAGTCCATTTCTGGTATCCCCCTGCCATGATATTGTTGGAATATTGCTAAAATTGGAATAAACCCATACTCACTACTCATGCGCCTATGTGACGTACAAAGTTCCGTTGCACTGAAATCCCTTTCTAGAATGATGTGTGGCCAGTGTACCTAAAACATCAGGGTACTTAGGACAAATCAGGGAAGCCTACTTTGGCCGTCAAATGCCTTGAATGCTTGTAATTATAGCCCAGAGCCTAACAGCAGGTTGTATCCCCATTTAGGACTGAGCAGCTCATTCCAAATGAATTTTAAGCCATGTGCTTAAATACGGAAAAAATGCAACAACAACTAAAGATTCCATTTCGTTCAATTTCAATGAATCAACTCTTTTCAAGTTCAGAGGTAAATAAAACAAGAATCACCACTTATGAACACCAGGACATCATGAAATACGAGCCAGGAGACCAATGTGTCTTATAAATATGGAACCTCTCACAGCGCCAACAGTCTGAACTAGTCTGGAGGATCTTGGTAATACCTTCACATTCCACATGTTTCCAAACAGCCTCTGCTCGGAATTGATTTCTTAATTTAAACCCATGGGCTACAAAACGAAAAAAAAACCACTAAAGTTTTTAAGCTCATGAGCTAAAAAATAGATGGGATTAAATACAGGGTAGGCACTTTCCATTATTAATACGGACATCTGTAAGTAAATGTTTGCAATGTAGAACATGTTCTGGAATATTCAAGTTTCATTGCACAATGAAAGGTACAGCCATTTGGCAGAGCCTCTTGGGATCATGTATTCTGTGGACCTCAACAAACATTCAGACGTGTCAGTATTTGTTCAATGTCACATGAACTGCCTCCCTGGTCTAGTGGTAGAGCGTCCGCCCGGGAAAGTGGAAGGTCCGGGGTTCGATCCCCGGCCGCGTCAACCCAAAAGACGCTAAAAGATGGTACTTGTTGTTACCCTGTCTGGCACTCGGCATTAAGGGGCTAAAACAAGGACTGGTTGGCTCGGAGTCAGTATACTGTGTCTGAGTAGGTTATTCATGTTAAACTGCCACATGGTATCTCAGTGTGCTAGCACTATAAATCGGCATCAGTCTGGACTAGTACAAGCAGCCACACACACATACACATGTGCATGCACGTCGCTATATAAGTGCAATAATCTTGGACGTGATGTTAAACCCGATCTCACCTCACCTCACCTCACCTCACCTCACCTCACCTCACTGTCCTATGGGAGCTCATCCGTCCCAGTTTTCAGAAAGGTCTTTGTGACATGTATGTGTGATGTCGACTAGGGCTGGGACGGGTAACTCGGGTACTCGGGTTGGGTAGGTCCTGAGTAGGACCCGGGTACCCACAGGACTACCCGGACCCATGGTTAGTCACGTGATATTTTGTTTGATGACAAAAACTCACTATAGCTCATTGGTTGGTTACACCACAAGTCGCTAATGTTCGCATTTTTTTCTGACGATGCACACATTCCTTTTGGCTGGTATATGTTTCAGTAAAGATAAAACTTCAGTCAACTTCAGTGTATTGATCGTTTGAAACAAGAATCTAAATAGTTTTGGCCAGGGCTGAAATAAAACAATTCCCAATCAGACATTTTGTTCCCAACTCCTGAGACCTGCAGTGGGTACCCGGTAAGGCCGGGTAATAGGGGATCGGGTACCCGGGTAGTAAATTTGGACTCGTCCCAGCCCTAATGTCGACACGTAGAGGTCATTCCCAAATTTTGATGCATCAGCGATCAAGATGGTGTCTGATGCAATTCCCTATCTTGACTTGCACCTATGTTCCTGTGTTTGTTCAGATGAACAATTGACTTGCCTTTGCATGTGTTTGTGACTGGGGACAAGATTTGCTCACATTTTTCACAAACACTTGACATCTTCACTAGTTGATAGTGATTCACAAACGCATGCTTGTTTAGATGGAATTATACAATGAATGATTATGATTATGATTATGGAAACGCTTCTGCTGCTTTTATTTCCAACTCTTGAAGAAACAAGTGTCGATATTTTGGTGGCCATTTCCAACCGAGCGTAGACTTTGCCATCAGTGCCAAGCAGTAGATTGAGAGTGAGTGTGAGTGAGTATGGGTTAATGCCGCTTTTAGCAATATTCCAGCAATATCGTGGCAGGGGACACCAGAAATTGGCTCCACACATTGTACCCATGTTGGGAATCGAACCCGGGTCTTCGGCATGACGAGCGAACGCTTTAACCACTAGCTACCCAACCGCCCCTTAGTTTGAGACATTGTGTCAATATTATTAGGGTTATCATAATAAGATGATCATAGATAAACTGCCAATTATCATTTATTAATTAATAACTGAAAATTACCATGAATCTTTTGATATGAACTTGTCTTACACATTTATCAGGCTTCTTATGTATACAGCAAACCAATTGTCAGATCAGGGTAGCTTCATGCACTTTTAATGCAAATAAACAAATAATTAAAAAAATATATACCGTATTCGACGTAATAAGCGCTCGGGATGCTCTCAAAATTAGAAATAGTGGGCTCTATAATTTTGGTGGGAAAGATAAACAGAGTTGAAAGATTGTAATTTCGTAGTTTATGCCGACAGTCTGAAAGGATACAAAAGAAAAGTCTATGCGTATCATACACGACACATATATTTTCCACAATTTAATTGCCCATAATTAAGGGTGCATATAACACACGAGCGAGTATTATACATGAACAAATAAGTCATGTGTACATTGATCAATCAGAAGGGGTGCTAATTGGGATTGTTCACGAGCCAATATATTAGCAAATATCGCCGTGGGCGTTTATTAGAGCAGGGCGCTTATTACGTCTAATACGGTAATAGATAAATCCAGAAAATCACTTCACAATTTCACTTTCCCTTTCAAGCTGCTGTGCATGTCTAAATGTGAATGGAAATATCATTTCACAATCGCCTGTTCCAAGAACATGCTAAGCAACGTTTGAACTTGATTAATTTTAATTCAAGAAAATTATTAATCATGAGAAATCCTGTTTGCTCCCTCTTTAGCCCAGTTAAGCACTCGTACTCTTTAAATCTTCAAAGAAAAGGAAAGTAGTTTTGTTGTCCTGGCTATCCTTATAAATGAATCAAAATGATAAATAACACCATGATCACAGTGTTTTGGTCTTTGAGTATGTCATTAAGTGATAAAGTTAGAAGATGAACTATGTATTGGTTATTATTAGCAAGAGCTACAAATCTGCTGACACAAACGCTTCTTTAATGTTGCCATCAACCCACAACATCAACAAGGATGTTGATGCAGCGGAGAGAAGATGTGGAACGATATAGGATAGTGGTCTTTAAATGCCCTGATGGCCCAAGTGGGTAAACATGGAATCAAAGGAATGAGCTTCAAGATTTACTTTTATTTCTGTTGAGTCAGACAGAGCAAAGCTGCTGGAGTCTGCCTATTCATAGTGAGATCAACAAATTATCAACAGTGTATGTTTCCCATGTGGTCAGCAAGAATGGTACAGAATCTGACCAATGCTTGTGAGGCCGCACTTGAATGATGTTATGGTTTTCATTTTTTTTGCTAAGCAATTAGTTTGGGAAAGAGAATATATGGATGTTAACTTCTATATTATGAGGAACACAACGTTTCGGAGTATATTCTGACTCCTTCATCAGGTGAATGATTGCTAGTTTAGGTTTGTTGGAATAAAAGTAGGAATTAATTAGTACAGCTCAATTTTTTTATTTTATCTGACATGAAATTGTTTCAATCTGTCATTTTGGGGCTTTCTATTTTCTTTTTTGGTTTACTGTTCACTGACATTAAATTTTACAAATATGGAACAAAACTTTAAATATGAAATGTTATATAGTTCCGTTGAATTGTTATATTTCATTTTGAATTATTTTTGTAGTTTTATTTTTTATTTTGCCTAATCCATCTGTGAAGAAGATATGTTGTATGTTATGATTGCAATTTGAAGTCTATGAAAACCACATTGGATATTTCCATTTTAAGAAATGTAAGAAAAATATATTCAAAGATCATTTTCAACACAGACGGATGTATCAAGATTACATCTGAAAATACCATATTGAAATTCTGCTATTGATTAATAGCCATGAGTTGAATGCCTCATTAACCAGCTTCATATAAAAACCAGTAATAAGCAATTCCAATCTGATTTTCACTGAAATTATTCAATTTATTTTTATGTAGTTTTGAGATGACACACTCCAGACGAATGAACCTGATTTTGACCAAACTAACTGGCAACAGGTTCCTAAAATCCAAAGATTGTTAAGGCGTGTGGAAATGCAATCATGTCAGCTGGGGTATTTTTCATTGGGGAAAAATGGATGACATGTTTTTGTTGGTGAGAAAGAAGATTGATAGATGTATTTGCAGTGTAATTTTTCACTATGTCATTTTATCAGTGAAAAAAACTCCCAATGTGGTCGAAAGCTTGATTTTTTTCAATCTGACTGTGACTTTGACTTT
Source organism: Haliotis cracherodii (assembly GCF_022045235.1). NCBI lineage: Eukaryota > Metazoa > Mollusca > Gastropoda > Lepetellida > Haliotidae > Haliotis > Haliotis cracherodii. Next base: position 33,231,464 of record NW_027266319.1, on the reverse strand, counting down.
TAAGCATGTTGATAAAGTTCTTTCGGAAATGTTCCGAGTTATATATAACCATGTTTTACATGGTAAGAAGGGTAAGTGTTCTGGTGTATTTTGAACTGTGCTGAAGGTCGGGATGGAAAAAAGTTTCACACGTCTAAAATAGTGAGTATGAGGGTGGAGGGAGAGATTCCCTTGTGCTAAGTAAATACTGTACATATTCCACTTCTTTTCAATCTGATACATCAACGCCAGAGAGTAACCAGTCTTGATTATCTTTCGAAACAGATTCCATGGGGCGTAAAAGGCAAAATAGTGGTGAAAATTATATGAATGGATCACTGAAAATCAGTGATGACACCTGGGTCCCGTTCCTCAAAGCGATCTTAGCACTAAGGTGATCGTAAGTCCCATTCTTTAACATAGGTTTACGATCATCGTAGTGCTAAGATCGCTTTGAGGATTGGACCCAGGTGTTTGCAAAAGGGTATGTGTGTCCTGCTCCACCTTAAACATCGTCATTCATATAATTTGTATAAACTGATAAGTGTTTGTCTGTTGCCTGATGCCACACAGCAGTACTCATGCTATATGATGGCTGGTAAACATTCCAGCCTTGAGCAGACGGTCCAGTGAACGTCTGAATACTTCATTATGATGTAGGGACATATATCTATGTTATACTTTCTAGAGGACTTTAGTGTGTAGTATGTTCAGAGAACTGAATAGGGAACTATGATCTGAAACTACCAGTTTGATATACATTATAAAATACAAGTTGACAAAAAAAGTGAAGTTGCAATTACATGCTTGAGGTGAGGTGAAATGGGGTTCAACATCGTGTTCGGGATTTTTGCATGTATTTAGCGACATGCATGTATGCGCGTGTGTGTGGGGGGCTGCTATAACCAGTCCAGACTAATGCCGGTTCTATATTGCTGGAGCACTAAGATACCATGACGCAGTTAAACATAACTACCACACTCAGACACTGTTTACGCCAAGCAGACCTTGTGTCAGCCCCTTAATGCTGAGCGCTAGGCACCTGTAACACGTACCTTCTTCTAACATCTTTTGGGCGGTCGGGTAGCCTAGTGGTTAAAGCGTTCGCTCGTCACGCCGAAGACCCGGGTTCGAATCCCGACATGGGTACAATGTGTGAAGCCCATTTCTGGTGTCCCCCGCTGTGATATTGCTGGAATATTGCTAAAAGCGGCGTAAAACCAAACTCACTCACTCACTCACTCTAACATCTTTTGTATGACGTGGACAGGGTGTTGAGCCACCGACCTGCCCCCTGACAGACCCTTAAACACTTATCCACCGAGGTGGTCCTTTAATTCCTTGTCTCTACCATGAATTTGGAAATTACTTGATTCTGATTGGTCAATCAGAGGTTGTCAAATTTCAGTAAACCCAATTTGACAGCCGCATCACCACGGAAGCAAATATTCGTAGAATAGTCATTTTCAGTCATTGATTTGAATAATTATATGTACAATTATAGGTTACAAAATGCAATAGGTTACTTCAATATATTTAAAGGATGTGTGGCAATAAAATTCATGCAGAAAACAAAATAGAAATCTACAAAGAGAATGTAGTTTAAGTTTTGGGGAGATCAGAGAACTTGGAATTTGGTGCTTTTCCATATACGACTGTGTCATTATATCTTTTACGTCACAATGACGCAAAATATGACATCATATTGGTGACGTGTTTGTAGAACGAAAGCTTTGCAAGACTTGCTTAGTTTTCCACCTGTAGCTTCCTCATGTAAGTTGCCGTGCTTATATGCTTTCAATGCCTGTCATATTCGAGTATAATATTACTGCTTGAGCATATACAACGCCATATTTTGTTTAAAGACTGTTGTCGATGAATCCGTAATTTACATCGACAACCCACTAAAAACACTGGATTCAACCCATGCCGCTTCACTCAATATATTTGCTAACACCAAAGAGATCGCATTTTACTTACTCATGGTAGAATGGAGATAAACATACTGTGTTTTCAATGTAGGGTGTCCTCCCAAAACTTCTACATGCCAAAACTTCTACAACTTAAAACAACAAAGTTTATGGTCCACTGCACCAATAATCTCCTGGCTATTACCTGTTGGGCATTGATTGGAACAGTCCAATTAATTAAGTGTACAACATACAGCAAAACAAAACAGTTTGAAGACAATGAAGACAATTTACTCATATAACACTGGTATAAATAAATAGTACACACACTCTTTGCACTAGACTACTTACTAATTTAATGTAAGCACTGGTATAAATAAATAGTACACACACTAATTTAATGTCACAACTGGCCTCACTCTGTCACATACAGCACTAAAATTACTATATTTCAAGTCTCTTAACCAAGCTTCAGAAGATGACAAACAGCATCAAGGAACTCGTAAGGGGCTTTCTGTCCTTGAGTCAACATGTCCTTAAGACGTCTCGGGGCGGTCGGGTAGCCTAGTGGTTAAAGCGTTCGCTCGTCACGCCGAAGACCCGGGTTCGATTCCTGACATGGGTACAATGTGTGAAGCCCGTTTCTGGTGTCCCCTGCCGTGATATTGCTGGAATATTGCTAAAAGCGGCGTAAAACCATACTCACTCACTCACTTAAGACGTCTCAGGAGATTTTCAGCACCTGCACCTGCACCTGCACCTGCACCCGCACCTGCACCTGCACCTGCACCCGCACCTGCACCTACATGTTTTGGCATGTAGAAGTTTTGGCATGTAGAAGTTTTGGGAGTGAACCCAATGTAGAGCTAGGTCACCTGTAGATTTTACGACGCTAACTTTAACACTTGAAACCACATGCTGTGCGGTCGGTTCCAAATGCAATTTAGTGCAGTTAAATCTACAGGTAACCAAGCTCTACATCATTGAAAACACAGTATTTTTATCTCCTAATTAACGTTGCAGGACTTCTGTTATAGGTCATCAGAAACTGTGTTTTGTGTGTCTCTTGGAGAAAGAGACACCATTGAAGTTAATCTATGTTCTTGTTAGTTTGTTTGTTTAATGCTAAACTCAGAATTATTCTATCTATAATATGGCAGTCTGTAAATAATCAAGTCTGGACCAGACAATTCAGGGATTGACGTCATGAACATTGATCTACACAATTGAGATACAAAACATGCATCAACCTACAGTCCATTTTGCTCCAAATAACAACGATGAATTGCAGCATCGGGAATAATCTATTAAATGTCATTACGGTATACGGCAATGATCCTCTGTACCCAACAATAGCTGCTGTTCGTTATTTTAGTCCCATCACTGGAAAAAGTTGTTAGGAAACTATCATGTTGTTATGTGTACAAGTTGACATCTTGAATGGAGGGAGGAACAATGGTAGGAGAAATCCTGACCGTCGCCTCTCACGACAAGCATGGGTTGCTGAAGACCATTTCTAACCTTGATCGGGGTCACGGGTGGCCCAGTCGTCTTAAGGCGCCGCGATTCACTATGCAGAGTTATGTCCTTGGGCACGCTAGAAACCTATGATTGTGGGTTCGAATCCCGATTTGCCCCGATTATGTTTCTAGGTTTGTCAGCACCATACCCGTGCTTGTGGGTTTCACCGAAGTGGTAAACGTCTGAAACCTGCATCACTTCAGGCTTTCCTCCCACATTAAGCTGACACACCGTGATATAACTGGAATACTGTTAAAAGCGGCGTTAAACCAAACTCACTCACTCACTCACTCTAACCTTGATCTTTGCAGGTCTAACCAATGTATTGATGAATGAATTCAGTGTGTGTTGTAGAGTGAGTGAGTATAGTTTTCCACCACTTTTAACAATATTCGTGGGACACTATAAATGAGCTTTTACCCAGTTTATCAGAAAAAATGGTGTGTATTATGATTAGCGTAGTTGCAGTTGTGATGAAGGATCATTCAACTGATGCTGAGACACTGTGGCAACACAGATGGATGCAATGTGCACTTTTATTTATAGCTAGCAGCCATGTCTTGAACTTAATATTTATGTTATTTATTTCTTGGCATACATCTAATTGTGATCAAAGAATGCGTGTTTATTCTGTGTGTGAGTGTTTATTCTATGTGTGAGTGTATTATTACCAGTATAAACCAAGGAATAAACAGAATCAAACTGTATATGACAGAAACCAATCTGTTAACATCAAACAGTTTCTCATATGACAAATATTTGCAGTAGTCAAACTTGCCTGTTTCCTGCTTTTCATCATAAGTTGTACCAGTATCATGAGTGTTTTATTCATCCTGCATTAGAGGCGAGTGGTATAAAACCTAACCCAAGACACTGTTGGTATAAAACCTAACACAAGACATAGTTGGTATAAAACCTAACACAAGACATAGTTGGTATAAAACCTAACACAAGACATGGCTGGTATAAAACCTTACACAAGACACGGTTGACATAACACCTAACACAAGACATGGCTGGTATAAAACCTAACACAAGACATGGTTGGTATAAAACCTAACACAAGACATGGCTGGTATAAAACCTTACACAAGACACGGTTGACATAACACCTAACACAAGACATGGCTGGTATAAAACCTTACACAAGACACGGTTGACATAACACCTAACTCAAGACATGGCTGGTATAAAACCTTACACAAGACATGGCTGGTATAAAACCTAACACAAGACATGGCTGGTATAAAACCTTACACAAGACATGGTTGGTATAAAACCTAACACAAGACATGGCTGGTATAAAACCTAACACAAGACACGGTTGACATAACACCTAACACAAGACATGGCTGGTATTCATTGACTCGTTAACACTGTGCAGCTTTATGCTTCGTAGCAGGGTGCAGGAGATTTATTCTCCCTGCTCAGAAATCTATGTGCAGACTGTTTTCTTCCTGGTGGGGTATAAGGGGTTTATTGTCTCCCTCTGAAAAATTTACCCCCCAGGCGGGATACATAGTATTTTATCAAGATCACGTGAACCAATCAGATGCCACATTCTGACTTGGTAGTAGGTTTATGGCAACTATGTGTATGAGCAGGGATAGAATTGTTTTTCAAGTGATCCTCATAACATTCATTAAGATGATGTTTAGATGTGTCCTTGGGAATTAAAGTGTATGTACCATCTGGAATCATTAAATAATAATCCAGCTAAATCTCATCAAGGCCAGATAATAAGCGATTAATATTTTTTGAAAGTTTATTCCTTTCTGTTTCATTGAGATTGATAATATATAGTTCCCTTGTTCATTTCTTAATGCACACACATATTTTGTGAATCATACCGTGCATTACGCGTGTTCACATGTTAATCATTTCAGTGTTTGCTATGACAGCTCCAGGTATGTGACCAATCACAACAAGCAACACATTTGAAGTGGATTGTGTTAACGATCCAAAGTTCAATCCAATGAGTTAATTCAACAATAAAGTTATGGATATTTTCCCCTATATTTTCACCAGCAATTACAAGAGGTATCAATAGTAAAAATTGTTTGGACACCATTGTAGATGCCGGGGTAGAATAGGTCTTCAGCAACCCATACTTGCCGTAAAAGGTGACTATGCTTGTCGTAAAATATAACAGGTCAACAGGAGAGTGAAATCACTCTAAATTAATGCCGAAACAAATTCCATTGGGGGCAAAAGGCAAAATAGTGGTGAAAATAATATGAATGGATCACTGAAAATCAATGGTGACACCAGGTGTTCGCAAAAAGGTCAAGCATGTCCCGCGCTACCACTGGCACCGTCCACTCACACTACGTGCAAAAAGGAGTAAGTGTTTGTAAGATATCATTTACACAACATGAGAAAAGTGGAGATGATTTTTAACCCCTTAAGTGAAAAGGCCAATACACCTACGGTTAAATGAAACCATGGCAACAAGACTTTAGAGTATAAGTACAAGTATGTGTCTTATTTTAGAGATCATCGATTGTAAGTAATGAGAGGCCATTTTGGTTATGATGAGTAGATGTTAATCACCACAGATGAGGAGGGTATATAAGAAAACATACAACTTTATAGATAACAATTCCCAGCTTATTGCATTTAGCCACGTTTCCATGTTGATTCATACACCGTTATCAGGCTGGAGTGACTATGAAGAGGTAATGAGAGGCATATATTCATGATGTGTGATAATCTACATCGAAACGATGCTAAATGCAATAAACCAGAAGTTCTTATCCATAAAGTTGTATATTTTCTTACTTTCTCACCTTCTAAGATGCCAATCAAACAGTTAGCTACAAGGGTAGTTATTGTGTTCTGTGAGCTCTGTTTAGGTGATCAAGGGAAACGTGGGGGCATGGGTGCACCGCGATTCGCTGTGCAGAGTTACGTCCCTTGGGCACGCCAGAAACCTATGATTGTGGGTTCGAATCCTGGTTTGCCCCGATTATGTTTCTAGGTTTGTCAGCACCATACCCGTGCTTGTGGTAAACGTCTGAGACCTGCATCATTTAGGGCTTACCTCCCACATAAAGCTGACACGCCACGATATAACTGGAATACTGTTAAAAGTGGCGTTAAACCCAACTCACTCACTCACTCATTCAAGGAAAACGTGATAAGAATGTAATTCTTATCAGTACTGTGTTGGTTCTTGACTGTTGATTAAAAAGGTAGTAAAGATACCCTCTTACCCTATCTGCCTCACATTCGTTCTTTTTCACTTGATCTGCGAACACAAATAGGATTTGGTATGATTCACGCTGTTCAGTTTCCAGGGCTCATTAACTAATACACATGAAAGAAAGAAGAATTAGAGATAACTTGCAAGCTACGAGGAACTACAAATTATCTGTCCAGACTGAATTAATTTTGTAACTTTCAACGTTATTTCACGAGGGACAAAAATTCTGTAATGCAAAGTTGCAAGTTGGTTATTTTGTATATAACATGGAGTCTCTCTTTCTGAGATCATGAAGGAAAAAAAGACTGTTTCCCGATTAAAGGTGCTGACATCGGCTGAGGCAATCTATTATTGGAAACCCACTGTGATGTCATTAACAATGGATGACGTACTATGTTGAAACAATGCTTTGATATGATGATAAACTGCTGTAGGCCACTTCACAAATAAGGAAACAGATCGGCATGATTCAGCCAATCAGCATGAAACCAGAGTTATAATGCTCAGTGAGAACTGAAAATAAATGCTCCAATATCGGAATAAATGATAATGTAATTATTCTTGTATGTAAAATATGATACTCCAAACTAAACAGACACAATTTGACACTTGATCGAGATCGAGAAAATGATCCTTAATGATATTTGATAAATTGATGACATCTTTTGAATATCATATTTGCCATTTCCAAAGAGTTCCTGTTCGTGCTTTGTTTGATGTCATACTAGCTTTTTGTTTCAAATCAAAGATTGGCAGCTGTGTTCAGGATAGAATTTTGGTTCTAATTTATATGACCATATATGTATGGAATCAGTTTCAGGTGACATGTATTTCTGTATGTATTTGTGACGTGTGTGCATACAGACATGAGTCAGAATGTCATATGAAGTAAACGTGATTGATGCTCATCTCTCAGATGGTGGGAGATATAGTAACTGAAATTTGAAATGTCACCGTTGTTCTTCTGGATGTAAGTTGCAGTTAATGATGCAGAAAATATCAGTCATCCAGTTGTTTTTCTGGATGTAAACAAGTGTAACTATTGATGCAGCAATGAGTGTTATTTTCATGCTTTCAAGGAGATGTGAAGTTACGTTTGTAGCTACACCAAAATATGTCCCTGTCTTGCAAACTTTCTTTGTCAATTCATGAAGAGGCAATTGGCAAAATAATAGAATAGAATTGGTCAGGGTTGATTTGAGACAAAGGTCTTGAAAACATTATTTGATACTTTTGTAAACATAAAGGTGTTTTTGTAACAGGCAGTATATTGAAATAAACGACGAGTGGGGGTTGTTTATCGTACAATAAAACACAGGGAGAATAAACCATGAGGTGCATTACATTATGTACTGCATCTTTAAAGTTATTGATAAAATGTACGTAATTATGTACCCAAATTTTAATAATAATGGCTCCCTAAATATAATCCGACCTCGGAAATGTGGGACAAGTCCATTTTACGATGGAAGTTTGGTATTTCATATGTATTCTCACATTCTTCATGTTGATTATCTGTACCTTTTCTCCTTATACCGATTGTCATATCTCTCCCACTTTTGGACACTGCGTTTATCTGCAAGTCCAGCTACATCTATGGACAACAACATAGTAGACACTTTCCCTAAAAAAATAACGTTGTCAAATACATGACATCATCAAGTTACGAGCACATATTCGAATCTGCAGAAATGATGTCATGATAGAAGAGTTTTTTGTGTTGTGAAATAAACCATGCTTTGTTCTTCATTGTTCTTTTTGATTTATCGCATAGCTGTTTTCTATTTTCAATTAAACATTAAAAAACATATCAGTATTTGTTTTCTTGAATTTTTTTGTCATTTCATCCATAAAATGTGAAATGTAAAGGACATTTTGGAACATCATTGCATGTTAACAGATTCACATGTTACAGAATCTGCTCTGGCAAACATGGAATATTGTAGCACAAATATCATAGTGAGCGATTGGATTTAATGCCGCTTTGAACAGTATTCCAGTTATATCATATTTTTTCAGCTTAAGTGATGCATGTCTTAGACGTTTACCACTGTGGTGAAACCCATGAGCATGGGTTAATGGTGCTGACAAACCCAGAAACATTATCTGGACAAATTGGGATTCAAACCCATCGTTGTCGGTTTCTGGTGTGTTCAAGGGAAGCAATTCTGCGCGACAAACTGTGACGCCTAAGACGACTGGGCCACCTGTGCCCCAACAAATGTCAGATCTGAATCTGAATTCATTACATTAAACTTTTAGGAAATCCTTTAAAAGCATTGAAATACTCTTATCTGGTATTTGATGCTTTGTCCTCGGATTCATTTATATTTAATTTTACCTCATAGACATTCATTAGCATTAGAAAAAACAATATGTTAAAATATTTGAAAGTTTAGCTGAATTTACTTTTCATAACTCAGGATAAGAACAAAGTTTAATCAGGGCTTAATTATTGTAAGTACTTACAGAACAGATATTTTACCAGTGGATACCAGGTTTCATTTTAACAAAACCTGTTTGTCCGTCAATGACATTGATGTTATATTTGTCAGTTCTAGCACATTTTTCTATTATGAACTGTCTATCATAAATATGAAAATGATCAAATATCAAATTGCAATCAAATGTCAGTTAATAAATGTAAGTGGTAAACGTGTTGATCTACTTCTGTGTGCTCTGTCGTGGAAAACCTGTTTGTTTCCACATACAGTTGAAATGTCATGATCCTGGCTGATCCAAGCCACGGAACTCCCAGCCATCAAGGACAAATCTTTAAGAAATTGTATCTTTTATATACACTCAGACGAAGCAGACAGATGCGAGGAATCTTGATAGCTACCCAATAAGGTTTGTTTGTTGTTTAATGCCTCACTCAGCAATATTCCAGCTGTATGACAGCAACCTGTAAATAATCTTGACCAAACAATCCAGTGACTGATATCATGAGCATCAATCTTCGCCATTAGGAAAGAATGATATGCATCAACCAAGTCAGAGAGCCTGACCACCCAATCCCGTTAGTCGTTTCTTACGACAAGCAAAGTCACTTCTTACGGCAAGGATGGGTTGCTGAAGACCAATTCTAACCTGGATCTTCACAGGTTTACCCATTAAGGATGCAGTGTGATTGTGTGAGTGAGTGACCATATTGCACTTTATAGCAATATATTGCATCAATCTTATTTTGAGCAAACACTGTCATGTAGGCTACCCTCCACATCCTCTTAACACTCAAGTGAGTACTCATTTCTCTCATGATATTAATCACTGGATTGTCTGGTCCAGACTCGATTATTTACAGACTGCTGTCATACAGCTGGAATATTGCTGAGTGCGGGGTTAAACAACAAAATCATCCAACCAACCAACTAATTTCTCAGAAAATATTGAGTATCATATGTAGTTTCTAGACGGAATTTTGTTTTCTTTAAAATAAAATTAATAATTGTTTCTTCAATTCTATTTATTCTTCAATTCTATGTAAAAAAACGTAAGTAGGTAGAAGTTGTCAAATGGAGGCAGTGATGGACCTCCATCATGATGTACAGGTGTCTAGTTCCATCAGTGTTATGTTGACAGGAATTATGTGAAATATGAAAACATATCAATTCTGTGCAGACATTTTTATCAGCTTAAAACAAGCAGTGAACAGTGATTAGGTGCACCTGTAAACACAGGGGAGACAACTCTGCATGCTCACATATCACTGTGACAAGGGAGGGCGAGAATTTAGCAAATTGCTGTTTTCATGTCATTTTAATGGGGTAGTCGTGGTTAAAGCGTAGACCCAAGTTTGATATCTCAGATTCCTTCAACGTGTTAAACCCATTTATGTTGATGTGGCTGTTATACTGGTAAATGTGACACAAAGTTGCTCGCTCGCTTGCTCACTCACTCACTCACTCACTCACTCATTCACTCACATACCCGCTCACTTACTCACCCACATACCAACTCACTCACTCACCCACTCACTCACTCACTCACTCACTCACTCTTCTCAGAAGTATTTCCCCTTCATTAAAATTTGTACATGTGAAATAAACAAGATATCCCTGATGGTAAAAGTGATTAAAATGGGAATTTGTTGTCCACAATGGATACGCATTGATTGTTGTTTGATAAGTGACCACCAGGGGAAAACATGTCGCTCTTGTCTAACTGGTAATCTATCATCGCTGGATTTCATGGTACAACTTAGTACAACGGAAAGCAAATTGGTCGTAACATGGCTGTCCTTAAACTAACATAACCAACTGTAATAAGGTTATGTTGTTGTAATTAGCAAAAGCAGTTTAGGAATAAGGATTCTAGAAGGAGTACCATATTTCCTCTATTAGACACCAGGTGTCTAACAGAGGCTGGGTCCATCATTTGAGGAAATTAATTATCCCTATCATATTAACTTACGGCTTGTAATGATAACTCTTTTAATGATGACATTTCCTGCAAATGTACCCATTGTGTTACTGTCAAATTGATCCGTTAAGGTTCGGGGTAGAATAGGTCTTCAGCAACCCATGCTTTCCATAAAAGGCGACTATGCTTGTTGTAGGAGGCGACTAACAGGATCGGGTGGTCAGGCTTGCTGACTTGGTTGATGCATGTCATCGTATCCTAATTGCGTGGATCGATGCTCGTGATGTGAATCACTGGATTGTCTGGTCCAGACTCGATTATTTACAGACTGCTGTCATATAGCTGGAATATTGCTGAGTGTGGCTTTAAACAACAAACCAAACCAAAACGGGTCAAAGGCTTGCGCAGAATTAATAGATGTTAATAACTCTGACGTAAGGATTATTTACATAGTGACTGTGACCCATATTTATTATTTGGTGTTATGAGAATAATTTCACTAATATTACACTGTTCCCTCGCTAATGTGCCCTTTATATTGCGCTAACTCGGTTATAGCTCGCAGTAAAGCAAATATGGCTCCCAAAATTTACTTACATTTTAATAAACTCAAGTTTTACATGGACACAATTTTTTTCCCCACCTCAAAAACTCGGTTTATAGTTACTCTGTTTACTCGGTTATAGTGCTAACTAGGTTTTAGCGCAGTAAAGCATATACATTAAAGTAAATTTTGGGAGCCATATATGCTTTACTGTGCTATAACCGAGTTAGCGTATATAAATATATTAAAATGATATGTTGCAACATAAACTGAAATTGTGTGAAAATGCCCAGGTGCTACACAAAGTAATTGATTCTTTGTCTGAGACTATATGTTGATAGCCAACCATTGATGGGCATGTAAAGATATTGTCATCAAATTGATAAAGTATCTTGGTTAAGTCTATAAGTAAACTGGAAACACATAGTGGCCACATAATCCTCATTAGTCCGCCCTTCAGGGGCGCAACTAGGCTAATATTGAGTTTATGCAAAACCAATTTTACGAGGGTCTGTTCGCTCCACCAGAAATTTTTAAAAATAAGAGGCTCTTAAACGCTATTTCCAGCATTTTTGGACCTTTAATGTTCGATTTTTTTTGTAACAAATATTGGTAATTAAATTAGTGTAATTTTGTATTAGTAATATCATTATATACAAGTTTCACCCACACATTTTAGACAAGAGACATCTATGATGACAAATGAAAATTGAATGTTAAAATGAATTGATAATATTATTTTTATGTGTTTTTACATGTTCATTCATAATATTTGATAGTTATTTATTTTTTCATATTTGAATGCAAGGTGACCTATCATACCGAAAATAATTGTGTGAGCACAGCTTGCTTACATCAAAAAACAACCACTAAAACCCTGAAGTGCAAAAACATTCTGATTTTCAAGTTAGAGAGTAAATATCATGTTCGACCGTGTAGAGTTTAAATCAATAATTTACTGCATAGATGGTAAATTGAGGTTTACTTCTTAAAAAATTGTGGGTTTTTTTATGTGTAAAAAAAGTTGTGGGTTTTTTTTAGATGTAAGCAATTGCTTTTCTGCTACAGTGGTAGTTTCGCCCCTGCCCTTATGACAAACATGAGATACTGGGGACCTATTCTGACCTGGAATACCCACAGGGTCTGTTTGTCCTGAAAAAACATCTTCAGCTAAGAAACAAATTATTATATCTCAGACAGCTCATCTTTTGTCATGTTTTGAAACATAAGATAAACAAGGCTCCTGTATAAGAGTGACTATTCTAATGCTGGTTCTATTTGGTTTAAATTTGGTTCCAAAGTTAGAAAGAGGCAGAACAGTACTGTTTGGGCTGGATTGTGTAATTTAATTTGAGCTTTTAATCAACTTATTGAAACAGATTTCATAGTCAAGTTTATGTTCATATACTTCAGTCAAGACCCAGTAGTAGCCTTAGAACAGAATGATCTCACTTGGTGCTGGGCAAAATCTAACTCATTATCTTGATAGGGCTGTGTGACCTTCAGGAAAAGGAATGACCTTGCACAAACGTACAGAGGCCAGTCTTTTGAAGGAATTCCTATTCAAAGGGCAAACTGTCTCTTAGAGCTAGCCATGCCTACTCTGCCTGAATTCACAGCAAAAAGTAACCTGATTAATGGAAAAGACATGCTGACAGCTATAACATGATCAGTCTATATTCTCTAATTAGCAGAACAGACTGGAGATTTTAGAATTATTAACAGAATCATCTTCACTTCGGTATACAATCATTCCACTTGAGTGAAAAGAATTTTCATGTCTTCTAAATTAAATTTTGTCATTTATGGAGTGAGATATTTCCCAGCTAAGACGTGGGAAGAATTTCGTAATTCTGTAATTACAAAATGACTTCTATTAATATACAAAGGGCAAAAAACACACATCCATGAAGACAGACAGGGTTATAACAGTAATATGTTGTCCGGAAAATCTGATCATCTGAGATATTTCTGATATACGCTATTCACATACGTCAGTGTGCCGCAATGGAATTAATAGTTTTTTGTAGTTGATTTTAGTTTGTGTTCAGTTGATATATTAATGACAATATGCTTTTATATGTTGGTTAGCTACTTTTATGTACCATTTACTACTCACCAATTTGTATGTTACATTTGTCATTATGAAACCAAATATATCAGAATCAGAAAAATTGTGTCCAGACAGAGTGAGTGAGTTGGGTTTAATGCCACTTTTAACAGTATTCCAGTTATATCACAGCGTGTCAGCTTAATGTGGGAGGAAAGCCAGAAGTGATGCAGGTCTCAGAAGGTTACCACTTCTGTGAAACCCCTGAACATGGGTATGGTCTGACAAACCTAGAAACATAATTGGGGCGAACCGGGATTCAAACCCACAATCATAGGTTTCTGGCGTGCCTTAGGGATGCAACTCTGCACAGCGAATCTTAGACGACTGGGCCACCTGTGCCCCCCAGACAAAGTGATGTCAATTTGATGGATGTTGTTGATCAGTTTTTCTCAAATCATATTTTCTAATATCAAATTAACTTATTGATTTTTGATCCACCGAGGGAGTGGTCAGTTTGGTTTTTTTGGGGGTGGGAATGAGATAGGTTTCAGGACTGTATCATATTTTTCTGACACCCTATTTTCTGTTACACATTTTATTGAAGTCGTCCATTGTTCGTGATTATATGTGGGGTCATTGCAACAATAGGCCAGCTGAGATGATGTCTCCACTTGAGGTCAGGAAAACTACACTTTTCAACATTTTATCAGAAAATAAGACTGGGTAATATAGGAAGAATAACCTTCTTGCAACTCGATCCGTGAAGATCCCGGTTAGAGAATAGGTCTTCCCCAACCCATGCTTGCTGTAAGTTTCGACTATACTTGTCGTAAGAGGCGACTAACGGGAATGGGTCGTTAGGCTCGCTGACTTGGTTGATGCATATCATTGATCCCAATTGCGTGGATCGATGCTTATGATGTCAATCACTGGATTGTCTGGCCCAGACTCGATTATTTACAGACCGCCGTCATATAGCTGGAATATTGCTGAGTGTGGCTTCAAACAACAAATAAACAAATTCTTGCAAGTCGGAATTACGTATTACATGTATCTGTAAGTTAATGCTGAAAGTCCTTCACCAAGGCTCGGAACAGACAATTCCTTGTAGCTCTTAGGTAAAATGCGCCCTTTGAATACAACTAAAAATGAGTACTCTGAACTTGTGCCATGACATGTGACACCCCGCTTTGCCCTCATATCTAGTGTCACATTGAAACATTTAAGACCAGTTTGAAAAAAAAAATCTAATAAATTGCATAAAAACATATGAAATACAAGTCCTTTTTACATTGACTTCCAAATTCTGCACAAAGTCTCCTGATGCAACAGCTTTAAAACATGGGAAAAACCTAATCCAATCAATTCTGTCATGGACTCCTGTTTTTCGCTGACTCAGGAGATAACACTGTTTCAACATCCCCTTGAGTCTGAGAAGAACTTGAAGGATAATTTGATGTTGTTGCCTTTGCAGCACTCTCTTGATCAGACATCGTCTTTGTTCAAAGGAATCCTTGGTATTCTTATCAGCTGTATCATGTGATGAGCCTCTGCAAGTACTATAGTCGCCCTTTATCTACCATGAATTGAAAACTTACCTATATTTAGCAATTTCTGTACACAAACAACTGCATTTTCCTCGACATTTTTCAAAGTTCCTGACAGTGAGGTAATGCAGATATATCTGTTATTATGGAAACACTTTGACGAGGAATCTTTTCTCAACAGTGAACCATCCTGTCTGAAGAAAGTCTGGAAATAGCTGAAAGGTTGTTAAGGAAATTGGTTCAATTGAGCACATCTCTGAATGAGTGGTTTGATCAAAGCCTCTAATCTTGGTGCTCAGGTTGCAGGTAATGTG
This sequence comes from Haliotis cracherodii, assembly GCF_022045235.1. Lineage (NCBI taxonomy): Eukaryota > Metazoa > Mollusca > Gastropoda > Lepetellida > Haliotidae > Haliotis > Haliotis cracherodii. The sequence continues at coordinate 33,216,029 of NW_027266319.1, read as the reverse complement.
AACCTCCACCTACTATTGCTACCAAGGAGTGACTGTGGGCGATCACAGCAGCCTCAAGTGCTGGGCAAGCTGGGATGTCCCAGGCTCTGTACAGCTAGTGGCTCTCATGACATAGCCTTCGAGATGGAAGCTGGTCGAGATAGTGGTTGGTGGGAAACAACTCATGGGGATGTGATTAGAAGTGTCTGTAGATGTGATTAGAGTGAGTGAGTATGGTTTTACGCCGCTTTTAGCAATAATCCAGCAATATCACGGCGGGGGACACCAGAAATGGGCTTCACACATTGTACCCATGTCGGGAATCGAATCCAGGTCTTTGGCATGACGAGCGAACGCTTTAACCACTAGGCTACCCGACCGCCCCAGATGTGATTAAAAGTGTCTGTAGATGTGATTAGAAGTGTCTGTAAATGTGATTAGAAAGTGTCTGTAGATGTGATTAGAAGTGTCTGTAGATGTGATTAGAGATGTCTGAAGATGGTATGTGGCTGGTGATTGACTAAGGATGCAGTTTACAATGTTTTAACTAAATTCATAAATTTAATAAAAAAACACTTAAAATTTGGACATTGGTGCTAAGATAAATTTATAAATCATACTTTTATGAAATGTTAAACATTAAAACAATGGTTAAAAAAAATACTCTTCCAGCTGCCACAGTTTGGAAAATATATCGTACTACCTGGTGTCAGCTAAAGAGATAAGGCTGCCCAGATGTAGACAAGCCATCTCATTTCATGAACATGTTTGTAACTGGAGGCTGCATCAGTAGATACTGTATTACAACATGTATCACATTTTACAGTGCTCGTCATCAGTGGCGAAGGGTTTGTTATCGACTGTGACATTTTGAAATGAATTTTCACGTTTAGATTTTGGTTAGAGTTATATTTTCATGAAATCACTCGAAGGATTAAATTACTATTTTTATGTCCATTTGAATCATTTCATTTTATCGTTCCAATGACATTTAGGTAATATATGTATCCTCTGAATTTTACTGATTTTCAACGCGATGGCAGATGATTATTTTAAACATTTTCGTATTCCAGTGTTTCAAAATGTGTGATAGTCTTGGAGGTCATTGTAAACTTGTTTCAGACTTTTACATATTCAGGCTGTGATACAGGTGGAATATTAACTCAGTAACTCTATATACAGTAGCATGCAGAAAGTACCAGTGTTCAGACACACGTCTGCTTTAACATTTCGCTCTATGAAGATCGGTGTCTAATTTGGGTTTATTTTCGAACAGAACCATGCAATCAAAAATTTTGAATGACTTGCTACAAGGTATTTGCAATAATCTGCCAATTTCACTCAGACATTTTCTGTCTCGATACCCTATTAACCCATATCTTACGACAGCCACAACTGCAGCAGACGACAGCAGGAAGACATAGACACTGCATCAACATGATGTCTGAACTTGTACTTATGTTTTATTCAGAGTTTGAAATGGATGGCCTGAGTGTCCAGTAAAAGTGAGATCTGAGTATGACTGATTGTTTGGAAATGTTGTCAAACAAATAGTATCAGTATTGCCAAGAAAGTTGTGAGCTTTTTTAACCCCTAGTTTGAAAAAACGGGTGGATATTTCGATCAGACATGTCCATCCACCATCTGTTTTCCAGAGCAGAACTCCGAAACCATTGAATATTTCTGGATAAAACTTGCTATGCAGATCAGTCTAGTGGTGAACTAGCGCATTTTGATGATTTGGGATACTTTTTTAAATTTTATTTTTTTTGCATTAAGACAAGTTTGAATTATACAGAAAATGAGACTAGTGTTCGTTTCCGGATCAGAACTCCAAAGCCGTTGAATATTTCTGGATAAAACTTGCTATACAAATCAGTCTAGTGGTGAACTAGCGTATTTTGATCATTTGGGATACTTTTTTGTCCCCCGCTGCGCGAAAGCACGGAGCAGGGGACATAGTATTCACGACCATCTGTCCGTACGTCTGTCCGTCCGTCCATACGTCCCACCTGTTTGATGCCGCGATATCTCAAGAACTAAACACTGGATTGTCTTCATATTTGGAACAATGGTGTATATACAGACTCCGCAGACACCAGTCAGCTTTGGTGACCTTGACCCCATTTTCAAGGTCACAGCAGGCAAATCTGCTTTTGGAGTTGGAAAACGGTGTTGCCGCGATATCTCAAGAACTAAACACTGGATTGTCTTCATATGTGGAACTATGGTGTATATACAGTCTCCGCATATACCAGTCGGTTTTGGTGACCTTGACCCCATTTTCAAGGTCACAGCAGGCAAATCTGCTTTTGGAGTTGGAAAACGGTGTTGCCGCGATATCTCAAGAACTAATCGTTGGATGGTCTTCATATTTGGAGCTATGGTGTATATACAGACTCCGCATATACCAGTCGGTTTTGGTGACCTTAACTTAATTTTCAAGGTAACAGCAGGGAAATCTGTTATTCGAGATGGAAAACAGTGTTGCTGCGATATCTCAAGAACTAATTTCTGGATTCCTAAATGTTTGATGATATTGGCGTTTGGAATACGACAAATAGTTCCATGGGGGTATCTAACACAGAAAATAATATTATTCAAAAGGAATAAAATATTTGGAAAAAAACAACATTTCGCATAAGGTGGCGAGGGACATTTCGTCACTTTGTGACAAATACTTGTCTATTTTATTTCTTTGCATTAAGACAAGTTGGAATTATACAGAAAATGAGACTAGTGCTTGTTTCCAGAGCAGAACTCCAAAGCCGTTGAATATCTCTGGATGCAACTTGCTACACAGATCAGTCCAGTGGTGAACTGGTGCTCTTTGATTTAGGAGGTGTTTTTTTTTTTATTTGTTTATGTTTTCATGACGACAGGTTGGACTTAACTGAAAATGAAGGTGATGCTCGTTTCCAGAGCAGAACTCCAAAACCGTTGAGTATTTCTTGATGAAACTTGCTATACAGATCAGTCAAGTGGTGAACTGGTGCCTTTTGATGATTTGGAATACTTTAATAAAAAAAAATTATTTTCATGACAAGTTGGACTAAATATGAGGATATTGGGATATTGAAAAATACTGAACATCATTATTGTATCACCATAAAGTTTGAGTAGTTAATGTTTGCATATAAAATGGATTATGATGTTTTCATCAACAGGGATGAGAATTTTCCACAGATCTGTGGAATTCTTCTGATTTCATTACTTCATTTTTGTGAGACATGCTATGATGATATATGCACACATCATGTAGTCCCCTTGCCCCAGCTAACTTCAGTGTTCTTTACGTGTTTCAGTTTAATTACATGTGAATCTGAAACTTCTGCCATTGCATGGTATAGATATCTCCTCAAATGATCTGATGGGTTGGAAGTGGCCTTAATTTGACGGCTGCTGTCAATGTCTAACTGTTCCACAGGAATGTGACTGTTTTCTTGACTTGCCGATAAAATGTTCATAGCAGGAAATGTAGACGACTGCTTTTTAACACTTTAACATTGAAAACATCACTCTCCAGTGTGGCAATAGATGTTGTTGTATCAATGTCAGGTTTTATGAATCCAAAAGAAGTGAAGGAAATAGAAAATGAATTATTGATAAGGGGTTTGTTTGTTAGAGGCTTGTTTTATTGAAGCTTCGTCTTGGAAATCAGAAGTTCGTGGTTTTTATGAAGATTTCTCGTTCCTAAACTACATGTGATATGAAATTTGAGAAATGACACTTTTATCATGATTTTTTTCCCTTCATTCTGATCTAAGGTTCTCATATTTTTTTAATGTTTGAATGGATTTTATTTCTCCTTGGGTTAATAAAATATTCCCAAAATAATCACTGTGGGATTATGTATAATTATTTGACCAGATTTATTGCAAGTTTCGTTACCTTTTCCTTTTATGGAGATTACTACACGTTTATGGCTGATAATGTTTGCACAGATGCTAACCATTACGGTTTTGGCAGAATCATTACGATGCTTCAACCAAATTTCGCCAAAACACTTAAGCGAATTTGAACAAGGGATTGACCTTGCTACAGTCACTGTCATAAATAGCACCAAATAATAATCAATCTACGATCCTTGTTTTAGCTTGTGATTGCAATGTTTTATGGAGTTCGGTTGAAAAAATATGTTTTGTCAGACATGCTTACAGCTGGCAATTTTATATGTCAATTATCCCAGAGAGTTCTAATTGAATCAATCTGGGGTTGGCATCTCTGTTTGCTCAAGAAATATTTATGACTAAATGCAACATTGCCAACATTGAGTTTTGTGATGTAATTAAGCAGGTCATGTAAAGTGGATGCTTGAAGATTTTTCCTGAATTTGATTGATGCTGTTTGGGGGGGGGAGTGTGTCATGCATATCGCCTTTCTCCTTTATGGTGTTGGGAATTTTTGTTATTCAGACATAGGTATGTCATGTCAGGGTCAAGGTCTTTTTCAAGTTCATACCCTGAAGGTCAATGACTGTAGGTCAATGAGGCTTAGATGCAAAAAGGTTGTGACTGATCTATTTATAAGGTCATAGTGAAGGTCATTCGTAAAGTATGTTTGTAATTTTCACTAAAATGCCTTTTTAAGTTTATATATGAAGTTGCTATATTATTTAGATACAAATGTATGACAAGTGATGACAGGTTGGAGTGACCTACTTCAGCAAGATAGAATGAGGAGCATTATGTTATACCGGTATTTATGTTTTGTTGAACTTCACCAAGGGACATCGTGTCTGGTCTATAGATACTGGATAGCCCTTGGGAATGTTCTTGAAATACTTGCAACTGATATTGAAATCGATTTCACTCTCAAGGTCATACGCAATGAATTGTATTATCTTATGAGTATGGAAAGCGCTTTGTCCCTTGTGTTATGATGGTCACAAGGACTCAAGTGTTCACTGTGGTGGGATGAAATTTGGGACGTGTCATATCAGCGTGGGAAATGAAAGTGGTGGTTTTTTTGTGACCTCTTTGAAGTTCAAGGTCACGGGGATGGTCTTTCTTTAGGTTTCTTTCTTTGTTTTGTTTCTTCTTTAATGCTGCACTCAGCAATATTCCAGCTATATGACGGCGGTCTGTAAATAATGGAGTCTTGACCAGACTATCCAGTGATTGATATCATGAGCATTGATCTACGCAGTTGGGTTATGATGACATGCATCAGCCAAGTCAGCAAGTCTGACCACCTGATCCTGTGAGTCGCCTCTTACAGCAAGCTTAATTGCCTTTTGTGACAAGCATGGGTTGTTGAAGACCTTTTCTAACCCAGATCTTCTTTAGGTAGTTCTGATTCTTGTGCTGAACCACCCCCTGTGTTTGTTTGTCATGTTTCTAGGTCATGTTTGTAAAAGCTTTTAATCAAGCATGAGATCAGCTGAACTCCAGGTCATTTAACTGAAGAGCATGTAACTCTTATTAATGTTAACAATAAGAAGGGCAGTTGGGTTTCCTAGTGTTAGCTCGTCACGCAGAAGACCTGGGTTCGAATCCTGACATGGGTACAATGTATCGAACCCATTTCTGGTGTCCCCTGCTGTGATATTCCTGGAATATTGCTGAAAACAGCGTACAACCATGCTCACTCACTTATATTAAACATTCTTATAATGTGCTAACTTCCACACAACAACATGTTTAAAGCACTGACAACGTACATTCATATGTACACTAGAGTTAAGATTCTGAGTTGTCACACAAAACTATTCAAGTCTTGACTTGAAACTATATGATATGGATCCATTCAGGGGGCAATTGGAAGAGCATTCCATGTCTGACAAGCAGTTACTTTAAAGTTTGGTAACCAAAGGATTTAAGTTTCCATGTGGGAATGACAACATGAAGTTTGTCATCAGACTGCATGTTCCAAGATGGCTGGTAGACTGACAAACAAGATCCTTGAGATAAGATGGAGCTGTTCCATTTACACTGGAGGGAACATAACACTGGGATTCATATGTTCTCACACGTCTTAAAAAGTTAAGGTAATGTTTGGGAGTAATGTTTTTTAGACTTTAGAATCTTTGAGGAACAATTTCACAAATTCAGAATAAAAAAGTACGATAAAGTAAGGGCAGTACCCTATGAATTAAACTTTCATTTTAATTTCTTTCACTTTATTATTTGATGTTACTTTTTATTTGATCACTAACATGGAAAAAATGTATGCCAAGTAGTGAAAACAGAAGAGTTTCGCCTTCTTTCTTTTCAGTAGCATCCTTTAAAGTTAGGGAAAAGAATTCATGGATGTCAACTTCTTTATTATGAATTATTGTTTCTCATAATAAAGACGTTGACTTCCATAAATTCTCTTCCTTATGTGTATCACTTCTAAATCCCTTTCAAAGACTTGATCGTTTACGGTTGACTAAGTGATCCCTTGCCGTGCGTGATGCAGCTGGTGGAACAGCTCTCTGTGTTTGTTGTGTGTACCGAAGTGTGGTTCCTGGTTTTTAGCTAAAGAAATAAACAGATTTCCTTTGAACTTAGTTACTTGCCAAAACGTTGCCCTACATGACACTGAAGAATGGACTACAAGCTAAGGGTCTTGCATGTTTGCTTTGCGTGAAATCAACAAAGATATTTTCTGAAAATGTTTTTATAATTTGATTGAAATAATGTTGCATGAAAACCAAATATAACACTTAATGATTCAAAAGACACGGACATTTTGAACTTGTAGCAAGAATTATACGCCTTTGTTTGAGGAACTTAATGTATTATGAGATTTCCGCCCCCAGCCTTTGGCCTTGTTGTATCTGAGGCGAACTGAGGTTTAATGTTTCGTTTAGGATTGTTACCCTCATGTAGCATGTTTTGTTTTGTTTGTTTGTTTGTTGTTTAACATTGCACTCAGCAATATTCAGCTATATGACGGCGGTCTGTAAATAATCGAGTCTGGACCAGACAATCCAGTGATTGACATTATGAGCATGAATCCACCCAATTGGAATACGATGACATGTATCAACCAAGTCAGCGAGCCCGACAACCTGATCCCGTTAGTCGCCTCTTACGACAAGCATAGTCGCCCTTTATGGCAAGCATGGGTTGCTGAAGACCCCGGATCTTCATGTGTCTCATATAGCAAGTGCATGCATGTATGTGCATGTTTGAGTCACTGCTTGTACAAGTCTGGACTAAGCCAGGTTTAGTGTGCTAGCCCACTGAGATACCATGCCGCATTTTAACATGGATACCCCATTCAGAAACAATATACCAACTCCAAGCCGACCAGTCCTTCTTTTAGCCCCTTAATGCTGAAATAATGTTGCATGAAAACCAAATATAACACTTAATGATTCAAAAGACACGGACATTTTGAACTTGTAGCAAGAATTATACGCCTTTGTTTGAGGAACTTAATGTATTATGAGATTTCCGCCCCCAGCCTTTGGCCTTGTTGTATCTGAGGCGAACTGAGGTTTAATGTTTCGTTTAGGATTGTTACCCTCATGTAGCATGTTTTGTTTTGTTTGTTTGTTTGTTGTTTAACATTGCACTCAGCAATATTCAGCTATATGACGGCGGTCTGTAAATAATCGAGTCTGGACCAGACAATCCAGTGATTGACATTATGAGCATGAATCCACCCAATTGGAATACGATGACATGTATCAACCAAGTCAGCGAGCCCGACAACCTGATCCCGTTAGTCGCCTCTTACGACAAGCATAGTCGCCCTTTATGGCAAGCATGGGTTGCTGAAGACCCCGGATCTTCATGTGTCTCATATAGCAAGTGCATGCATGTATGTGCATGTTTGAGTCACTGCTTGTACAAGTCTGGACTAAGCCAGGTTTAGTGTGCTAGCCCACTGAGATACCATGCCGCATTTTAACATGGATACCCCATTCAGAAACAATATACCAACTCCAAGCCGACCAGTCCTTCTTTTAGCCCCTTAATGCTGAACACCAGGTAGGGAAACAAAAAGTACCCCCTTTAACACCTTTGGCTTCTTATGTTTCTGTTTTTAGCAGACTTCTAAATGCATGTGGGGGCACTGGGGGCCCAGTCGTCTAAGGCGCCACGATTCGCTATGCAGAGTTGCGTCCCTTGGGCATGCCAGAAACCTATGACTGTGGGTTCGAATCCTGGTTCGCCATGATTATGTTTCTAGGTTTGTCAGCACTATACCCGTGCTCATGGGTTTCACCGAAGTGGTAAACATCTGAGACCTGCATCACTTCGGGCTTTCCTCACACAATAAGCTGACACGCCGCAATATAACTGGAATACTGTTAAAAGTGGCGTTAAGCCAAACTCACTCACGCAAAATTCATGTGTAGGAGTAAACAGAGCCTTATGGGGGACATATTTCCATTTGACCGCATCAAAAAAATATAACCAATTGTAATAATCATAGAGGGTTCATGAAGCCATACTCTCCGAGGGATAGGGTAACAACAGAATTATCCTACAGCTGTGGTTTTCTTTAACTACAATTTGAAAACAAATGGAAATTGAGATACAAAGTGCTTATTTGTTGACATGTTGCCAGATGACGGTTTGGGCTCTGTGCATCACATACATCTAAGGTCAATGTTTATATACATTACACGATGCCATTTCACTGTAAGGAGCTAGGATTACAGAAATATCTGTTGCCATAATGGCAGTTATTTCTTATCAGTTATATGCTGCTGTAGCAGGCAACATGGAAATTTATCAACAGTCATTGACCATTGTGGCAATATTTCTTGTAACCTGCCCACATTTTTCATAAAATGGAAAGAATCCACTTGTACATGTTTACAGCAGGAGTCCCAGACACACAAATTGACAATTTTTGACCATCGTGTTGACCAGGAATCTGTTATAAGGGTACACTGCCTTACAGGAGTTGAATACCTCTTACCTCATGCTGGCCTGAAGTGTATGTCGCAGGTCTTAGATGTTTACCACTTTGGGGAAATTCAGGTGTATGGCTATGATGCTGACAAAACTTGAAAACGACAAAACAAATCTTGGATTTGAACCTATGATCATATGCAAATCTTGGGGCCTGAGATAACTGGGCCACCTACAGCACTCATGACTCGATTTAGCTATATAAAACATGCACCAGTGCAGCCTAGTATTGAAAAATGCAACCTAATCTTTATGTCTACATGCACCAAATGCATGTACAAAGAATTTGAATTTTTTGTGTGACCAGCCCTTACTCTTCCACACAAAAGTAATCATTGGAATGCTCTTCCAATTCCTTACTTTAGAATAGCCCCATCACTTGATATTTTTCAAGTTAAGACTTAAAACTTTGTTTGATAACTCTTGTTTACATATGTATGTGTGCTCTCAGTGCTTTGAGCATGGGAGTTAATACATTAAAATGATTCTTCTTATTATTATTTAGACTAGTTTATAGGGCTTGGATGAGTCCAGATTTACTACCCAGGTACTCACCCCCCTATTACCCGACCCCACCAGGGTACCCACTCCCCTATTACCCGACCCTACCCGGGTACCTGCTGTAGGTCTCAAGAGATAGGTACAAAATGTTCAATTGGGAATAGTTTCACAGTAGCCCTGGACAAAATGTATTTAGACATGTATAAAACGATCTGGTCATGCAAATACTGAATTTGATTGACGTTTTATCTTTATTCTAACATATAAAGTCAGAAAGAATGGGTTCGTAGAAAGAAATGTGAACATTAATGACTTGTAGTGTAACGGTATAGTTACAATATAGTTACAAGAGGAACAAGTCAAATGGATTCTCCTGCCCCTCTCGTGACCATTCAGGTTGGTTTGTCATATTTTTGCACATAACGTTCATCGATAGGAGGACGAGTCTTCTTGCACATTGCGGAAAGGGGTGAGTGGTGATGAATGGTGACGAGTCTTCTTGAAGGGTACGGAAAGGGGCGAGTGGTGATGAATGGTGACGAGTCTTCTTGACGGTTACGGAAAGGGGCGAGTGGTGATGAATGGTGACGAGTCTTCTTGACGGTTACAGAAAGGGGCGAGTGGTGATGAATGGTGACGAGTCTACTTGAAGGTTACGGAAAGGGGCGAGTGGTGATGAATGGTGACGAGTCTTGTAGGTTACGGAAAGGGGCGAGTGGTGATGAATGGTGACGAGTCTTCTTGTAGGGTACGGAAAGGGGCGAGTGGTGATGAATGGTGACGAGTCTACTTGACGGTTACGGAAAGGGGCGAGTGGTGATGAATGGTGATGAGTCTTCTTTTAGGTTACGGAAAGGGGCGAGTGGTGATGAATGGTGACGAGTCTTCTTGTAGGTTACGGAAAGGGGCGAGTGGTGATGAATGGTGACAAGTCTTCTTGAAGGTTACGGAAAGGGGCGAGTGGTGATGAATGGTGACGTGTCTACTTGAAGGTTACGGAAAGGGGCGAGTGGTGATGAATGGTGACGAGTCTACTTGACGGTTACGGAAAGGTGCGAGTGGTGATGAATGGTGATGAGTCTTCTTGAAGGTTACGGAAAGGGGCGAGTGGTGATGAATGGTGACGAGTCTTCTTGACGGTTACGGAAAGAGGCGAGTGGTGAGGAATGGTGACGAGTCTTCTTGACGGTTACGGAAAGAGGCGAGTGGTGAGGAATGGTGACGAGTCTTCTTGTAGGTTACGGAAAGGGGCGAGTGGTGAGGAATGGTGACGTGTCTACTTGAAGGTTACGGAAAGGGGCGAGTGGTGATGAATGGTGACGAGTCTACTTGACGGTTACGGAAAGGTGCGAGTGGTGATGAATGGTGATGAGTCTTCTTGAAGGTTACGGAAAGGGGCGAGTGGTGATGAATGGTGACGAGTCTTCTTGACGGTTACGGAAAGAGGCGAGTGGTGAGGAATGGTGACGAGTCTTCTTGACGGTTACGGAAAGAGGCGAGTGGTGAGGAATGGTGACGAGTCTTCTTGACGGTTACGGAAAGGGGCGAGTGGGGATGAATGGTGACGAGTCTACTTGACGGTTACGGAAAGGTGCGAGTGGTGATGAATGGTGATGAGTCTTCTTGTAGGTTACGGAAAGGGGCGAGTGGTGATGAATGGTGACAAGTCTTCTTGAAGGTTACGGAAAGGGGCGAGTGGTGATGAATGGTGACGAGTCTTCTTGTAGGTTACGGAAAGGGGCGAGTGGTGATGAATGGTGACGAGTCTTCTTGTAGGTTACGGAAAGGGGCGAGTGGTGATGAATGGTGACGAGTCTTCTTGACGGTTACGGAAAGGGGTGAGTGGTGATGAATGGTGACGAGTCTTCTTGTAGGTTACGGAAAGGGGCGAGTGGTGATGAATGGTGACAAGTCTTCTTGTAGGTTACGGAAAGGGGCGAGTGGTGATGAATGGTGACAAGTCTTCTTGTAGGTTACGGAAAGGGGTGAGTGGTGATGAATGGTGACGAGTCTTCTTGTGGGTTACGGAAAGGGGCGAGTGGTGATGAATGGTGACGAGTCTTCTTGTAGGTTACGGAAAGGGGCGAGTGGTGATGAATGGTGACAAGTCTTCTTGTAGGTTACGGAAAGGGGTGAGTGGTGATGAATGGTGACGAGTCTTCTTGTAGGTTACGGAAAGGGGCGAGTGGTGATGAATGGTCACAAGTCTTCTTGTAGGTTACGGAAAGGGGCGAGTGGTGATGAATGGTGACGAGTCTTCTTGTAGGTTACGGAAAGGGGCGAGTGGTGATGAATGGTCACAAGTCTTCTTGTGGGTTACGGAAAGGGGCGAGTGGTGATGAATGGTCACAAGTCTTCTTGTGGGTTACGGAAAGGGGCGAGTGGTGATGAATGGTGACGAGTCTTCTTGACGGTTACGGAAAGGGGTGAGTGGGCATGAATGGTCACAAGTCTTCTTGTAGGTTACGGTAAGGGGCGAGTGGTGATGAATGGTGACGAGTCTTCTTGACGGTTACGGAAAGGTGCGAGTGGTGACAAATGAACCAGAGTGTTGAGAATAGACTAACATATTGTCTCTGAAATGAACATATTTTACAGAAAAAAACCAGTTAAATTATACTTATAAAATATAATAAAAAGGAGCCCAGAGACTTTCTTCATTATAGACATGCATGGGCTGTATTGGATATATTAGTTTCAGGGTTTGTATAAGAGACTAGGTTAAGAACTTAGCTCTTTGGAAGATAAAACTGTCAAGATATGTTTAACTCAGATGTCTCTACACAATTAATGTACAGTTTCATCGTATTGAAAAGCCCATCATCACCAGTTGGCAACAGCGCCCTGGTGGTGAAGTGCATACGTGGAACCTGTGGTCTTCCGTGGAGCATGCTTGTGGGGAATATTTTGTGAGTACATCACGTCATATTGTCCCGGCAAAACTGTACTGGCAGCTTTCATCTTCATAACCCACAGTGGCGCCTTGAACATAATAAAATCTACACTTGCGTGGGTCCTGTTATTGACTACATTGTCTCTTGAGACTCTACCATCGCATGCTACTGGCGTCGGTATAGTTGTAGCACTGAGGCTGGTGTTGGGTATATCGTCTGGTTTCATTGAGGCGGTGTAATCGTCAACAAATGCACGCCCTCAGTCACTCACACGCACATACATTTGTACTCACTCACTCACTCATGTACTTACGCACACTGACAAATGTCACTCAAATGTCACTCACTCACTCACATACCCATGCACTCACTCACTCAACCAGCCACTCTCACTAACTCATTCACACTTACACTCACTCACTCACTCACTCACTCACTCACTCAACCAGCCACTCTCACTCACTCACTCACTCACTCACTAACTCACTCACTCACTCACTCACTCACACACATACTCACACTCACTCACTCACTCACTCACTCACTCACTCACTCACTCACTCACCAACCCACCCACCCACCCACTCACTCACTCACTCAAGATAAAGAGATACTGCCGACTGGAGATATTGAGAACGATGCTGTGGACATCTGTGGATCCTGTGTTGGATGATAACACATACAAATAACTCCAGTGTTCATCACCAATTACAGAAAGGGGCAGGAATTTAAGGATTGCTTGTTCATGAGATGCTTTAATTTGTGTGAAGGCTTTGAGGCGGTTCGGAGCTTGTTACAGACAGACTGGTATGTAAGGGTGCAGGAGGCAAGGTAATGATGATGATAGAGGAGGAGGAGGAGAAATGGGGTTCAACATCACATCCAAGATTATTACACTTATATAGCGAAGTGCATGCACGTGTGTGTATGTGTGTGTGTCTGCTTGTACTAATCTGACCAATTTTATAGTGCTATCCCATTGGGATACCCTGCTGCAGTTATACATGAATACCCCACTCAGACACAATATACTGATTCCAAGCCGACCAGTCCTTGTTTTAGCCCCTTAATGCCGAACACCAGACAGGGTAACAACAAGTACCATCTTTTAACATCTTTTGGTATGATGTGGACGGGGATCAAACCTCTGACCTTCCGCTGTCCGCGGATATGGCTCTGCCTCTAGACCACGTAGGCGGTCTGATGAGAGAGAGAAAAGGAGAGAGATGCATACAGAGTGAGATTATGCCTAGACCACGGAGGCGGTCTGATGAGAAAAAGAAAAGAAGAGAGATGCATACAGAGTGAGATTATGTGTAGACCACGGAGGCTGTCTGATGAGAGAGAGAAAAGGAGAGAGATGCATACAGAGTGAGATTATGTCTAGACCACGGAGGCGGTCTGATGAGAGAGAGAAAAGGAGAGAGATGCATACAGAGTGAGATTATGTCTAGACCACGGAGGCGGTCTGATGAGAGAGAGAAAAGGAGAGAGATGCATATAGAGTGAGATTATGCCTAGACCACGGAGGCGGTCTGATGAGAGAGAGAAAAGGAGAGAGATGCATACAGAGTGAGATTATGCCTAGACCACGGAGGCGGTCTGATGAGAAAAAGAAAAGAAGAGAGATGCATACAGAGTGAGATTATGTGTAGACCACGGAGGCTGTCTGATGAGAGAGAGAAAAGGAGAGAGATGCATACAGAGTGAGATTATGTCTAGACCACGGAGGCGGTCTGATGAGAGAGAGAGAAAAGGAGAGAGATGCATACAGAGTGAGATTATGTCTAGACCACGGAGGCGGTCTGATGAGAGAGAGAAAAGGAGAGAGATGCATATAGAGTGAGATTATGTCTAGACCACGGAGGCGGTCTGATGAGAGAGAGAAAAGGAGAGAGATGCATATAGAGTGAGATTATGCCACACTAGACAACACATTTCCTGTTCTGCATGGAGTGAAGAGTTTTGTTGCTTAAAGCATTTTGTCTATACAAATTTTATTTTTATCTGAATACTGCCAGAGACTTGAATTTTATAAACTTAGTGCATATCAAATCCATATAAATAAGTTGTTTGTCTTGTACAGTTTGGCATAAATCATGGTTTAGAAGCAGTTCCATAGCAGCTAAAAGTCGACATTGCATTAGGTATTGATACAAGTTTTAAAATGTATGACCACATAGGCAACTCCTAAGGGACCAGTTCAAAAGTTCAATGTCAGATAAAAATCTTAATTCTTTAAGTTTAGGGGTGGGGGTATTAATAGCTCTGCTAGTTTTCCGTCCAACAAATTATCTTTTTTTCCTGATACTTTCTTATAGTCTAACTAAACTAAGCAAAAACTCTGTTCCCATATTATTTCATATGCTGTTAGGAGTTGTCATACAGGCCGTTGTCATATAGCTGGAATATTGCTGAGTGTGTCGTTAAACACCAAACAAACAAACAAAAAACAGTAAATACATTCAGTCTTTCCATGAGGCAGGGTTGTGTCATGGCCAGCACTGGCAGGAAGTCCTTCTAGTGCAGTGTGTAATATAGAATGGCAGATCTATAAAAAACTACAAATAATTTTCCAACCCTAGTAAATAAACTTCAGTGGATGAACTTTCTGAAAAAGGGCCAAACATGAGAATATGTAACAAAAGAGGCCACTAATCTCCGGGAATCAATATTTTCAATGTTACCGGGATAGAATAGGTCTTCAGCAACCCATGCTTGCAGTAAAAGGCGTCTATGCTTGTTGTAAGAGGCGACTAACAGGATCAGGTGGTCTGGCTGGCTGAAGTGGTTGTTGCATGTCATCGTTTCACAGCTGCGTGGATTAATGCTCATGATGTCAATCACTGGATTGTCTGGTCCAGATCATTTACATGTGATATAGCTGGAATATTGCTGAGTGTGGCGTTGTAAACAACAAACATACAAAAAATGTTGGGTTTTTTGGGGACGGGGTGGGGGTATGTCTCAAAACTGATAAGGTTTTTAATTTATTTATCTGACATTAGACGTTTGAACTGGTCCCAAAGCCCCCACAGAACAATTCCTGGTTGCTGCATTGTTGAACAAAGTGTCACTGTACATGTTGTGACTCCAGAGTATTATATGTTCAAGGGCTTCATGCAGATACATTCAACTTCTTCCTCTGAAAAAAATGTCCTGGTGATTTGCAAGGGGAATAAACAAGTTCAGTGGGTTCACAGCATGCCACAACTGGGACCTTCAAGCTTTTATACATAATAAATCTTTCTTTTATCTTTGAAATGAATGTAATCTGTACCTCAGTTCAGTCAATGGTATGCTTGGAAGTAACACAGCGCTTGTGTCACAAGGATGAATTGCCGATCATTCACACAGACAGTCGGTACTTCCCCAGTATAATACCTTCCGGAAAAAGGCATTTTGAAGTATGCCATCATGGTCAATCTCAGACTGATTGTCACCTGACATATCCCATGATGCCACACTGTTCTATTTGTAATTTTCTTCAAAGCCACACTCACCAAAACTCACACAGACTCAAAGGGACTTTAAACATATAACAACCGTCCCCATGGTGAAGTGGATAGAGCATCTGCTTATCCCAGGCCATGTCATACCAAAAGATGTTAAAAGATGGAACTTGTTGTTACCCTGCCTGGCACTCAGCATTAAGGGGTTAAAACAAGGACTGGTTGTCTCGGAGTCAGTATACTGTGTCTGAGTGGGGTGTCAGTGTTAAGCTGTGGCATGGTATCTCAGTGAGCTAACACTATGAAAGGCAGTAGTTTGGACTAATACAGACACACACACACACACACACACACACACACACACACACACACACACACACACACACACACACACACAACCTATATAAGTGCAATAATCTTGAGTGCGACAATAGACCCTATTTTATCTTACCTAAACCATATAACACTCACAATTCCTGAGGGGGCACTGGTGGCCCAGTCCTCTAAGGCCCCGCCATTCGCTATGCAGAGTTGCGTCCCTTGGGCACGCCAGAAACCTATGATTGTGGGTTGAATCCTGGTTCGCCCTGATTATGTTTCTAGGTTTGTCAGCACCATACCCGTGCTCGTGGGTTTCACCGAAGTGGCAAACGTCTGAGACCTGCATCACTTTGGGCTTTCCTCCCACATTAAGCTGACACGCCGTGATATAACTGGAAAACTGTTAAAAGCAGCGCTAAACCAAACTCACTCACTCCCTCACGCACAATTCCTGAGCTATGAGCTGTTTTCTGACAACTGTCTAAACCAAGACTGTGCTTGATGAAGAACCCCAGTAACAATAATAGATTCATTTTGAAGAAAAATTCTTTCTCACAAACTGTTTGCAGTCATTGTGGCTATTTCATACGCCTGTTCTACAAATTCTGTTCAACAATATGAGGAATTACTATATATTATAGTATATCTCTCCCTTGTAAATCAATGGCAGTCAATTGACTTTATAATACGATCTGACGCTGATGTACATGTAATTATCTGTCACATTGGCATGAAGATGTTTTACTATGCTGTTGGTTACCTGGACACCTGCTCATCGCTGCCAGCTACCTGTGAGTCATAACATTGTTGTGTTAGGATCCATGTTTGTAAGTTACGTTATTCCTTTCATGGAATAGTTGGACTTAATCTGTTGCCTGGTTCAATATGCTAATGCCCAGATGCCACACAGTCGTCTGTTGCAGTTCCCATCTTTGTAGATCAGTTTCATGAAAAAAGGAATTAATTCTCGATCATGACAGGTCTTGTTAGTGCATTTTACAGTTGACAAAGCTGCCAAGTCCTGACTGGTGTGTTTGTTTGTTTGTTTGTTACACTGTACTCAGATGGATGTATTTGTATTTGTGAAGATCGATGCTCATGATGTCAATGACTAAGTTATCTGGTCCAGACTTGATTATTTACAGACCGCCATCATATAGCTGGAATATTGTTTAGTGTCGCATTAAACAACAAACAAACAAACAAAAGTAAAGTTTCTCATGTTGACAGGAAGCATGTCTGGTCAACCTGGTGATGTTCCCACTGCAGTTCGGCCTCATGAACTCTCATGTCAGCTTCGTGTGAATACCCATCCCCAGTGTATCCTAACAGTTTCCATACAATTGAGTGGATTCCTATCATATGATGATTACAGAGTGTGGCGTAAAACAACAAACCAAAACCTAAAACCCATTAATAGACATATACCCCATCCATACTTCCATGTACCTCATCCATACTTCCATATACCCCATCCATACTTCCATATTCCCCATCCATACTTCCATATTCTCCATCCATACTTCCATATTTCCCATCCATACACCTTTTCTTCCATATACCCAATCCATACTTCCATCTTCCCCATCCATACTTCCATATTCTCCATCCATACTTCCATATTCTGCATCCATACTTCCATATTTCCAATCCATACACCTTTTCTTCCATATACCCAATCCATACTTCCATATTCTCCATCCATACTTCCATGTACCCCATCCATACTTCCATATTCCCCATCAATACTTCCATATTCCCTATCCGAACTTCCATATTCTCCATCCATACTTCCATGTACCCCATCCATACTTCCATATTCTCCATCCATACTTCCATATACCCCATCCATACTTCCATATACCCCATCAATACTTCCATATTTCCCATCCATACTTCCATATTCTCCATCCATACTTTCATATACCCCATCCATACTTCCATATACCCGATCCATACTTCCAAATTCCCTATCCATACTTCCATATTCCTTATCCATACTTCCATATTCCCCATCCATTCTTCCATATACCCCATCCATACTTCCATATTCTCCATCCATACTTCCATATTTCCCATCCATATTTCCATATACCCCATCAATACTTCCATATTTCCCATCCATACTTCCATATTCTCCATCCATACTTTCATATACCCCATCCATACTTCCATATACCCGATCCATACTTCCAAATTCCCTATCCATACTTCCATATTCCTTATCCATACTTCCATATTCCCCATCCATTCTTCCATATACCCCATCCATACTTCCATATTCTCCTTCCATATTTCCCATCCATACTTCCATATACCTCATTAATACTTCCATACTCCCTATCCATACTTCCATATTCTCCATCCATACTTTCATATACCCCATCCATACTTCCATATACCCCATCCATACTTCCATATTCCCCATCCATACTCCCATATTCCCCATCCATACACCTTTCTTCCATGTACCCCATCACTACACCTATACCATTCATGCACCTCATCCATGCATCCAACGCTTCAAAATTCCAAGTCCGACTCCAGAGTCCAATCTCAATCCTTCTGTCTGCAGTCACGTCTGCACAGTCTCAGGTGTGTCTTGACTGTGATTGTTTAATCTGTTTCCAGACCTCACTTTGTCTTGGTGGTTGTTTGTCTGTCTGTCCTTGTGTCCTGGTGTGTATTTAGCCCCTCCCATGTTAATACCTGTCTGACTGTATGTCAGCCTGACTTGCCCTGAGTAGTGCAACTGATAATTAAGACTGGGGCCTGTCACCACATTGATCCCCTCTGTGGTGTGAGAAGGGGAACTAATCAAGGCTGGGGACGTCTTTGTGGTTGAACCTCATCAAGGAAAAGCTCTCTGTATTCAACTGTGAAGAACAAATGTAGTATGGTAGACAGCGAGTGAAGAAGTCGGGTTTAACACCCACCTTGAACAATACTTCAGCAACGGTAATGTCACCGTATATCATGGTGTCATGCACAGATTAAAGGGGAACAAGGCAATTCAAGATTTTCTATGATTATATTTCTTGTATCTTTCTTTAAACAATCTGTACTCAAACCCTTGAAGCCTATAATGCAGTTCCGACTTTAATAGAACTTTGAAGATGTGAACACATTGACACATGCTCCACCCCTAGCTCAACCAGGGGCAGGGGAGATAACTGTGCATGAATGTGATCATTCAGGGGAGATAACTACAAAGGCTATGTTATATGATAAGGATAAAACATTTCACGGTTTTGAGGGCCTGAGGGTTTTTCCCGAGCTCATGGTATTACATATTTAACCCCAACCGAGGAGGAATGTTTTATACAACATATGAACTCTCTAAATGCAAGAAATACCCAAAGAAATTAAGAAAACAACAGGATTGCAGTGAAACAATACAGTGTGTCGTGGTATAAAAGGAATTTGATCAAAGCGTGAAGGAGAATGATCACATGCAGCATGCACACAACTGAAGTCATGATAAGAAAGATTGAACAACCTTTCATCACCTGCCCCATTGGCTCAACTGACCTGATATGTGAGGTTGCAGGTTTGATTCACGTCACAGAAATTTCGTGTGAAAATTTTTGTGTGACTTTTAACCAATCAAATACTAGGATATCCTAGTATTTGATTGGTTAAAAGTCACACAAAAAATTTCAATTGTAAACCCAAGGTCTTACAATTCAAATGTAAAAACCTCAACGCAGGTTTATAAAACTTCGATTGTAAAACCTAGGTTTTTACAATTCAAAATGTAAAACCCCTGAGCAGGTCTTTTTTGAAAGTAGTACCTCTAACAAGGTTACTGTGAGATAGGAAGACATCTTCAATACAATAGGCAAAACTTGCAGCAGGTTCATAAGCAATTGTTCATTTTTCCCCAGGGCCCCGTTCCACAAAGTGATCTAAGCGCTAACATGATCGTAACTCTGATACTTTAACATAGGCTTATGATAGTCGTAGCACTAAGATCACATTTTGGAACAAGAGCCTGGTCTATACAGGTGGAATCTTAGTAAAACCATGTGTTTATATAAAACATTTTTTTTTGTTATGAATTTAAATGTTACAAAAAGTTTGAAATCTGAAACTTTTGGGGGATGGTAATGATGATAAGATTCAAGTTTTGTTAAGTATCACAATTTGCAAAATGTGTGTTGATGTTGCAAAATTTCTTTCCTGTTTTGTTGAACCATTCTGAATTTTTGTTTTTGCTTACTACAGATGTGAATTGTGAGGAGGTGAGCTACATGGCCTTCTGACTCTATTTGTCTGGACTCACAGCATATTGTGCAGACTAATCTCTATGACAATTAGAAAATACTTTGCTCTGTCTTCAACTTGTATTGCCTAATGGTCGCTACAATGCGTTTTATGCCAGGTTTTTTATGGATTTCAGAACTGAAAAACAAACGGATGGAAGATCGAAAGAACGGTAAGATGTTATTTTTGTATCAGAAAAGTTAAAAGATGTTTCTTTCGATGGCCATTATCCAATATTGATTTTGTGGTTTTGCAAACTTAGCTAATTTGGAGCATAAATCCGAACAATTTCACCCTGTTCATTAGGGTATCTGGTTTATCGGTTTTACTCCATTCACTGGGGCAGCAAGTATAATTGTTTAACCCTTTCACTGGGCCACATAGTACAACAGTTTAACCCATTTACTGGAACATCTGGTGTAACAGTTGAACCCATTCAGTAGGGCATCTAGTATATCATTAAAACCCCTTTCACGAGGACATCATGTCCAGTTGAACCCCATTATCTCGAACCTTGCAGGACTGTGTTGTAACTTTGAGATATCCGGACATTCAAGCTAATATGGCATGGTCCGCTGGACAGAACCAGTAACAGTATGATAGATCATAGCCATTTGATTGCATACTAGTCTGTCTGACAGACCCTGATACAAATATATCTCAAATACAGCCCATGCAAGTCTATAATGTTTGGCAAGTCTAGATTACTGCAGTATCTGAAAATGAAGAGAGTCACTGGGCTCCCTTTTATTATGTTTTTATTTAGATAACTGAACAACTGTTTTTTTCTGTACGATATGTTCATTTCAGAGACTAGATGTTAGTCTAATTGCATACACAAGAAATTAAGAATACGACACGTGCATGACAAATTGAAATGTATTTCATCGGCAATGATGAATAACGTGTACATGTACCTTATGAGGCATATCAGTAAAACCCCATGTGTCAATACACGAATCAGTTATGGCTTGATGGCTGAAGTCCATGAACTCTTTCATCTCACACCTTACACAAAATGAGAAACATCTTGACAATTGCCGTATTTTCTTGAGTATGGTGCACACTTTTTTTTCCAAAAAACACAGCTTTGTAGAAGGGGGTTCTCATTATACACGAAATGATGAGTTTTGATGTTTTTTTTCCCCCACGGAAAGATATTACCGTGAGCATGTAAGACTGGAAATACCATGTCAACAAATCCATACTGAAGTATGCAAATTATTCATGTAATTACACTGTCTGGCTATAAAATGTGTTCTTTGTATATCTGGACTTATGTTTGTAACTTATTTCATTAATTTTATTCAAAATTCCTTTTAATATTGTTTTAATTAATTTCGGCGAAATCGTGTGTGAAGCGAGCGGAAGATCGCACAACTCACTGTTATTAACAGCAACCACGGTCAGATTACCGCTATTGACGCCTTGAAACAAACATTAGTTGACAGAGAATGGATATATATCATAAATGCCATACTTTGACTTGTTAAAAGTCATATTTGTTATAGTTTGACGATTATATGTCAACACGTACTTATTCTTAAAGTGCATATCATTGAGTGGAGCTCATTAAAACAATCTCTCACAAACCAATAAACATATGACATTTTCAGTTTAAGACCAGTTGTCCTTCAACCCCAATTTCTTAATACAACAATCAGAAGAAAAACCCATTTGAAGGAATGCAATAAAATTCAAGCTGTAGTTTTTTCATTTAAAGTGCCATGTTACCCGAGTTCATATTTTCCCAGCTCATATAAGAACCGACAGCAAAACATGAAGCCACCGCTCACCATATGTCACAGGTTGTCAAACTCCCATCAGAACCTACTTTGTGTTTGACTGGAGCAGTATATAATGGATCTAAAGGTAGAAAATTTGAAAATAATTTTTACTCTGATTTATCTTTTTAGACCATATGCACATATCATTGTGCTTTTTCAAGGCAGTGGGGGCACGGGTAGCCCAGTCGTCTAAGGCGCCGCGATTGGCTGTGCAGAGTTGCGTCCCTTGAACACGCCAGAAACCTATGATTGTGGGTTCGAATCCCGGTTCGCCCCAATTATGTTTCTAGGTTTGTCAGCACCATACCCGTGCTCGTGGGTTTCACCGAAGTGGTACACGTCTGAGACCTGCATCACTTCAGGCTTTCCTCCCACATGAAGCTGACACGCCGTGATATAACTGGAATACTGTTAAAAGCGGCGTTAAACCCAACTCACTCACTCACTCACTCACTCAATTTTCAAGGCAGTAATGCTTACTATTGCTAAATAGAAACATGAGCTCAGAATAAAAAGATTGTCATAAGTTATATTTGGAATCATATTCAACAACATCAGCTTATCATTAGTGATCTTGTGTTAAAATGAGTTTAATTTGGTGTCACTTTAAACAGTCCCTGTAGGGGTTCCAAGTTTTCCAAGTTAGATTTGATCCACAGCAAGCCATGCTGGTCGTAAGAGGTGTCAAAATAGATTGGGTGGTCAGACTCGCTGACTTGGCTGATTACATGACCTTGTCCCAAACAGCTTGGATTGTTGCTCACAATATCAATCACTGGATTGTCAGGTCCAGCCTCAATTACGTAGAGACTGTGGTTATACAGCTGGATTATTGCTGAGTGCATTGTTAAACAACAAACAAACACTTTGAGGAATATTTCATTTCGACAATGTTGTGCTTAGTGTGGAGAGCGACCCATGAAGATCCAAGATAGAATAGGTCTTCAGCAACCCATGCTTGCTGTAAAAGGCGACTATGCATGCCGTAAGAGGCAACCAGTGGGATTGGGTGGTCAGGTTCGCTGACTTGGTTGATTCACGTCATTGTATCCCAAATGCGTAGATCGATGTTCATGATGTCAATCACAAGACAGACCACTGTCAAAAAGCTGGAATATTGCTGAATGCAGCGTTAAACAACAAACAAATCTAGTGTGGGAAGCAAGCCCAAAATGATGCATGTCGTAGATATTTTACCATTGGGGAACCCAGCAACGTCGGCCTGATGAGTTGACACTTAAACCACTTGGCTGTCCCACCACAAGGCGATGTTTATGAGGGCCGGACATTAAGATGGAATAACATCTTTTATTACCCACGTGGTGAAGATACAGGTGGTAAGATACTAAATCCGTACGTCACACGTGTGTCGTACAAGGTTGACCTTGTTTTATTCGTTTTGATTGGATAACCGTGACCTCTGTCACACCGGGAGTACTTTTTTCATTCATCCCGAGACGTCATTCATTTTGCGATTACAAGGCAGAACTGAAGAAATTCATGAGAACGAGAGATATTTACAAACACTTTATAAAACCAAACAAGATAGTCACACGCATCAAATTCGGTTTGCATTCAATATAAGTTATGCATAGAGCTCCTACAGACGTATAATCGAGCTAGATCTATAAATCGATTTACAATGTACGACTGCCGATCGAGCGCGTCCCTTGAGCGTGACGCACCCGACCATTTTCGCAACTTTCAATTTGATTTAACGTAAAAGGATAAGCGTGGTGAAATGAAGTCTGTTTAAACTATCTGGACAGATATCTAGACTTACTTAGGATGATCCGGTTGTGCCATCGGTGTCCCCTTTGAAGCGTATTTTGTGGCGCTGTTTCGGTAGGTGTTGTTCATGAATGAACGAACACGACAGCACGACCAGATCACTTAAAGTTCACAGTTCCGATAAAAATCATTCGAAAACTCCGTGGAAGTGTGCCTGACTTCTGATTTTGTGGCCCCAAACATCCCAAATGTGAACAGTAACATTCCCTATCTCTAGCGTAAAACGCTGTGAGTGGATCGCGGTTGTCTTTTCTTATTCCGGTGGCGACCTTGCCCTTTGATCGTTCGAAGCTGTCACTGACATGCAAGCAGACTTGAGTTTGTTGATTTTCACGTCTTCAGTAAAGGGTGGTACAGTTAACATGAATGTCTTTGGCGAACAGTCTGATTTCCCTCTTCCAAAATGGTACGGACATGATATAAATTCAGCTGATAGATCAAGAAAACCGAACCATTTTGATTGCACAGACAGGACCCCGGCAGTGTGACCGACTGTTGGTCCGATATTCAAAGCGCGGCGCTAATGTGACATTTCAAATTTTCTTATCGCTATCCTGCGTACTAACAACATGGCGCTTGAATTACCATAAGTTGAAGACTTTCTTCCAAAAGGATCTTGAGCGTAGGTGCTGGTTTGTTTGCAAACAGAACAGCAGGCGCATGTTGTTAATGCGTATGCATAAACATGTCAACAATGCCCATATTTGGTCATATATCAATATTCATGCGCAACCAGATTTTGCAACCGGTTTCAGTTTGGTCTGTCAATGAACGAAAGTTGTTATGTATTTACACTTAAATATATATTTAACGTGGGTAATAAATAAAATACCACACTCATTCTCGTTAGAAACCATTTTTACGAAACTCGTGAACTTTCTATGGTATCTGACCTCGCTTTCGCTCGGTCAGATACCATAGAAAGTCCACTCGTTTCGTAAAAATGGTATCTAACGAGAATGAGTGTAGTATTCTCTATTGAAATAAAATCTGAACACAAGATATAACACTCTGACTGAGTGGAAAGAGGTAATTTCGACCCATTACCACTCATATGGTTTCAGAACATTTTTTAAACTTTCGGTGTCATGCCATAATGGAGTAATATTTGCTGGAGAAAGCAGGTGCTTGAATATGTCATGCTTTCACAGGCTGCCATGATGGTAGTTACCTGGCAGATGTATGCTGCATGTGTTGCAAAGTTCTACGTTTATGTGTGCTGGTGATCCATGTGTCCTCATCGAGATCTGCCTTTGATGTACTGTAACCAATGGCAACGGAGTGGACGGCCATGTTTTTATTTCTGGCGTTGAAATCTAAATCAAGCAGGTTATTGAATATGTAAACTGTGTGGAGCATGCATCAGTTGGTAACATGTGTTTGCTGTACAGTTTGAAACAGTTTTCTTCCTTTGATATTCAAAACCAGTCAGTTTGAATTTATTTAAACCATTCACATAGGAACATTTCCAAGAATGTCTCATGTACAGGTTATTGAATATATCAGAATACATGTGTGGTATCCAAACTAGCCTCATGAGCTGTTTTAATTTTAGTCATACAAATATCATAAGACCAGACAATTCTTTTTAATTTGCCAATTTTGAACTTTGTCGTGAGGTCAAAAAACATTATTGCATAGTACAGACTTTGTACAAATATCGTAATGCCAGACATATTTTTGTTGGCCAATATTGATAGTGAAAAACTTAGGTCAGTAGGTAAAAAAGATATTTAACAAACAAAAAATTACGCGATTGTTTTAATTAGCTTAAAGTGTTTTATTGGGATTGTTAGGTGATTAAAAACAGTAGGATCTTGGCCTGGTTTGGAATATCGTAAATATTTTAAATTTCAAATATGACTTGTATTGATGATTAACTTTGGAAAAATTCTATTTTAGTCATATTAAAATCTATTAGATTATTTATGTTGTCAAAGTTATCTTTATTGTCGGTGGTATGAAAAACATCTTGTCATTCTTATGTGTTTTCTTCTCCTGAATGTTTTCGATGTTAAGGTCCACAGATCCGAAAGCCAGAAAACTGTACAAGGCCTTCATCAATAGCTCCAGGGAACCAATCTATTTTCTTTAAAATGTGAAAATATATTTAGTAAGAGTGAAAGAATGAAAGAAAGGAGGGAGGAAAAAGAGAGATAGTTGTATTTTGCCTCCTGCAGCCTCTTGACAACTATGTAAAACAAGAAACTAAATAAATTGGCTTGCACGATTATTTATCAAAGTTTTATGTCAAATATTTATCTTCATTTTAAAGATGTTTTCCCCAGTCCAAACCAATGTGTGACAGGATGACGTGTGCACGACACGATACTTTTCCCATCATTTAATTCCTCATCCTATTGACGCAATAACCAAACTAATTTCAGAATCCTGGCATCATGAAAAAGATGTAACACGAAGTCTATAAAAAGATTTGCTGTGTGGAATCAAGGAAACTAGACTTGGCTCTGTTTGGCGTAGACAAGACTAACACTTAGTCAATGACATTAGACATTTCTTTAAAATAACTATCATTTTATTTTTTCGAAAGAACCTTTCCTCTTCTGCTGTTGAGTCAAGGAAACTAGACTTGGTTAGTTTGATGTAGACTTGCCAAGGCTTTTAGCAAAAGAAAATACCTGAAAAATATATATTCCACATGCAGTCATGGCACAGGCGTAGACTTGCCTCAACTTTAAGTAAAAAATATTGTAAAACGTATAAATTCCACAGTCATTGCACAGGACTAAACATTGCTCCTACAAAAAAACCCATGAATTTCAAAAAAGCAGTGGGTTTAGTCAAAGCCAACCTAATGCAAGGTTGTTCAACAATGTTGCCTAAACACCTCCCATGTCCTGTCAACAAACAGGCAACAAGATGCTGATGTTTCCCCAAGAATGGTTTCCTCTTCCTGAACCCAGCCAGCAATAGTTGTATCTGAGATCCCTTGAGGAGTTGCAGACCGACAGCAGGGTGTTCAATATCACCTGTACACACCATGAAGACACAACTATGTCTAGACTCCACCTGTGTTTTGGCCTGCACCTTCAGGGCCACACAGTCATGGGACATATATATGTGTTTGTCAGTTGGGCTGAACTAACTGTTGTCTTCATAAGTATCAGTACCACTGTTATGTTCCCGGGTATGATATTGTAGTATAAGGGGAGGTAACTTGTACGGGCAGTGTAAGGGGGATAACTCTAAAAGGATGTAGAACAAATATGGTGGACGAAGGGGATGCGTTGCTTGGTAAGCGAGTGCACGGTAAGAATAGAATGAAGGAGAGGGCAGTTAGGCTGTTAGGCTAGTTGGATTTGTACAGTAATGGAATAAAGATGTGTGCTGATTGTAGCAGTGACCTGCGTGTTCTCTGGGAATGTTTGATGATTACAGTGTGAATGAATGGGTTACTGATGAGAAGCTTGTATTCATCTTCCCTACACATCACTGAATACCCCAACAACTGCCTGCAATAATCAAGAAGGTCTTCTAAAATACATTTCGACACCAGTGAGTGAGTGAGCTCCGTTTAACGGCACTTGGAACAGTGATGTGGGAGGAACGCCCCCAGTGTCATAATGCAAGTCTCAGACCTTTACCACTTTAGTGGAACACACATGCATTGGTACGGTGCTGACAAACCTAGAAACATAATCAGGGCGAACACGAGATTTGGGGTTTCTGGCTTTCCCAAGGACACAACTCTGTACAGCGATTTCATGCTAAAAAGAAATATTAGGGTGTGTAAGAAACAGATTACTGCACTCTTTCCTGTCATATATCATATATCTTACAACCCTTTGTTAACCCTTGAATGTCCGAGGTAGAATAGGTCTTCAGCAACCCTTGCTTGGTGTAAATGGTGACTATGCTTGTCGTAAGAGGCGACTAACTGGATTGGGTGGTAAAGCTTGCTGACTTGGTTGATACGTCATCGTATCCCAATTGCCAAGATCGATACTATTATTCAATCACTTGATTGTCTGGTAAAGACTCGATTATTTACAGACAGACGTCAAACAGCTGGAATATTGCTGAGTGCGGTGTTAAATGAAAAAACAAACAAACATTGTTAGGTAAATTGTATTAACACCATAGTAATACCAGACACCTAAAATGTCGCAGTAAGTTATTCATCTGCTTATTCCAATCTTTGTTTGGCCTTGTAGGGGAGGTGGAGTAGTCTAATGGTTAAAGCGTTTACTTGTCACGCCGAAAACCCGGGTTCAATTCCCCACATGGGTACAATGTCTGAAGCCCATTTCTGGTATCCCTAGCCATATTATTGCTGGAATATTGCTTAAATTGCGGTGTAAAACAATACTCACACAATCATAGTTTGCCCTTGTCAGTGAAGCTAATATTGTCATACTTATATGTCCCTTGGTTGAATAGGAGCTATCTTGAGTGACTGAGGAATATTTTTTTTCTTACTTCTTTTTTTCCACTTCTATGCCAGCAATTGAAAAGATGGACCTAACCATTTACTGTTCATTACATTCATTAACTATTTCTGAAAATAATTACATGGATTTATTTTCAGATTTGTTGTACTGAGTAAACCTAGGATGACTTTGTTCAAGCTTTTGAAGTTCCTCATTTCCTGATCAGTTCCATCGTAGAAAGTGCAGGAGAGCAACTTATTGGGATTGAATGTCTGTGATTATAGTTCTGTATCATAGCATGATTCATTACATTGAGGCTCTATTACAGGGATCGCACATGTTGAAAGTGACTGATTCATGGTGTTTTAACAATGGAATATTGATTGAATACCATGAACAAACAATGACAGTGCTGGTTGATCTTATCAATAGCACATTTTTATTTCTTGTTGAACAGATGAACCATTTTGTGAAGGGAAACAAAGTAAATTGAAAAAGCTGACTGAATTTTTTTTTGTTTATATTTATGTTAACTTTTATGTCAAATTTGTTTTATAAATAATCTCAATTCAACCCTGAAGCATTTATGGAAATCAAGAAAGCATTTTAGGAAAACCTATTGAGACCAGTCTCATCTTTCATAAATGTCACATGGCAATGCCAGAGAATAACCAGTCTGGACTATCTGCCAACACAGATTCCACTGGGAGTATAGGCAAAATAGTGGTGAAAGTTGTATGAATGGATCACCTGGGCTTGATACCAGATATTGACCTGGTAGTCTGTATGTCTAGGCAAGAAATCATGTATGGTTGTAGCAAAATAAGCAATTCATAGGTTCCTAAAACATCTTCTTTGTTCCCCACATCAATTACAACACAAAACTTAACATCTTCAGATCTGTAGATTTGTCAAAATCATCTTTATGAAACCTGGTATGTAAACAGTGTGGAGGAAGTTTAAACATTTTGCTTCCTGAGTCGACTCCTTAGAGAGACTCTTCCAAGCTGCTAGTTTTGTGGAAGATCTGAACATACAAGAGGTGCTCCAAAATAAACCTTAAATAACAAATACACATTCTGTTGATCGTTTACAAACTCTCAGGTTAACTGCATTGAATCTTAAGATCTGAAGGTTGTAGGGCTGACTGACTAGATAATATCTGTCCTGTAAACATGAATCTGGGTGTTTAACACAGTTTATCAGTGGGAGAATTTTGTTTTGCGATTAGATGCCGAGGTCTGCTGCAGAGATAATTAGGTGTAAGATATTTCAAAACATGCAGGAGACAAAACTTGGTTTCTTTTGCCCCAGACTGATGTGGCTAACACATACTTGAACCCTGTAGAAACATTGATGACCTTTGTTTACCAGACAGACAGACAGACAGTAAAAGGCCAGTGGCCCAAAATACAGACATGTGAGCATGACATTTACAGGGCACAGAATTTATCATTAATTATTTTGTGAGCATAATATAAGAATTTACAAACTAGAAATAATGTTTGCTCATTATAATTACTAAGAATATTTATTACATGAGAATTACTGTAATGAGTAGGCATAGGAAGATTAACAAGGTATTTTTGTCTTAGGGCAGAATGTAAATTACAATTAAAGAGTACATGGAATTCATCCTCAATGACATTAACTCCCTTACTACTACAATAGTTACAGAATCTGAGTGAACAGTCTGTTTTACTATATCTGCCAGTTTCTAAAGCTATTTTAAAATTTGAACATCTGAATTTAGTAAAAGCAATTCTTAAATGGGTAGGGAGTGGACATGACAAGTACCTTTCAACATTTAACATGGATTTAAAATGCTTATAAAGATCACATTTTGGAGAAGAGTTTACAGAAGCATTCCAGAATTGCTGTAAATTATCTTTGAGCCTTTGTTTACCTTTTTAAAATATAGCTCCTTTCCTCTTTTGGTAAATAAAGGATTATATGAAGCCACACAATTTAATATATGTAATATAATATATTACAAAAATAAAAATGTCCAAACAAATCTATGCTATTTTCTAAAATATGTAAAGAAACTTTGGATGGTAAATTGTAAATATTTTTGGCGCAGTTCAGATTTATTTTTGCAATGTACAGTAAACTGACAGAACAATTCAAAGGGACAACTTATCTTAGTTTGTTATAAGCATATATACAGCAAATGGCTGGGACTAAAAAATAAGTTTGTTATATCGGTCACTTCGTTATAAGCGCGTTCGTTATAAATGTAGTTTACTGTAATTTGTATTATAGGCTGGTGGCCTTAAAACTGAAATAAAACTGGATGGACGGATAATATGAATGTAAGTCCTACTTTTCCATCATTTGAATACAGGTTATTGTGAAAGTTCTGTATAGTACCTAGATGGATAAATGATAATATGGAAGTTGTATGTGACTGTTTGAATAGAGGGTCTTAAACAGGTGAATGTCAACATTCCTTGCATTTTAATAAAAAATCTTGTTAAAGTTTGATATTAAAGTCATTTGAATATTGATTGCATCAAAAGAATTCCAGTTTTACATTAATGTTCTACTGTAATCATTTGCTGTGGCAACCACTTGACATAATTGTAAGTGACTTTTGCCGTATTGTAAAACACACCCAAGCATAATGCACCCCTCAAGGAAATGCAGAATTTTAAAAATAAAAATATTTTGAGTATTACAAAAATCCATCAAAACAATGTGAGGGTGTATTATGCGTACCCCCAACTAGAAAGCTGTATTCTGGTGAGAAAGAAGGTGTGCACTATATGCAAGAAAATATGGAAGATTCTTTTTTATATTTTCAAAATTTCTTTATATATCTCCCAAACCCCACCCCAATAAACTTCCATCTCATTGTTTGTGTTACTGACTTCGATCTATTTAAAAAGCATACATTTCATAATATAAATTCATATTTTATTGTGTAAGGAGACACATTTCAAGGTTTGATTCATGTTGATAAACTGAGGGAGGCTTTTTCAGAACCATTTTCCTTATAATCCATGGATAGAACTTTGGTACTTAGATTACATTAATGTATCACCGTGTTATGGGTTTTCGAGTGCTTAAAAAACATTTGTAGATTTCTCTCTAATCACATGAACAACTGTTAAACATCGCTTATAAAAGACAACATTCTCTTAAAAACAAGCCATCATCTGAGTATTTAAAATATCTATGTGATGCTACACCTCAAGTGAGACATGTCGTGATAAACATGGCTGTCCGAGAACGTATGATGTCCGAAAACCTATGATCCGACGATATGCGAGTTAATTCTCTATGGAAATGTGCTTGTGAGATCTTCAATAGTACTTCAAATGTTTTATGTTAGTTGTGTTTTTGAGGGTAGGAAAACAGTTTCTTGAGAGCACACTTAGGAAAAGCCCTCCAGAAACTGTTACTGTCAGTCGTCCTCTTGGTAAAATAATCACGACCCTTGTTCTGCCATAACTTGAGCAAGGCAGTGTGAGAAGATGTAAAAGAGAGCTTTTCTAAGTGGGTGTCGGGTTAACGAAATAATATATCTCTTGTCTAGTAATTGTCATATTGTTGTCTTAAAAAATAACATAGCCGTGGGTAAGTGGATGCTGTTGACTTATTATGATGCTATCGTCATACACCATTAAGTTAGGGAGGTATATTGTGAGAGGAATTAGAGACATGCCAGGAATTGGTTGCTGAGTTTTATGGAATTGGTGATAGTAAGTTTCATTGCTGAGATCCATAGAATTTTTGGTAATAAGAAGTTTTTTTGCTTTGTTTGTGGAATTGGTTATAGGATGGTTGTTAATGTTGTTTTGGGGAATTGGTAACTAGGAATTGGTTGCTTTGTTTTATGGAATTGGTAACTAGGATTTGGTTGCTTTGTTTTATGGAATTGGTAACTAGGATTTGGTTGCTTTGTTTTATGGAATTGGTAACTAGGATTTGGTTGCTTTGTTTTATGGAATTGGTAACTAGGATTTGGTTGCTTTGTTTTATGGAATTGGTAACTAGGATTTGGTTGCTTTGTTTTATGGAACTGGTAAATAGGAATTGGTTGCTTTGTTTTATGGAATTGGTAACTAGGATTTGGTTGCTTTGTTTTATGGAATTGGTAACTAGGATTTGGTTGCTTTGTTTTATGGAATTGGTAACTAGGATTTGGTTGCTTTGTTTTATGGAACTGGTAAATAGGAATTGGTTGCTTTGTTTTATGGAATTGGTAACTAGGATTTGGTTGCTTTGTTTTATGGAATTGGTAAATAGGATTTGGTTGCTTTGTTTTATGGAAGTGGTAAATAGGAATTGGTTGCTTTGTTTTATTGAATTGGTAAATAGGAATTGGTTGCTTTGTTTTGGGAATTGGTAACTAGGAATTGGTTGCTTTGTTTTATGGAATTGGTAAATAGGATTTGGTTGCTTTGTTTTATGGAAGTGGTAAATAGGAATTGGTTGCTTTGTTTTATGGAATGGTAAATAGGATTTGGTTGCTTTGTTTTATGGAATTGGTAAATAGGATTTGGTTGCTTTGTTTTATGGAACTGGTAAATAGGAATTGGTTGCTTTGTTTTATGGAATTGGTAAATAGGATTTGGTTGCTTTGTTTTATGGAATTGGTAAATGGGATTTGATTGCTTTGTTTTATGGAATTGGTAACTAGGATTTGGTTGCTTTGTTTTATGGAATTGGTAAATAGGATTTGGTTGCTTTGTTTTATGGAATTGGTAACTAGGAATTGGTTGCTTTGTTTTATGGAATTGGTAAATAGGATTTGGTTGCTTTGTTTTATGGAACTGGTAAATAGGAATTGGTTGCTTTGTTTTATGGAATGGTAAATAGGATTTGGTTGCTTTGTTTTATGGAATTGGTAAATAGGATTTGGTTGCTTTGTTTTATGGAACTGGTAAATAGGAATTGGTTGCTTTGTTTTATGGAATTGGTAAATAGGATTTGGTTGCTTTGTTTTATGGAATTGGTAAATGGGATTTGATTGCTTTGTTTTATGGAATTGGTAACTAGGATTTGGTTGCTTTGTTTTATGGAATTGGTAACTAGGATTTGGTTGCTTTGTTTTATGGAATTGGTAACTAGGAATTGGTTGCTTTGTTTTATGGAATTGGTAAATAGGATTTGGTTGCTTTGTTTTATGGAATTGGTAACTAGGATTTGGTTGCTTTGTTTTATGGAAGTGGTAAATAGGAATTGGTTGCTTTGTTTTATGGAATTGGTAAATAGAATTTGGCTGCTTCATGTTTGTGGTATTCTCAGATGAGGAGGTTGACAATCTTGTTTTGTGAAATTTGTATGTCGTTAACTTTCTTGTTTTCTTTATTGATATGAAGAATGTTTCTTTTCATTCATTATGTGGAATTGGCATAGTTAGATTCAATTTACTGGAAAAAAAAGTTTGTCCTTTGTTTTTATGGAATTGGTTAAAGTTAAGAAGAATGTGTTTTTATATAAGAATATGTGTTGCTTGGTTCCATGGAATTGGTAGAAAAAGGTCTGTTGCTTTGATATATGGAAATGGCAAATGGGAGGTTGGTTACTTGGTGGCTTTATCAATATTCTTGTCCAACTCTTCTTAGAATTCCTGACTCAGAACTCGAAAGCTTAAAGTAGCCTATGTAAATGTTATAATACAGCCAGACACAAATAGTGTGGCACACCCTCGCACATTAGACAGAAGTCTTGAGGCAGATATGATCTTGTTATGTTATTCCAAGACATTGTACATATTCAGGTTACAGAGGTAGATACTGACTGGGGAAACACAAAAAGGTGTTTCCTCAACACAAGAATTCAAGTGTGAGTTGCATCATACCCACTTTGAACTGTACTTCAGTTGTTATTTCACATCATGTCGGCACTGTGTGGGAGGAAGCCCACCTCTGTTGGTTAGTGGATAGAACGTCTGCCTCGAGAGGGGAAGATCAGGGGTTCAATCCCCAAGCCGCGTCATACCAATAGACGTTAAAAGATGCAATCTCATTCAAATCTGATCTTAGTTCTCGCTATCGCTGAACAAAGATCTGAGGACATCCCATTAAGGGTCACGTCAGAACGACCTTTCGCGAAATTTTCCGTGATATGATATATTTCTTCTAACTATATGAATATCCTCTTTGAGGAAATGACCTGTGAAGATCCAGGGTGGAATAGGTCTTCAGCAACCCATGCTTGCCGTAAAAGGCAATTATGCTTGTCGTAAGAGGCGACTAACGGGATGGGGTGGTCAGACTCACTGACTTGGTTGATGAATGTCATTGTATCCCAATTGTGTAGATCGATGCTCATGGTATCAATCACTGGATCCTCTGGTCCAGACTCAATTATTTACAGACTGTCGTCATATAGCTGGAATATTGCTGAGTGCGACGTTAAACAACAAACCAACCGAAATCATATGGCCACTGAGCAAGGTGTTAAACAAAAAAACAAACATATACAAGTCTAATTACAAGGATAGCAAGTTCACTCAACTGTAACTCAATCAAATGCCATGGAATTACTTGCAATCAATTTATTAGCCAATAAACACTGTCTGATTTACTGTGAATAATGGAGACTTTGTAGAAAGTGGAATATGAGTTCATGGTGATGTTAACATTATAAAACAATTGCACATTAACAATAAAAAACACTTGCCAATATGACAACTCTCTGTGGAGATCAGCATGAGGACGCCCCATAGGAGGTCGCGTCAGGTGAACTTTTTTATCAGCCAATTAGTGTTGCGGCTTCTAAATTCTCGGTACGTGTGAGCCAAACTTCAGACAAGCATATCTGACTTCTGTATCTTGAAAACGAATATAATTGAGTAAAACCGAATACGGAAAAAAAATAAAATGCTGTGCTATTATATTGTTATGGATACTTTATACATCTTGCCGTTACTATGGAGGGTATATTTAGGGTTGTGTTGTATTTAGTTTTGGCAGATAATGACATACCGTATTCAAAATAATAAGCGCCCACTGCGATATTTGTTAATATATTGGCTAGTGAACAAGCCCATTTAGCACCCCTTCCGATTGATCAATGTACATAAGACTTATTTATCAGTGTATAATACGCACTTGTGTGTTATATGCACCCTTAATTATTGGCAATTAAATTCTGGAAAAATATATCTGTCGTATATAAACATTTCAGGCTGTCAGCATAAACCGCGAAATTTATCTTTCAACTCTGTTTTATTTTCATCGAAATACTATTCTAATAAGAGCTCCCTATTTCTAATTTTGAGAGCGCCCTGGGCGCTTATTACGTCCAATACTGTATTCGAATCCAGGTGGTAAAGAAATGAAGCTGAATTGTGTTAGAAAGCTATCATTTGATTGGCTCAGGAACCCATGCATCCTTCATTTTTAAAGGAATTTGCTAAGGGTGCAACTGAGGCAACACTTATGGTATCCTCAGAACTTGGCACAGACAGGTATCGTATTGGGGTGACGGATTGGATGTTATTGAGATGAGGCAAGAGTCACAGGATCACCATAATTAAAGAAATAACAAGAAGACCTGTTGTATAAAGTTATCAGATGTGGTCATAAATATGGGAATAAGACTTTGCTCTCTTCGACACTTACATTTAAAAAACACCAAGAGCTAACTTAAAATATTTTTTTTAAAAAGGTTGTTTTTTGAGGTTTTCAGGAAGTAATTTTTTTACATTTGAACATGAGCAAGTTTTTGACCCTTTGATCAGACTGGCTCATACATTTCTTCTTGAATTTGGAATAATTACCCTTGTCACTCAGGAATCTAAAGATTTGGCAACTGGAAGAAAGAAAAAAGGCTAGTTGTCAGTTATCTTCAAATGACTGACAATTTTGATACCTATGTGCTCCAAATGTCACATTTTCAGTGGACCAAAAAAGGCCTTCTTCAATCTTATCCTTTGATTAGCTATTTTAAAGATTCGCCATCAATTATTACATTTGTATGCATGACAGGTTTCATGCTCAACATGTTGAGGATCTCACTGTTTGAATCCTGCTTTCTGGAAACATTATCTCCTTCAGGATAACTGACGTAAAGTGAGTGAGTTGGGTTTAACACCGCTTTTAACAGTATTCCAGTTATATCACAGCGTGTCAGCTTAATGTGGGAGGAAAGCCGAAGTAATGCAGGTCTGAGACGTTTACCACTTCGGTGAAACCCACGAGCACAGGTATGGTGCTGACAAACCCAGAAACATAATAGGGGATAACCGGGATTCTAACCCACAATCATAGGTGTCTGGCGTGCCCAAGGGATGCAACTCTGCACAGTGAATCACAGCACCTTAGATGACTGGGCCACCCGTGCCCCCACCGTCAAATAGTGATAATACCAGGTATTCAAGAAAAGGTGAGTGTATCTTGCCCACTGGTGGTACCCATCATAAACACATGCAAAGGCAAGGCAAGTGTTCACCTGAACAGACACAGGAACATATGGTACATCAGTCAAAATAGGCAATTGCATCAGACAATGAACAGTACAAAGGCATGGATATTTAAACAAATTCAGAGGTTTACTCATTCAGAAATTGTTATTACTGTACTTGCTTATTGCCTCTTTCCTACCAGTCTTTACATCAGTGGGGGCCAACTCAACCCAACTCACTCACTCACTCACTATTTGATTGTAATTAATAAACATTTGCTTTGATACAGTCAGAATTGTACACTGGACTGTTTTTAGCACAGATTTCTCATGATTATGGCATGGGTTTTGTTACTTTTGTCCTTTTTATTTTTATTTAGGTCTGTAAAATAGATAATTTCATTGACACGGCCTAATACTGCAGTTCCAATAGATTAAACATATTTTTTAACAAGTTCAATCTTTGTTTGGCAGAACAGGAAGAGAATGACACTTTGTAGGATCATCAGTTCCATCAACCAAGGAAGAAAAATGTCACTTTTATTTTGTCTCACGACCAGGAGTAGTTCAAGTCATAATCCAAGCTCAACTTCTTGATAAGAAATCTGATAAAGGTGTAAGCCGATGAACAAACACTTGCATCCCTTCAGAGTCCAAGTAATCCATCTTTATTAAGCCGGGTTTGCTGTTTTCACCATCAGCATCATGCGTTAACTTGAAGCTGGCCAGTAATACCTTCAGAGACTCAATATCAATCAGGGCCTCATTCAAACGCATGATGAGATGGCCACAGCTAATTTCTCCAGGGCAAAAATCAAAGTTTTCTGTTTAAGTTGATGGTCTAAGGAGTTCATCGCCTCTTCATGTTTTTTATCGGTGTTTTTGATGAGTTTACATGTGCTTGTGACCGCAGTGCTGTGCTGATGAGTAGAATTAGGGGCAGGAGTGTTATTTTTAAATCTGTGGCTCTCGTTCTCATCCTTCCTGGCCGGGAAGAATTACAGATTATGTTCAAGAATGTTTTGTGAGCAACATTTATATAGATGTAGAGTTATATATTGATTAAATAATTGTCATTTCAAAAATCTTTTTTTTTTCAAGCACACTTTGGCAGTTAGTTTACACATCGACTAACACTTAGTTTCTGAAAATATATACAGTCAAGTGTAGTTAATCCGACACTGATGATGGTAACTGATTAAATCAGTGCTCTTTAGACCCGTTAATCCGACAGTCTCACACTCCGACTCCGACACACCTAATTTGCTGAATTGCTGAAATAATTTATTAATCAGTCTCGTAAATCCGACACAGTGATCAGCGTACTAACAGGAAATCAACATTAGCCACTAAGAAAGCAGCTCTCTTAAGCATTGCGGTACTAGTTTCAAATTGGCGACTTCCATTCCAGACTATGCTTTAAAAAGTATTTTGAATAAGTCATACAGTCTGTAACAGCAGTTTTGTGTTAAACTTTAGAGGTTGCATGATTAGAAAACATATTCTGTTAACAATGTAACATAATAAGAATATTTCCTTTTTTTATTACAAAGTGTTTGAATCATTATCTATCGTGTAGTTGTCCGATTTTCGATCACGAATGTTGATACTATCTATTTTCGTTTATCCGATATACTCGTTAATACGACATAATCATCTGCAACCAGCAATGTCGGATTAACGGGACTTGGATGTAATTTTGATAAAAAGAAGCAATCACATTTCAATTTGGGCCCAAGTGGGATCTATTTGGGATCACAGAGATTGCTGAACCTGTGAAAAATATGGACGTGTTTCCTTTGGGCCATAGCATTACAGTACACGCTGGGCGGAAAGGGAAATTTATATTAATATGGTTCAGAGACTATGAGACAGACTAAGTCACACACAACAGCAAGGTTTAAGATGTGTGTTTGGGGTGAGGATGGAGGTATAAAAATCTATTGGGGAAATATCAGGAAAAAATTGCATGGTTGTTTGAAAATGAATACATTGTATATATATAATATACCTGAGACATATTGAACAACAAGCTCTTTCAACTCTACATCAGTAGCGACATGTAGTCTTGAAAAAGATGACAGAGCACTTCGTGCATAACCTCCAAATTGATGACATTTGGGATGGTAATTCTTTTGTACACTCGTGTTTGAGAAAGTGTGAAATAAATGATGGAATAATATTCCCTTATGTTGGTGTTTGAAATTTCACTGCTCATTACGCTTCCCAGCAGATGTATAGAACTCTTGTGATTAGACTTGCTGTGTTAATCTGTAGTGTATATAACATGATGGTGATGATTAGTCAGGACTGACATAGCCACTTGGCATGAAATGATGCTTTGGCAGTGTCAGTGATGCTGGAGTATTGGAATGGTTTAACTCACCTGAATTTTGTTTGTTGTTTAACGCCGCACTCAGCAATTTTCCAGCTATGTGATGGCGGTGTGTAAATAATTGAGTGTGGACCAGACAAACAGTGATCGATTGATACCATGAGCATCGATCTACGCAATTGGGATAGGATGACATTGCATCAGTTAAGTCACCGAGCCTGGCCAGCCAATCGCCACTTACGCCACATAGTTGCCACTTGCAACAAGCATGGGTTGCTGAAGACCTAATCTAGCCCCGATCTTCACGGGTCTGTGACAATTAAGAGATCTTATGGCATGGCACATAGACTGTCGTCCTTCTGTCTGTTAACTTAAACATCTTGTCTATCACCTTGAAGCTGATACTTTACAATTATGATCCCAGCTATTGTGTCTCAAAGAATATTCACAGAATTTAACCCCAGTGGTGATTGGGGGTTAGAATTTATGCCCAGCAACCTTTGATGGCCAGAGGGTGGTCAGGTTGCCCATTGGTTAAAACATTCGCTCGTCAAGCTGAAGACCCGGGTTCGATTTCCAACATGGGTACAATGTGTGAAGCCCATTTCTGGTGTCCTCCGCCGTGATATTGCTGGAATATTGCCAAAAGCGGCGTAAAATCAAATTCACTCACTCACTCACTCACTCACTCACTCACTCACTTTGCTCGCCAGAAGCATGATAACTGATCGAGTGTTCAGGCTCAGTGACTTGGTTGATTGTGTGTCATTGTACCCTTACAGCGTGGATCAGTTCTTGTAATATCAATCACTGGATCGTCTGGTCCAGACTTCATTATTTCAGACCCCAATCAAACAGCCGGACCATTGCTGAATGTGGTGATAAACAACAAACACACACAAAGGATAGACCACACATACCCTTTTAAAAAACTATTTACTGATAAGGTTTTTTGTGTAAGACAAGGACAACCCACCACACAAAGCCTTGGTTGACATCTGTTGACATCTGTTTCTGTTTTAAGCAACAAAGATAACAAAATCGAGGCTTCAACGCTTTAAACATTTGGTGAGAATGTCTCTGTGTTGTCAGCAGGAGATAAGTTTTCTTGCAAGCTCCTGTCCTGTAGTGATACAGAGAATAAAAGAAAAATGTTATTGTTTTATGGCAGCACCAATAATCTTGAAAATACTTTTTATGTTTGATGTATGCCTCCTTTTTGACGAATACTCCCTCAGATAGAACACTTCTGTCACTTTATTCTGCTCAATTACACAACCAAGGAAAACATTTTCCAGTCCCTGGCTTAAACATGTCCGACAAACCAGTAAATCCTGGTTTCTATCGTATGATTTATTCAAATAATGTTTATTTTCAGGTGTTGTCAGCTTAAACCACAAAAATATAGAACTTAAATTGCTCCAAGATAAAGCATGGACAATGTTTTTGTTTATTGGTTTAACTGCAATTTGTTTTTGATACCTGTTTTAATTTAATTTTATATTTTTTTCTGGAATATATCTATTTGTTTGTCAGTTGCATGTGTATTTATCAGTAAATCCCGACTGAAAAAATAATTTACTTGAGCAAAGGAAATATTTTTGATCATCATCATGATTGTTCATAGAATTTACAGGGATTCTTGAAGGAGGAAATCTTACAGCCTCAGCTGCACTGGGAGAACCAGGGTTGTTTTCACAAAAACAGTCTTAGCGCTTAGATGTTGTGATGACTTTCTCATTGACTTTCTTTCACATTGACTTACTTTCACTTACACTTTCTTTCACAATGACTTAGTTCACTTACACTTACTTTCACAATGACTTACTTTCACATTGACTTAATTTCACTTACATTCACTTACACTTACTTTCACAATGACTTACTTCACTTACATTCACATTGACTTAATTTCACTACATTCACATTGACTTAATTTCACTTACATTCACATTGACTTAATTTCACTTACATTCACTTACACTTACTTTCACAATGACTACTTCACTTACATTCACTAACTGAAACAAGGACCTGGAAAATGAATCAACACGTGCAGTGCAAGCTTGTTAACTCCTTAACTTGATATAGTGTTTAACAGGCTGTAGCTGAACAGTGCCAGCAGAATCCTTGTTTGCGCTATCGCCTATTATCATCACTTCGTGTGTCTTTAACAAGAGGACCCGTGAAAATCCTGAGTAGAATAGGTCTTCAGGAACCCATGCTTGCCGTAAAAGGTGACTATGCTTGTCATAAGAGGCGACTGACGGGATTGAATGGTCTAAGGATCGCCGACTTAGTTGATGCATGTCATCATATCCCAATTGCATTGATCGATGCTCATGATGTCTATCACTGGATTGTCTGGTCCAGACTCTATTATTTACAGACCGCGGTCATATAGCTGGAATATTGCTGAGTAAACAACAAACAAACAAATCTTTAACAAGAGATCTCTCAGTAATTTTTAATAAACAAGATTTCTTTATTATCCATTCAAAATGAGTTTTTTTCTACAGAACTGTATTGTTAACCTTGATTATAGAATATATGTATTTTATGAAAGCACAACTAATCTAGATCCTAATATAGCAATATTAGATAACCCTTTATGAAATCAGCATCAGAAAAACAATAAGTTTTAGAATAGAGTAATATATTGTGTGATTAAAAATATGTTTTATAGACTATTCTATTATGAAGAAACGCTAAATATTATGTCAATTGTTGGTAGCAGATGTCACTCAATGGTTGATGAATTTTAATGTTCAGGATATTATTGTATGGGACATTATTCTGAATTAAGGGCTGATTCCATTTCCCTTCTTCATTGTTCTTTTTCAACATGATCTGGATTTTGGAGAAGGTATTGGTGCCTCACAGGTGTCAACAACACTCCCTGTGCGGAGTTGCCTCCCTTTACAATAACATGATCCACTGGTTGTGTGTTTGAATCCTAGATTTCTCCTGATTGTTATCATTGATCTATCGATCAGCACAATGCCCTTACTCGTAGATTCCCACAAGGTGATAAACATCTGCGACCACCTCTCACATTAAACCTTGACTGAAATACTGTTCAATCTGGGTAACCCTATGAGTGGAAATACTACAATGGCATCACAGTATCTGAAGATCTTTTCAGAATTTTAGACCTGTTTTCTTAGATTTACAATTTTATTCTAAGCCTTATGGTTGAGCTGCTATCTATAATCTTTTTACAGATTAATTGACAGCAACACTGTCATAATCTTTTCAGACTTTAAACCCAATTTGTAAATGTATTATATAATTTTTCAGCTCTATGTCTTATCATGATTTTGCCTCTTTGAGGCACTGACGGACAGCAACACACTGATTATCTTTTCAGAATTTTAAACACATGTCTCATTTTCATAATTTGATTCTTTGCTTAAATTCACAGCAGGGGTACTGCTGTGTGGCGTCAGGCAATAAACACATACTTTTTTACTGCAGGTTGTGTGAGTGGCAGCGCCACCTATTGAGCGGGACATGCATAACCTTTTTGTGAACATCTGGAGTCATTACTGGTTTTCAGTGAAGGATTCATATAATTATCACGGCTATTTTACCTTTTCCTCCCTGGAATCGGTTTTGTCAGATAAGCGAGACTGGTTTTTCTCTGGTGTTGATATTTTATGTAATGTTGACAATGTTTTCAATTATATTCAGACAGACTGACAGACAGCAACACTCTGAGTATCTTTTCAGAATTATGAACACATTTCTTAAATTCATAGGGGGCATGGGTGGTCCAGTCGTCTAAGGCGCCGCTATTCGCTGTGCAGGGTGGCGTCCTTTGGGCACGCCAGAGACCTATGATTGTGGGTTTGAATCCCGGTTCGCCCCGATTATGTTTCTAGGTTTGTCAGCACCATACCCATGCTTGTGGGTTTCACCGAAGTGGTAAACGTCTGAGACCTGCATCACTTGGGGCTTTCCTCCCACATTAAGCTGACACGCCGTGATATAACTGGAATAATGTTAAAAGCAGCGTTAAACCCAACTCACTCACTCACTCACTCACTCACTCACTCACTCACTTAAATTTATAATTGGATAATCTGCTCCATGTTGACCATGGTGTCAATTATCTTCTGACAGACTAATGGCAGCAACATTTTGTTCATCTTTTCAACAGACAGCAACCCACTGAGCATCTTTTCAGAACTTAACACATTTCTTTTTTTCAAAAAGCAGATTCTCTGCTTTATTCTGACTATGTTATCAATTATCTTCGGACAGAGTAATGGCACCAACAAATTGATAATCTTGTCAGAATTTAAACCCATTTCTTAAATTTAAGATTTGATGCTCATGTCTCAAGTCTTACCATGTTATCAATTCACTAACGGACAGCAACACATTGCCTGATGACAGAGTCGAATGTTTTTACATTCAGACCCAGACAAACATAGCTTCCTTGATGAAACGCTGCTTGTTGTCTAGACAATTACATCCTGACATGTTGACAGGCTTGTTACCAAGAAGTTAGGTCTGAAAGACCTCCCTGCCGATACTCAGCTTAAACACGTCATTCATCCAGGAAGTGTTCCGATGCCATGACGTCATCACCAGAAGTAAATCTCAAATGTAGCATCTCTACTCACCTACATGTTCTTAAATACTTTTTACAATACAGGAACCTCTCCAAAAACCAATTCCATAAGTGTCTGGTCTCACACTTGACAGCTTATTGCTTTCTCGCTACGAATTTCAATGATGAGCCCAGTGAGACCCTTCTCTTCAGAGATCAATGTTCTGATGTTTTAAGGGTTAACTGTGTTTAGTAGACAAATAAAAATAATCCATAGACTTGTGGTTCTGATGTTTTCACAGGTTCCTTGTGTTTTTTATACAAACAAAAGTAAACTTAAAGTAACATGAAAGTCAATACTTATCTGAAATATTATGGTCTTATAATCAGTTGGACATTTATTGGTTCGTACATGTTAGAAAGTAATATTACCTGATGTGTAAGTCAGCTAACAACAGACATGTGGAGCCCTTGAGGTTTTTTTTTAAGCAGATAAAAATAAATGTCAGTAGAGTGTAAGTCATGTTGTTAACGTGCAACAGGTGGCTAAGCTGTTACTGGGAAACACGTCGCAATTAGCTGTGCTGAGTTGCCTCCCTTAGGTTGCCAGAATCCTGTGATCATGGATTAAGATCCAAGATTTGCCCTGATTGTTATTCTTGGTTTGTCAGCATTATTCCTGTTTATGGGTTTAAAAAAACAACAACATTCTAAGACCTGCATCACTTCAGATTTTCCTCCCACATTAAGCTAACAGTGCCATGATATAAGTGGAGTTATGTTTAAAGTGATCATTTCCATGGTTTAGTGTCTAGAGCATCTTCCCAGAGAGCGAAAGGTCAGTGGCACAATCCCTGGCTGCGTTATACCAAAGACATTAAAAGATGGTACTTGTTCTTACCATGTTATAGGGACAAAACAAGGACTGGTTGGTTCAGAGTGCTTGCCCAATAAGATTCCATGCCTGCACTTTAACATGTATACTGACTGCTGACTGGTGCTTGTTTTAGCCCGTTAATGCCCAGCGCAAGTACCATCTTTTGAAGTCTTTTGGTGTAACGCATCGGAGGGATCGATCC
Source organism: Haliotis cracherodii (assembly GCF_022045235.1). Lineage (NCBI taxonomy): Eukaryota > Metazoa > Mollusca > Gastropoda > Lepetellida > Haliotidae > Haliotis > Haliotis cracherodii. The sequence continues at coordinate 33,171,456 of NW_027266319.1, read as the reverse complement.
CCGACCTTCAGCTATCCAGGCAGACGGTCTATCAGAAGCAATCAAAAGGGGCAATGCCCTAGAACCCCTTTTCAGTGACGCCTCCAGGGGATCGAACCCCAGACCTTCAGCTATTCAGGCAAACGCTCAATCCTTGAGGTTACTGAAGCCATCGAGAGGGGCGATGCCCTAAAGCCCCGTTTTAATGTGTGAGTCAAGAGGGTGTAGTTATAGGACAGTATGTGGAATGAAGACATTGTCTCTGTGTCATAAGGATAATCTTTAACTGATGGACTGGGATGTGTGTATACACACATATGTGGTTATCAAGACTGCATGACCTGCGCATAGTCTCACTCTATTTATGACGCCTCATGTAAACATCAAAACATTTACAAATTTTCAGGAATTATTATATTCAGACAACTGCAATAAAAGGACTGTGCCAATTTGTCTTCGGATCTATTTCCTGTCCACTGGTAACGACGTTGGAGGTCACATTTCTTTGTTTCAACTTTCAGCAAGTTAAAAATTTAAAATACCAGAACCTTAAGGGTATAATCTATCATTGTCATAAGTAAAGGAACATTATCCTTCCACAATGGAAAAAGCAATTTCAAAATTCCTACGTTCAAGAATCTTTGTGAAGTTTCAGTTATGATGCATGGTTTTTGGTGAAACAGTTGACAGGAAATCTAAGCTATCTTTGGCCATTTTGAGTCGGCCTTCAAGGTTAAATCAAATGTACTTTCACCGAAATATCTGTCATAAATAACAGAATAAATCTTGCCTGTGCATTTCTAGCTTTTGATGTTGATAAGGATGTAAGAGTTATGTCCCTTGGGAATATATTAATTTGTTTACCATGAAGTGCTGTTAATATACTATTCCTTCTTTAAAGATTAAAGAAAGAATTATACTTGATGTACGTATATTTTTGTTATGTTGTTATTATGAAGCTTATGTCCTTTATGTGTTTATCTAGATAAACATAATATAAAATAATTACAAGCTGTTTATGGATGTAAACAATAGCATGCTATAAGCTTCTTTTAGATGCACTGATTTTAGTTATCCATATCTTCTTCCATCTGAAGTATCGGTTAAATAAGTATGTTTGTTTGTTTGTTGTTTAACGCCGCACTCAGCAATATTCCAGCTATATGACGGCGGTCTGTGAATAATCGAGTCTGGACCAGACAATCCAGTGATTGACATCACGAGCATCGATCTATACAACTGGGATACGTTGACTTGCATCATCCAAGTCAGCAAGCCTGATCTCACAACCCCGTTACAACATTTACAACAAGCATAGTCGCCTTTCATGGCAAGCATGGGTTGCTGAAGACCTATTCTACCCGGATCTTCGCAGGTCGTATTTCAATGAATAGATGATAGCTGAACTTTGTAAGACTTAACATTCTCATACTAAAGCTAATGAATTTATTTCAAATTAATTTATTCAAAAATTTATGGTGGCATTTTAGTGGCAAGTTCTGAAGGAAATTTCTGTAGTCCCTTGAAATAGTTACACACTTATAAACATCGCCTGGCGCCTAAATGTACAGTTGTACATCCTCCAATCCTTCTGAGGGAGCGGTCGGGTAGCCCAGTGGTTTCAGCGTTCGCTCGTCACGCCGAAGACCCGGGTTCGATTCCCGACGGGTACAATGTGTAAAGCCCATTTCTGGTGTCAGCCGCGGGAAGATTGCTTAAAGCTGCGTAAAACCATACTGACTCATTCACTCACCTTCTTTTGAGAAAGCCCAATCATCATTTTCCAGCCAAAAATGGCGGATATGTTGCCGAAGTCCAAAAGAGGATTGAGTATGGTTTTACGCCGCTTTTAGCATGGTAGTTTTAGTAATGGTAATTTGTTTACGGTAGTCCAAATGAAGTTATTGTGATATTTTTCGTGATTGTGTCATAGCTAGACGAGGTTCTTGTGATATTTTTCATGATTGTGTCATAGCTAGACGAGGTTGTTGGGATATTTTTCATGATCGTGTCATAGCTAGACGAGGTTGTTGTGATATTTTTCATGATTGTGTCATATCTAGACGAGGTTGTTGTGATATTTTTCATGATTGTGTCATAGCTAGATGAGGTTGTTGTGATATTTTTCATGATTGTGTCATAGCTAGACGAGGTTGTTGTGATATTTTTCATGATCGTGTCATAGCTAGACGAGGTTGTTGTGATATTTTTCATGATTGTGTCATATCTAGACGAGGTTGTTGTGATATTTTTCATGATTGTGTCATAGCTAGATGAGGTTGTTGTGATATTTTTCATGATTGTATCACAGCTAGACGAGGTTGTTGTGATATTTTTCATGATTGTGTCATAGCTAGACGAGGTTGTTGTGATATTTTTCATGATTGTGTCATAGCTAGACGAGGTTGTTGTGATATTTTTCATGATTGTGTCATAGCTAGACGAGGTTGTTGTGATATTTTTCATGATTGTGTCACAGCTAGACGAGGTTGTTGTGATATTTTTCATGATTGTGTCATAGCTAGACGAGGTTGTTGTGATATTTTTCATGATTGTGTCATAGCTAGACGAGGTTGTTGTGATATTTTTCATGATTGTATCATAGCTAGATGAGGTTGTTGTGATATTTTTCATGATTGTATCATAGCTAGATGAGGTTGTTGTGATATTTTTCATGATTGTGTCATAGCTAGACGAGGTTGTTGTGATATTTTTCATGATTGTGTCATAGCTAGACGAGGTTGTTGTGATACTTTTCATGATTGTGTCATAGCTAGACGAGGTTATTGTGATACTTTTCATGATTGTGTCAGCTAAAAGATGTTATGGTGATGGGTACAGGTTGTCTCATTGGGTACATGCAAGCTTTACATGTAACAGGGGACAGTATCAAAGCAATCAACATACAAAGCATTTAAGACGTGGAATGTTCAACTGAAATACAGTAAACTGCGTTTATAACAAACACCGTGTAAGGATCTATACCGGAACGTCACCTTTACAGTATTAAAGAAGTTGTTATCCATAAATTGTGTCTCCTTTCAGTTGTCATCTCATCCGTCAACTTCTAAGTAGTGCCTATCAAACAGTACTGACACCTTAAGTCTCAATTAACAATAGTAACACAGTAATTAGGCTATAGCCTTTGAAGTGGATATATTCTATGTATAAAATGTCTGACAGTCATAACAAACTATGGATAAAATAAACTAAAATTAGTGGTCCCTTTGAATTAGTTGTAACCGTAGTTTCTGTATAATACTTCGTAGTGGTAGTGGTTTTAATGGATGAGTGAAGCATCTGTGGTCACATGTAGCTAAGGCTCAGTGAACACTGCCTTATGCCTATTTTAAACCTGGACCCTCCCTCTAATCACCAGAAATGGGCTTCACACATTGTACACATGTCGGTAATGGAATCCTGGTCTTCGGTGTGAGGAGCGAACACTTTAACCACTGGGCTTCCCGACCGCCCCTTGACACTAGAACCCATGGACATCCATCCTGTCCAGGAAGTACATTGATATCAGAAAGGTTGCTCTCTCAGACTGTGTTGGCCAAGCAGGTCAAGCGGCATTAAGTGGTCAAGAGTAATGTAGTGAGTCTCCCTTACATCAGTGAGAAGGCGCTATGTTGGTCAGTGTGGTGCTTGTGATGGATCACTCCCAGGGGTCACGGTATCCCATTCTTCTTGCCCAGTAGTGGTCAGTTTATGGGATATGACATATGTAGGCCAGGCTGAACCAGGCCATTACCTATCTGAATTCCTAGCTGATGAAAGAACTGGACACTTTGGAGCTGTAGTCAAATAGATTCTCCAGCAGCTAGTGATTGATGTCGACCATTCAGGATCAGGACTAAATGCTGCAGAAGTATTGGGAGTGATTTGTTCTGAGGCCACCTTTCTCTTCAGCTGGTTATTCCAATGTCAGACTCTGACTGATAAGGACATTATTGATTTGTTTATTGGATAATCTATCTGGACCCAATTTGATAAAACTGAAATATGTTTCACCAAATTTATACTTATTTCTTGCAGCCAACATGCGCACATGCAAAACTTTTTGGTGATTACTCAGCGTTTTCAGAAAAATGTTTCATATATTTGGGAAGGGGGAAGAAAGGAAGGCTAAATGTTACATAATACTGGGGTGGCGAGTGTCGAGTGTCATCAAGGTATACATGATACAGTCCTGTGACCAATCTGACTGACCCTCCAACCCTTTATAACACGTTTTTTTTCTTTTGTTGTTTAACGCCACACTCAGCAATATTCCAGCTACATGATGACAGTCAGTAAAAAATCGAGGGTAGAATTGGTCTTCAGCATCAAAAGGCGACTATGCTTGTCATAAGAGGCGACTAACAGGATCGGGTGGTCAGGCTCGCTGACTTGGTTGATGCATGTCATCCTATCCCAATTGCATGGATTGATGCTCTCGATGTCAATCAATGGATTGTCTGGTCAATACTTGATTATTTCCAGATCGACATCATATAGCTGGAATATTGCTGAGTGCGGCGTTAAACAACAAACAAACAAACTGACAAAGAGCATGATCTCAAGTGCAATTTTCAAAATCATCACCTTTCACTGTGACAAGTCAGTAAAATAATCAGGAGTCTTTGACCTTTTGAAAATGTTTCAAACTTGGGGCAGTGATGCATTCTCGTTGTCCTTACACCTATCAACAATGATGGATGATGCCTACAGGGTGACTAATTGCTGACTTGGCTATATCCAGAGTTGAATGCATGTTATCTGAAAACTGATTCTGAGTCCTATCAATCAGTCATATCACATGCCTGTCGTGGAATTTGACAGTTTCAATAAATCTAATTTAAATAAATTTGTCTGGTGTGTGAGTTCACATGAGTCCTTCTATGTCTGCTGGTGCAAATAGAAGTAGCATCAAGGGAAATAGTAGGAAATCCTACTGAAATACAGTAGTCATTATCATCATTTGTACTTATTCCATGCTGGCTCCATTATGTAAAGTGGCTCAAGTTGGGAATTATCAGCTATATACACTGGGAGATGGAGAAACTGAATTTATAACGTTGAGTAGAGACATTCGTTACAAGTATTATGCTGGATCAGCATCGCATGGGATAAATTATCTTAGCTGATATCTCATGGGAAGAAACACATGTAACATTTGGTATAAACTTCTATATCAGTTTTACTTCATCACTTCATCTCTGGTACCTTTCGGTTCTTCCCAAGACATCCGTACCTCCATGAGGATTAACACAACCCCCAGACCATTAACACAACCCCCAGGCCGGCCCTACTCAACCCCTAGACCATTAACACAACCCCCAGACCATTAACACAACCCCTACACCGATAACACAACCCCCACACCGATAACACAACCCCCAGGCCGGCCCTACACAACCCCCAGACCATTAACACAACCCCACACCAATAACACAACCCCCACACCGATAACACAACCCCCAGGCCGGCCCTGCTCAACCCCTAGACCATTAGCACAACCCCCAGGCCGGCCCTACTTCAACCCCTAGACCATTAACACAATCCCCAGGCCGGCCCTACTCAACCCCTAGACCATTAACACAACCCCCAGGCCGGCCCTACTCAACCCCTAGACCATTAACACAATCCCCAGGCCAGCCCTACTCAACCCATAGACCATTAACACAAACCCCAGACCAGGCCTACTCAACCCCTAGACCATTAATACAACCCCCAGGCTGGCCCTACTCAACCCCAAGAGCTATCTAGATCCAGAACCTTCAGTTCAAACCTTGATGATTCACCTCAAGGATGTCCATGGGCCTCCATCTGCCAGTGCCTCTAGACATCTCAGTGTTTTATCTTCTGGTCTTAGTGACCGACATTCTTTCATTTTGCAAGTTTCATTTTGACCTTTTGCATTCTTCTTAAATAGTGAAATGTTTTTCCCCATTGATCATGGTGGCAGCAGTATGTTTCCCTTTCACCATCCTTCTTGAACCATGTCTCACTTCTCCCTGTTTGTTAATGTATATGATAATGTTGTGCTTGGCTTATGACAAGTGCTGAGGTATAAATGAATGGTAAAACTATACACAAAACAACCAATGACTTTACTGCTAGTTCATACGACTTGCTCATGGTTGTCTTCAGGAAGGAAATACCTGCATGTTATTTCACTTCTCGCTACCGCTAAACAAAGATCTGAGGACATTCCATTAGGGTTCATGTCAGAACGACCTTTCATCTGACCAATCAGAGCGTCGCTTACCACATCATGAAAGTGACAGTTGGAATGTGATTTCTAATCATGCAGCCTCGTAAACTTTAAAACGAGGTATTCCGAATGATAGTTACGGGCTTAACGACTGAATCTATACAATCTAGACCATATATTAGCCATTTGAGAATGTTCTTTTGTTCAGGTTTCAAATTTTTAAGCGAGAATTTGTCAAAATATGTTTTGAAGCTTAGTTGCCAATTTGAAATTAGTGCCGTAAAGCACAAGAAAGCTGCTTATATCAACTTCTTGTCAGTAATTCCATTGGTCGGTCAGAGTTCGCGAAAGGTCCGTCTGACGTGACCCGTAATGGGATGTCCTCCGATCTTTGTTTAGCGGCAGCGAGAACTAAGATCTGATTTTAATGAGATTGCAACCCTACAAACTTCAAAAACTCGTCTTCGCTCGTCACGCCGAAGACCCGGGTTTGATTCCCGACATGGGTACAATGTGTGAAGCCCATTTCTGGTGTCCCCTGCCGTGATATTGCTGGAATATTGTTAAAAGCGGCGTAAAACCATACTCACTCACTCAAAAACTCGTCACCACTTTTTCTGATTTCTAAAACAAATGCACAGCAGAGTGAAAGACTTATAGTAGTTGATCAAGTTTTCCACTCATTCATTTATATTAGTATGTGGACATCTCCATCACGATTGTTTAATTTGACATGGTATTTTCTCCACAGATTGATCGGTGACATCTCAAGCAGCCAGCCAATTGACCCTACATGCAGTGAGGAAGCCATCTTTGACGTAGGTATCTTATCTCAGATCCATGCTTTCAATGATGCATTTGAATTGTCGTTATATCTGTCGCCACTGATAGATGATGTTGTGGTAGCAGCATTTGTCTCTGCATCTCTGACGACAAGTTTAAGTGTTAATCAATGAGATTTCATCTCAGAAACAACACTCAATCACACAGCTGTCCATGCAAGTCCTGTAGAGAGCAATCTCTATTGGATACAGATGACAAGGACTAGATGAAAAGTCACAGAACCTGATCTGAAATGTAGATATTGAGGTATGCTTCAAAAGATACTTTATTGTTATTGTTATTATAAAACCTGAGGTAAGTCTTCCCAATATGTTGTTGTTGTTGTTGTTGTTGTTGTTCCATGTGGAATCTCCGCTTCTCTGATAGGCGATACCAATATTACTTGTTGTCACCACCCATGCAGATCCGGGGTAGAACAGATTTTCAGCAACCCATGCTTGCAGGAAAGGGTAACTATGCTTGTCGTAAGAGGCGACTAACGGGATTGGAGGGTCAGGCTCACTGACTTGGTTGATGCATGTCATCGTATCCCAAATGCGTGGATCAATGCCCATTATGTCAATGACTGGATTGTCTGGTCCAGAATCGATTTTTTTACAGACTGTCGTCATATAGCTGGAATATTGCTGAGTGCGGCGTTAAACAACAAACAAAATCATGTCCAGGACTGACAACATCCATTTCCAATACTGGTTAGAAGGCATTCTGTGTAATGATGACAACGATATTCACTATGTAATTTTGCCAAAACTATATATCTGTCTCATCTTGCCAAGAAAGTTGAATATTGTCCTCACTCAGCGACAGTAACATGGTCTGCGGCTAGACAGTATAAATATCCTCTGTACAGTGTAAGATGGTCAATAAACTATCCTACTTCATGCGAGAGGCATACAGACATATTTACAACAAATTCCTGTCATCGCTTCTACTTTGTGTTTCATAAATCTGATGTACGTGGTAGCATGCTAAACGAGTCACTGCAGTTTTATCTCTGATTAAATGACAGTTAAGATGCACTATTCGCAATACTTCCCTTGAGACCTGCTTCAGCTTTCATTATCTTCTGTGTCTACCACCCATGCTGCCGCAACTGCGTCGATGTAGTTATGGTGGTGAAAAATATACGCTGATCTAATTCTGAGGCTAGAGCATTTGGAATAGAAATGGTAAAGTAGAACCTTGGTGAATAGTGAACAGTGGTATTTGGAGCGGCAGTCTGACGGATATGTTGATCGATGTCTCCTGTGTGTTTATCATCTTTTGGAATGCAGGAAGTATCAGACACATCATGATAAGTGAGTGAGTGAGGAGTTGGGTTTAACATCGCTTTTAACAGTATCATATCACGGCGTGTCAGCTTAATGTGGGACGAAAGCCTGAAGTGATGCAGGTCTCAGATGTTTACCACTTTGGTGAAACCCATGAGCACGGGTATGGTGCTGACAGACCTAGAAACATAATCGGGGCGAACCGAGATTCAAACCCACAATCCTAGGTTTCTGGCTTGGAGTCAGTATACTGTATCTGGGTGGGGTATTCATGTTAAACTGAGGCATGGTATCTCAGTGGGCAAGCACTATAAATCAACATCAGTCTGGACTAGTACAAGAGGGCACACAAATACATGCATGTCACTATATAAGTGCAATAATCTTGGGTGTGGCGTTAAACCCCATTCCACCTCACCTCACCGGGGAGGCCACTGTGTGTTACATATTATTAATAATGACCAGTTGACGATTTTCTGTGAAGCATTGGGAAGATCTCATGAGCAAACATATATATGGGGTTATTATTTGAGTGAACCAAACATGACAATGAGAAATACAATTAAAACGGTAAATCATCATGGCTTCTAATTTTGATGACAAAATTTACATTTTCACTGCCATTTTGACCAAGTTTGTTGGCCCCAGCCAAGACCTCAGATTGTACTCAGGCATTATATCCTGAAACCTATGCCAAAGAAGAGGTGGCAATATTGTACTCAAGTGTGTCTTATATACAAGAAAAAAACTCCAGAAGGGTTAAAACCGATATATGCCTGTGTGCTTTCTTGCCATTCTTAATGCTGATTGGTCAGTTGGCCAGTTCTTTACTTTAAAATATAAGATTTAAACTAAAATGTTATGTTCCAATCTGATTCAAATCAACAAGCAGGATTTGGTGCTACATTTAACAGTATTGCTGGAATGTCATATGGCAAGGGACATCAAGAATGAGTTTAAAATTCCTCCATGATACCCATTTGTGGAATAAAACATGGTAATCAATGTGATGAGTGAACACTTCAACCATTGGACTATCTCGCCCCCCATCTAATTACATGAAGCGTTATTCTATAAAACAAGAGTGTTCGTCTCGCGTTCTTGAATTATATGAACATATTGACATTAGTTGTGAGGCAAATAGGATCAATGACAAACAAGGTTGCAATATTTACATATATTTGACATAAGAGTTAATCCCTTTATCTCCTAATCGGATGTAAGGGCCATACGTCCATCTTGTCATTATACAAGCTGGATTTGGAAATCTGTGTTTGGTGATCCCATCAGTTTGGCATTGAATGACAGGATTTGATGTCTGCAATCCTCTTTGCACTGACGAAAGTCGTTCTCTGTCAACAAGGCCTCCCACAATGTGGTTACTGAAGCCGATTGTCTGGATATGATAGCTTAAACTGTTAATGGTAAGTCCTCCAATCAATGCAGCAGGACATGAACTACTCAACTCATAGGGATAATCAGATATGCCAGATATATTTAAATATACACTTCTTTTTTAAAATTTAATTCAGTATATGATATTACAGAGTTCAATCTACACTGAGTAGCACGTCATGTGGTGTACATATTAGGTGTAGGTTACATACCTATTAAGCAGACAGCTTAAATATACACTTGACTTAGTACGAAAATCAGTTTTGTCTCATGGAAAAAAAGCCAGTGGCGTTGTTTAGTTTAACAGACAAGGACGTCACTGACGCAGGCTTAGACGGCAAGCATGGGTTGCTGAAGACTCATTCTAAACCGGATCTTCATGGGCTACTGGTCAATGAGGACTACCATGATCTGATTTTCACTTGTCCTCAGCACAATTTACTAGTCTCGGGCTAGTGGACTAGCATGAATTTCAAAGGCTGTTGATGCCTTTTGAATTAAATCAGTCGTTCAGAATCACAATCAGAGTTAAAATATGTTTTCCAGTAAACTGTGTTAATTATGTTTGAAACTAATATCAAATAAACAGTCACCATTTAAAAATGTACAATAACATAAACAGCGTACTTGTGCATGAAAACAGTAACTGTAAGAGGGAAGATATAGGGGAAAAAAACCAATGTAACAGTGTTAGAAGTGATGGGTTACATGTGTGGACATATTCATCACTGTTATGTGCGCCATGCTGTTAGGGTATAAATTCAGGCCGATCTGCAGTCGCTTCTTGCCATGTCCCTCTGTCATCGTAGCTAACACTTCATGAGTCGATGGTCAGGAAAAAAAGCAATTTGACGTGGAAGTGCCACCTTCCCTGGAGACATAGTCTCTAAAATTAGCTGTGAACTGGAAATGTTTGAAAACCGCGCATGCTGTGATCAATTGGTTTGGATTCAGTCAGTTCTGTTACGAGCAGTAGCACGCATTATCTTTCTCGTAAACGGATATGACCTTGGTCAGTGATGCTAAACTCCATGTTCTTGATATTTCTGAGTATTTTAGGATGTGGTTGGGAATAGTTTGCTCACTATTAGGAAAATTAACATTTTGATTCTGTGCTTGTCATGTGTGTGTTAAAACATCTAAATAGTTGTCATTGACAGTGACTTATATATTGATTAATATGTATACATTACCTCGAGTAAAGATCACGTTACTGTATTTCTAAGTAGTGAAGTTTTATACTTTTTTTTATAATTACTGTAGTTGTTTTCTTAAATTTTTAGAGGCAGTCGGGTAGCCTTGTGGTTTAAGCGTTTGCTTGTGATGCCGAAGACCCGGGTTTGATTCCCAACATGGGTACAATGTGTGAAGCCATTTCTGGTGTCCCTGCCATGATATTGCTGGAATATTGCTAAAAGCTGTGTAAAACCATACTCACTCACTCACTCACTCACACTTAAATTTTTAAGTCATTTTGTCGAATATTATTGTTATTAAGTTTCGTGTTAAACCTTCTTCCCTTTGCAATATTTATTTTCAATTTGTGTTACTACAGAATATCTAATCAGACGTTTGTAATAAGTATAATCAGAATTTGTGTCTTTAGCTTAAACTCTCGTAAGCCGGAATTTATTAACGAGCTAAACAACAGCACTAAGTCCAAGACATGAAGGAGACATTTATTGACTTGTTGAGGTGGTTCCTTTGTGACGCAGCTGGCATTGCACCATAAGAACAAAAAAAATGACAAACCCTTTCCATATCTTATAGAAATCTCTGCATAAAGCAGAGTCGATTGTACGATTCCGACTGTATCATGAGCGTGTGTTTATGAATCACTATCAAATAGTAATGATACCAGGTGTTCGCAAAAAGGTGAGCGTATCCTGCCCCACTGGTGGCACCCATCACAAACACATGCAAAGGCAAGTCAATAGTTCACCTGAAAAAATACAGGAACATATGGTACAAGTCAAAATAGGGAATTGCATCGGACATAATTTTTGTCACTGATGCGTCAATTTTGGAAATGTCCTCCACATGTCTTCCATAAACCTTTTTGAAAGTTTTACAAAGGTTTTCTTAGCATCATGAAAGATAATGTCTGTTTTCTTAAGTCCACAATATGTCTGATCGAAGTAGGACAAGACGTTGGTGCATCAACTCGTGTTCTCTAACAAGCAAGTTTTGCACTCTTCTGTCAGATATGAACTAACTTAAGATGTATTCAGTAATCAAGACCTGTTTACTACATTTTATTTCACAGTTAACCAGAGTCTCAGTAGATGCACCTTTTGATGGACATGGGTTTAACAATGCTTTGATCAGTATTTTTAGTTATATCATGGCATGTCGGCTTCATGTTGAGGAAGGTTTTACAAGTCTTATACGTTAACCAGTTTGGTAAAACACATGTGTTTGGTATGGTGCTGACAAATCTAGACACATAATAATCTGAATATGGGTTTCCAGTCATAAGATCCTGGCATGCCTAAGGGACACAACTTAATACCATGTTTGTAGTTTGTGGAATTGTCATGAAACAAAATTAGAATGCAGTCGTGTCATTGTTCAAAGAATGTTGTGCCACAGCTCTCATTCACTGTTGTTGTAAGCGTTATGTGACCTGTATCAAAATGAGAATTAATTCACTATTTGTTTAATCTTTAAGTTATCTTTGACAATATGACTTAATGTCATATAGTCCTACTTCGCTTTCTTTGGGAGATCGATTGACTAAGGATATGTTGTTACAGGACTCTGAATACACAGCAACTCGAGTTGTGCACTGAACACATTCATACTAGCAAACAACGCTTTCTTATTACTGCAAACATATTAGTGTGGGAGAGGATATTTCATCTTATCTTGGTGTAGAGGATTTGTTGGAAAATTGGTACAAATCATAGAAATAATAAGATCCAGCAATGGGTTGACCATTACGCAGAAAACAGGTCAGTGACCTTTGAGGTCAAGGTCATAATCAAAATAACATATGGAGGTCATATTCCCTGCATGTGTCCCATTAATACTGGAGAACAACAATCTTGCCTCTTTGACCACAACAGATAAGAGCTTGTCCGTGATTTGTTGATCAACTGAGAGAAGACCTTTGAGGATATGTCAAATGTGAGGTGATTGGCCCATTAAGCGTCCCATTCGTCAATAGGTTTTTGATGGCCTAGGAATTGGCCAATTATTGAAACGTGTTTGTTCTGAATTGTTTTTCTATTGGTGTCCTATCTTTTACTACTCAGTTATTAGACTGTCGTTTATGCTATCTGATCACGATCAAGGGGGGCAATGTACTTTTCTGAGAATATATAGTCATTAATTACTCTGCGATTATTGGTCGCTACTTGAACGATTATTGACATGTCCTGGATCAATTTACTGTCTATGTGAGTAGTTTTCTTCTGTGATAGCCCATAATTATACATAGCTTTTGGACATTATATTTTTTATTTGTTGGAACACGGGTCTGAGAATCCTTTTTTCAACATACATAGAAAAAATCCAACTACAAATGAACTATTATGTTTTTCCACACTCAACACACTCTCCTCAAAAGAAGTTAAAGAACATCCAATTTTGCCCTATGATTATAGTTAATCTGCCATGGCTGGTCGGTATTGCAACACACAGCCTTCCAATTCCTGTTTTCTTTAGCTTGTTTATAGTAGTGTTTACCAATGCAATCAGTCACAGATGCATGATTCTGTGCATAGTAAATATAGAGTTCTGTCCCTTGTCCTTGATAAACAGTCTTTACTGAAATTAACACCCATAGTATTCCGAGAAATGCTGACACTTCGCACACTCCTAGAAATCGAAAATCAAATTTCACTGATTGCCTGAGGCTAATGGATTTGGTGAAGTTGTTTGATCAAGGTTACAACATTCAAGGTCTTAGTAAAGCTTTCAAAAAAATTTATGGTAGACACGTAGAGCACATTTCCAAAGTTGACGGATCAGTGACAAGAGTTATGTCCGATGAAATTACCTTTTTTTGACTAGTGACATATGTTCCCGTGTCTTTTCAGTTGAACAATTGGCTTGCCTTTGCATGTGTTTGTGATGGGTGCCACCAGTGTGGCAGGATACGCTCACCTTTTCGTTAACACCTGGTATCATCACTATTTGATAGTAATTCATAAACACTTGCTCATATAGTTGGAATCATACAATTGACTCTGCTTTACGAAGAGATTTCTATCAGATATGGAAAGGGTTTTGTCGCTTTATTTGTTTTTCACTTCTTATGGAATCTGACATGACAGAAAAATCTGTGAACCAGCTAATTATAATGGCCTTTCTTTACAATACAATCCATGGTCACATATTAGCCCAAATCCACGATTTAACAAAAACATAATTCTTGATCATCTAGCATCATACCGTACCTGGACTCGTACCCAAACAATGTTTAATCTCTAGTTGGTTTCTCAGGGGTTGTCATTTCTCCTGCTTTATCTCCCAAATTTATAGTTTGGATGTTTAACGCCACACTAGGCAATATTCCAGCTTAATGACAGCGGTCTGTAAATAATTGAGTCTGACCAGACAATCCAGTGATTGATATCAAGAGCATCGATCTACGCAATTGGGATCGATGACGTGCATCAACCAAGTCAGCGAGCCTTACCACCCGATCCCGTTAGTCGCCTCTTAGGACAAGCATAGTTGCCTTTTGCAGCAAGCATGGGTTGGTGAAAACCTATTCTACCCCGAGTCTTCACAGGTCCCCTCCCTCATTAAACTGACATTGGGTTGCAGAAGTCAACTACTATAATGGGATCTAACATTGAGAAAATAACATCTGCTGTTAACAAACTAGAAATGAACATTCCATGAAAAACATGATGTACTGTGTGATCAATCAACAGTGATTATTTTACAACAGAAGAAGCCCATGGCTAAAGTTTGTCATCTTCCCAGTTTCTTTTGATGACAATCTGGTGACATATTGTGGCCGTCAGCGAGTTAAGACCGGATGCTATCTTCCTACAACTTGTCACAAGCTGTGGAATGTCATCACCTTCTGTTGGTCTTTCTTCTAAAAACTGGACCATTTCCTGTCCTGAAGCATTTAATACGTTTCTTAATTGAAAAGTGTCCCAGGATAGCGACCATCCCGGAAATGATTCCAAAGAAAGTCGAAGATGGATTTTGTGAAAATATTAAAAATACCACACAGGTACTAAATGACCAAAGTATCTTGTCTAGAATACTGTTGGTATGTTCATTGTTCATAAAACTGTTCTGCTTGTTGCATTGAAACTAATTATCTTTTGAGAATCTTTCGAGAAAGTCACTGTATTTTTTCCATATTGTTACAGAAAGGATGGCAAATATTTGAGAACTTGATATTCATTACTGAGAGAAGTCTTAGCCAAATCATTGAAAATACAATTTGCAAACAACTCCATGTGTCCACCTTGTGTTCAGGAGATGGCCTGAACTTGAAAGGTGCATGTACGTTCATGTAAGGCAGTGAATCACCCCAGAGACTACAAGCAGGGTGTTGCTCTGACTGTTCACACCCTGAAGGTCGACGATCCTTAATGATCACGTTTTTAGAGATATCCCTGAGAAAGCTTGAGATTCATCTTGTCTTCAAGGGGGCAGTCGGGTAGCATAGTGGTTAAAGCGTTTGCTCGTCACGCCGAAGACCCGGGTTCGATTCCCGACATGGGTACAATGTGTGAAGCCAGTTTCTGGTGTCCCCTGCCGTTATATTCCTGGAATATTGCTAATAGCGGCGCAAAACCATACTCACTCACTCACTTGTCTTCAAGCTACCTCAAAGACTGGGCAAACTCAGCCTGGAAGTGCTTGTTTATTTCCCCATTCACAGCGGTAGGTTTTAACCTTGAAGTGAATAAGTTGGGTTTTATGCTGTTTTTAGCAATATTCCAGGCTGTCATGGCTGGGGAGACCAAGAATGGACCCATGAAGGGAATCGAACCCAGACCTTTGGCTTGACGAGCCAACGCTTTAACCACTATGCTACCACCCATTCACCCCTAAAATAAGTAGACCAAAGTTCGAACATATTTGGTGGACGACACATGGTAGTCTGAATTAATCCCAGCCTTTGATCAAGGTACTTTTAACATTGGACAAACGTGGACAACTTTAGTACTATTTTCTCTCCTTCACATACAGGGTCAAAATTAATCCTATCTTCTAACCCAAAGACTGATAACACACAGGGACATCCCAATAAAAAAAGCCTGAATTACCTCTTGGGGAGGCAGTGGTGTTCCGGTCAACTAAGGGGCTGCAATGTGTTATGCAGAGTTGCGTCCTTTGGGCACACCAAAAACCTATGAGGTTTGAATCCCAGTTCTTCCCCCATTAAGTTTCTAGGTTTGTCAGCTCGTGTTTGTTTGTTAATTTGTTGTTTAATGCCGCACTCAGAAATATTGCAGCTATATGACGGCAGTCTGTAAATAATCGAGTCTGGATCAGACTATCCAGTGATTGATATCATGATCATCGATCTATGCAATTGGGATACAATGACATGCATTAACCAAGTTGGTGAGCCTGACCACCCGATCCCGTTTGTTGCCTCTTTCGACAAGCATAGTCATTTACGGCAAGCATCACCTGCTCGTGGGTTTCACCAAAGTGGTAAACATTTGAGACCTGCATTATAAGCTGACACGCCGTGATAGAACTGGAATACTGTTAAAAGCAGCGTTAAACCCAACTCACTCACTCCCTCTTGCCTTCAGCACATATCTAACTTTTTGTGGAGACACACATGCTCCTCTCGTCTAAGATATGCTGCAGTTCTATAAGTCGAGTTGCACCCCTCAGATATGTCTGAAGTCTATGATCATTGGTTACGAATCCTAATTAGCCCTGATTATGTTTCAAGGTTTGTCAGCACCATACCCATGCTCATGGATTTCACCAAAGAGGTTAACATCTAAGAACTGCACGAATTCTGGCTTTTCCCCAAAATTGAAGCTGACACACTGTGATATGACTGCAATTCAGATAAATGTTTTGTTAAACCAAACATTCTCAAACACTCAGTAAATGACTGTGGGGTGGGATATTGCTACTTATTCTCCTTTCATCAAGTTTCGTTCCTAGTCAGCACGATTAAGTCAGCAAACCTTGCGACCCATGTAGATCTAGGGAAGAATAGGTCGAGCAACCCATGCTTGCCGCAAAAGGCGGCTATGCTTGTAAGAGGAGACTAGTGGGATCGGGTGGTCAGACTTGCCGACTTGGTTGATACATGTCATCGATCCCAATTGCGTGGATCGATGCTCATGATATTAATCACTGGATTGTCTGGTCTAGGCTCGATTATTTACAGAGCGCCATCATATAGCTGGAATATTGCTGAGTACGTCGTTAAACAACAAACCAACCAATCAACAGCAAACCTTGCAAATCCATTTCCGTACTAGTACAAGTATATTTGTGCGTCTTGTGCAAGCCAATTGTGATGTTCCCTCTGTCAGACATCTTTCAGTGAACTTGTTAATTCATCAAATGTTCTTGCTAATTTGCCAATCAAACATTTTTCTCCCCTAGACTGGCTTCGTGACGTATCAGTATTCTACATCAGCAGCAAATCAATTTTCAATTTATTCACGGGGAAACTGAGCCACTAGCATCATTTACATCACATCGATATCGCCAATCATATTTGTAATTATCACTTGTAACTTAACCGGTACGTGTCTATCGCCCACTTATGAAGTAATTGTGTACCTCAAGGAATGTGTTAATGGCTGTTGTGTCTGGTCGGAATTGCTGTGAAATTGATCAAGATGTTTTCATGCAGCCCTGTTTAATATCAAATTTCAGACAGTTTCCTTAAGCATTGTTAAGTATGATTAATCAGATTAAAATTAATAGATTATACTCTACTTTCCCTAATAATTGATGTAATATTTCTATAAAAATTGTATGTTGAAATAAATGACATTTTAAGAACTGTACACTATTATTATGAGTGAGTGAGTGAGTGAGTTTGGTTTTACGCCGCTTTTAGCAATATTCCAGCAATATCACGGCGGGGGACACCAGAAATAGGCTTCACACATTGTACCCATGTCGGGAATCGAACCCGGGTCTTCGGCGTGACGAGCGAACGCTTTAACCACTAGGCTACCCGACCGCCCCACTATTATTATGTAATTGGGCTAAAATTCCAGCAGTAACAGATTGAAATGTAACATCTGAGATGGACTTGTGTGATCTGGCATCCTAAACATTGGTTTGGTAAAATGATAAAAAAGCATTTATGTTAACGTTTATGATAAAAATATATATATGCAGTATCAATTACCTTCTTGGATTAAATTAATAGATGTGTCACTTTGTGACGCAGTAAAATGAAATGTGAAATTGGTGATGTGACTGGCATGATGAATCCTGGTATACATTATAGTCTGGAAGATTTTTCAAGGTACCGACATTTACTACAATATCTGAAAAACTATTGGACCTACTCAAGTCAAAGTTGGTATGAGATTATTAAACAGTCATACATAACTGGATATTACATTTAAAGACAATCGATGCAGGAATAAAAAATCTGTCTATTTAGCGATCACTATATTTCATCAACAACCAGACCTGTTCGTCACGGGTGGAACGAGCATTCGTTGTACCAGCCATCTGCATAATGCTACCCCTGCGTCACAGGGCCATATGACACAGTTGAACCAATCAACTCAACTCAACTCGAAATGTTGCACGGGAATCACCAACCAGATCATACCAACTTTGACTGGAGTCGGTCCAATAGTTTTTCAGATATTGTAGTAAACGTCGGTACCTTAAATTAACTTCCAGACTCTACATGATTGTGATATGGGCGCCACTAGGAGATGCGACTGGTCCAAAGTTTACCCATGTATACATCGAGACTGCATTGCTCAGTGACTGAGAAATATCTCCCTGGGAGTGGAAGCATTGCCCTTCAGACAATCGGTAAACCACTAGTAGGAAATGATATATGCTGGTTCTAGTGTACGGTTAAAATAATTATGTTATGGACAAGTCATTTCCATTATTTGGTAAAGTGTTACATGAGCTATTCAGAGAGATTGTGTAGTTGTCATGATTTCACTAAAAAGACGAAGTATCTCATAAACAACATGGATCAGGGTTTTACAACCAATTTCTTCCATATCCACATGGGTGATATAACTCTGAGACTCTTTTGGCGCCAAAAATTCCTGGTAATTTTGTTCTTGTCACCTTGAATGATGGAGTTTGAGAAAAATCTTTTCTTTGACCCAAATCACCTTGCTGCTTATAGTTGTAATTATTGTGCGACACAGAATTGTTTTATCCAGCTACTCAGTCCCCTTTCTCCACCCAAACTTGATGAGAAAATGACGTTATCTGGCGTTACTTCAAACACCTTTGCTATTTAATCCGGTGTAATTGATAGGACTTTAACCTTAACGTTTGAATGGTTACTTGAGAAATTAGATTGTATTGAGCAAAGCTTTTATGAAGAGACCTATAGAGCGAAATGCTTGTAATATCATATTTTTACCTATCTTATGATAATAAGAAGCCAGAAATATCTCTTGTTGTCATTTAAAGAGGTTCAGTTGTTAAGTTGTGTATTTCTATAATAAGGATGAAGATGTAAATAGAGATTTTCATATGAGCATGCATGTCATGCTGAGTTAACAAAAGAAGTGACAGAAGTCTTGTATTTCATCATCACTGAGCTTTCATCCTGTGTGCAATATTTTAATGTATTTTGTTATGAGGAAACCGCCTCCGCGGTCTAGAGGTAGAGCGTCCGCCCGGAGAGCGGAAGGTCCGGGGTTCGATCCCCAACCGCTCGGCATTAAGGGGCTAAAACAAGGACTGGTCGGTTCGGAGTCAGTATACTGTGTCTGAGTGGGGTATTCATGTTAAACTGTGCCATGGTATCTCAGTGTGCTAGCACTATAAATCGGCACCAGTCCGGACTAGTACAAGCAGCCACACACACACGTGCATGCACGTCGCTATATAAGTGCAATAATCTTGAACGCGACGTTAAACCCAATTTCACCTCACCTCACCTGTTATGATGAAGCCAGGGATTGACCCACCGACTTTCTGCTCCCTGGGCAGACACACTGTCCACTAGACAATGGAGTCGGTCAAGGAAGAAGGGCTATATATGTTCATGGTCATAGATTGTGTTGGTCATATGTAAAGATTAAAAATGTTGTCAGTGTTGCTTTCAGCTTAATTATTTTCATTAAATGTACATCTTGAATTAAAGTTTGAACAAAATTAGGAACAAAATCATGTTATCAATAAACACATCACAGTTTTTATTTTAGTTTTCCTTTAGCAAAATTGTTTTGTAGTTTATCCATAAAACATGGCATAAGAATGAAAATATTCACAGACCCCCAGAGAACACATTTGATGAATGGTTTGTTTATGAGGACAAACTTTTAATCCTACCTTAGCCATTGATCAAGAAACATAAATCAGATATGACATCGGAAGTAAGGAATGAAAACGCCATCAAGCGAAAGAAGAAGGACATAAATCTGTCAGCACGGTCATGATGACAAGAATCGTATCCCCATCAAACTTTCACTTTAAGCGTCACCAACAAAACTGATCCAATTACGACATTTACAACTGTTTAAATAAAACTTTATCAAAATCTGATCACATCAAATGAATAAAACCCAGCTATATCTATTTGCTATCATTGTACATGTTCATGACTGACACTTTACTGGGATTGTATTTCACCAGCTGATGTTCGTTTCATCCAAATCAGACTTTTCTCCACTGAACAGTTTCCTTTGTCAATGTCTCAGGAATGGATGTGTAAAAACTTGATGAATCAATTGCTGTGAAAGCCATGTTTTTTTACACAGTCTCCCCATTTTCATTTATTGATGCTTGTTACAACTAGAAATAAAGTTTTGATACTGTTAGGATGACAACTTATCTCATAAAATCAATTATTGTTTGTGAATACATGATGACCAATAACTTCATAGTGTTGGATAGATGTCTTGAAAGTAATACCTTTGAATGAAAAAATATATGTTTGAAGCACATATTTGATTAAGCTGTCTTGTGTATAATATCTTATGGTATTTTCTTTGAAGGGTTGGCTGCAATATTTGTTTCACATGAATTCATCTGTTATGATTTCCTTGCATCTATAGAATCTCAGCTGGTGGGGCAGGACTTGCTTACCGTTTTTCAAAGACCTGGAGTTAATCATTCATTTTCAGAGATCCATTCAAATAATTTTCAACACTGTTTTGCCTTTTACACCTTATGGAATTTGTTTGAATGGATAACTGAGACTGGTGTTTCTCTGGTGTTGACGTTTAATATACCATTTTGATGCATAACTATTCTATTTTTGCGTAAGATGAGCCCGATGCAATAAAAATGCAATTTCATATATGGAAAACGTGATGTTTAAAGAGAAACAAACAAGGTACGAGGAATTGTGGATTGTCTGTCACTAGAGAATGAAAGGTGTTAATCCCAAACCTTTTGGCAGGGACTTCATTCTTGAGTGACAGAAAATTGGTAATTCCGAGGTTATTCTTAAATATTAACAATTGACATCAACATCAACCAAGTCAGCGAGCCTGACCACCCAATCCCGTTAGTCGCCTCTTACGACAAGCATAGTCACCATAGACCTATTCTACCCAGGATCTTCACATGTTCTCTGAAATGAAGTGCTGTGACATCATATGGCTTCAACTGACCAATCAGCTTTGAGAATTGCTAAAATGCGCATGTGTAAATATCGGAAAGTTATAACACAAAATCATTCTACCCTTGTGAGTATTTCCAGATATCAATTAATATCAGCGATAAGTGAAATGAATATCAGCTTCTCAACAAGATGTGCAACCATTTTTGGAATGTGTATAAATCCAAATAATGTCAAATATCTGCAACTATATATAAAGACATTTCAATAAGACAGCTGAGACATATCTAAGCTATAAATCATTCTATCAACCTGCTTCAGTGAATACTGACTGACTGACCTTTGGAAGAGTTCTCGGTGGTCAGACAAGGAGGCCCATTGCCACTTTGCCCCTAGCAGAGGTTTTCTATATTTCTGGAAATGTTGTGAAGTAGAGAAACTGACACATTTTTATGTAAGCAAGAATTACTTTCTGAACTTCAAGACAAACAATATTCCAAGAATAGCCCAGCCAATGATAAGTAAATATTGGGAACTGGAAGAGACTCCATCCTAACTGTACATTGGTTTACATATCTTTGAGAAAGCCATAAATAATTAGCCACATTTTCAGGCCTGTTATAAACTGTACAAAATCAAGGGTGGATACAGCATGTATATAAAGGAGAAGGGGGGGGGGGGGCAGTAGAACCCCTGGACACCCCCTCTGAATCTGCGTATGAATTTGCAGAAATGTATAAATATCTTTATAGAGAGTTTTGACATATGGACAAAGGCTACAATTCTTGAGACGATGTCGGGTAAAGAGAACCTCTTCTCTCCGATGGTTCCTAGCTCTTTGGAAATTATTAATAAAAACTCAATGCCACAGATATGGCATCCCATTCTTTTGCAACTCATCAAAATATTATTTCACTTGATGACAGAAATAACAATGGTAAGCATCGTTGTACTTGGATGACAGACATCACCCACCAAATAATCATCTCTCCTATTCTGAAGGGGGCGGTCGGGTAGCCACGCTGAAGACCCGGGTTCGATTCCCGACATGGGTACAATGTGTGAAGCCCATTTGTGGTGTCCCCTGCCGTGATATTGCTGGAATATTGCTAAAAGCGGCGTAAAACCATACTCACTCACTCACTCACTCACTCACTCACTCACTCACTCACTCACTCTATTCTGAAGAACCCAGAAACTACAAATATGAAGATCTGCATCAGCAAAACCACCTCTAATGTCATTAGAATGTGCCTCCTTCCTTCCACAGGCAAATCCCAGAAACATTTATTGCATTCATAGCTTCCAGATAAGCAGGCAGTGTTCAGAGATACCTTCAACCTGACCTGTGAGGGACATTTATCACTTATGCAAAGACCTCTGTTATAACCATAGTCTAATCGTTCTCCTTAAAAACATGCTGCCACCCATAGGCCAGGGCTTTAGTGCTTTTGCCTTGATGTAATGGCATGTAAAGACGGTAGGTAATTTAGAAAGTGTGAGACTGATCTCTTCTTGACAAGATGGCGTGTGACAGAAACCATACTACCACACAGTTGAGTGAGTGAGTGAGTGAGTGAGTGAGTGAGTGAGTGAGTTCGATTCCATGATGCTGTGAACAGTGTTCTTGACAAGATGGTGTGTGACAGAAACCATACTACCACACAGTGGAGTGAGTGAGTTCGATTCCATGATGCTGTGAACAGTATTCCAGTTTCATCATGGCATCAGCATGATGTGGGAGGGAAGCCTGAAGTGGTTCAATCCCTGGGGTCATACCCCGAAACAATTGTTAAGAGTTGGTACTTGTTACCCTGCCCGGTGCTCAGCATTAAAGGGCTAACACAAGGACCTGTCAACTCATAGTCAGTATACTGTGTCTAAGTGGGGTATTCATGTTAAACTCCAGCATGGTATCTCAGTGGACTAGCTCTGTGAAACCAACATTATTCTGGATTAATACACACATGCACGCACGCATGCACTCAAACACGAAAGCATGCATGAGCTTCTCAAGATAAGTGCATTAATCTTGAACGCAATGTTAAAATTCATTTCACCTCCACTTACACAGTCATAGAAATATATTTTTGTAAGTGCCACAGAGCATTCATAAAGGTGTTGAAGTGTGTTATAATAATTGTAATTGAAGTATGTCATAATAATTTTGATCCATCATCAAACTCGGTAAAAAGCATTTCACAAAGGCTATAAAATGAGCAGTTGGATGTTTGAAAGTTTGCACTCTTCCTTTTCCAAAGATTGATAACACCTTGTTTCACAAAAGAAAACCCCTAAAATAATTTCATAATCCTACTGTGCATTAAGCGTGTTCATTTCTGAATGCGTATGCCCTTTCTTTTGACCATGGGATTAAGATTTTGACCGTGCCATAACGATTTTAACCATGCCATTATGACTTCAACTATGCCATTATGACTTTTCCATGCCATTATGACTTTGACCATGCCATTATGACTTTAACCATGCCATTATGACTTTAACCATGCCATTATGACTTTAACCATGCCATTATGACTTTAACTATGCCATTAAGACTTTAACCATGCCATTATGACTTTGACCATGCCATTAAAACTTTAAACATGCCATTATGACTTTAACCATGCCATAATGACTTTAACCATGCCATTATGACTTTAACTATGCCATTAAGACTTTAACCATGCCATTATGACTTTGACCATGCCATTAAAACTTTAAACATGCCATTATGACTTTAACCATGCCATAATGACTTTAACCATGCCATTAAGACTTTAACCATGCCATTTAGACTTTATCCATGCCATTATGACTTTATCCATGCCATTATGACTTTGACCATGCCATTATGACTTTGACCATGCCATTATGACTTTATCCATGCCATTATTACTTTAACCATGCCATTATGCCATTGGCAATAAAATACAAGGACCTTAAATGCTGCTGTAGTAACTTCCTGGTTTCCGCTGATCTTATGTGTTTGATCATCAATCAATTTGTACATCAGTCAAAATTTATTTCATCAGTAGAGCAGCTTGCTTTGTTAATTAAGATGTAATAAAACTTTTGAAAAGGCAACCCTTCTAGTTTGAAGAGTTCCATTCCAATGAACGCTCTGACTCTGACTGTGACTGTGGCTGGTTGAGGCATGCCCTTAAAAATGTGACTCTTATGTAAACCCCAAGAAAAAGACTTAGAAAAAGACTAACATTGAAATTAGCAATACCTCACCTGCTTGTTAATTTACAGAATAAGCCACAATCACATTGTTATCGATAAGGGATAACATTGAAGGAAACCCAGCTATGAGGGTCAATGTGGAAATTGAATCCTACTTTAGCGGAATTGGATTCCAATATTTGCTGAGACTGACTATGGCAGTTTGGTCTTATTCAACATGGTTTTCTCAAAACACTGCTAGATTTTTAAGAAAATGGTAATCACAAAAAATGTCTTGATTAAATTATTTTTTTGCAATTCATTATTTCTTGAGTAATGTGATAGGATGTCCATCAGTTTCATGTGATATGCGTTATCCAGAAATAGGAAGTGGTCAACACCACTTTTCCTTCCATGACATGTTTTTTTAACATGTCATTTAAAGGGTTAACTAACCTGGTTTATGATGCAATACCGTTGCAATTTCATATTTTTGGGTTTTTTTTGTAATACTTTTTTTATTCAGGGTTCAGGATACATTGTACATGATATAGTGCATATTAATACATTGACTGTTTGCACATCATTTGTAATGTGAGATTGATATTACAAGTGATAATAAATGATTTAATACATAATATATATGTATCACATGATGGAGTCCCCTTTTTTTATCATAAAAACAACAGCCATTCACACTTCTCATACAAACACCATTTACACGCTTTCACACAGGGACGCCACAAGCACTCTCATACACACACACACATTATATTCTCAAAGAGAGATCTCAAATCTCAAGTCAGTGGGTGCAATTGAATGATACGGATATGTAGACACTAACACCTGGGCATACCATAATATAGGCATGAACACAAGCATATATATACACACACATACATACACATGAACATATACATATACATATCCTAAAATTCAAAAAGGTTATGGTACATCATCCAGTCTTTGTTAAATTCCAAACCTCTGTTTGTGGACAAAAAACGTCTTTTCTCTATCTTATAGCGAAGTTTGAGTTCATTCTTTAAAAACTGTATATTTGGTAGTATATGTTGAACTCTACATCTGTAGATAAAGTATTTTGTGAACAGGATGATAAAATCAAACACTTTATCAGTAATAAGATTTTTGTTAAAGCCAAAAATAATAAATTCTGCTGAAAGATTTAGATTATGAATGTGTCCACATTTGTCATTTATCCAGCTCATAAACTGTTTCCAAACATTCTGTACAATATCACACTCCCACAAGAGATGGACGATCGTCTCTCTTTCATCACTGCAAAAAGTACATCGATCACTGTCAACATTCTTGATATAAAATAGAAATGAGTTGGTTGTAAGTATCCTATGAATTATCCTGAACTGAAACCACCGAAGCTTTGTATCTTTGGTTATTTTGAAAGGTTTTATAAAAATGGATTTCCAGTTTAATTCACCAAAAATAAATTCCCATTTCTGTCTGGCTTTCCAACTAACCAAAGGTCCCAAAAGTGTATAGTAGGCATGTTTGGAAACTTTCTTTAATGAGAAAAGTTTAGTCAATAATAAACTGTAATCTAAAGGGCTAATGGTGTTCTCCATTTTTATGTTTGCCTTCTTAATATAGTTTGAAACTGCAGAAACTATACTATTAAACTGCATGATTGGCAGTGTGAACTCATGTTTTCTACAAAAGTCATTGTATGACAAAAAACAACCATTTATATCTAATAAATCGCAAATTCTATACACTCTTGCATCAACCCACAGTTTCCAAAAAACTGTTTGTCAATCTTGATATCTGGATTATAAAATAGAGGTGCCAGTGCATCAAAGGTGTCAATTGTAGCCTTATTAGAGAGTTCATAAAAAGCCTCCAAACAGTCTTTCCAAAAAGGATTGAGAGTTTGATTACTCAATTTCTGGATAAAAGAGGACCCGTATTTGTGCATAGTGGATAATTTTGGATGACAAGACATCAACAACACCTTCTAGTTGGTCTGATAGTCTTCAGACAACACCTTCTTGATCCAAGAGATTTTCTGAGATTTGACATACTTAAAAACATCAACCATTCCCACACCTCCATCTGCAGAGGATTTGCATATCACTTGACGTTTAATTCTATCTGGTTTATTATTCCATAAAAATGCAAACAGTAACTTGTTCAACTCCTTCATAAACTGCTCTGAAGGATTGGGCAATGATAAGAAAAAATAATTCAATTTAGAAACTAATAATGCCTTAATAACTGCTATCTTTCTTAGAGGAGTAATAATTCTTTTCATCCACTTTTTAATGATTTGTTCAATTTCATAAAGTTTCCTATAATTCAAATCTTCAATTAAATCAAGATCTGTGGAGAAAACAATTTCCAAAACTCTAAAAGTTGCTGGATTCCATTTAATATTCAATTCAGGTATATACCTTACATCACTATTCTTTCTACTCCCTATCCAAATAACTTCGGACTTATCATAATTTATTTTTAAACCTGAAATATTAGCAAACTGTTAAAGTATGAATTGTTTCTTCGAATGAGGTTCTGCTTCCATCCAAAATGAATTCAGTATCATCAGCATACTGTTCTATGATACATAATCCTTTGATATTTTTATTTTTCTGAACTAATATTTTGCCAGTATCTCGGCACATAAAAGAAAAATATAGGGGCTGAGGGGGTCCCCTTGACGACATCCCCTCTGTATATCAAACCAGGCGGATGTTCTTCCATTCACAGTTACACATGACTGTATGTTGGTGTACAAGACATTTATCCATTTTCTGATGTTACTTCCAAACCCAAAAAAAGAAAGACATTTTTGTATAAAGGACCATGCAACAGAGTCAAAAGCCTTTTCGAAATCAGCTAATAAGAGCATCCCTGGAATCTTATGTTTTTCAGTATAAAATAAAATGTCATATAATAATCTGGTATTATCACCAATGTATCTATTATCCATGAAACCAGTTTGTTCAGAATGAATCAAATTTGGAAGAACAGTTTTTATTCTTTCTGCAATACATGAAGAAACCAACTTATATGAAACATTAAGAAGCGAGATTGGTCTCCAATTTTTTAGGAATTTTTTCGGTCTGTTCTCTTTTGGTAGGCAGATAATAACTCCTTGTTTTTGAGTTACAGATAACTCCCCCTTATTAAAGCCTAAATTGATGGATTTGAGCAAAAAATACCCAATGTCTTTCCAGAAATTTTTTAAAAACTCTGCAGAAAAACCATCCGATCCTGGACTTTTGTTATTTTTCATGGATTTCAAAGACTTCAGTAGCTCTTCGTAGGTCAGAGGATTTTCCAAGGTATCGGACATAGTCTTATCTAGAGTAGGAATATCAATATCACCTTCGTTTAGTAATCTTTCTAAGTCAAAATTAACAATATCATTTTCCTGTGAATTATATAAATTTTGATAAAACATCTATGTTTCTTTTAGAATTTCCTTATGATCAATCAAGATTTCACCATTAGGTCTCTCAATTTGGGTCATTGTCTTACTGACAAAATTCCTGTTTTCATGGCCACAAAAATATTTTGAAATTTTCTCTCCCTCTTCTATCCACTTAGATCTGGATCTTATGTACACACCTTCCATTTTAATTCTTCTTAGTTCTTCTAGTTCTTTTCTTTTTTGCTCCAAAAGACAGTGGTCAATGTCAATGTTATGTTCTATGTTTTCAATAGTTTCTGTCAACTCCTTTTCCTTCTTAAGTCTCTCTTTCTTTTTAAATGTAGCATAAGATATTGTTTTCCCTCTAATTTCCATCTGTAATACTTCTAAAAATAATTGATCATCAATGAGTAACTGTATATCAGAGTTTGGCAACTTATCAAGATTTTTCTTGTCATAAACTGGAACTGCATACTGCTTTTTAACATCTGATATTACATAGTGTACTACATTTATGTATGCTGGATCACTCAGCAGAGAATTGTTAAATTTCCTTTAAGTGTTGGTAGCTTTTTGCTGACCCAACTGAAAGCATAAATCTATCAGTGAATGGTCTGTCCTATAGCCAGCATTAATCTTAACTCTACAAACTGACAAGTACAAATTTTCAGAAATAAGAAAAAAGTCTAATCTGGCTTGTTTTACAGGTTTCTTCCTTCTCCATGTGAACTGTTTAACGTCTGGGTTTTCAATTTCATATTTTGACTTACATAAGTGGGTGGATAGATGATTGGTTACATAAGTGGGTGGAAAGCTGATTGGGTGATTACATATGTTTGTGTATAGATGATTGATTGGTTACATAAGTGGGTGGAAAGATGATTGGGTAGTTACATAAATGGGTGGAGAGATAATTGGGTGATTACAAAAGTGGGAGGATGGATGATTGGTTACATAATTGGGTGGATGGATGATTGGGTGGTTACATAAGTGGGTGGATGGATGATTGGTTACATAATTGGGTGGACAAATGATTGGGTGGTTACATAAGTGGGTGGATAGATAAGTGGGTGGATGGATGATTGGTTACATAAGTGGGTGGATGGATGATTGAGTGGTTACATGAGGGGGTTGATAGATGATTGAGTGGTTACTTAAGGGGGCGGATAGATGACCGAATGGCTACATAAGTTGGCAGACAGATAATGGTTGCGTAAGTGGTTTTCTCTCTCTGTATGTGTCGTGAAGTTGTAAAGCAGAAACAGTCCCAGCATGTAGAGGAATCAGCTTGCATGCAATGGCACATGGGAATGCGTCATGAACGTCCCTCGTCAGTGTCTCATCACCACAGCCCTGTACATGTGCCAGACCTTAATAGCATGACTGGACCAGCCATAAACTACGGCTTCCATTGGCAGGGTGTCGATGTGGAGACCTGGTACACATCTCAGGGTCTCAACCAGGGACTAGTTCTGAGGTTAATAGCATGCCCTGATTATATCTGTGTTAAACCTCCCTTATACAATTTTCGAATGTGAGTGTCGTGATTTGCTGCTGAAGACATTTATCACTGACTGCGCTGCTTGCTGAGAGACTTTTAGCAAAAGGCTGTTTGGGTATATTTTAGGATGGTATCAGTCAGGTTGGGTGAAATGGGGTTTAACAGTGCATTCAAGATTATTGCACTTATAAAGTGACGTGCATGCATGCGTGTGTGGCTAATTGTACTTGTCTGGACTAATCCTGCTTTTATGGTGCTAGTCCTAGGAGATACCATGCCACAGTTAAACATGAATACCCAACTCAGTCACAGAATACTTACTCCAAGCCTACAGTCCTTACTTTATCCCATTAATGGTGCCAGCTAGGCAGGGTAATAACAAGTACTATCTTTTCACATCATTTTGTATAGAGGGGCATGGGTGGCCCAGTCATCTAAGGTGCCCCAACTCGCTGTGCAGAGCTGTGTCCCTTGGTCACGCCAGAAACCTATGATTGTAGGTTTGAATCCCAGTTCGCCCGATTATGTTTTTAGGTTTGTCAGCACCATACCGTGCTTGTGGGTTTCACCAAAGTGGAAAACATCTGAGACCTGCATCACTTTGGGCTTTCCTCCCACATTAAGCTGACAGGCCATGATATAGCTGGAATACTGCTAAAAGCGGCGTTAAACCCAACTCACTCACTCACATTCTGTATAATGCTGATGGGGATCAAACCACTGCTGTCGAGGCAAACGCTCTATCCGCTGAACCACAGAGATGTGGTATCAGTCAGAATGTTGTGGAATACTATATTTTAGGGTTACAGATTTGTGTAAGATGCTGTGTGAAATTCTTCCCATCCCGGAGTCTTTTGATATTGGTTTTCAGAATGTTATGATGAGAAGGCTTTTGATTTCTTTGCAGAAAGTTTTAGTCATATAATATGCCAAGAAGGTAGAGGCTAAAAAATATTTATAGTGATGCCAGGGTTGATTTGAGGTGGCCTTCTTAAATACAACTCTTGATCTTTTTACCAAAATACAATCAAAAGAAAACAATAACAGTTTCAAGTGAAAGCAAGAAAATTTAATTCCCCTTATTGGATTGTGTAATGTTATCACTGCCATCAAGTGGCAGATAATGGCCTTTCTATGGTTCCCCTGATCACTGGTAAACTCAATACAAAATGTTTGAAAAAAGTTGTTAAATTTTTATGGGCAGTCTGCAAAACATGTTTGAAAGAATGTTTATTGTCTGTGCAGCCAAGTTTAAAAATAGGTGTAGGAGAGGATGTAACAAAATCAGTTCCCTGTGCTAGGCAGCTTGAAGGTGAAGAGCCTCCAGTCTAGGTTGCTACTGTTTGTTGTTTCTATAAAAGTGGATCCTGGTATTAATTGATTTAATTGTTAGGCATGCAGTCTTTGGGAACTGGCTGTTATTAAATTGACATTCTGCTCAGGAACACATGCTTGTGATGGCTGATAACTTTGTGTTCATAAAATTATTCCTGGCTGTCAGAATTTGACATCCCTCAAATATTTTGAGAAGTTTTAAGGTGACATTTGCATGTGGGTATGTTTGTTTGTTTGTTTAAAGTCACACTCAGCAATATTCCAGCTATTTGACAGGGCCTGTAGATAATGAAGCCTGGACCAGACAATCCGGTGACTGATATTGTAAGCGACAATTCTCACCTTAGGGATATGATGATACAGAAGCAACCAAGTCACACGTCTGACCACCCAATCCACTGGTCACATCTCTAGACAAGCATAGGTTGCTGGAACCTTTTCACAACTGTATACACACAGAGCATTTTGAACAAGTCTGACCTGTATCTACACAGGGCATAACGACCAAATCTGACCTGGATCAACACAGGGCATAATGACCAAATCTGACCTGGATTTACACAAGGCATAATGACCATGTCTGACCTGGATCTACACAGGGCATTATGACCAAGTCTGACCTGTATCTACACAAGGCATTATGACCAAGTATGACCAGGAACTTCACAGGGCATAATGACCATGTCTGACCTGTATCTACACAGGGCATTATGACGAAGTTCCAATCTGTATCTACACAGGGCACTAGACCAAATCTGACCTGGATCTACACAGGGCATTATGACCAAATCTGACCTGGATCTATACAGGGCATTATGACCATGTCTGACCTGGATCTACACAGGGCATTATCACTAAGTCTGACCTGTATCTACATAGGGCATTATGAACAAGTCTGACCTGGAGTTAAACAGGGCATAACGACCAAGTCTGACCTGGAGTTACACAGGGCATTATGACCAAGTCTGACCTGGAGTTACACAGGGCATTATGACCAAGTCTGACCTGGAGTTACACAGGGCAATGCCTCACATTATGGCTGCAACAAGATGCAGGACAAAAAACATTCATCCACTTTCCAACTTTTTATCATTGCAATGATTAATTTTGTAATTTCAATACTTGATCACTTTAAGTGATCTATATTTTTTCTTTCTGTGAGTGCACAATCAAATGCAACCATCTTTGGTTTGAGAGATGCATTGATTTGAATATATACTACTCAAAAGAAGTTAAAGGACATCGATTAGTAATATGAAAGAATTGAGTGTTCTTTAACTACTTTTGCGTAGTATATAAAAGGTTTTTTTCATTCTATGGAACTAAACTATAGTTTGCCTGGCCCAAACCAGACACTATTATTGGCAGTCCACTGTGATATAGCTGAAATATTACTGTTCATTCACTTTATTCTTTACAGGAAATTGTGGTATTTCTTTTTCCAGTTATTAGGTGAGGTGAAATTGGGTTTAACGTCGCATCCAAGATTATTGCACTTGCAACATGCATGCACATGCATATGTTTGTGTGTGTGTGTGTGTGTGTGTGGCTGCTTGTACTAGACCGGACTGATGCCGATTGATAGTGCTAGCTCACTGAGGTACCATGGCAGAGCATAACATGAATACCCCACTCAGACACAGTATACTGACTCTGAGCCAACCAGTCCTTGTTTTAGCCCCTTAATGCTTAGCACCAGGCAGGGTAGTAACAAGTACCATCTTTTAACGTCCTTTGGTATGACACGGCCAGGGTATCAAACCCTGGTCCTTCCGCTCTCCGGGCGGACGCTCTGCCACTAGACCACGGATGCGGTCTATAAAGTTATTAAGTTTACTGACATTTAATTGTGTTGTTATTAGGTTGTAAGTACATGGTGTGGAAAAACAGTTGACAGCCAGTCCCTTGTGAAATCTGTGAAAGGTTCCTTGTGCATTTATTGTATGTAACTGAATCTGGCAATAGGGAGCAGACCAATTGGATCTAGCCATGAAATGTCATGCACTAATTAACCATCAAATCATTTTTTATCCAGACAAAACATATTAACCGTCTAGGTCTAATTAGGTACTTGTAATCAGTTTGGCAACAGGTTCTTTTCAAGATTAATAAAACAAGAATTGAATTATTGTCTTCTGTTTATTCTGATGATGACCCAAGTCAGTGATACAAATCTTAATGCCAGCCATCGTTCATTTGTCATTAGATCATGGGCCGCCTCCGTGGTCTAGTGGACAAAGGGTCCGCCTGACGAACAGATGAATAGGGTTCAGTACTTGTTCATGCCAAAAGATGAAACTTGTTGTTACCTTGCCCGGTGTCGGCATTAAGGGGCTAAAACAAGGACTTGTCGGCTTGGAGTCAGTATCCTGTGTCTGAGTGGGGTATTCATGTAATACTCTGCCATGGTATCTCAGTGGGATAGGACTATAAGACCAGCATAAGTTAAACTCCATTTCACTTCATCACATTCATTAGATCATGTATGTGGATAGTGTGTTTATCATCCCAAACTGGCTCCCACAGGAGATATCACTTGGGTTAGATCAAGCAATATCTACATTGTAGATAGGTTCTTCACAACAATTAATGACCCGTGAAGATCCAGGTAGAATCTTCAGCTGCCACTCGCTCGCTCACTCACTCACTCACTCACTCACTCACTCACTCACTCACTCACTCACGCACTCCTGTCACATCATGCATGTCCCACAGTTCCATAGATTCAGAATGTCTGAGTAATATGTTGAAGATTTCATTCTTCACGTTACAGTGTTGATCTCTCATGCTAAGCCTGCATGTCAACATCAAGTCCGACGTTTTTTCCAAATTTTTAAGAAACAAGAGCTGGCAGTAATTCTGCAGTTATCTGCACAGACCATAATTTGATTAAGGAATTTTGCAGAAATTTGTTCTTCACTAATATGACATATTTAGAAGGGGGTCCTAAGTTTTTAAAGCCATGTTATTAAGTGCAGATGCATGGTTGGTGCCTGGCCATATGCTTGCTGGTCGGTCGGTGCTGTAGATCTGTGGGAATAGCATCAATATTGATCCTGGGCCTCAAGATCATATTAAAATGCTGCAGAAATACATTACCAACTATAAGATTTTAAATGAATCCAGTTAATCTAATTTTAGTTTTTTGGTTTGTGACGTTTTTTACTTCACTTTTAAAGATGTGGAGAAATTTTGACTAGGGATGATGTCTTTATGATCTACAGCAGAGGGGACTCGTGTCTGTGGTTGATGTGATGAGGCTGCTTCTGCACGGTGGTGTCTAGCTGTAGGTTAGAGAATGGGAGTTAGACCAGGCTAAGTGGTTCTTAGATGAAGTAAGATTCTTTGGATGAAAGAACCTTGAATTTTTACCACAGGGCAATCATTGCTGTAAAGCTAATTTAAGTTTTATGAGTTTTGATAGACGCACTTGGATCACTTTGTGGCAAATGGACTTGGTCTTTGTGGATTCCTCAGAACTCATCACTCATTCTCTCGTTCTCCCACTCTTCTACATTCACGTTTACTCACTCACTCACTCACTCATTCACTCACTCACATTCACTCTCACTCACTCACTCACTCACATTTACTCTCTGTCAATCAATCACTCTCTCACCTACACTCACATTCACTCTCCATCACTCACTCACTCACTTTCACATTCACTTTCCATCACTCACTCACTCACTCACTCTCTGACCTACACTCACATTCACTCTACATCAATCACTCACTCACTTTCACATTCATTCTCACTCACTCACTCACTCACTCTCTCACCTACACTCACATTCACTCTACATCAATCACTCACTCACTTTCACATTCACTCTCACTCACTCACTCACTCACTCTCTCACCTACACTCACATTCACTCTACATCAATCACTCACTCACTTTCACATTCACTTTCCATCACTCACTCACTCACTCACTCACCTACACTCACATTCACTCTCCATCACTCACTCACTCACTCACTCACCTACACTCACATTCACTCTCCATCACTCACTCACTCACTCACTCACTCACTCACCTACACTCACATTCACTTTCCATCACTCACTCACTCACTCACTCACCTACACTCACATTCACTCTCCATCACTCACTCACTCACTCACCTACACTCACATTCACTCTCCATCACTCACTCACTCACTCACCTACACTCACATTCACTTTCCATCACTCACTCACTCACTCACTCACCTACACTCACATTCACTCTCCATCACTCACTCACTCACTCACTCACTCACCTACACTCACATTCACTCTCCATCACTCACTCACTCACCTACAATCACATTCACTCTCCATCACTCACTCACTCACCTAAACTCACATTTCCTCTCCATCACTCACTCACTCACTCACTCACATTTACTCTCTGTCAATCAATCACTCTCTCACCTACATTCACATTCACTCTCCATCACTCACTCACTCACCTACACTCACATTCACTCTACATCAATCACTCACTCACTCTCACATTCACTTTCCATCACTCACTCACTCACTCACTCACCTACACTCACATTCCCTCTCCATCACTCACTCACCCACCTACAATCACATTCACTCTCCATCAATCACTCACTCACTCACATACACTCACATTCACTTTCCATCACTCACTCACTTACACTTTCACTCAATTATTCACCCACCTTTCCACTCACACCCAATCACACATTCAGTTACACTTTCACTTACACTCACCATTCACTCCATTTCATTCACACTCCTTTTCGCTCACACTCAATTATTCACTCACATTCATTCATTCACTCACTCACACGTATGTTCACCACGATGACACTCACTCAGTCACTCACTCATGTATTGCCTTCCCAATGATACAGACCTCCCACACATGGCAAAGCTGACAGATTGCTGATCTTGCAAATTCTCTCTAACTCACTTGAAGCTATGCAAAACACCAAATACTCCTCCTACAGCTGTGTCTGGCAGTACAGCAGTGAGTGATAAGAAAGTTCCAGGCAGCGGCTGCCTATATCTTCCGGTCCTCGTAGGTCCCTGCTCTCTCGGCACAATGTCACCCCGTGTATTTCACCGCTCATCGATTCCGCCATCAACCGCTAATTTGATTAACTGTATTGTTTTAGCCTAAACAAGAGCTGTGTTTTGACACCGAGTTCGGCTCGAAGCAGGGCAGGTTGCGGCACCAGTGGGTCCTATTACGACAAACTTGGGCAGCCAATTGAGCGCTCTTCGATGATTGTCAGTTATGCAGCGTTATTGGGGATTTGTCCGTATTACATTGCGCCAATTGACATGTTTATAGAAATGGGTAGCTTATGGAATCATACTGCCATGTCTGGGTGTGACGGCCATGTGAAGCCTTTTTACAGGATCATATTCGGTAATATTGACAGGTAATGTGACAGTGATGATAATTATTGATAATGTCTACCGTAAAGAAATATAAACTTAGTACATGACATAAAATGTTTTACTTCCACATGTAATATGGGATAACGATTTTGAGGGAATATAACTCAAAATGGAGAGACTTCAAGACTTCAAGACTATATATCACAACTGGTACTAATTTTAATTGTGTGTTAATCGTTATCGGCATGGAAACAAGTTGATTTTTTTAAAACAGTGAGTCTGAAAATTAAATCGGCAACCAGGATTCCAGCAGTAATGTAGTGAATCACAAGCTTTTGGTCGGAGATTTCGCAGCCTGTATGCAACTCGCCGTCATGTGGATGCAGGGTCGTATACAACTTCAGTTTGTACAACTAATATCGTACAACAAGTTGTACCAACTAGTTGTTCCATGTGAATGCCCCTTTAAATAGTCCTTTAGATAAATATTCAATAGATTTTAATTATTTTATTTCAGATATTTTATGTATATTGATGGCGACAGTGAGTTTGGTTTTTAACATTTTTCTTGTTTCTGGTTGGCAGAATAAACAAGAACAAAACTTGTTTCCACATTTCAATTTTCGGGAGTCGGGAGATTCGTAAACCAAATTTTGAAAAAGGTCTGGCCTAACACCATAATGGATTCCAGGCCAGTTGGTGGTTAGGCTATGAGTGTCTATCCAGGTAATTCAATCTGTAATAATCTGCCAGTTTTTCATGATGGATGTGAACTATTTGTGTATGTATGCCAAATTTAGATATCGTTGTGTCAATTATTGTTTCTTTGGCTGTAACAAATGTATTCATATCATTGCTGAAATTTTCAAATCATATCTGAAAAACTGACAATAGACATCAAACAAAAACAAGATCTCTGAAATTGAAAAAGTTTGGAAACAGTGGTTCTTGAAAGTTTAATGATTGATTGATGCAAGTATGGCTACTCTACTCCATCACTTGTTCGTCAGTGACAATAATTTCGGTTTTGATTCATGGTTCTGTAGGACTTGTTCATCAGTGAGGAGAGGCAGAAGTTGAAACCCGTCGCGACCATCTCGCACTCATGTTTTACTTGTTGGAGTGATGTATCACGTGGCAAGTGCGATGTTCGGTTCAGTCTCTAGATGGCAGTGATAAATGGCGGAATAATGACACGTGGAATTCGTACCTTGTGTGTGTGTGTCCTATTGATACAGATCATTCCAAATTATGTTGACATTTTCATTTACAAGTAAGTAAGTGAATTCTGCTTGGAGCAATATTTCACGACGTAGCAGATTAAAGTGATGTTTGATTTTACCACGTTATCCCTTTGTCTAGCCAGAGGCCACATTGAAAATGTCAGATTGGCCATTACTGAGCCATTTCTGTCTGTATCATTTTGAAATTTGATCTGTAGCAAGTATGTGGAATAAATATGCTACTCTTTTTTTTCATTTTTACATCCTTGAAACTACAAAACCTGTGGGGCTGATTCAATTTTGTTGTTTCTGTTGTTGCTGCTGCTGTTGTTGTTGTTGATATTTTAACTATATTGCAGCTGCCTGTAAATAATTGTGTTTGGACCAGACAATCCAGTGACTGATATTATGAGCAATGATCCCCGCCATTCAGTGCACATTCACACTAAATCAACCAAGTCACCAAGTCTGATCAACTTTTCCATAAAGTCATGTCGACAGGCATAGGTTGCTGGGCACCAATTCTAACCAGGTATCGCCAGTGAATTTGAAATTTGTGCTGTAAAGCACGAGAAAGCTGCCTTCTGATTGGTCATTCCATTTGTCGGTCAAAGTTTGCACAAGGTCAGTCTGACGTGGCCCCTAATGGGATGTCTTCAGATCTTTGTTTAGCGGTAGTGAGACTGACTGACTGATATAGACGATTTAATGTGCGCTTTCCGACTGTAGCATATTTCGCACACGGGGAGAACTAAGGTCTGATATTAATGAGATTGAGGTTGTCATGACCTTGTTTGATTCACAACTTCATCACTATACGTGATGACAGATCCCTGAAGGTCCATGTTGTATTGGGTACTACAACTATGTAAGGTACCTTTCTGGACATTGAAAGAGGAATACTCAAATATCAGTCGTTAAAAAAAACGCCTTCCAGACAGTCCGGGACAGTCTGTTTTGTGTTGGACGGTCAACTTTTACAACATTTAATACAAAAAATTAAAAAATTACTTGATTGTGGCATTTAAACGTGTGGCATTTAATAACCCAATACTAATATGTTGCTAAAAACTTTGTAATAAATAATAAATCTGTACTGGCAACTTTTTGACTTGACTGGCAATTTACAAGACTTGCCAGGCCAGATATCTGGCTAGATTTTACCTGAATTTTATATACACGTACCCCAGGTTGTCAATGCATTCTTTGTGCATGTGGATATGTCTTTTCCACAGCATCTAGATAACACAAGTCTGCAAAGAAATTGGTTTTGTGCATTGTGTAATAGGATCTTATGTACAACTCCTTCAAAAAATGACTCCTTCAGCCTTGATCAGCATAAACAAGAACCAGTTTTATGGCTGGTAAGTAAACAGAAAGACTGTCATAACAGATGCTATTACAGTAAACTATGCTTATAACGAACTGACGGATATAACAAACTGTTCTTTTGGTTCCGGCCATTTGCCATATATCATATCATATAAAGTTGATGGATATAACAAACATGCTCACGAAGTAACGGATATAGCGAACTCACCTTGTGGTCCCGTGTGTACTCTGTCAACGATAATGTTTAAGTGTATAACAAACTGTTAATCCCTGAGCTGAGCTCCTCATGTGGCAACAGAGGCGGTCGGGTAGCCTAGTGGTTAAAGCGTTCGCTCGTCACGCCGAAGATCCGGGTTCGATTCCCGACATGGGTACAACGTATGAAGCCCATTTCCGGTGTACCCCGCCGTGATATTGCTGGAATATTGCTAAAAGCGGCGTAAAACCAAACTCACTCACTCACTCATGTGTCAACAATCTGCCTGATTGAAGTGGATATATTCTGTACATGTACATTGCACACTTTTTGTTATTTATCGAGTAACATGATGTCACATGACTTGACAGTCGAAATGCGTATTACGAACGACGGATATAACAAACTAACATAAGTAGTCCCTTTGAGTTCGTTAAAGCCGTAGTTTACGTAGAGGGGAATGTCTAAGTAACTCTCCATACCTTACAAATTCCCCTACTTTTACACTTTGACAAGATATTCTGTTGTGGAAAATATTTGAAAAATAAACCAGAACTCTTATATATACTTATTATTTTGAGCTTTTAAGCATAATACAAAATTATGAAAATATTTAATAGTTAATTTCACGCCATACCTTCATGTGCTCCCGTAGCTGAGGTTAACAATTACACGTTCTCAAATCAAATGATGCGAGTTCGAACCAATATGCAACACATGTTTTCGGAAACAAATTGAAATTATTCACTTGTCAATGAATGTAAAAAATAGATCCGTCTATTCCAAGTGGAAATGAATTCAAATGTTGGTTCAAGATAATGTATAGTTGACAAACAACTTTCCATTTCTGAAAAATAATGGAGTGTTCAAACAATAGAATGACGTCACAGATGTGTTTTAATGTAGAGTGCCGACAAGTAATCAGAAAGACCATAATGCCAGATGGCGCCTCAATCAGCCCTGTCCTTGTACAAGTATTGGCCTGAGGAGACATTTTTTGACTGAGTAAGTATTTCTGTTATACCCCCATTCTACAAGGCGACGCTCTACTGCACTCTACGTGCTCATTACAATCAGATAGCGCTACTGTTGCGATCCAGTAGTGATCTATATGATCCAATAGCGACTTGAAGACCCTTGATCGTAACCAACAACCCAAAATGTGGCAATCTTGCATGATCAGTTACTGTTCCTTTTGCGATCCAAGGCGATCAGGATGTGATCAAATCGCGCTCTATTTGCGCTCTATTTGAGCTCTGATGGCGATCTTTGCGATCTAATGCGTTCTACTCTGATCCAATAGCGATCTACGTTACCTTTGAGATCCATTAACGCTCAATTAGTGCTCTAGGGAACCCTTTTGTGATACGATCGCCGAATTTTGGGTCCGACCCTATAAAAACTTGTAGGGTTCTGAGGCGCTCATCAGTTCTATGCTTGGTAGCAGAGGGGTAGGTCCTAGTCATTCGTGACGCTCGGCGACGCTCTAAGGTGATACAATAGCGCTCTGATTACGACCTTGGTGATCAAGTAGCACTCTGATTACGACCTTGGCGATCAAGTAGCGCACCGATGGCGATCTCGGGGATCAAGAAGCGATCTGATGGCATTCTGGGTGGACCACCACGAATCTTTGTGCAGGAGAGTCGACAGGCAGCGACCTTGACGATCATGGAGATCAGTTAGAGATCAGATAGCGATCCATAAACGCTTTTGAAGATCTTTGCGCTCTATATGGCGATCTATGGGGATTTGTAA
This sequence comes from Haliotis cracherodii, assembly GCF_022045235.1. NCBI lineage: Eukaryota > Metazoa > Mollusca > Gastropoda > Lepetellida > Haliotidae > Haliotis > Haliotis cracherodii. The sequence continues at coordinate 33,130,787 of NW_027266319.1, read as the reverse complement.
GAGCGCCACAGAGCACCGCTTTGTGGAATGGGGGTATTACCACGATTTTTAATGCTTATGCTCTAAAGATGGTTGTGGCTGATGAAGTCAGTAAAATATTGGGTAACAGCGACACTATTATTTTTTCGATACTTAACCAAAAACAAGTTTGAATATATTTTCATTTGCCTTACAGATCTCTCTTTGATGGATTAGATAATAGAAATGATACCATTATGAATATGGAACAAAAGGTTCTTGTGAACTTATATTTGATCAAATGGATTATATACTTCTCAAAAGAAGTTAAAGAACACCCAGTATTTTCATGTGACTCTGGTTAATCTGTCATCATGGCATCACGTTTTAACAAATGAGGCAACTATGCTTGTCGTAAGAGGCGACCAACTTGGTCGGGTGGTCGGCTGACTTGGTTTTTAATGCATGGCATTGTATCCCAATTACGTGGATTGATGCTCATGATATCAATCACCGGACTGTCTGGTCCAGACTCGATTATTCACAGACTGCCATCATATAGATGGAATATTGTTGATTGCTGCATTAAATAACATGCATCAACCAAGTCAGCGCGCCTGACCACCCAATTCCGTAAGTCGTCTTTACGACAAGCATAGTCGCCTTTTACGGCAAGCCTGGGTTGGTGAAGACCTGCTCTGATGATTGCAACTGTATTAAGAATTATCACCGATATGTTGTTGCTATCATAGCGGAGGACATCCCAAGGCTTGTAATTTCCTCCCAACTGCCTTCAGGGATTGATGTTGGTGTGAAAAAATGGAAGAAAGCTGGGCCTTCTATGTCTGGAAGGTTAACTCCTGCCCTGACTAGCCCCACGGTAGACATTGTCAATGACCAGGAATCAAGTCTGAGAAGTAGATCATCTGTGTGTTGTATAAATACTTACAACATGATGGAGTTTCACGCTCCATGAAGCTAATGGAGTATTTTGATGGAAAAAGTCATTACCCGAGCTAAGTGGTGCATGACAAGACCCGTCCGTCAGGGGATGGTGGCCAGGTCAAAGATGGCCGTCGGGAACAGGATTTTGCAGGAGTGATGTAACATGGGCCAAATGAGAATTGGGCTTGACCTTTATTTTGAAAAAAAACGTAACTTTTTCCTACTTGAAAATGTTTGATATATGTGTGTGCTTGGATGAATAATGTTGAACAGATATAAGTTTAATAAAACTATGGAGAAATAAGGGTGTGGTGCTTTAAAAAATGTAGTGTCTGATGGTTGTACGTCTTTAAAAGGTGACAAAATTAAGAAGATACATATTTATGAGGTTGCAAGAAACTTACATATTTATAAGGTTACGAGAAAGTTTTGTATTTTTGTGGTGGCGAGTCAGTTATGTATTGATGAGATAGCAAAAAAGTTACCTATTTATAAGGTGGCAAGAAAGGTTTGTATATATAAGGTCACAAGAAAGTTTTGTATTTTTGTGGTGGCAAGTCAGTTATGTATTGATGAGATAGCAAAAAAGTTACCTATTTATAAGGTGGCAAGAAAGTTTTGTATTTATTTTTGCTATATTATCATTTGAATTCATACCCATGGAAATAGCAGAGTGGAATAGGTTTAAATCACCTTCTGGTATGTTTGTAGTTTCTGAGTTTGTTTGTTTTTGTTGTTTAACTCTGCATGATATGAATCACTGGATTTTCTGGTCCAGATTTGATTATTTACAGTCCAACGTAATGTCGCTGAAATATTGCTGAGTGTGTCAGATTAACATGTACTGGTACTACTTGGGTCACACTGGACTTTCCCACAGAGTAAACTGACATGTGACTGAAACAATGCTAGAAACGGGGTTAAACCCACTCAATCACACACTACGCCGGCTTGATCCCATGTTTGATGTTACCTAATGCCCCTCTCTGTGTGAAACACGCTGCCAAGATAAACAATCCTTAAGTCACCCATTTCTAGACAAGAAGATGATATATGTTTATTTATAGTTGCACAATTGGAAGATCGTCACAAAGATGGCTACATGCTAATCAATGATGTTGATTCTTGGTGAGGCTGAAGAGTGGTACCCCTTCTGCAAGAATGAAAAGTTGGCAATATAAGTAAAACTGCGACCGTCAGCTGTTGCTGACTGATGACTTGTAATCATAGTCTGTGGGGCATACATGATATTGGGGGCATGGATGGACCAATCTTCTTCAATCAACTTGCTGTGCAGAGTAATGTCCCTTAGCCATGGCAGGAACCTATGAGTGTGGGTTCTAATCCTGGGTTTGCCCTGACTATGTTTCTAGGTTTGTCAGCATCTTACCCGTGCTTACGGGTTTCACCAGAGTTGTATATTACTAAGACCTGCATCACTTCAGGATCACTATTCCAGTAATATCACAGCTGGGGACACCAGAAATGGGCTTTATACATTGTACCCATGCTGGGTATCAAATCCAGGGCCCACCTGCACAAAGCGATCTTAGCGATAAGATGATCGTACCTCCAATACTTAAACTTAGGTTTACGATAGTCTTAGCGCTAAGATCTCTTTGTACAAGTTGGCCCTGGTCTTCGGCATGGCGAGGATACGTTTTAACCACTAGGTTATCCCACCAGCCAGAACCAGTGAGGAATGATATCAGGTTGTAATTGTAATTGAGGTTAAATTTTTAACTCAAAACACTTGAAATAAAAGTAAAAAATGAAAAGTTTTTGTTAAGAATTAGGGACAGTTTTAATCAAACCAAATACTTTTTTCAATTCATTTCACTTTTATTTTTTGTCATATATTGGTTAACGTTCTTAAATGATAACATGCATCAATGTATGTTTACATCAGCCCTACTTCATGTTTTTATAAGGATTAACTGTTGATATTTTATTGTTCCTGACAATGTTGTAGTAAGATAATTTGGAATAATATATGATGTTAACAAAGAGCTAGGTTGCACCTGAATTATTATCTGCTATATGATCGAGCTAATAGATCCATCTATAGAGAGAGCTGAATTTCATTTATCGTGTTGCATAATGTTATGATACCAAACTGCGATGTGAATACTCCTTGTATAGTTATACAAATACTGTAAATCTCATTATGCATATATCATTGATGTAGACTGAGACTTGAAAACATAATTATGCCAATTAGATGGCATTTATAGGCTTCAGAGTATAAGTAATAACATTATGATTGTAATGATGTTGTGTTAGCAGTCTCTGTAATGTAATCATAATATTTGCAAAATGTTTTTTCATCTAAAATATGTACAGAGGTATTTTGAACCATGTGTACTAATTGTGAAGAATATTGTTTGACTCTGACTGGTTTAATTTCTGTGACTGTAGGTGCATAGACATAGAGGCTTTACACTGACTGTTTTGCTCTATTCTGATACAATAGATGCTCCCTTGAGTATTTGTTTTTTACTGCAAGCGAGTGACCCGGGATGGTCAGAGAGTTTGAGAAGTGCGGAAATTCAGCTGTTGAGATGTGTTACATGGCCGAGATCTACTCTTCAGGTACAGACAACATGACTATGAGATACTATTTAGATTTATGGGCATTTCATAAGCTGTTGTCAGTCAATTTCTTACATTTATTGGAAAGTTGAATTATTTAGCCACGTGTGATAGTGTATCCTATTTTCGTTGTAGAGGCGCGCACTATCACAGGAAAATCTTCATATAAAGCAAGTTTTTTGTCATAAAACCAATGTTATAGAGATTATTAATTGTGTTAGAAACTACATACAGCCCACATGGTCAGTGTTAATGCTTTCTTTTCATATTTTTGTGTAAACAACATTTTCAAAGTTGCACGTAGCAAGGGAGCAGTCATTGTATTATAGTGTAAGGTATCATGCTATTGCTGTGTTGCAATTTTATTATCAAAGAGTACTTCAGCATGTTTAATTACATGTATTGTCATGACAGTGAATGATGGATACATTCAATTACATTCTGTAATTTTCAGAACCCTGGAAAAGTAAATTCCGTGAAATGTCGGCTTTGTGATCTCTGTATGATTCTTTCATCCTACCAGATATGAACCCCTCAATTGCTCCACAATGACCTATGGGGGCACGGGTGGCCCAGTCGTCTAAGGCGCCGCAATTCGCTGTGCAGAGACACCTATGTTTGTGGGTTTCTAGGTTTGTCAGCACCATACCCTTGCTCGTGGGTTTCACCGAAGTGGTAAACGTCTGAGACCTGCATCACTTCGGGCTTTCCTCCCACATTAAGCTGACACGCCGCGATATGACTGGAATACTGTTAAAAGCGGCGTTAAACCCAACTCACTCACTCACTCACACAATGACCTATGCTGGTCGTAACATGTGACAAAATGAATGGGGTGGTCAGCCACAATGACATGGTTGATTTTCAAACAGTTATACATTTAAAGGTCTACAGTAATTCAGCCTGATAACTGCTGTGTCTATTCAACCCAAAATCAAGTGTGTATAAAAGACAAAAAATATGGTAAAAATCTCAATGCAGGAATATTGCTGGCCATGCATTTTTTTTTAAAACTTTTTAGTGGTTTTCATTTATATTTTATTTCTGACCAGCTTTCAGGTGTTTTGACGATAACATCAGTACTAAAAAGTAGTCAGGTTGGTCTCGCCTATGCCTTAATTAAATACTATTTTCAAAATTCCTTACATCTTGTAGTGATTCCAGAATTGATGTAAACCTTGTTTTTATTTCCTATGTTATGAAGCCAACTAGACATGTTTTAAATTTATAACTTTTTACAATTTTTAAATTGACAGCAATTTCAATTTCTTCCCCAAATTCTGAAAATGTTCAACTCTTGTAAACATGATCAGCTTCATTGTGACACAGAAAAAAATATCACATTTCTTGTGTTCAGTAGCCAATTTGATCTGTGCAACTCTGTTTTAATGTGCTGTTTGAGATGGTGAGAATTTTACACGACCATTAAGCGACCATATTTTCAATTTTCAATTACGGATTTCTCTCCCAGAACCAAAAGCCATCACAAAAAAAATCAAATGAAATAAAAATAGTTTGTATTTAATTTGTACAACAACTATAAAATCTGACATAACTTGCTGATAACATTTTAGAAGATAATATAATAAATACATTTTATTTATTGTCTCCAGCCACAAAACATATAGAGTCAAGCACATGTTACTGTAAATATATTGAACTTCCTACACATTTAACAGAATATTTATGTGGGTAACACTAAACCAGCAGACACAAACAATTTTGTTGCAATATTTTTAAAAAGATTACTGAGGAAAACATCAATTATTTTTTTTTTTTACCAATACAAACCCTTAAAATCATAAATCTGTTATCTTATAATCTATGAAGCTCTAGTAATTTGACCAAATAAGAACTACTTGTTATGGAAGTGAGCGACAGACAGACCTAAATGACAAGAATTTGTGTGAGTGTGTGAGTTAATTTGTAAAGTCACTTCTTCGTTATTTCAGTGTCATTTCGAGTAGAAAATGTCGTATGTCAATATTATAAAAAAAACTCAATGAAGACTCTTTAATGATCTTTTGTTCGTTTATTGTTTGTTTATTTGTATTTAATGCCGCACTAAGCAATATTCAGCTATATGATTGCGGTCTGTAAATAATCGAGTCTGGACCAGACAATCCAGTGATTGACAACATGAGCATCGATCAACGCAATTGGGATACGATGACATGCATCAACCAAGTCAGCGAGTCTGACCACCCGATCCTATTAGTCGCTTCTTACGACAAGCGTAGTTGCCTTTTACGGCAAGTATGGGTTTCTGAAGACCTATTCTACCCCGGATCTTCACGGGTCTTAATGATCAGTTAGCAGATTTAAACTTAAAACTAGTTGGGAGAATATCAACTATGATGTATCTGTAAAACAGCAATACAATATGCAATTAGTGGTGCAGACTTGCAAGTGACCCCCAACAAGATGCTTGCCCTCTCAGGCAATTAAATTGAAAGTGTCGTATGATTTATCATAACCTCAAGGCAATATACAGTTTCCATAAATCCGAATGATTAACTAATGACACTTTACTGTTTTACCATGACCATCGACTTCAAATACATGACCATGGAACATGACTTATGTCACCATTGGCGCTTAATTATGGTCTTGTTGTACAAGAATCTGACCGTGAACCATTGACCCGTGACCAGTAGCTGCAGTAATCCTGTCAGTGATTTATGAAGAAGAAGAATTATTGGGTGACAGTTATTGTCAGAATTGCTGTCTGATAAGTGGACAAGATGAAGATTGTCCCTTCTTTCCTCCATCTTGGCACTGTTGCATGTATAACTAATGACAGTGTATTGACTTAAGACTGGGAAATGACTGTGCTAATGTACTGCGTGATGACTTGTTTTGAGAGAACACTTGTGGATTTATGGGATGGTATAAGAACAACATCTGAAAGATCAATCTCAATATGCCCCCAGAGAAACACAGGCAACCTGCAGATAAAGACCCTTGTGTGAGAAAACGGGTAAAAGTTGTATAATGAAAAAAGGATGTTTATTGTTTATTTCATTCTCATGTTATTATCATGGTACAACATTTATACTAAGTTATCTTATAATAATTAGATCTACATCAAGTGCTTTTATGAGTTATCATGGTGTAATATTTATACACCATTTCATTTAATTATAGTTTAGCAAGTAATAATTATCATCAGGTAAAATGCATATATAAAATATCAGTAGTTTCAGTTATAGCTTTTTAGATGGTTGCTAGCCTAAGGTATCAAGATCCCATCTCCCAGACAAAGGATATTTATTTAAGTATATCTGTCGTCACCTACCGGGGTATATTAGAATAACATTACTTCAATTAAGACTCATTAAGGATTAGCCCCCATACAAGCTTGTCTATAGTGCATTAAGGATTAGCCCCCATACAAGCTCGTCTATAGGGCATTAAGGATTAGCTCCCACACAAGCTCATCTATAGTGACACCCTAATCTCTTTCAAAGCATCCAGTAAATATGTCAACAAGATTAGTGCCAGTCCAACAGGATTAACAGGATTTAGTATTCCCCTCTGTCTAGCCATCCATTTAGCTTAGGACACACCCAATCGTGTATCAACCAATCACATTCCTTTCTATTGTTCAAACTTTCATTAAATACATACTGTAGCCAAGTTCTTTCAGAGAAGGGGTTTGACTCTCTTACCAAGCAGACCTCTCTCCCACAGCCCAGAGTGTGTACCGACTCTCTGTGGCACCCTCAGTTATTATCTAAGTATAAATTGTAAATTGTTAATTGTTCTTGTAAATAAAATTGTGATTAGTCTCCTGTGACTCTGGCTCTTTGCTGACTAATTCCCCAAGAACACCAGCACGTCATTTGGAAGGTATTGTTCACCCAGAACAGTTCCATGATAATTTGGCGGAGAATCATCGTTTTCGGAACCACAGAGTCCAGGAACTAACTACAACCAACTACAAGAACCCATTGGAGGACATGTCCAACCGTGATCAACTGATGGAATAACAAGCAAGCTGCATCTACCTCTGACCTCAACACTGGATTAAAGACAACCAACTCCTGCAAAGACACCAACAAAGGAAGAAAAAGTCTTCAAATATTGTAAGTACTACATTGTTGATTACTTGTCTTTCTTTAATTTAGTACGGTACATACTAATAGGTGTCATGGCAAATATGGAGTCTGGTATGGAAAGTAACTTTGAAAGTGAAATTCCAACAGTGTCTTTAGTTACGCCCCTTGCCAAAAGTGTAATTCAGGCAAAATTTGGCACAAAAACAACAAATTGTTTAGTAGATACAGGGGCATCCATTTGTTGTATTTCGTCTGCTTTTCTGAGCACAGCTTTTGAAAACCTTACTCTTGGAAACTCACCCTTTCCACAGGTTAAAGGTGTTGGCGGCGAATTGCATAAAGTGTTAGGTTCAGTTGTGTTAGATTTTGTCATTGAGGATCAGGAATTTTCTCAAAGATTCTATGTTCTGCCTACACTACCAGAAGCAGTGATACTAGGTGAGAACTTCCTTGATGACAATGATGCAGTCTTAGATTATAGCTGTCATTCCTTGATACTTAACAACAGCACCTCAGATAGGCAATATATCAATTTCATAGCCAATTCAGTGCAAGAGATTAGTGGATTAGCAAAAACAATAGATCAAATTTACATCCCCCCTCAGAGTGAAATTCATTTCAAGGTTAGACTATCAGAGGTCAAAGCGGATTCCCTCATCCTCATTGAACCCATTGCTTCCCTCACTGCTCATTCTGAAGTAGCAGGTGGTAGAACTCTTTCCAAAGTGAAATGCAAAACTGCTACATTTAGGCTTATGAATCCCTCCCAAGAAGAAAAAGTTCTTGACAAGGGTACAGTTGTAGGCAAATTTAGTTACATTGACCAAGACTCTGTTTTTGAAATCGGCTCTGACCAACCATTCATCAGTACCGTTAACACCGACAATGAGAACAGAGACAATGACACCAGGGATTATGTTAAAATTGCACAAAAATTAGGATTTGATTTGACCAATACACAACTGACTCCTGACCAACGACACAGACTACTTAGATTCTTGGGACAAAATAGAGACATGTTTTCAACGAGTCTTGCAGATTTAGGAAAGACTGACATGCACCAGCATATCATTGACACTGGCGACCACCCACCCGTTAAGTGTAGACCATATCGCCAATCCCCTCATCTCCAAAAAGTCACTGAAGAGCTTATAGATGATTTCCTGAAGTATGATTTGATCGAGGAGTCTACTTCTATGTATTCCGCTCCCATTATCCTAGTCAAGAAACGTGATAGCTCATTTAGATTTGTTTGTGACTACAGAAAGTTGAATTCTGTCACTTTACCAATGTCATGGCCTCTTCCAGTTTTTGATGATGTTGTTGATAACATAGCCAATGCACAAGCTAAGATCTTCTCAACTTTAGACCTTGCTAATGGCTTCTTCCAAATGCCATTACATGAAGATTCAAAGCATAAAACTGCTTTCGTCACCCATCAAGGCCTTTATCAATTCAAACGTTTGCCCCAAGGTTTGACAAATTCTCCATTTTGTTTTCAACAGCTCATGAGCAAAGTGCTAAGAAAATTGCTTTTTAAGGTTGCGCTGATCTACATTGATGATTTGATAATTTACAGCAAAAACTTTGAAGAGCATCTCCAGCATTTGGAGCAAGTATTTTACTATCTGAAACAGGCAAAATTGACACTAAAGCCATCCAAATGCAATTTTGCAACAGACAAAGTTTCTTTTCTGGGTCATGTTTTATCATGTGGAGGTGTTCAAGTTGATGACAAAAAGATTGAAGCAATTAGAACCTTTCCAGTGCCCAAATCACAAAAGCAGATCCGCTCCTTCTTAGGTCTCACGAACTTCTACAGGAAGTATGTGAAAAATTACGCTCACATAGCGCTTCCACTGAATGCCTTGCTAAAGAAGCATTCAGAGGCAGAAGTAGGAAAGAAACCAAAGTTCCAATGGTCACTTGAGTGTGATCAGGCATTCAACACACTCAAACATGCTATGAGTAATACACCTGTTCTGGCTTATCCAAATTTTGACAAAGAATTTCTTCTCGCAACTGATGCCAGTGATATGAGCATAGGTTTTGTTTTGAGTCAAAAAGATGAGAAAAATAATGAACATCCAATAGCTTTTGGTGGTAGAGCTCTTCATGGCAGCGAAAAGAACTGGAGCATTACAGAAAAGGAAGGCTTAGCTCTAGTTGAAGCCATTAGATCCTTTCGTCCATACCTTGCAAATTCCAAATTCACAGTCTACACTGATCATATAGCATTGAAATGGCTGAAATCCATCAAGGATGCCACAGGTAGGTTAGGGCGATGGTCTTTGGAACTTTCTACCTACACTTTTGACATTGTTCACCGCAGCGGCAAAGCCAATGGGAATGCCGATGCTCTCTCACGTAGGGAATATGAGGAAAATATTAACTGTAATGATCAGACAGAAGAAGATGCTGAGAAAACAGTCTTCTCAGTAACTTCAACTCAGCAAAGCAAATCAACTAGCAGTACCACAATCTTGCCAAACACCCATTCATCCACACAAGTCACACAGACAACTCAGACTGAGGATATTTGCACACCTATTGTCAATCACTTAGAATCAGACACACAGACAACACATTGGTCAGTCACCTTTGAATATGAAGAGGATTATCAGTCAGTACCAGTTAATGTTGTTGCAGCATTACATGCTACAAATGCTGATGTTACCCAAGACGCATTGGTTGAAGTAAGTATAAAAGAACATCCAAATTTACGTCACTTACAAAAGATTTGTCCAGATTTCATCCAAATCTTTGACTACAAAGAGGATGATGTCCTTCCACGAAATGAAAAGGATCGTCAAAAGATTCTTATCGAAGCCAATACTTTTGAAATTGATGAAGGCATCCTACACAGATTCGTTCCACAAAGACAGAAAGGCCATGGAGACAAGTTCATTAAACAGCTGGCAGTCCCAAGAACCCTCAGAAATCAAGTCCTGCAATCCTATCATGACTCAGAGTTTGGCGGTTGCCACCATGGGAAAGAAAGGATGCACAACACCATGAGACCTAAGTACTACTGGCCCAAAATGTACAGCGATATTGCCACTTATGTCCAGACATGTGAGGTATGTCAACAGACCAAGAGGCACTACCATGGCAAGAAGGCACCACTTCGTCCACTACCTGTAGAAGAGGTCTTCACCCGATGGCACGTTGACATTCTCGGTCCCCTGCCAACAACACCAGATAAGTACAAGTACATTTTGGTCATCACAGATGCATCATCTAGATGGTGTGAAGCCTTTCCACTTCGGACCCAAGAAGCCAAAGAAGTAGCAGATGTTCTCGTCAGAGAAATATTTTGTCGGTATGGCGCACCAAGGACCTTAATTTCAGACAGAGGTCAGAACTTCATGTCCAAACTTATCAAAGCAATTTGTGAACTTTTGGCAATTAAATTTACCCATACCAGCCCATACCATCCTCAAACTAACAGCTGCATAGAAAGGCTCAACTCTTATATCAATCAATCACTAAGAGCCTACTGTAACAAGTCTCAAAATGATTGGCCCCGTTTCATTCCTGGCATCATGATGGCCTATCGGATGGCCCCAAATTCATCAACACAAAAATCCCCATATGTTATGCTTTTTGGCCGAGAAATGAGAGCTCCACAAGATGTAGCATTAATTCCAAAAGAAAATTTAGGCCACAATAACAAAAGTTATCTTTCAAATTTGCTTGAGGAGCTGGAAATCACTAGAACAATCGCAGCTGAAAACACTGCTCGGGCTAAGGAGGTGTATACAGAACAATACAATAGAAAGGCTAAAGAACCAGAATTCGCCCCAGGTCAAAGAGTTTGGCTTTACTGTCAAAAAGTTGAAAAAGGCCTTTTCAACAAATTAACCAAAAAGTGGTATGGTAGCTATTATATCATCCATACAGGTCCAAATTATACCTACAAACTGCGCCGAAGTTCTGACGACAAAATACACAAACCACTGGTCCATGCCAACCGTCTGAAGCCATATTTTGATCCTGCTGATCGTCCACAGTATCCTCCAGAACCATACCTCAATGACACTAGTAACATAGATTCAGGAGTCATGGATGACAATGAGGAACCAGTCAGTGATTCACAGCCTGACAGCAACAATTCCCCATCAACAAGTTCAACTAACCAGGCTACTGATCAATCACCTCCACAACAGAAAGGTAAGAAGGTCAATTCCAAAACAAAGGCAGGTACTTCCAACAACAAGAGTCCGAAGCAAAAGACCCCAACAAAGAAGAAAAACCCTGTTCCAAGTACAACAGACAAACCTACCAGTCCCACGGCAACAATGAAGGAAAATCATGCCACACCAGGTCCTAGTGCTCCAACCAAGGTAAATGAAAAGGTAAACAAAGGGAAAAGAGGAGTGAATAGTAAGCATCACCAGCCCAAATCCAGAAAACAACCCGACGACAGCCAGGTACAACCTCCAAGTCCAACATCAGGTAATCAAACCAAGGATATCCCTCAGGTTTTCAATCCAGAGGACATCCACTCAATTGTTAGTTCTAAGAGAGCAAATAGCAAAATCTACTACAGAGTGAAATGGAAGGATCCAGAAAGAGGAAACACATGGGAGTATGGCAGCAGCATTCCAGACTCCATTAGGAGAGAATTTCACCTCAAAAGAAGTATGTCAGGAAAACGACGAAAACGTCCACTGAAGAATCATAAGTTTTTCGACCAAAAGGAATCAGCACAAGACAATAAATCAGTCAATGTTCTGTCAGGTAATTCAATGTCAGGGAATGTCCAGCAAACCATGTCCACCAAACCATGCAAAGAATTAGATGTCAAACCATATCCGTTTTTTCCAAAACACCTACGAAAAGTCGATCATAAAATAGAAAGAGTTCTGGGCATTGAAATTATTCAAGGAGACTGCTATGTCAAGGTCTCATATAAAGAAAATCCTGATCAATTCACATGCTATTTTGAAAGTGTTCCTCCCCACCTCATTCAGCGCTACCTTGATGATAGCTGGAAGGATCTCCGTAAGTGGTCCTGTCTAGAAGATAATCCTCCATATGATCCAGAGGAAGCACCAATTTATAAATCCAAAAGGGGTATTTTTCCACATAAAGACTTTGGAAATATCAACACCTTTTTCTACCGTGAATCATATCTGAATTACACAGAATGTGGTACCACTCAACCATACGGTGATCTACTCCCTATATATGCCGATATCTGCCAATTGAACATATTCTTGATCAAAATACAAAATCTCCTGAATAAACGGTGCAAATCACGAAACAGCTATTAGCTGTATCTTGTTATGTTTTCTTGTGTCCAGTCCTTTCACTATGGGTCGCCAGTTGAGAACAAATGGCATCAGCCTGATCATCTGAGTTATTTGTATCACAACAAATTTTGAGCATTGACCTGATCAACCAATCTCAAAAGCGAAGTGAAATGACACAAACCAAACCATACTGCGAATCGAAACCCAAACCGCACCGAAGCGAAGCAAACCATACTGCGAATCGAAACCCAAACCGCACCGAAGCGAAGCAAACCATACTGCGAATCGAAACCCAAACCGCACCGAAGCGAAGCAAACCGTACTGCGAATCGAAACCCAAACCGCACCGAAGCGAAGCAAACCGTACTGCGAATCGAAACCCAAACCGCACCGAAGCGAAGCAAACCATACTGCGAATCGAACCCAAACCGTACCGAAGCGAAGCAAACCATACTGCGAATCGAACCCAAACCATACCGAAGCGAAGCAAACCGTACCGAAGCAAAATAAACCAAACCCTATCACATTGAACCGAACGAAAATCAAAGTGAAACAAACCAAATAGTTACGAAAACTAACAAAGAATTCTAAAAAGGATATACACCTTTCTAACACCTTTTGTATACCGTATTAGTGTAATAAATCGATGCACTTGTTATATGCACATGCACATATATGTATATATAATTCGTCTAATGATTGTATCCAAAAATAGAAGGATATTACTATTTTTCTCATGATATACTTTTGTAATTTGCCGCCAATACATTCTTCCTGGCCATGACACCGTTTAGTAATAATTATGTACTGATCTTTTACATCATAATTATCATATTTGTTTTATTTTCTAGTTATTACACACAAACTGAGGAAGTATTTATATATGACATATTATTTGAACATGCTAACTCTCTTTTCTTTGTTTCCATGTAAAACCTCCATGGACACAGCTTACTATCTTACAACCCCAATCCAGGATGTGGAACTCAAGGCCTCCTACATCACCCATAAAACCACCAGTACAGAGTGCCAAGACAAGCCAGCTCCACATCCAGATTCCCTGATGACAGCATTTTTATATTATGTTTTCCTTATATCAAAGAGACTCTATAATAATTATTATTCACTACTACCAGTTTAACTTTATACATTGTCCATCTAAGCCTTCATTATTTTTATTTTTACACGTTTGGGGTCCAAACTTTTTCAGACGGAGGGGAAGTTATCATGGTACAACATTTATACTAAGTTATCTTATAATAATTAGATCTACATCAAGTGCTTTTATGAGTTATCATGGTGTAATATTTATACACCATTTCATTTAATTATAGTTTAGCAAGTAATAATTATCATCAGGTAAAATGCATATATAAAATATCAGTAGTTTCAGTTATAGCTTTTTAGATGGTTGCTAGCCTAAGGTATCAAGATCCCATCTCCCAGACAAAGGATATTTATTTAAGTATATCTGTCGTCACCTACCGGGGTATATTAGAATAACATTACTTCAATTAAGACTCATTAAGGATTAGCCCCCATACAAGCTTGTCTATAGTGCATTAAGGATTAGCCCCCATACAAGCTCGTCTATAGGGCATTAAGGATTAGCTCCCACACAAGCTCATCTATAGTGACACCCTAATCTCTTTCAAAGCATCCAGTAAATATGTCAACAAGATTAGTGCCAGTCCAACAGGATTAACAGGATTTAGTATTCCCCTCTGTCTAGCCATCCATTTAGCTTAGGACACACCCAATCGTGTATCAACCAATCACATTCCTTTCTATTGTTCAAACTTTCATTAAATACATACTGTAGCCAAGTTCTTTCAGAGAAGGGGTTTGACTCTCTTACCAAGCAGACCTCTCTCCCACAGCCCAGAGTGTGTACCGACTCTCTGTGGCACCCTCAGTTATTATCTAAGTATAAATTGTAAATTGTTAATTGTTCTTGTAAATAAAATTGTGATTAGTCTCCTGTGACTCTGGCTCTTTGCTGACTAATTCCCCAAGAACACCAGCACGTCATTTGGAAGGTATTGTTCACCCAGAACAGTTCCATGATATTATCATCACCATGGAGAATTGGATGTAAAGGCTTTGATGAAAGGGAATTATGTTTTTCATGAAAAATTAAAAGAAAATAATTATATTGTTGTTTCTAATTACTAATTACTAAAATTATTTTCTAATTACTCAACATATTTTTAAATGGCTCCGAGAAAGGTGGTTTCGAAATGAATCTGTTGATGTACCGTATTCGACCCATTAAGCGCCCCTCCCCCAATAAGCGCCCAATAATGGATTTGTTGACATGGTATTTCCGGTGTTACGTGCTCACAGTAATGTCTTTCTATGGGGGAAAAAACATCAAAACTCATTAATTTGTGTATAACGCGCACCCCCTTCTACACAGCTGTGTTTTTTGGAAAAAAAGTGTGCACTATTCTCAAGAAAATACGGTAAGGCTTACTGATGAATTTATGCCAATTTGACCTGAATTGTCCCCAATAAGCGCCCACCCTTTCTGTCTTTTTTTAAGCGCCCTGGGCGCTTAATGGGTCGAATACGGTACATTGTATTTTAAGTATGAAAGTCTCTTGGGTTCGATCAGAGGGAGATCAGGATCTGTTACAATATCAAGACCCATCAGTGTTCATTAACTTCATCCAGGTATGAAAGCTTTGACATTTATCATCATCATCATTTGAAATTATACCGATGACATTTCCTTGTAAAGATTCGTTTCAGTAAATGTGCCCAGGATGTTATATATCCTATAGAAGAAGCATCTTATGTGGAATTTGATCCTTGTAATGGCTGCTGAGTATGAATAGTTGATTGAATTAGTCTGAGTTATATTCTTGGTTATTTTTTTACTCCATTAAGTGATATACTACATGCAGTGATATAACTGAATAAAAGTATTGTTTATATCGTATTTGGCATAGTATTTACAATCACAAATTATTTGAAAAGAATCTACATGACAGCCACATCAGCCCAATTTGTCATGATTATGGAACATCCTTAGAAAATGGCCACTTTTCTTCTTGTGGCACAAATAGTTCCAGTGACTGTCATTATGATGTCACCATGAAGCAGACCGTTACAATAAGTTGGTAGGAATATGCTTTCAATCATCAGATACAATAAACCCCCTCCAAATTTCCTTTGTCATTGAGATGTCACCATTAAGCAGTCACATTTACAATAAGTTAGTAGGAATATGCTATCTGGCATCAAGGAAAGTCGTGCACAGATGTCATGATGTCATCAGTTTCTGTGTTCCTCACATTGTGCCATGTTTTGTGAAAACTATCAGCATTTAAGGTCAGCTACATCTGATAATTTGTTGGCAATTTGAAGGAGTGTGATCCTGAAACTTGTAGTATATCAGAAACACTATACATCTTTCACATCAGCATTCAAAAAATAACAAAAACTTAAGGTCACATTTTGTTTCTTTGGGTGATTTTCAAGGTCAGTTGTGTGTTGGGTTGATATTATGAACAATGATCCATTCATGATGACCAACGATCATACAGGTTACAAATGGCATGTAAAACACAAGGTGCATGCGCAAAGTGCTAACATATTACCCTGCTCAATGGATCAGTCTGCACTCGAGTTTCATTCTCAGCTCCCTGGGGAGTGTACATGTACTCACCTGATGCTCATTTTAGTCATGTCTAAGCATTGCTAGATACTTAGCTATTGTAATGTATTATTTAAGAATGAGAAATATAGATTATTTGGGGTAGTGTGTTTTCATGTTGTAAATATATTTGAAGTATAAAAAGTATGTATTACACTCACCAAAGAGTCAATATACATCACACTGGGCTAATAGTCTCTTTATTGTATAATGTCATTCTTACAATAATAAGGTGAGGTAAAATGGGGTTAAGCATCGCATTCATGATTATTGCATTCATATAGCGGCATGTGTGTGTGTGTGTGTGTGTCTGCTTGCTTGTAATAGTTCAAACCGATTTTGTAGTGCTAGCCCACTGAAATACCATGCTGCAGTTTAACATGAATACCCAACTCAAATGCCGTATACTGACTCAGAGCTGACCAGTCCTTGTTTCAGCCCCTTAATGCCAAGCGCCAGGTAGGGTAACAACAAGTACCATCTTTTAGCGTCTTTTGGTATAATGCGACCAGGAATTGAACCCCAGACCTTCTGTTCTCTGGGCGGACGCTCTACCACTAGACCACAGAGGCGGTCCTAAAAGTAATAAAAGCTTAAGACATATTGCTGTTCACAATAGTAACCTTGGAAACCGCATAGGAATACAAACCCTGAGTGAACTGCCCCATTTATGATATAGTGCCAATGATTTGGAGTCCTGGTTGTTTACATAAGCACTCACCCATTGGGGAAACCACTCTCTAATGATTAGGGGCCACTGAGCAAGGAATCACCTCACTGATGTTCAGAGCTTACTGAATCTAGTTCCTGCTCAGTGACCTCATTTGCATATTTATCAGATCATAATACCAAGTTTATTGGATTGGTTTATTATTATTGGTCACTTTCACAGCGCAGTACTTGGTACACAAGTGACCCGTGAACATCGCATCGATAACACTGTCCATTATATGATGGTAACGTTTATGATGGTAGCCTTTACAACAAGCTAAGGGCCAACTCATGCCCCAACTATGTATGCCCTTGTCACTTTCACAGCGCAGTCTTGGTACTATACACAAGTGACCCGTGAAGATACGGGCTAGAATTGCTCTTTAGCAACCCATGCTTGTCAATTTAGGCGACTAACGGGGTCGGGTGATCAGGCTCTCTGACTTGGTTGAAGCATGTCATCATATCCCAATTGCGTGGCTTAATGATGTCAGTCACTGGATTGTCTAGTCCAGATTTGATTATTTACCGACTGACGTCATATAACTGGAATATTGCTGAGTGCAGTGTTAAAAAACAAACAATGCAAAATTATACATAGGAAATAGATGGAGAATACTTTACAGTGAGTGAGTGAGTGAGCACGTTTTTACGCCACTTTTAGCAATATTCCAGCAATATCACTGCAGGGGACACCAGAAATGGGCTTCACACATTGTAAAGAAACAGTTGCACAGTGTTGTCTTGCTCCTTTTAGTTCTGACAACTGTCTTTGCGCACAGCCAAATGTCCAAGTCCAATGAATACCACACACGTATAAAGTGAACAGTTACCACGGACAGTGCTAGTCTGTCTCATAGTCTCTGAACCATATTTTGCCTCCCGCCATGTCTTTGTATATTGCTATAGTCCCAAATAAAGCAAGTCTAGATTTGACCCAGGTTCTGAATCTCCCGTCTCACCCATTTCACCTATTAGTTTGAATGTTGTCGTTTGTTTCTATCAAAATTATATATTTGAGAGACTTGTTAGTCCTCAACAGTGCTTTTCACTTTCAACTCAAGGCCAACAATCCATGGTCCAGGAATCTGTGTGGTATAAAAATCATCAGAGTATTATTGTTGTACATTTGATCTAAATGACAAACAATATTTACTTGTGAACGTGGAACCCAAAAATCACATGGCAGTATCTGAATCATCTTCCCGAGGCAAGAGAGTCAACTGACTCTAAAAGTCCAGTTTCCACCTTTGCCGAACTAGGCTGGAATTCCTGGGCTCGTTTGAAGCGCATCCAGTGGTTATTACGAGTTATGGCCCTTCTAAGCCTCTCCTATGGACCAATCAGAATCCACCTCTCGTATCACTGCCACTTGTTTCAAACAAATGGCGGCACCCTGTCAAGACGGTCTGATCAATAATCAAGATCTTTGTTGCCATAAAACGTGTCTTACAATCGGGAAGTGCATCAAATCACGTGAAAATATCTGTTGACAACAAGTTGGCGGTGCACATGCTTTGGAAATCCTGCAATGGACCGAAATCTTTACGATAGTTTATGAACCGGATTTCGATTTCGGTGCGCGATTTTGAATGTACTATGCATAAACTCGTTAGTCCAGCCAAAATGACACTCCATAATACCAGCCTAGTTCGGCAAGGGTGGAAACTGGACTTTTATAGTCAGTTAACTCTCTTGTCTCGAGAAGATGTATCTGAATCTGAAATTATTGACATTTTTGTAGGTTTGATACAAAAAAAGAAGTTTATGAATGTCATGAGGCCTAGCTTCAACTTACCAATCCCAGTGCCGCTTAAATCTCTGAGAAAAAAATGCTTCTGGAAATCACAATAGGATAGATAACCGCATGTACAGTCATTTAAGCTGCTTATTCTTTTCTCACGGGAGTGGGAAAATGTACACATCTGTGAATTGCTCCAAAGCATGCTGCACATTGCGCTTTGTACAACGAGATAACAATCTCTGAAATAACATTAGAAATTGTAAAAGGCTTTGGAAGTCAAGCGTTGTTGCATATTCCTCTTTGTGTTCTAGCTGTGTAATCATTTCTCAGGCATACAAAATCAAATTTTGTTAAAGACTATGTAATTATTTAAAATTGCCTGATTGACTGCGTGAGACAGTTGAATGTTTCTATGATAAAGTACAATGGTTGGAGCTCTGGGCCTTTCAAATCGGATCATTCGTCCAGAGTTTCAGAATAATTGGTGTAGATAACTCTGAAACTTTAGGAATTTAAAAGATATGATTCATGTTTGTTCATCTACATTTGGCTGATTATGACCAGAGCAGATTGCAGGAGCTTTTTGTGAAATGGAGGCCAATTTCAAAACCTCTTGGCATTTCCAGATCAAGCAGTCTTTTATATTCAAACGCAGGCAGCATCTCGTACAGGACTTTCCCTTTTGGTTCTAATCATCATTTTCTTCAAGAAACACAAATCAGAACACCCCTGTCAGAGGCAGAAACTCATTCAGCCCCTGTGGTGATATATACAGGCGAGGAGGGGAAACGGGCTGTAACGTCTCGTTCAAGATTATTGCACTTATATAGCGATGTGCATGTATGTGTGTGGCTGCTTGTTCTAGTCTGGATTGATGCCGATTTATAGTGCTAGCTCACTGAGATACCATGCGACAGTTTAACATCAATACCCCGCTCAGACACAGTATACTGACTCGGAGACAACAAGTCCTTGTTTTAGCCCCTTTATGCCAAGATCCAGACAGGGTAACAAGTTTTAACGTTTTTTGGTATGACATAGCCGAGGAAACCAGCAACCAGGAAGACGTTCCATCAACTTGACCACGGAGGCTGTTGATATATACAGGAAGACCGACCATATTTTAATAAATTTAATAATTGTTGTCTCGGGCCTCTGACCTACTTGTTAATCCGACATAATCATATGCAACCAACCATGTCGGATTAACTGGTGTTGACTGTACCTGTATTGCAATATATTGCAATACAATATTTTTTCCAACACATAGCCTCAGACACTGCTGGATCCAGATGGTGTAGACTGGATCACTGAAGGTGAAACTTGTTTGTTTGTTGTTTAACGCCGCACTCAGGAATATTCCAGTTATATGACAGCAGTCTGTAAATAATCAAATCTGGACCAGACAATCCAGTGTTGCCATCATGACCATCGATCTATGCAGTTGGGATACGATGACATGCATCAACCAAGTCAGCAAGCCTGACCACCCAAATCTCGTTAGTCGCCTCTTACGACAAGCATAGTCACCTTTCATGGCAAGTATGGGTTGCTGAGGACCTGTTCTACCCCGGATCTTCACGGGGCCCAGATATACTAAGATATTGTTGACAATGTATGGCACAAAACTATTTACACATAATCAATTAATGACATTTCCTGGGATGAGGTCACTGACCCCTTGTAAAACTATCACTCACACCTACAAGCAAGGTGAACTTGTGAACAAGCTCATTGCTTCAAATCTGTCCAAGGGATTGGTTTATCCAGACTGAACTTTGCTATCGTCATGCAAACGGTTTGATGTTCCGCCAGGAGAATGTGGCTTAATCCCAAGGGAGCAGGCTACAATTGATTAGATTTTGATTGGCGCCAGTCTATTTGTAGCTTGGTTAGAGCCTTTATAATTACTGTGTTGGCTCTGCAGGAACAAATCGAGCATCTTAAGTGCCTCGAACTCTTTGTGCTCATTGCCTAGGCTTGTGGACTTGTCAGCTCGGTTCCTAACTCACTTCATTTTAGGCTTGAACTTATCAGCTAGCTGTTTCGTCTTCAGATGATGCAATCGTCGTAAATTGTATGGAATTTAAAACAAAATTTTGGACAAAACGGGATTATTTAAGGTATCGAATATCATGCTATGACAGATTAAGTATAGTAAAAAGAAGAAATCATGTGGTCCTTAACTGACTTGTATATTTGTTGCATATTTTTCATGATGTCCTGTTGATATGATATTTGATAGTTTGCATATTGAAGAGTGAGTGAGTTGGGTTTAATGCCGCTTTTAACAGTATTCCAGTCATATTGCGGAGCATATTGAAGAGGTTCATGATATTCATAAGTAAATATATTATATACATGTATTCATAAACACATGCTTTTTATGTAGTCAGATTCGTACAATGAAGATTTCTAATGATTATTTGATTCCCATGTTTCTTCAGGTGAACAATTGACTTGCCTGTGCATGTTTTTGTGATGCGTCCCGCCAGTCAGGCAGGATACTTTCACCTTTTCGCAAAAACCTGGGATCATCATTCTTTGATAGTGATTCACAAACACATGGTCCTGATACAGTTGAATTCATGCAATGGACTTGGCTATTACCAGAATTTTCTTACAAATATGGGAAAAGTTTTGTCGCTTTTGTTTATTAGTATGATTTTGAAAGGGATTTGTTGCCTACATACAAGGGGATTGGCAATAATCTCATAAAAATTGTTTTCCAAATTAAATTGCTTCATTACATAGATGTCCCTTGCACAGGATTCGTGTCAACTAAACACTACAGCATCTGAAATAAGGTGTTATTGACCAGTGTACAAAAACAATCTTGAATTGAGATGGAAAGGAGCCATTGTTGTCAATTTGATCACGTGAAGTCGGCCCGTTGTGAAAGTTGGGATCTGTATTTGGTAGCGGAGTTGATGTAGTTTTGCATCTGAATCTATAGCAGTGGCAGGTGACGCCTTTGATCAGGACAGTATTGAAGTATGTGTTTGTATTGGAGATTCGGTGGGAGCAACTTGTCTTCGTTTTGACTGGGTTCATTCTGGACAGGGAGGTTTTTCAGGCAATTTGGTGTCAGAAACAGAAGTTCCACAGATTTAATGGTCTTGTCAGATGATGATTGAAGAAATTCATTTCAAAATGTCAACGCCAGAGAATAATCAGTCTCGAATATCTACAGAAATAGATTCCATAAGGCACTGAAGCAAAATAGTGATGAAAATTATATAATGGATAAGTATGGATATATATATGAAAATCAGTGTTGGTGTTCGCTAAAGGGTAGATATGTTCTGAATGTGGACTGATATTGCAGTAATTGATGGAGTAATTAAGCAACTTATGCAGTGGTAATTCTATACTGTGATCATATACTTTTATTAAAAACTTAAGACTGATATAGCTTCACAGATTGGTCTGTGATTTCACCACTCGTCAAGACAGAACAGGATAGCTGCATGCTGTCTTTCCCTTTCATAAGCACTTGTCTTTAAATGTGTGATCACAAAATGCCCCCCTTCATTTCCAAAAAGCTGCATCCACTATGGTAAATCTATGCTAAATGTTACAGTGATCTAAGCAAGAAGATCATTTTTCAAACTCCATCTTCCCAAGGCAAGGGAGTTAGCTGACTTTAAAAGTCCACTTTCCACCCTTGCCGAGCTAGGCTGGAATTATGGACTTTGGACTTTAGCTGGACTAACGAATCTATGCATAGTCCAAGCAAAATCGTGTATTGTAACATAAAAGTAGGTACGTTCCCTGATCTGATTGGTTAAAAAGTGTTGTCGAATGAGCATAACATCGCTGAATTTTTGGGGTCTCATCACCGTGTATGTATACATTAATTAATGGAACTATTTTTGAAATCATCAATATGGAGGAACAGAGGGAAATTTACCTTGACTTCCACATCGGAGATTTCGATGAAATATTGAGTGAATGGGACGACGAGGCATTTTCTGAGATAATTCGAGAATTTGCAGGTAAATGAAATTTACCTTTTTCCATTAATTACAAAATAATAATCATAATTAATGTAATTTTCTTGGGCTTGGCCAAGGGAAAAACAAAACAAAATCAATTTTTAACAGAGTAAAAAACATTTATTGCAACTCTTTATTAGTTATGACTTTCATACACCCACCTAATTTTGTTCTTATTATAACCCACAACAGCTGTTGAAGCTGAAAACCGTTCTGAGATGGCCCCTGAACTCGGAAATACAGCCAGCGTTTCCGTAGAGCCCAAAGTTCAAGCGTCCAGTGACCGCTTCGCGTCCCTTGATGAAAAAGCTTTAAAAGGACATCGTGGATGGGAACCTCTCTAAATCTACAGGCAGTTAAAATATTTCGACGTAAGCCATTGAAACATAAAAGAATACATAAACACATACCAACATTTCCTACGCAGTTTCGATCAACATCAGCGAGAGTTACCTCCCTTACACCATTGCCATGATAGCAATGTAAAGCGTGACCAATGTGTCATCGCAAAAATTGGCAATAACATAACGAGATTGACCAAAATCTTAACATAAATTAGATATTTCGTTTTGTAAGATTTGAGATATGTTATACTAAATGGATATACGGAAATTTCATTTAAACACGACACCGTAATAATAACGAATTACTCCCACTTACCGTCACATTTGTACCCTGAACAAGGCAATCTTTTCACTTCCAGAATGGCTTGGTTTCCGAGGTTTTGAAACCACGTTCGAAGAGCTTCCTGCTTTTCAACTGAATGAGAGACTGGGGTTCTTTTATGCCGAAGTCAGAAATGCTGAGGGAGACCTTTACTCAAAATCGAGTTTTGTTGGGTTGCGTGCTGCCATGCACAGGCACATCAGGGGACCGCCATTTGAGCGCAGCATAAACATTATCCAAGACCGGGAATTTCACACTGCAAACTGCCGTCACTTTGCTGTCAAACGCAGGTATTGAAAATCGAGAGATTTGCAAAATTACCGGCCACAAAACCGATGAATCGTTGAAGTCGTATTCCATTGACTCGAGCTCGGCTCAAAAACGACATTATTCGAACTTTTTTCAGGGACAGCAGCAGCTCGCTAACGAACGTAATTTGGTACCTGTCAAAGATACAAATATCCTGCCACTGTCCACTGCTCCCGTGAATAATTTCCAGGTTAATTCTTCTGCTAATTCCCACGGTCTCTCTCACATATGTTATTCCACTGTAACAGTAAACAACTTTTTTCCATCCCAGCTAAGCTGCATGTCTGAAATTTCGCACATGTTTGACGTCTCTTGTCACCACCTCAGTTTCAGGCGAGTTGACACTATCTTGTACAGGGGCCAAACAGTATGTACGTCTTTTCTAATTTTGATTATTTGTATTTCATAGATATGCATAACTACAAATTACAAGTAAGATGAGGAACTGTGATAAAGAATTGAATTTGTGATATTTCCTCCTGTTTGTTTATTTTCTGAGAAATGGGCTTGAACATGTGACCACCCCTTTCGTAAAATGGACCATCATTATTGGAGTACCTCGAAACCATTGATCGGTTTCGCGGCACCCCATATCATGCATCTTTTCGAAGGTGAGCACGAGGAGACGTATTACGAACGACAGTCTTGTTGTGTCATGCGCTCAGTAAATTAGTTCCTCCTAAATATCTATTTTAATTAACGTTCATGTTACAATGTCGATAAATATTTCGTTTTGTAAGATTTACGGCGTCGAGTTCAAATGAAATTTCCGTACATCCATTCAGCATAACATCACGCAAATCTTACAAAACGAAATATTTATCTCCTAAATGAAATCGTCATCCGGGTCGTAAACTGCCTTGTAGATTTCGGTTGATTGCAGGATTTGCAAAGCATGTGTACATCAACTTGGCGTCAACAGATGTGATTTGATGCTCTTCACCAAGTTACACCTGTTTTATCACAATATACATTTTGATTGTCAGTCAGATCATCTTGACTGGGCACCGCCATTTTGTTTGAATAAATGTTAGAGGTGGAATCTGATTGGTCAATAGTGGGGGGCATAGAGGGGATATAGCTCATAATAGCCACTGGTGGCGCTACGATCGAGCCCTGGAATTCCAGCCTAGTTCGGCAAGGCTGGAAACTGGACTTTTACAGTCTTGTAAACTTAACTCCCTTGCCTGGGGAAGATGAACTTGTCCCTGTACACTTCTTCAAAGGAAAGGAGAGCAATTTTGAGAACTGTACAATATTCTAATGTGTTAATATATGATGAATGAGAATAGGAAACCTCTCTGACAGATCAGTACAGTCGTGCTCCACTTATACGGAATTCAGATATCCGGAAACCTCGGTCCCCGGACGATTTTCATTCAAAACGAAATAATTACTATATAAATTTACCTGTATATACAGAAATTCAGTTTCCGGAACCGGACGGTCATTTTCATACACAAAACACTGAAATGCACTCAAAATTGTCTCACTTATCCGGACAATACACTTCCGCTGGTGGTAATCCTTCCGCTGGTGGTAATCCTTTGGTTCGTGAGAAGTCAATTAACCAAGTGACACTGAGTTACGTTTGAGACGAGCTTGTTTATTGTACATGTAACCCCCTTCGATAAATATGGCGTCTGTGGAGGTCAGAGGTCAAAGTTGACCTTGATTATGTATTACGAGAACACAGGCGATCTGGAAAATTTGGAAATATTGTTTAAAATTCAAACCTCAAAATGTGGTAAAGTTCAAACTTCCATTAATATATTCCATTATTTTCTTAATTATATGCAGCGTTTACTAAACATATTTGAAATAATAATAACCCTAAGCGAAGCAGCTGATCGCGATTCCCGGGTATTATTTTTTACATGGAACCAGTCTGACCAGTCACCGTCAAGGCTCACGCGCACGTGATCGCGTGATCGCGAGAATTTCATGTAGACATAGAATCGTCAAACAAAAACAAATATGACTTTTAACGAGTCAAAGTATGTCATTTATGATATATGTATCCATTCTCTGTCAACTAAAATTCGTTTCAAGGCGTCAATAGCGGTATTCTGACCGTGGTTGCTGTTAATTACCGTGAGTTGTGAGATCTTCTGATCGCTTCACACACGATTTCGCCGAAATTAATAAAAACAATATTATAAGGAATTTTGTCATGAGTTGCATAATTGTCATGAGTTCCAGTAAGAAGCTGGTTTCAGTTATACGGAAATTTGTTTATACGGACGAATTGTGAAATGACGCAAGTGTCCGTATAAACGAGGCACGACTGTATGTCTCTTTTAGCCAACAAGTTTGTACACCATCTAACTGCCAGGATAGAAAGGTGGTTAAAGCATTCATTGAGTATACCAAAGACCCCAGGTGCAATGTATGAAGACTATTTCTGGTGTCCCCCCATGATATTGATAAAATATATTGCTAAAAGCAGTTTAAAACCATATTCACACAATCACCTATATGTTGAACTTTATCTTTACTTCCTTGGTTTTAAAAATCATGAAGCACTAAATAATGCATTCAGCACTTTCAAGAATGAGCCCGACAACCTGGTCCATTTAGTCACCTCTTACTACTAGTATAGCATGCTGGGGACCTATTTCCTTACCCAGAATCCCCAGGTGCCTTAAGGTTTGATAGACATTAACATTACAAGACATACTACCTTATTGCAAGTTTTTCTCAATTGATTTAGTAGATACCTTCCTCTTGGCAGCCAAAACATTAAATCAGTTAATTTGGACATTTTCTTCCATCGAAAAGGTTCCAGAAGTGTCAACACAATAGACACGAAATATTTTGTAGTATTACAGAGTTTAAACAGGCCATCCATATTTTCCACTTAAACATTGAAATAGTTCTTCTATGCCAACATAATTGTCAAGTATTAATCATCATTCTCCCAAATATAACTAAGCCATAGCCCTTTTCATTTATATGTAGCTTTCTTTTCTTATGGATAAATCTTATTCGAAAACCCCACATAAGAATAAAAGTCGAACTAAAACAATTACAATCTATGAAATAAAATATGTGCCTCCATGCCTGGGCCTACCCTAGAGAGGTTCATAAAGTCTGAACCAATCACCAATAGCATGATTTGACGACTCCCGGGGGTGCGCGAGCTCAAACTACTGCTTCTGTCGACTGTCGTGTCTTGTCTACTGCCAATTGCCAATCAATAAGCATCTATTTCATGGTGTCTGTCTTCACAAGAGTGCTCGTGTAACTACTTCGCGTTCCGACCAGATAAGTTGATATAAATGGTAATCATGATTTAGGTGTGTGACAGGGGGATGAACTCCAACCGGGTTTATCAAACAGTGGTCATTGTTTTGTTCGTCTTGTAGTGTAACAGGTTGCAAGTGTCATGTAAGTTGTAAGGATAATAGTATAAATATTTTTTTTCAAATGAATTGGGTACTAATTTACTAAAAAAGGATTTTGCTCTTTGGTGTTCAGATTTTTAAGTTCATGCCCAAGGGAGACTGGTGTCATAGTTTTAACATTAATCAAGGAGAACCTTTATCCAGCGAGGAAGAATTGTCTCGTTGACCATATGCAGTGGTAAACGTCTAAGACCTGCATCACTTCCGGCTTTCCTCCCACATGAAGCTGACACGCCGTGATATAACTGAAATACTGTTAAAAGCGGTGTTAAACACAACTCACTCACTCACTCTTAATTTCATTTAATTAATAAAGTGTCAACTATTACAGGAGCTTAAGTTCAAAATAAAAAACACCCTGTGCTACTTGAGTTATACTCGTGAGTATCACCAAGGTGGTTAACTTCTCTAAACTGTGTCGCTAAAACAAAATACTATATGCTGGCAAACACTCATTAACCATGTTCACTCACTCATACATGCTTGTTATTATTATCTTTGCTGGGCGGTCGGGTAACCTACTCTCGTGACGCCCAAGACCCGGGTTCGATTCTTGACATGGTTATAATGTGTGGAGGCCATTTCTGGTGTCCCCCTCCCCACCGTGATACTGCTGGGATATTGCTAAACACAGTGTAAAACCTCACTCACTCACTCACTCACTCACTCACTCACTCACTATCATCTTTGCTGTGGGATAACAGGATAATATAAATGAATGGCTACTGGACTCCCATGGCCACAAGGACATTTGACTTATTTCGTTCACTAGTTTGAACCCAAGAACTATGATCCTTGGTTAGCACCATACTCTTTCAAAGGAACTGCCAATTTCATGTTCTAAGAAATATTGTTCAGTTCCTCTTTTGCTTGCCATAAAAGGCGACTATGCTTGTCCTAAGAGGCGACTAACGGGATCGGGTGGTCAGGCTCGCTGACATGGTTGATGCATGTCATCGATCCCAAATGCGTGGATCGATGCTCATGATATCAATCACTGAATTGTCTGGTCCAGACTGGATTATTTACAGACCACCGTCACATAGCTGTAATATTGCTGAGTGCAATGTTTAACAACAAACAAACAAACAAATTTTAGAGTCAAATATTACTCTCTTCCCCCTCCCCACCACCACCGACCAAATATTAAATGAATGGCTGGACCTTGTTAAGATTCCAAGACCAGCGCCTTGTCTTTTCTCCAGAAATGAAACTAACAGGCCATGATATAACTTAAGTACTGTTTGACGCATTGTTAAACCAAACCCCCTCGCTCCTTAACCTTTACGTCTTGCTGGAGGTTACTTATATCGGATAATTGAAATAGTGCCATGGTTTTCTGCTCATGGCTGGTTCATAGGTGGAATCAAATCTTGACTACAGGAGCAAGATAATATGATATTCAAGGGTCATATAGTTCCATTTAGCCAGACTGATTGCTTCTCACATTATAGATGTAAAAAGGCAAAGTAGATTACCCAGAACACTTTTCCCAATGTAACGAACTCCATGCTGCAACAGCTTGTCGCTAAGAGCTATTTATCTTTTATTGAATCTTATACCCTGTGTGTTATCTCTACCAGAAACAGTTTTACGATGCTGGATACACAATCACTTGCCTGATTTCCTCCAAATCCGAGTTATTGACCATAATTGTACAAGTGTAACGTATCGAAGAGAGGCTTGTTGCACGGCGGGAAGCATCATACGACAAAAGTGTCTTATCTGTCACTGAACATGACTTGACTGAGAAGATGGACTTGTGTCGTGACGGGATGCGATAAGGTCTACTTGGGAGTCTAAGAATGGAAGTGGCGTTACTGGGTTCTGGACACTGACCAGGCCAACTCAATACTCCCTGTAATTCCATCAGACGGATGATTTCAGATCCTTTAAATAAGCTTCTCGGGACTACAGACAGTTTCCGCTTGTTACCAAACTAATTATTCTGTCTTGTTTAGTTTTGTTTTTGTCGTTTTCTTGCTTTTTAGGGGTTAGGTATTTTATGTGTTGCTGAGATATATCACCAGAAATAGCAGAGAAGGATTATGGCCTGTCTGGAGGAGGTCTCAGTTTGTCCTAATCAGGCATTGTAAAGGATCTAGCAGTGGTGGTATGATTTATGCTTTATCAGCAATTCATGTTTGTGTGTTGGGGCAAATGAAAGTGTTTATATGTGGTATTTTGTGTAATGGTGACAACAGTGTTACAATGGCAGGTCTGTTTCCTATTTAGTGAGTGAGTGAGTTGGGTTTAATGCCGCTTTTAACAGTATTCAAGTTATATCGCTGTGTGTCAGCTTAATGTGGGAGGAAAGCCCGAAGTGATGCAGGTCTCATACGTTTATCACCTCGTGAAAACCCACGAGCACGGGTATGGTGCTGACAAACCTAGAAACATAATCGGGGCAAAGCGGGATTCGAACCCACAATCTGTTTCCTATTTAACTAACTCATTCACTTTCTCAATTAAATACAGGGAAGAATTTCAAATATAAATTTTTAGTCCATCAAAATACAGAAATAAATTTATCAAAATTGATTAACTGAATCCAGATATTAGACAGTGTTAATCATTATTACTTTGCATGTTTGCATATCGTCATATGTTAAGTAGATAAATGTTTTGAGTCGTTCTGAGTGAGTATGATTTCTGATAGCTTACACATTGTATTCTTTGGGGACTAAAATAAAACTCCAGTCTTTACGGTGATGAGAGAACACTTTAACCTATAGGCTAATCTACTATCACTCATCACGCGAACTTGGCAACAATGGACAAAAGACATTCTGTATCATCAACTGTGTTCTTTGTGTTGAAATGTCTGTCTTGTTCCGTGGGTCTTTTAAGTTCATAATGGGCTTGAAATATAAATAGCTCCTTATTGCTCCTCAGCAGACAGCATGTCAGGAGAAAGATGTGTCCCTAGCATGTTCATTACTCATTGTCAGCCATAAAGAAAGTCTAAGACATCGTGTGTGTAGTCTGTGTGATGTAGCTCCATCCTTGTGTTAACCTGAAGGACTCCCGTGACAATCTAGGTTAGAATTGGGCTTCAGCAACCCAACCCTGTGATATGTCAGTACTTTACCCATGGCCGTGGGTTACATCAAGGCACTAAACATATTAGACTTTTATCAATTCAGGCTTTCCTCCCACATTAAGCTGACACACCATGATATAACTAGAATACTGTTCAAATCGGCATTAAACCTCACTCACTCACTCACTCACTCACTCACTCACTCACTCATGAAAATCTAGTGTGAGTTGGGTTTAACGCCGCTTTTAACAGTATTCCAGTTATATCACGGCGTGTCAGCTTAATGTGGGAGGAAAGCCTGAAGTGATGCAGGTCTTGGACGTTTACCACTTCGGTGAAACCCACGAGCAAGGGTATGGTGCTGACAAACCTAGAAACATAATCAGGGCAACCTGGATTCGAACCCACAATCATAGGTTTCTGGCGTGCCGAAGGGACGCAACTCTGCACAGCGAATCGCGATGCCTTAGACGACTGGGCCACCCAAGTACATGTAGCTTGATTTGACATACCCTCTGACCCGTATCTGTTTTGTTTCTTTCTTCGTACAGGTAGTTTGGGTAGCATTGTAGTTACAGCATTGACTCATGATGCTGAAGGTCTCGGTTCGATTCCTCACATGGGTACATTATGAAGACTATTTGTGGTGGAATATTGCTGGAAGCAGTATATGAACCCTACTCCTTTCTTCTTTACTTTTGAACATTCTCAATCACTTCTCTCCATAGTTCACTTAATGTTGATAAGTGTTAGAGTTGTCTGAAAAGACAACATTTCTTTAAAGCACTCAGTTGTATACTAGTTGGGTAACTTACACAGGTACAAATGTAAAGGAAAATAATTTCATATGTCCAAAACTGGAAAGAAGAAATTGTATTTCAGAATTTAAAAGGTTATAATATCTGCTGTAGGCGTTCAGAAGAAATTGTATTTCAGAATTCGAAGGGTTATTCAAAACTGAAATGAAATTTCATCTGGAAAAAAACACCCACCCTTTTTTTTACACCTATTAATGTAATTTGCCATGTAATTCAACTATGACTTTACCTTATGGAATTCTGTGACAAAAACATTCCTGAAGTGACAATAAGGTTCTTTACTGTGGAGACGATGAGAGGCGCACAGGGATGCAGTGTACATGAGATTTCCCTCATCCCTCACACATGGATGCCCACCTCTAGACTGCTCCAAGAGGCAAATGTACACATGACTGTGCTGGGAGGGCAGTCCACCCCAACATCCAACAGCCATTTCTGCCCCTCCATACTTCAAGAAGTCACTTCACATTCCTTTGATGCATCAATATTTCCGATAAGGCTAATTTGGTCTTAAAACAGTTTGAAAATGTTGTGCAGGGTTCTGTTCCACAAGGTGATCTTAGCGCTAAGATGATCGTAACTCCCATATTTTAACAGCGTACTGCAGATTCTGTCTTAGGTGGACCCTGGTTGTCAGACAGAACTTCTGCGTCTTTGTGCTAATCTAACTGTATGGACAAATTATGTTCTTCTATATTGCTTAAGCATTACATTATAGCTAAAATGGTTAGAATTATCATTAAACCGCCCTGCTGTTGTCAGAAATGAGCTGGCCACTGTAACTTGATATTGCCCTCATATTGCTTGATGACGGGCCGTTGTTTAGTGGCGTCATTGGGATAGGGATAGGGATAGATGACGTAACGTTCAATAGTGACGTCATCTGGTTTGTTTTAGGACATTTCCAAATTTGTAAAAGTGGGTCAGTGACATTTGTGTTGATTGCAGTAAATATTTCTAAACAGATATTGTTGTTTCTTTTTATTTGATAACAAATTCCATCCATTTTAGCTATAATAACAGTAACGCTATTTTACAGGGCATATCATTTGCAGAAGCCCTCAGTCTTTTCAACTGCCCTCCTTCATCGGCCAGTTAATGGAAGACCTCAGGCTTCTGCAAATGATAATGCCCTGAAAAATAGCTTTACCCTTATCGTAAATCGTATAGGTTTATATATGTAAACATCATATTACAGTGAGTGAGTGATTTTAAGCCGCTTTTGGCAATATTCCAGCAATGTCAAAACCTAAATGGCCTTCACACATTGTATCCATGTCGGGAGTTGAACACAGGCTTTTGGTGTGATGAACGAAATATTACAATACAGGTTCAGAAATGAAGACATTGTCATACATATTGAAGCTTGTGATCACCTATTTCAAGTGTATGGTGTTCTGTCTTATATTCTTAAGGCTCAGTGCCTGTCTGTACATCTATCATAAAATATTGGCATTTCTCATATTGAAAGGGTGTCATCTGATCTTAAGGTGTTATCACTGATTTTCAGTGATGCAGTCTTATAATTTTCACTGATATTTTGCCTTATACTCCCAATGGAATCTGTTTGGGCAGATAATGGAGACTGGTTTGTGTCTGGCATTGATGTATAATATGTTGTTGCTTTTATTTAACTTTCCTATTGCAAGACTCTAGAAACATGGAAGATCATGTTTACATTCTGAATTAGAAGTGTGAATTTTATTTTTGAAGATTCATTCTTTAAAATTATCAGGCATCAGGGATTTTGTTGGATTCAGTTCTAATGGATTTTCAAATCTGTTAGGTTGAAGAAATTGGTAGTCCACTGGAGTGTGAGCAAGCATTTATCAGGATCAAAGTGCAGGATCTTTAAAATATTCTCATCTAAATATGTTTACAAAACTGGCAATGTAACATGCTGTACCACATCCATCTGTTATGTCTACAGGTCTGGCAGTATACAGTTGCTTGTGATTTGTTTTCTATCACTCGGTTTTTGGATCCATTGACCCAAATATTCAGGAATGTGGGGAAAAAAGTAAAATGCTGATATAAGGTATAGTACAAACAGCAAGGGGCAGTCGGGTAGCCCAGTGGTTAAAGCATTTGCTCGTCGTGCCGAAGACCCGGGTTCAATTCCCGACATGGGTACAATATGTGTACTCATTTCTCGTGTACCCTGCTGTGATATTGCTGGAATTTTGCTGAAGATCCGGGGTAGACTAGGTCTTCGGCAACCCATGCTGGCCATAAAAGGCGACTACGCTTGTCGTAAGAAGTGACTAACGGGATTGGGTGGCCAGGCTCACTGACTTGGTTGATGCATGTCATCAATCCCAATGGCGTGGATCGAGGTTCATGATGTCAAGCTTAATATATATTTATACTCAATGTACAAACATACCATTATTTTCTATAAAATCACGGAGAGACATAAGTTTGTTGTAGTTTACATCTCTTGTTAACTTTCTGTTACCATACAATGCTGTTTTCCGATCAAAACCCATTATGTAGTAGTACATAGTGCTTCTAATGTTACGATAAGTGGGACAGGTTACGAAGTGGCATTAAACCAAACTCTCACTCACTCACTCACTCACTCACTCACTCACTCACTCACTCACTCACTCACCAATAATGTTCTAAATTCAATCAGATGTCAATTTACATATAGCTGGAATATTGCTGAGTGCAGCGTTAAACAACAAACAAACAAACAAACCTGGAGTTGCATCAATGTCAGGCAAGACTATGCACTCCATCATCTCTAGAAGCAGGTTGGAGCACCTTGATGTGTTCAGTGAATATTCATGATTAGTGGTGTAACAATATGGCAATGCAGTAGGGTAATCACGATGTGAGCCCCATGATACAATACAACCTTTGTATCATGATACATACGATACTTTGCATTACAAGTTATATTGGTGTTATACACGTGAATAATAACAGCAACTGTTCAACCACCAACCTACGCAGATTCTAGAGTATTTCCCCGCTGGCGTTAAAAAGCAACTTTTACACTGCCCTCTAGGGGGCGGTCGGGTAGCCTAGTGGTTAAAGCGTTCGCTCGTCACGCCAAAGACCCGGGTTCGATTCTCGACATGGGTACAATGTGTGAAGCCCATTTCTGGTGTCCCCCGCCGTGATATTGCTGAAATATTGCTAAAAGCGGCGTAAAACCATACTCACTCACTCACTCACTCACTCACTGCCCTCTAGCCTTAATGTTTCTGTCCACCAATTTTCCAGCTTCGATCTCTGACATTGGAAAATAAGTGATTCAGGGTTGTGATTCACTTCCAAAAAGAAAAGAATATTAGCTTATGAAATATTAATACAGTATTGAGATTTAAATCATATCACACCCATGGTATGTTTCGTCATGAATGACTAATAATAGATTGGCCATGAATGACTACAGTGAAAACATTCCAGGAAAACTTGTAATGTCTCTTGTAAGAGATAGGTTTGTTTGGTCTGTTGTTTAACGCCGCACTCAGCAATATTCCAGCTATATGACAGTGGTCTGTAAATAATCGAGTCTGGACCAGACAATCCAGGGATCAATATCATGAGCATCGATCCACGCAATTGGGATACGATGACATGCATGAACCAAGTCAGCAAGCCTGACCACCCAATCCTGTTAGTCGCCTTTTACACTTAGCTTAAACGCTTTTTACGGCAAGCATAGGTTGCTGAAGACCTATTCTACCCCGGATCTTCACGTAGATGGGAATTATCTTCTTGACGAAAGAAGTAAAGAATGACACTATATAATGAAGAGGTTATCACACTAATGTGTTTAGAGATGGTACATATCCTGTATTGGGAATAAACATTGTATTTAGCATGCCTTGGATTTGCCAGGAATGACTTGAATAATATGGATTGTTAAAAAAGTACTCAGAAGGAGGATTGTTCATAAAGACTCGGGGCCATGGATGGCCCAGTCGTCTAAGGCGCCGCGATTCGCAGTACAGAGTTACGTCCCTTGGGCACACCAGAAACCTATGATTGTGGGTTCAAATCCCGGTTCACCCCGAGTATTATTCTAGGTTTGTCAGCAGCATACCCATGCTTGTGAGTTTCATCGAAGTGGTAAAAGTCTGAGACCTGCATCACTTCTGGCTTTCGTCCCACATTAAGTTGACACGCCGCGATATAACTGGAATACTGTTAAAAGCGGCGTTAAAGCCAACTCACTCACTAACTCACTCACTCGTATTGACTCAGAACTATGCATTGTTTGTAAAGGACTAAAAGTTTTTGATCATATGTCACATAGGTGTGGAATTGCTCATGAATGATTAAAACTCTGGCGTATCATAAATGATGAAAATAAAAGGGACAAAACCCTTTCCATATATTCATAAGAAATCGCTGCTAAAAGCACAGTCGATGGTTTAATTCTGACTATATCATGAGTATGAATCACAATTAGATAGTGATGATAGCAGGTGTTTGCGAAAAGGTGAGCGTATCCTGCCCCCCCAGTGGCACTGTCACAAACACATACAAAGAATGCTTGTAAACATTAAAGATTGGAGGGTTTGTAAACATTAAAAGACAGATTTTTCCATAATGTTTGTACACAATGACCTGAGGCCAAAGTTCTGAATGAGTAAATTGAAAAGATGGCTTGTCCATAAATGTTAAATAATATAGCGTCATCTGTGAAAGGGTAACATGTCCTAGGTCTACAAGACCTCCGCAGCTACAGTTCGGAGGCTATGTCTGACCTGTTGCTGAAAATCACACCCTTCCTTGCAGGCCATTTAGAACCTGAAGCTATCAATCGGCTAGCTTCCTCCACACAGTGCTATTTGTATTAATTTATGGCATTACTGGGCATTGAGGCCAGACCAGAAACAGCTCTCTCTATCCCAGAGGTCAGCTGTGGAACCTCGTTATAGTAGTTCTCACAGTAACAAGAGACAGCAAATGGCCATGTGTCAGCTCCTTTGCCTTCATTAGAACCCTGATATGTTTGTTGACATTCATGTTTATGAATATTGCAAAAAATGTTTATGATATTTCAGTCCCCAGAAGAGACATGACCTTCTGTTAACACTTGTGTTCATGCCCTTGAAGCACCTCATTTTGTGAATGAGTGAGTGAGTTTGGTTTTTAAGCCGTTTTATGCAATATTCCAGCAATGTCACAGCGGGGGACACCAGAAATGGGCTTCACACATTGTACCCATGTTGGGAATCAAACTCGGATCCTCGGCGTGATGAGCGAACGCTTTAACCACTAGGCTACCCGACCGCCCCTCATCATTTTGTGAAGGCCAATACAAGTGTAATTGATTAATGGTATTCTAACACATTTAAATACTGTTTCCACTGTTGAAGTCTTTGAAGAAGATATTTTCTTTTACACTTTCTAACTAAGGTATGAATTTGTCTTCACAGTTGATTGTTAAAGCAAACTTTCTCTAGCTGTTACAATTTTTTTTGGTCGGTTTACAAGACCAAACAACAAAGTTGGAAACAAATGAAAATTACTTTGGACAATTTTTGGAGAGGTTAACTACAATAAGTAGGTGAAATGAAAAACTTTGAGATATTGTCACGACTGTTTATAAGAAACAATGAATACTACATATAAACAGAATAAGATACTCAAGAAGGATTTGTAACTTTAAATTTTTGGAGGTGTTGATCTTCAATATTTGTTTTTAGATTGATCTCGTCTGTAGAAAGTATGGCTTGGACAAGTCCAAATTTACTACTCGGGTACCCATCCCCCTATTACCCGCTGTTGGTCTCAAGAAATCCGATTGGGAATACATGTAGTTCGACAAAATAGTGTGGCAAAATGTATTTAAATATTAGTATAAAAAGATCTGGTCCTGCATACTGAAGTTGACTGAAGTTTTATATCTATTCAAACATATAAAGAAGGAATGCGTGCCGAGTCAGAAAGAAATGCAAACATTAGTCACTTAAAGTGGAACTGTCTAGATGATGTTTGCCATTAAACAATATATCACATGACTAACCACGGGTCTGGGTCCGGGTCCGGGTAGTGATGTGAGTATGCGGGTCCTACTCGGGACCCACACAACCTGAGTACCCGAGTTACCTGTCCCAGCCCTAATAGAAAGTCAATATCATCTAGCAGATGCGGTATCGATTTCTATTTACTTTTTATTTTACCTTTTCATCTCATTATATCAATAGTGTGCTCAATCCTTGCACCCCCAACAGATATACCCAGTAATGCATCAAACAGCAGTGGCCCTTGGTAACACAGATTGTATTGCCATCTGGAAATGTCTTGTCTCAGTGATCGGTGATAGTGCATGACTGGTTACAGTCTTGTATAGTGTTACATTGCCATTAAGCATCCTTGCAAGCATTCAGTCAATGTTCTTGGTGGATTTCATCAGTCTGCAAAACACATCAGACATCAATGGGCTTAGTCTTTGCATTGGTTTAATAGAGAATTTCTCTTATGTTCAGTCTGAAGTTTGTGTCAATGATCCCATCACAACATGTGTGATGTCTCATTTCTGATTCTGTTAAGGATGACAAAACTACTTTGTACAGACCACGTGATGAAACGAGATGGTTTTGTAAGATAAACTGAATGTGGATTTGATGATGTTATTTTCGTTCAATCTTTGGTGTGAGGTGAGGTGAGGTGATGTGAAATTGGGTTTAACGTTGCGTCCAAGATTATTGCACTTATACAGCGACGTGCATGCATGTGTATGTGTGTGTGTGGCTGCTTGTACTACTCTGGACTGATGCCGATTTATAGTGCTAGCCCACTGAGATACCATGCAGCAGTTAAACATGAATACCCCACTCAGACACAGTATACTGACTCCGAGCCGACCAGTCCTTTTTTAGCCCCTTAATGCCGAGCGCCAGACAGGGTAACAACAAGTACCATCTTTTAACGTCTTTAAGTATGACGCGGCAGACGCCCTACCACTAGACCACGGAGGCGATCCTTTAATCTTTGGACCTCTTGGACTGTAAAAAACCTTGTCATATTTATTAGATGTATGTGAATTAAGATTGAAAAGATTAATGATTTTATGTTGTTTTGCCAAAGATGAAACAGAAAGTTTATAACCCCTTTGGTTTTGATATTCACTGCTAAATTAAATCTCTTTGAGTCATTGAGGTTTTGTCCATGCAGGGTACCACCATTCCATTTGGACATGTTTTTTGCTGTATGTAAAAATCAATGCGTCATTCTTGATTCCCTGATTGGTTTCTGTTCAGTATGTATAAGTAATCTGTATTTTAAATTAAGTTTTGGCACAGTCATAAAGATCCTGTTCAATTTTTATATGACAGTGCCATAAATGAATGTCTATCTTTTGGGGATTCCAGAATCCAGATGTATTTAACATGTGAATATACTGTTTAACTTTGATAGAAATATTCGTAGGGTCTGGGAGGGATACTGAATATGACTATTTGTTTGTTTGTTTGTTTAATGCCTCACTCAGCAATATTCCACCTACATGACGGTGGTCTGTAAATAATCGAGTCTGGACCAGACAATCCAGTGATTGATATCATGAGCATCCATCCACGCAATTTGGATTGATGACATACATCACATGTCCCATGAGTCATATCACATCACGAGACAACAGTGTATTCTCTAGTGGAAGGCATTGTTGACCTCATTTGAATCTTATTGTGAAGAGAGGTCAGAATGTCACACTAGAAACTATAATATCCTCTATTTATCTCGGATCACTCTAGTGTCATCTCACATAATGCATTCAATTTATGATAACCATCTTGTGTGTGTCAGAAGAAAACATGATCTTATGGGTTCTTTATATGTGTTTCAGATTAACTGTCATGAACTGGCTCCATTTATCTGCTGGTCTGTGAAACGTGTGACAAGTGTTTGTGCCGATGTGTAAGTATAACGCTAATCATTTCTTCTCACTCTCTCAGGGATTTGTGTGTGTGAGGTGGGGGGGGGGGGGGGCACAGTCGTATAAGGCACCGCGGTTCGCTGTGCAGAGTTGCATCCTTTGGGTTCGCCAGAAACCCATGATTGATGGTTCGAATCCCGGTTCGCCCCGATTATGTTTCTAGGTTTGTCAGCACCATGGTCATGGTCGTGGGTTTCACCGAAGTGGTAAACGTCCAAGACCAGCGTCACTTCGGGCTTCCTTCCACATTAAGCTGACACGCCTTGTTATAACTGGAATACTGTTTAAAGCGGCGTTAAACCCAACTCACTCACTCACTCAGGGATGTACAGTCGGAGTAGTCATGTCAGATCACCAGGACGGACATAGGTGGATATAAAAAATGGGGCCACAGTCTAGAGAAGTCTGTAGCAAAGTCTGTTTTCTAAGGTTTTCAAATTTTCTCTGAGTTGTAGGAAAGAGGATGTGAGTGAGTATGGTTTTACGCCACTTTTAGCAATATTCCAGCAATATCACGGCGGGGGACACCAGAAATGGGCTTCACACATTTTACCCATGTCGGGAATCGAACCCGGGTCTTCGGCATGACGAGCGAACGCTTTAACCACTAGGCTACCCGACCGCCCCCTAGGAAAGAGGATGTTTTTTCTTTTATCCAACTTAAATAAAGGTACAAAGCCCTTTCCATATCCAATAGAAATCTCTGCATAAAGCAGATTCATGAGCATGTGTTTATGAATCACAATCAAATAGTAACGGTACATTCCAAGCTGTCTTTTCTGTTTCAAGATTAACTTTCAAGTGACGTTTGTTTCTACTTTTGAGTTGTGACATAAATCAATTTCAAAACCTTAATATAGGCCATCAAGAATTCAATTCACTTCTTGATTCAAACAAAAGTCTAAATATATGTTGC
Organism: Haliotis cracherodii; assembly: GCF_022045235.1. Taxonomy (NCBI): domain Eukaryota; kingdom Metazoa; phylum Mollusca; class Gastropoda; order Lepetellida; family Haliotidae; genus Haliotis; species Haliotis cracherodii. The sequence continues at coordinate 33,090,797 of NW_027266319.1, read as the reverse complement.
TAATTGAGTATTGGTACCTTACACGAAGGGGCAAGAAGTGTCCTAAATGATGTCTATGAAAAGATGTATATACAGTAGGGCTGGGACGAGTCCAAATTTACTACCCGGGTACCCAACCCCCCATTACCTGACCCTACCCGGGTACCCACTGAAGGACTCAAGAGTTGGAAACAAAATGTCTGATTGGGAATTGTTTTACCGCAGCCCTGGCAAAACACTATTTAGATACATGTATCAAACAATCAGATCATGCTACACGGAAGTTGACTGAAGCTTTATCTTTACTCACACATATACAAGTCAAAGGAATGTGTTCATCGTCAGAAAGAAATGTGAACTTAAGCGACTTGAAGTGTAACCACTGAGCTATAGTGAGTTGTTGTCATTTAACAATATATCATGTGACTAACCACGGGTCCGGGTAGTCCTGTGGGTAGCCGGGTCCTACTCAGGAACCACCCGACCCGAGTACCCGTGTTACCCGTCCCAGCCCTAATACACAGGGGTTGAAATCCACACACAATAATTTGACATTGTATAATATTATCGCAGACAAAAAACTGAAATATTTTTGGTCAAACATTCTCCACTGAAAAGTCTGTAGTACGAATTACATGAATTCTCCACACAACCTGAAGTAGGAGTAGTGGAGAGCAGTTGAAAACACATCAGAGACTCTTTGTTACCCAGAGTGTTCTCAAGCAGACCACCATGACAGATTGGCTTGCTTTTTGTGATCTCTGTAAGTCTTAATGCTGTATATTTTTTTTTCATGTAATGCATATGTTTTTCTGGAAAAATACAGATTTGTAGAGGTGAGAGTGTATTATACACACAGACAATGAAATTTGATTATTTTCTTTCCCAAAGCAAAATATTTTTTTAGAGTAAAGGTTATTTAACCAAAATTACATATAACTTTAGCTGTGGTAGCTGGAGGCAGAGGACTTTCTGCTTTGAAAACCATCTTGCATTGGAAGTGATATCATTAAACAGGAATTGCCTTTAAATTTTAACATTCTTGATTTTTATGTAGCTTGGCTTTAAATTTTAACATTCTTGATTTTTATGTAGCTTGGCTTTAAATTTTAACATTCTTGATTTTTATGTAGCTAGGGGCGTTAGGAGTCAAATTCACATTGCATATGACATGTGTTTTCCCCAACTGTATCGATTTTTTTGTTTGGCATTTGTGCTTTCATTTATGCATGATTCACATATTTTAACATGAAATCAGAGCCCCGTACATAAAAGGCCATAGTTTGTTACAGTCCCTGTACTATTACATTAAGTCACTACTAAAGGAGAAGATCATGCATGTTGGAGTGATTTATTCATTCCATCGAATAAGTAACTACTGTATTCGACGTAATTAGCGCCCCGCTCTATTTGATGAGCACTCAAGACGATATTTGTTAACATATTGGCAAGTGAAAAATCCCAATTAGCCACCCGTTCCGTTTAATTAATGTACACAAGACTTATTTATTCGCTTATAAAACACACTCATGTGTTATATGCATCCTTAATTATGGGCATTTTAATTCTGGAAAAATATATCTGTCGTACATAAACATTTCAGGCTGACAGCATAAACCATGAAATTTATCTTTCAACTCTGTTTTTTTCCACCAAAATAATATTCTAATAAGAGCCCCTTATTTCTAATTTTGAGAGCGCCCCAGGCGCTTATTATGTTGAATACGGTAATTGGTTTTCCCTTTAAAGTTTGCACCTTCTTCTCCGAAACTGGGGGCACGGGTGGCCCAGTCGTCTAAGGAGCCACGATTCGCTGTGCAGAGTTGCATCCCTTGGGCACGCCAGAAACCTATGATTGTGGGTTCCAATCCCGGTTAGCCCCGATTACGTTTCTAGGTTTGTCAGCACCATACCCGTGCTCGTGGGTTTCACCGAAGTGGTAAACGTCTAAGACCTGCGTCACTTCGGGCTTTCCTCCCACATTAAGCTGACACGCCGCAATATAACTGGAATACTGTTAAAAGCGGCGTTAAACCCAACTCACTCACTCACTCTCTGAAACTGCAGACAGAATGAGCATGACACTGTAGGAGGATGTCAGGCATCATAAACTGACTGAGGGTAGTTCATGGAGTGACTAACTGTATTCTTTTGCATTGAAATGAAAAAAAAATAAAATTGTGAAAAAATGTCGAAGGACATTTGTCTTAGAAACCACAAAGTCTAAGCAACTAAAACTTTGACTTTCTGTGCAGCATCACATGTGGATACAAATTTGTTCATTATAGTTAAAATGAAAAACTATTTACAAAAGATTGCTATTACCTCCTCAGAAACCACAATATCCAGTCAGCTGAAATATTTTGAAGAATTGTAGGTTCATAATTTGATGTCTTCATGGCATGGAATTGAAAAATGAAGCACACTTTTTAAATTGAAAAGTTTTTCTTCCATTGTTGAAAATGTAAATCTTCTCAGAAACCAAACGACTGACAAAGCTGACATTTTGTAAGTATTAATAGCTCTACAATGGAGTTTTGATTCAATCAAAGTATATCGATAAAGAATTAAGCTTTGTTCTTTGAATTGGAAATATAATGAATTCATTTAGAATGTCTCAGTGATCAAGGTGGGACTTATACAGAAGATGATGACATAAAGTTACTTTTAAGCGCTTACTGTGGCCATTGTTGAAGATATTATAAAAAATAGAATATTTTGCATCACATAAAATTCATTACCACATGCGGAGATGCTTTACATGAATTTTTGTTACCATGTAATAAGAAGAAAAACATTACACAGGGATTATTCAGTCTTCTTACATCAACAAGACCACATTACACATCCCCCATGAAGATCCAGGTTGAATGTACGGTGGAGTGATGCGGTACTCCTCAAATTTTTTGTCTTTCTTTCATGAATTGTTGAATCAATAAACAAAATTAAAAATATCTTTTTTTTTCTATAAACTTTCAATTATCAAACATGCTTTTTTCGTTGTCAGTGAAAATTGATGATTTCCCAATGCGGTTTTATCCCAGAAACGCTGTTGGTAGTTTGGTTGAGTTCCAAAATGTAGTCATTGGTCTGATTAGCCAAGCTTCATCAAGGGGGTTTGTTGTTTCTTATCACACCAGGTCTACTTCGTTCTACTAGCTGTATTTAAAGGTCGCACTGGTGACTGGCGGGGCAGCAGTTTTAGACAGGAACCTTCTGTGTGTCATGTACTCTCCTATGTATGTCATGTACACTCCTACACAGTGGGAGCTACTGACACACACATATGTCTCTCTCAATCTCCTCCCCAGCATCAGGCATACAGTGAAGCTCCCCAATATCAGGCTGTCCACTGACCTTGTTTAGCCATGGCCTGGAAGGTGGAGTTAGTTGGAGATACAGTGAAGCTCCCCAATATCAGGCTGTCCACTGACCTTGTTTAGCCATGGCCTGGAAGGTGGAGTTAGTTGGAGATACAGTGAAGCTCCCCAATATCAGGCTGTCCACTGACCTTGTTTAGCCATGGCCTGGAAGGTGGAGTTAGTTGGAGATACAGTGAAGCTCCCCAATATCAGGCTGTCCACTGACCTTGTTTAGCCACTGCCTGGAAGGTGGAGTTAGTTGGAGATACAGTGAAGCTCCCCAAGATCAGGCTGTCCACTGACCTTGTTTAGCCACTGCCTGGAAGGTGGAGTTAGTTGGAGATACAGTGAAGCTCCCCAATATCAGGCTGTCCACTGACCTTGTTTAGCCACTGCCTGGAAGGTGGAGTTAGTTGGAGATACAGTGAAGCTCCCCAATATCAGGCTGTCCACTGACCTTGTTTAGCCACTGCCTGGAAGGTGGAGTTAGTTGGAGATACAGTGAAGATCCCCAATATCAGGCTGTCCACTTACCTTGTTTAGCCATGGCCTGGAAGGTGGAGTTAGTTGGAGATACAGTGAAGCTCCCCAATATCAGGCTGTCCACTGACCTTGTTTAGCCATGGCCTGGAAGGTGGAGTTAGTTGGAGATACAGTGAAGCTCCCCAATATCAGGCTGTCCACTGACCTTGTTTAGCCACTGCCTGAAAGGTCGAGTTAGTTGGAGATACAGTGAAGTTCCCCAATATCAGGCTGTCCACTGACCCTGTTTAGCCACTGCCTGGAAGGTGGAGTTAGTTGGAGATACAGTGAGTCTCCCCAATATCAGGCTGTCCACTGACCTTGTTTAGCCATGGCCTGGAAGGTCGAGTTAGTTGGAGATACAGTGAGGCTCCCCAATATCAGGCTGTCCACTGACCTTGTTTAGCCATGGCCTGGAAGGTGGAGTTAGTTGGAGATACAGTGAAGCTCCCCAATATCAGGCTGTCCACTGACCTTGTTTAATACTGGAGTATACTATAGACAGTCTTGCTCCACAACGATATACAGATCTATACTGAAACATCGCCTTCACAGTTATTAAAGAAGTTGTTGTCAATAAATTGTGTCTACTTTGACTATAACCACATCCTGGAAGATAGAGTTTGTTGGATAAAGTATGTGTGGCAATACATAATTCATAATCAATATAACATACAAAATCATGTCGCTGCCAAAAATGTACAGTCAAGGCCCATCATAATCTCTGGCAACGATGTTGTGCTGTCAATAACTGTCCTCTGTAAGGTCTGTTAGTCCAAATTCCTTGAGCCCTGAGTCACCTGGCCACTGCCTGTTGTATAGCAATATGCCCTTAGGCATTCGTCGCTCATGACATCATTGTCAGGAAGTGATTCCAGAGATGCAAAGTATGCAAGTACCGGTCTTCATTGTGCATAGTTTACTGGGCCTGCCTGTTCTTCTCTGGTGTCTGCCCTGTTTGTCTGTTACATTGTAACAGCAACATGGGAGCAACCAAAAATACCAGCGATGTGGACATGGGTGGCTCCTATGTGTATCATACCCAGGACCCGGTTGTGCTGTTAAGTTGGCAGTTGTGGCATTACTGTGGTGGTTTTCATCAGTGTGAGTGTCTGACGTGCCATCAGTATCATTTATATACCCTTATAGCTAAAATGGATAGAGTTATCATTAAACCGCACGCATGTTATCAGAAATAAGCCGGCCACTGTAACTTGATAATGCCCTCATATTGTTTGACGACGGGCCATTATCACGCCCGTTGTTTGGTGACTTCATAGGGATAGGGATAGGTGACGTCACGTTCAATAATGACGTCATCAGGTTTGTTCTATGACGTTTCCATATTTCTAAAAGTGGGTCAGTGACATTTGTGTTGTTTGCACTAAATGTTTCAAAACCGATATTGTTGTTTATTTTTATTTGATAACAAATTCTACCCATTTTAGCTATAATAATGGTAACGCTATTTTTCAGGGCATTATCATTTGCAGAAGCCCTCGTTCTTTTCAACTGCTCTCCTTTGTCAGGCAGTTAATGGAAGACTTCGGGCTTCTGCAAATGATAATGCCCTGAAAAATAGCGTTATCCTTATATTATTGCCCTGTCGGCACAAGTTTTTAACTTTTTGACATCTTCTACAAAAAAACCATGGCTTGAACATGCCGACTCGTCTTGCATCAAAACACGGGCTGTGTACTCGCAGGCAGTTATCCACAGAGTATGCTAATCACTGTGTCGGATTAATTAGAGTGATTAATGATTGATTTCAGTACTTCATTGCAAATTAGGTGTTTCGGAGTCGGAGTGCAAGACTGTCGTATTCACACCGAGTCGGATAAAGCCGATTGTCGGATTAACAAGTGTCAGATTAACAAAACTTAACGATATCTGTATTGTGATACGTATTATACTATGTTTGGAGTGTTTACACCGATTTTTGATTGTGCATGCAGATCCTAGTTTCTATAATCTGAAGTAAATATTACAAAATCAAAGTCAGCATGGTTAGTGGCCTCTGCCATGAGAGAAAAACTATTTCCGCGTTTCCTCCCTTCAATTTTGAAGAGGGGCTGTCGGGTAGCCTAGTGGTTAAAGCGTTCTCTCGTCATGCCAAAAACCCGGGTTTGATTCCTCGATTGCTAAAAGCGGCGTAAAACCATACTCACTCACTCAATTTTGAAGAGAAACATCATTTGTGAGTGAATTTCTGTGTAGATTTTACAATGCTTGACACTTTTTAAACATAGTTTTTACCATGTATACCAGAACACAGAAAAAATATTTTGCAGTGCGTAAAAACATTTTCGCATGTATTGTAGTGTACGGGTATACCGGTAATACCGTGCGGACCTAGTGACCTTGTAGAGAAGTGGGACTGTGTCAGAACATTGAGTCGCCCGATATATACTACTCAAAAGAAGTTAAGGATCACCTGATTCTTTCAGATTACAATAGTTCATCTATCATGCCATGACAGATTAACATTACCAATATGAAAGAATCGGGTGATCCTTAACTTCTTTTGAGTAGTATATTTATCCTGCTGCCATCTTAAAGGATATGGATTAGCACACACAACAGAGATCAGACAAGTCGAACCACAAGACATAAAACACATACTGTATGAAATGTTAATTGACACTCTTAAATTAAATGTAAATGTGGCCGTATTCATGAATGGCCTGTTTGAACTCTTAATACCAGATAATGCATTGTGGGACGATGTAAGCGTGTGCTAATGATCTCCATCCATTTTCATCACTGCAATACACAGACATGAATGCACAAGTAACAGTCGTGAAATACTCTTTTATGTTTACCCATAAAGTATTTTAGTATAAAGTGAACAACTGTGGTCTGGCTTTGGGTTTCCATTACTGCTTCCAGTTCATTATATCAACTCACTCTTCCTTCTGATGTTTTCGATCGACTATTATATTAACCATTGCGTATCTGATGTGTTGTCCATGATAAGTGTTTACCGATGTGATATGTGTTGACTATTGTGATTTGTATTCTTAAGATATGAAATGATCCGGGTTAGAGTAGGTCTTCAGCAACCCATTCTTGTAAAAGGCGACTATGCTTGTTGTAGGAGACGACTAACGGGATCGGGTGGTCAGACTCTCTGACTTGGTTGATGCATCTTATCGTATCCCAATTAGGTGGATCAATGCCTATGATGTCAATCACTGGACTGTCTGGTCCAGACTTTATTACTAACAGATCGCCGTCATATAGCTGGAATATTTGCTGAGTGCAGCGTTAAACAGAAAACAAACAAACAAATTAAACAGTGGACGGAAACTCCTCCACTTTGTATTAACAAGGATAAAGTTCCGTAGGCTTTCGATAAAAACATGATAAAACATACAGATGGGAAGGAAATTAAGGTGTATCTAAGTTATAAAAATTTCAAAATGTTAGGTTACCAAATGGATCAGGGTATTTACTATTTCCAATATAGTTTACATGTGCAATGTTAATGTTTGTTTGTTTGTTTGTTTGTTTGTTTGTTTGTTTGTTCTTTAACGCCTCGCTCAGCTATATGACGGTGGTCTGTAAATAATCGAGTTCGAACCAGACAATTCAGTGATTGATATCATGGGCATCACCCCACACAATTTGGTTATGTTGACATGCATCAAACCAAGTCAGCGAGCCTGACCACCCGATCTCGTTAGTCACCTCTTACGACAAGCATAGTCACCTTTTACGACAAGCAAGGATTGCTGAAGACCTACTCTACCCCGGATCTACACGGGATCCATTGTCAATGTCCAGTGTGAGGTGGCCTTGTGGTTAAAGGGTTTGTTCATCATGCTCAAGGCCTGGGTTTGATTCCCCACATGGATACAATGGTTGAAGCCCAATTCTGGTGTCCCCTGCTCTGATATTGCTGGAATTTTTCTAAAAGCGACATCAAACCATACTCCCTCACTCACTCATGTAGCACAGGTTTAAGTATTGAGTTGAAAAGTACAAAACTTCTGTGTAGTTTGTTATGGCAATGAATAACTTGTGGTGGCTGTTTACAGCCCTGAGGTTAATATTCAACTGAGACAATGTTTCTGTAGTAATTTCAAGAATGTTAATAATCAAAACTTCATGAGTGTGTAATGATGGATAATTTTAATGTAAATTGAAAACAAATTAACAAATCCTGATTATAAAGACTGATCACTTTAAAACAAGTTTTAGATGTATTAATGGCTTTGGTCTAATGTTCTTCCCAACTCCTCAAGCAAAGCTGCTGGAGAAGAATCAATTGAAAATCATCCAGCAGTTTTGCCAGAAATTGAATTATTAACACCTTGAAGTAAAATGAAAATGTAAAATCTATTTCAGGGCAAATGACCCTTCCTTTCTCCATACAACATGTGATGTAATTGTGGATATCATTCATCATAGCCTACATCCCTGGACAAAAAGTGATTGAAAAAAACACAAGTTCCTTAATGGTTTTCTATGCACATTGATCAAGGGGATCTGTTCCCCATTTCTGCTGTTGATTCAGGGTACTTACATGTCAATTCCATATCGTGTCTTCGGTTTGCACCCCCGTAATCTCCATGCAAATCTAATCTACAAGCTTGTCTGATTCACAATCTGCATGTCCACAGAATGGTAGTTTGTGTCCTCGGAATTGGAAACAGTTCACAGACTTAGTGTACATCTGGCAATTGTCTATATGTATAATCACATTAAAGGCCCACATTTACCAGGATAAAGACATTATTGTAGCAAGTCGGAATTGTACAAATGATAATGGAGATTTCTTATTATTATGGAAAATGATTTTTTTGCTTTTAGTTTTAATTAACTAAATACTACATGACAAAGTGGACACAACGTATGGATAACAACTTCTTTATTTTACTGTCATGGTGACATTTCAATATAGATTCTTATACCGATTTTAAGTAAGGAAAATCGGGATAAGGATCTATTCCAAAATGTTGCTACTACAGTAAAATAAAGAAGTCTGTAAATTGTGTCAACATTGTCATCCGTCAACTTCTCAGAAATTCCTATAAAATGTACTCCTTAACTACAAGTATTTCAAAGTGAAGGAAGGCTCATGTGGAACATATCTTTTATAGAAATATATTAATATTGTGAATTAATTGAAAATATGTGAATATGAATCCAGGGTTGTACTGATGGATCCTCATCCTTATAGATGTGGAAATGTCCGAGTAAACATGTTCCCCCTGAACATTTGCCCTGGAGAAATTGATATACCGTATTCAACGTAATGAGCGCCCAGCTCTCATAAGCGCCCACGACGATATTTGCTAATATATTGGCTAGTTAACAATGCCAATTAGCACCCCTTCCGATTGATCAATCTACAAAAGACTTATTTATTCGCATATAATACGCACTCGTGTGTTATATGCACCCTTATTATGGGCAATTAGATTCTGGAAAAATATATCTGTCGTATATAAACATTTCCGGCTGTCTGCATAAACCATAAAATTTATCTTTCAACTCTGTTTTTTTTTTCACCAAAATAATATTCTAATAAGAGCCCCATATTTCTAATTTTGAGATCACCCTGGGCGCTTTTTTAGTCGATTACGGTACCAGGAGTATTGGTTCCTGTGGAACAATATTCCCAGGATGAGGGCTGTATTTCCTTCCCTCAGTCAATTTCTAGTCCAGAATATTTATACGCAAGATTAATTCATCGCTTACAAAAACACCATTCACCTGAAAACAAGGCCAGAGCAATTAAATCACTTTTTTAGTTATTTATTTACAGATCTGCCAGTCACATTTTAGTCCTTTTCAACAACAAAATAAAGTTGAAATTACCCTACCTGCTTAAAACAAACCCAATTTAATGACCAACCATTAGTATCCACTGATCAGACTAGGGCTAGAAGCGTCTTGATGTCAGTGACTGTAATATACCATAGTGCTGCACTGAAGATGTACTTATATAGATGTACTGTGTATCTTAAAAACTAAAACTAAAATAAAGAAATTTCAGAAAGTGTTATTCTTGGAACCATAATGGCTACAGATTAAATTCCAAATTTTAAACAAATGCCTTGGTGATTTCTACCGTTATTGTGTGAGACATTTACACGATATTACTCATCACTTCTCTTTAAAATTTTGACAAAAATCGCATCACAAGAGTACTGATCACGCAACAAACACTAACATTTTTGTGCAGATTGTGTAAGTGGTGGGTGCAGCCAGTATGGCAGGACATGCTAACCCTTTTCGAAAACTGGTCCTGTACAGTTATGAAATGATCCTGTACAGTTAAGTACTGGTCCTGTACAGTTAAGTGCTGGTCATGTACAGTTAAGTGCTGGTCATGTACAGTTAAGTGCTTGTCCTATACAGTTAAGTGCTGGTCCTCCACAGTTAAGTATTCATCCTATACAGTTAAGTGCTGGTCCTGTACAGTACTGTCATCCACAGTTAAGTGTTCATCCTATACAGTTAAGTGCTGGTCCTGTACAGTTAAGTACTGGTCCTCCACAGTTAAGTGTTCATCCTATACAGTTAGGTGCTGGTCCTGTACAGTACTGTCATCCACAGTTAAGTGTTCATCCTATACAGTTAAGTGCTGGTCCTGTACAGTACTGTCATCCACAATTAAGTGTTCATCCTATACAGTTAAGTGCTGGTCCTGCACAGTTAAGTACTGTCATCCACAGTTAAGTGTTCATCCTATACAGTTAAGTGCTGGTCCTGTACAGTACTGTCATCCACAGTTAAGTGTTCATCCTATACAGTTAAGTGCTGGTCCTGTACAGTACTGTCATCCACAGTTAAGTGTTCATCCTATACAGTTAAGTGTTCATCCTATACAGTTAAGTGCTGGTCCTGCACAGTTAAGTACTGTCATCCACAGTTAAGTGTTCATCCTATACAGTTAAGTGCTGGTCCTGTACAGTACTGTCATCCACAGTTAAGTGTTCATCCTATACAGTTAAGTGCTGGTCCTGCACAGTTAAGTACTGTCATCCACAGTTAAGTGTTCATCCTATACAGTTAAGTGCTGGTCCTGCACAGTTAAGTACTGGTCCTCCACAGTTAAGTATTCATCCTATACAGTTAAGTGCTGGTCCTGCACAGTTAAGTACTGGTCCTCCACAGTTAAGTGTTCATCCTATACAGTTAAGTGCTGGTCCTGTACAGTACTGTCATCCACAGTTAAGTGTTCATCCTATACAGTTAAGTGCTGGTCCTGTACAGTTAAGTACTGGTCCTCCACAGTTAAGTGTTCATCCTATACAGTTAAGTGCTGGTCCTGCACAGTTAAGTACTGTCATCCACAGTTAAGTGTTCATCCTATACAGTTAAGTGCTGGTCCTGTACAGTACTGTCATCCACAGTTAAGTGTTCATCCTATACAGTTAAGTGCTGGTCCTGTACAGTTAAGTATTGCAGTTGTATGCTGTTCTTAAATGTTGCAGTTGTACACGCGCTGACAGTTATGACTGTGTCTGTCTTGAAAAAATCAATTTTGAAAGAAATCAACAAATTACATCCTACTTACTCCTACCTGTTCATAGTCATGTGCACTGCTTGACAACTGTATAAGGATCTACACCAAATGTCACTATAAAAGTAAATTAAAGAAGTTTAAACATTATTTTCTTAATTAAGAAATGAAAATAAAGTAAATTAAAAAGGGATATGAATTATTGGTAGTTTATTCCTAAAATCAATAATTACTAGTAGCCCTGTCAGATGCTTTAAATACAAGGCATAAACATTGCAGCCGGGAACCAATACAAACTCTGTGACTTTCATTCAGTTTGAAATTGTATGAGCAATCAAGATCTTCTTCTGATTGTATTCAGCAATGCTTCCATTACATGTTCCAGCCTAGCATATTCAACTCCATGTTTAAGCCGATCGGTTCAGCAGGACTTTCAAGAAAAACATATATAGTCAGAGTCATACAATGGAATGCTTTTAGCAGCAATTTCTTATAATTATGGAAGTGTTTTTTGTCATTTTTATTTCAAGAAAAGTGCATTAAACATGCACATTCTTCCTTGAAAGTTCGGATCAACTTTTGCAATTGTCATTCTTGTGTTTTCAAGCAAGGCTGATGATACCTCATTTCCGAGGAGCTAAAGAATATAAATTATTCCTTTGGAAAATGGCAGTAGCATCATACTTGTCCATCTTTATAATGTGGAAGAAAGCCATTTGTGAAGACAATTCGAATTGTTTATGTGAGAGGACATGCATTGGAGATATTTCTCTTGCTAAAGAATGCATTAACGCCATCCTTTGATCTCACTGAAAATTCACTGAAACATAACAGAATTAATATTTGCGTAATAAATTCTATCAGAAGGAACATTTTAACATCTTAAGTTAAATGATAACTTTGTATGAACACTACAATATAGAGATCAGGTATGTGATTGATCAAACTAAACAGGAAGTTGTGGAAAACTTTGATCCCCATCATGACCGTTCATCCCCGTGCTGTGAGGAGGGGCAATCAAGTCCCTCCCTCATCATCAGCCTCAGATTGCAGTCACAGTTCTTAGAATCTTGTCGATATCTGTTCTTTCTTGAACATTATTTGGACTTTGTGAAATGTAACTTGAATAATTTGGTATCCACACATTGTCAAATGTGACAGAAACATTGCAGTACAGTCACATATCACTACAAAGAGTCACGTTCACAACATTAAAAAATTGATGTCGTAGTTCTTGCTTGAACATTGTTTGGACTTTGTGAAATGTAACTTGAATATTTCGGTATCCACACATTGTCAAATGTGACAGAAACATTGCAGTACAGTTACATATCAGTACAAAGAGTCACGTTTACAACATTAAAAAATTGATGTCGTAGTTCTTGCTTGAACATTGTTTGGACATTGTGAAATGTAACTTGAATATTTCGGTATCCACACATTGTCAAATGTGACAGAAACATTGCAGTACAGTCACATATCACTACAGAGAGTCACATTGACAACATTAAAAAATTAATGTCGTAGTTCTCAGAAACATTTCAATATCTGTTCTTGCTTGAACATTGTTTGGACTTTGTGAAATGTAACTTGAATATTTCGGTATCCACACATTGTCAAATGTGACAGAAACTTTGCAGTACAGTTACATATCACTACAGAGAGTCACATTGACAACATTGAAAAATTAATGTCGTAGTTCTCAGAAACATTTCAATATCTGTTCTTGCTTGAACATTGTTTGGACTTTGTGAAATGTAACTTGAATATTTCGGTATCCACACATTGTCAAATGTGACAGAAACATTGCAGAACAGTTACATATCAGTACAAAGAGTCACGTTTACAACATTAAAAAATTGATGTTGTAGTTCTTGCTTGAACATTGTTTGGACGTTGTAAAATGTAACTTGAACTTTTCAGTAATCAGATACCATCAAATACAACTGAAACGTTGTCACATTGAAACAGTCAAATTGCAGTACAGACAGTGAGTTACATTTACAACATTGTAAGATTGCAAATGAACTCATCTTTAAGAATGGTTTCAGAACCCTGATTCTGTGTTTCTTTTAGATTCAGATTGGATGTTCATTGTAATAGAACCTAATGGATCAAAAATAGGATTGACTTATTTCCACAGATAAAGTTCCAATAGTACAACCACTCCTTCTGCAATGACGATTCAAACAAACACAGAGGTAATTAAATTCAGCATGCACAATGTCAGGAGTTAAATGTCAGCACAAATTTCAAGTATTGAAATTTGATATTTGAAATTTGAGATCCCCTACCTGCAGTGACATTTCATACACAGAGGTAATAAAATTCAGCATACACAATATCAAGATTTAAATGTCAGCATAAATAAAAATATCAAGTGTCGAAATTTGATATTTGAAATTTGAAATCCCCTACCTGCTTGACGGAAGGTATCCATTACTGTACATTGTGTTGTTGTGCACTCTCCTCATGCTAAATCCTCTCTCTCCTTGTGTGTGGAGATTTAAGGGGGCACACCTCCCTCACGCCTATATAAGGGTCAGCACAGCATCCTCCAGAATCACAACTTTATCAAGAAATCAACAGGTGTAAGTTTTCCAGTTTCATCCTGTTTTGTTGTAAGTTTACCAAGTGTTTCGCTCTGGCTTCTATACCGTTCCTTATTCTCAGAGCAATGGGAAGAGGGCTATTCGAGAAAATCAATGAAATTCCGACATGATAATTATACTTTCCCCCCGGTGTGCCCGCTTGCTTATTGCCTCCCCTGATCACTGAGCTAACCCATCGCTGGTATTTAATGCCAAATTTTACTTTTCTTGCCTGTTTTTATGCATCAACCTTCATCAACCCAGGATTCTGTAAGGTACTAAGACATTGTGTGTGTGTGTGTGTGGTGTTACATTGTGTTGGTTCCCTTTGATAGGCGCGAGGGTTCCTGTTGATTTATATCTTTTCTAAATCTCGTCAGCCTTTCTTCAATGTTTCCGTTTCTAATGACTGGGCGCAACAGCGCAACATTTCACAATGATGATGGTGATGGTGAAGGGCAATTTGTTGTGTGTTTAAAGCGTTTCTGTTGAAAACAGGTTTTGTTTGATTAAAGATGGCATGTTTTGCATGCTGGGATGACTTTTGTTGCCCTCTTGTAGTCAGCGGCTGCCATTCTCTACTGACATGTTCTCTCACTCTCTCGTGTCTGAATTATGTAAGTGTTCGTGGTAGCTTCACATTGTGTCCAAGGTGGCACGAAGACCAGCTTCAGCAGCAACATCGTCTTGTAGTGAATGTACATGAAACCATGACTGTATAATAGATGGGAGAAACATCTAAGTTAAATGTCTGAACAGGCTGTAGAGGTATGTGATTTAGCTGGTATTTTTTTTTAAACAGGTAATGTTTGATCAGTCGGTGTAAGTGTTCGAGAAAATGATTCATGATGTTATGAATTTTCATTGTCAGCAGTCTTCAGGTAGTTAGTTGTGATTCAAGGTACAGTTGGAAGCTATGAAGTACTTGCCGTGTGTTGGATCACCATGGGCAGGTGGGTGTTTGTAGCTCATGAACAGGTGTTGGGGAATACAAACTGACCTCAGAAGGATTGTTTGTACATCACTGGTGTGTTGCTGGTGTGTATCTCGATCTGACGTTTCACTGCTATCAATTTTCGGGATAGCCATGCAGAAATTAAGTCATTTAATGTTAGGAATAAATTTGAGTTTTGGATTTTCTCATTTTAGAATGAAATGTCTGCGTGTTCATTTTCTTATAGTTTCTCGGGGATACTGAGATATGTCATACTATGATGTTATGCCATTACTTATTGAACTGTGTAAGTGTTTTTTTTGTTTGGTTGTTTTTTAATGTCGCACTCAGCAATATTCCAGCTACATGACAGCGGTTTTGTACATATTCAAGTCTGGATCAGACAATCCAGTGATTGACATCACGAGCATAGATCTACACAAAAGAGATACAATGACATGCATCAACCAAGTCAGTGAGTCTGACCTCGGGATTCCCGCTAGTCGCCTTTTCCGTCAAGCGTGGGTTGCTGAAAACCTACTCTACCCGGGATATTTAATAAACTTGTAATGAAGCTGCCCATGTTTTATATCCAGGCAGTAACAAATACTATTTGCAAGAACAAAATGTCCAAGCAATCATTCACATTCAGACCCCACCCTGGATACTCACAATTCTTATCAAAATTTGAGTAGTATATATATATATATATATATATATATATATATATAAAATACAAAAGTTCAAAGATGAGCTGTATAATTATATATATTATATAACTGTGACGGTCTTAAGATTGCACATGCGTCATTCATGGAGCATAAAATTGTCAGTTTGTGAAAGAAATATGCTCCAATACGATGCACATCTCAACAGCTTATGTCTGTATCTGTGTTTGAATTTCAGCCAGTTCGAGATCATTATGATGGAAAAGGTATGCGATATTGAGAGAATATAACCTTCATATGACATGATGACTTTGTTATCGACCCGTGAAGATGCAGGTTCACTAAGAATAGGTCTTCAGCAACCCATTCTTGTTGTAAAAGGCGACTATGCTTGTCGTAAGAGGCGACTAATGGGATAGGGTGACAGGCTCGCTGACTTGATTGATGCATGTCATCGTATCCCATGATGTCAATCACTGGATTGTCTGGTCCAAACTTGAATATTTACAGGCTGCCATCATATAGCTGGAATATTGCGGAGTTAAGCAACAAACAAACAAACTTTGCTATGAGTGCGTGAGTGTGTGTATGTCGTTAGGGGAAGTATAGCGGCTGTACGACAGTGGCCTGTAAATAATCAAGTCCGGACATGTCAAACCAGTGGCTGATATCATGAGCATGGATCCACCCCATCGGTTTACAGTCAAATCACAGAACCTGATCCCAACAAAAGTGAAATCATGAGGCTCTGTTCTCACTTGCCTGTGTAAATTAGTGAATGCCTTGCCATAAGGGGAGAATGTGCTTGTCATAAGAGGCGACTAATGGGATCAGGTAGTCTGGCTTGCCGACTTAGTTGATGCATGGCATCGTATATCAATTGTGTGGATCGATGCTCATGATGTCAATCACTTGATTGTCTGGTCCAGACTGGATTATTTACAGATCTATAGCCGCGTGCAGTTTTAAACAACAAACAAACAAATACTAAAGATAAACAAAAGATGTAAGGGAGTGACGTCCCTTTGTACAACTTCCAGTTGTATTCATTCAGGGTGCAGCATCCGGACTCATGTATGTTGATCTAGCCTTGGACTTTAGATAGAATTATGACACACTTGTCTAAGTGACATAGGTTTCTAGGTTTGTAAGCACCATACCCGTGCTCGTGGGTTTCACCGAAGTGGTATATAAGCATCTAACACTTCAGGCTTTTCTCTCATAAATAGCATAGATAGCGTCATCTTTCATGTTGACGAGAGGCATGTCATATCTAGTAACTTCCTGGATTGTCTACCATAAATTTTCTGGAATTATTTATATAACCAGATTTTTTATGGTGATTGAAATCATAGGTTGAAAGCAAAATGTGCGTTTCCATGAAATTTGAATACAAGGCACATGCTCTACAGAACTTTAGCAACTGAGATATGTCGACATAGTAAGCTTAAGCTGATGGTTAATTACTCAACATGAAGGGGAATTCATCTCTCTTATCAGTTTGCATGGTACAGAGTCTGTCTTCAGTAAGACTTTCTATGCACAGACCCAAATAAGACATAATATTGTTTCTCAAGATTTCCAATTCTGGAGTATAGATGAGTTGAAGATACATAAACGTTCTCTACCATTTAATATGCAGGGCATTAATTGCTAACTGAGTCGAGTATGTTGTTTTTTCTATAAAGATGGATCGCACACATTTGTGTGTCAATATGTTTATATATTTGAAAATGACACCGTACATAATGTATTTTATCATATAATGGGTAGATTTCTCGGCAGGATAAAGCCAACGGATAAAAACTATATCCGTTGGGGTCATATGCGGATAGAGATGCAAATATCAAAGGTCGATCAAGTAGGGACTACTTTCACTGTTTATAAACAAACATGGCGTCGCCCTCGTCATTTGGCGATCGAGTCAGAATTAACCATCGGGAATCTGGATAAACTACAGGGATTATTGCTATCATTATCAAAAGAACAGTCTAATATACTGAAATTCAGTGTCAAACTGTGACGTAGCTAAGGCATTTTATAAGTTTTGGCAACTTTGGAGAAATAAATTTCGACACAATTTTAAAATGACACTGTACATAATGTATTTATTCTTACGAGTGTCCTGTACTAACACTTCCCATCTCCATCAGCCAGGTCCTGTGTATTTTAAATTGTCATAGCTAAAATGGATAGAATGCCCTCGGTCATTTCAACTGCCCTCCTACGTCGGGCAGTTAATGGAATACCTCAGGCTTCTGCAAATGATAATGCCCTGAAAAATAACATTACCATTATGGTAATTGCTTCATCATAAGGTATTAAGTGTAAGAGTCCTTTTTGTCCTTCAAGAAATGTCCGGGGTGGTCGGGTAGCCTAGTGGTTAAAGCGTTCCCCTGTCACGATGAAGACCCGAGTTCGATGCCTGACATGGGTACAATGTGTGAAGCCCATTTCTGGTGTCCCCCGCCATGATATTGCTGGAATATTGCTAAAAGCAGCGTAAAACCATACTCACTCACACTCACACTAGAAATGACCAAGTTTAAAGTTACGGAAAATATAGGTTTGAAAATTATCATTTATCAGATAATATTGACATGGCAAACAACTATCATGTTTTCTGTATTAGTATGGGACTTCTTATACGATACAACAAACATCACTAAACACTCATAAATTTGCCTTTTTGATACATTTTACTTTTACAGATTTATTTGCTGTTGTTATAAATGCGAAACAAGTTTTGAAATGAACCCAAAAAATTCTTATTTGTTATGTCATACATCTAACTACTTTTGTCATGATTTATAAAGTTCCTAATTTCATAAATGTTACCTATCATGTGTTACCAGACTGTTACCTTATTACCTAGTGATGTTAGAGAATATTTGATAACGAAAACTCAGTCAGTAATGTGTTGATGCCAACTCTCATTGATTTAGTCCTTCATTTATTCAATATAAGTAAAAGCCAATGTCCATTCCCATGCTTGGCTAATCCAATCTTTCATTTTACTTTCTCCATGGTCTGGTTGGGTTATGTCAAAACAGGATAGGTGATTAAGTACCGTATTCAACAGAATAAGTGCCCCGCTCTAATAAGAACCCACGGCAATATTTGCAAATATATTGGCTAGTGAACAATCCCAATGAGCACCCCTTCCGATTGATCAATGTACACAAGACTTATTCGTTCGTATATAATACGCACTCATTTGTTATATGCACCCTTTATTATGGACAATTAAATTCTGGAAAAATATATATGCTGTATATAATACGCACAGACTTTTGTTTTGTATCATTTCAGGCTGTCAGCATAAACCACGAAATTTACGATCTTTCAACTCTGTTTTCTTTTTACCAAAATTTTTTCTAATAAGAGCCCCCTATTTCTAATTTTGAGAGCACCCTGGGCGCTTATTACATCGAATACGGTAATAATGTTACTTTCTTGTTTGATTGGAATTAAAGTAATGGGTTGGTTGGTTTGTTGTTTAACGCCGCACTCGGCAATATTCCAGCTATGTGACAGTGGTCAGTTAATAATCGAGTCTGGACCAGACAATCCAGTGATTGATATCCTGAGCATCGATCCACACAATTTTGTTCAATAATAGATTTTAAAATGAGTGAGTGAGTGAGTATGGTTTTACGCCGCTTTTAGCAATATTCCAGCAATATCACAGCGGGGAACACCAGAAATGGGCTTCACACATTGTACCCATATCGGGAATCGATGTCGATGAGCGAATGCTTTAACCACAAGGCTACCTGACTGCCCCAGATTTTAAAATGAGTTTGGCCACTTTGCTTAACTTTGTAAATGAATGGAGATATAATTGAATAATTTTGTGGCAGTTCTGTAAATGGTTCACAAGGATGCTATCTCATGAGGAGTGATTTGGGTTCAGACTGCTTTCCATTAATCACATTGATTATGATATCAATAGTGTTTTTATCCTTTGTAATATGTTGTGTGAAGCACAAGAATTGACATCCATTGACATATGCTGACATGACTTCAGATCGAGTCATGTTAACGTTTCATATTATATAGCCGTTATATAAATTACAGAGGAATCTGCTTAATTGAATGTCAGGAAACTGAAAAAAACATTAACTTATCCATTATTTTGATGCTGTGAACGTGACAAGATTCACTGATGTGGTATTCCCCCTGACTCAATCGGTCCTTCCTCGGATTGATCTGACATTTTGTCAAAATAACTGGTAAACAATGATTTTATTCACTCATATTTTATGGTGAAATACAACAGTTTGTCTATGTGCGATTTCTGTTTAGTCTCCCAATCTCATATTATTTTTTTCATATTTCCAATCTCTATTTCAATAAAAAACACAATGACTTGATCAAAGGTGGCCTTCTGCTTTGTAGTGGAGTGTCTGTTGTTTTAGTGCAAATTGATGAGTTGATCTCTGTGGCATGGCACTAAAGTCTAATTAGTGTCAAAGATGGAGAAACTTGGTGTTGTGTATGTTTGTCACAGTGGTGGACCTGGTTGGCAAGCATATGCTTTGCTAACATATTGTTTACGTAATAATTTATATTTTTTAAATCTTTTAAAAAAAAATAATGGACGGTAGGGTAGCCTGGTGGTTAAAGCGTTCGCTCATCACGCCGAAGACCTTGGTTCGATTCCTGACATGGGTACAATGTGTGCAGCCACATGGGATATGGGATATTGCTGGAATATTGGTAAAAATGGCGTAAAACCATACTCACTTATTAATTATTGTTTAACTTTCTTGTATTTCAGCTGATATGTTTTGTTTGTTCGTTTGTTGTTTAATGCCAAACCCAGCAATATTCCAGCTCTATGACAGGAGTCATATTCCAGTCTTGACCAGACAATTCAGTGATTGACATCATGAGCATCGATCGACATGGGAAGTTTGTTCCAAATGAGTCCTTGTTTGCAAGACCCATGAAGAGCCAGGATAGAATAGGTCTTTAGCAACCCATGCTTGTGGAAAAAGGCGACCATGCTTGTCGTAAGAGGCAACTAACGGGATCAGGTGGTCAGGCTTGCTGACTTGGTTCATGCATGTCATCAATCCCAATGGCGTGGATCGAGGTTCATGATGTCAATATATATTTATACTCAATGTACAAACTTACCATTATTTTCTATAAAATCACGGAGAGACATAAGTATGTTGTAGTTTACATCTCTTGTTAACTTTCTGTTACCATACAATGCTGTTTTCCGATCAAAACCCTGTATATAGTAGTACATAGTGCTTCTAATGTTACAATAAGTGGGACAAGTTACGAGGGCGGCCCTCTCCTCTAAGGAGTGCAATTTGCTGTTCAGAGTTGTTTCCCTTAGGCATGGCAGGATCCTTTGACTGTGGGTTCAAATCCATTTTTGCCATGATGATCTTTCCGTGTCTGTCGGTGGCATACCCATGTTGTCTCAGACCTGCTTCACTTCAGGCTATCTCCCACAAGCTGAAACAACATCATATACTGTTATACTGTTCAAAGTGGCATTAAGCCAAACTCTCACTCACTCACTTGCTCACTCTTTCACTCACTCACTCACTCACTCACTCGCTCCTTACTCACTCTTTCACTCACTCACTCGCTCCTCACTCACTCACTCACTCACTCGCTCCTCACTCACTCACTCTCTCACCAATAATGTTCTAAATTCAGACGATTGTGGAAGTTGTTGGGGAGCTATTAAAGCAAGTTAACAATGTTTATTAGCTCAGATGAATTTATTTAAGGGAGGTAACTCTGTCTATTTTCTTATATGAAGTTTGTAATCTCCCACAAGCTGAAACAACATCATATACTGTAATACTGTTCAAAGTGGCATTAAGCCAAACTCTCACTCGCTCACTCACTCACTCACTCCTCATTCACTCTTTCACTCACTCACTCACTCACTCGCTCCTCACTCACTCACTCACTCCTCATTCACTCTTTCACTCACTCACTCGCTCACTCACTCCTCATTCACTCTTTCACTCGCTCCTCACTCTTTCACTCACTCACTCACTCTCTCACCAATAATGTTCTAAATTCAGACGATTGTGGGAGTTGTTGGGGAGCTATTAAAGCAAGTTGGCAATGTTTATTCGCTCAGATGAATTTATTTAAGGGAGGTAACTCTGTCTATTTTCTTATATGAAGTTTGTAATGTTTTCAAGTAAGGTTTATTTTGGATAAGATAGTAAAGTATATGAACAGTCTATTTTCATTTTATCAGTATTATTTATGGTATAGCTCCCCACTCACTCACTCACTCACTCACTCACTCACTCACTCACTCATTGACTCACTTAATGTTTCGGCAGTAACATTAATAGACAAGGTGACACATCGTCAAATCTAAGAGTAATGGAAAAGTAGGCTTATGAAAAGAACAACTCTTAAAAAATTAATGGTGTCACCCCCTGACCTCACTCACTCACTCACTCACTCACTCACTCACTCACTCACTCACTCACTCACTCAACCACCCACCCACCCACCCACCCACCCACCCACCCACCCACCCACCCACTCACTCACTCACTCACTCACTCACTCACTCACTCACTCACTCACTCACTCACTCACCCACCCACCCACCCACCCACCCACCCACCCACCCACTCACTCACCCAGCTCTTCTCAGCTCAGCTCAGTTCCACTCCACTTTTTAAGAAATAACCAAAGACAAGCTGTATCTGACAAAGTCATTTCGCCAAGACATCATTTGCGAGTAGACACACATCAGTATTCATTAATGTGATCTTGGGGTTCAAGGCCAGTTGATGCTATTACTGGCAGTCCATGCATGTCAATTTGCATGTTCTGGACTATCAAGAGATGGCCTTTGTCGTGAATGGTGTCACAGATGGGTGGGAAATCAGGCTATCAAGATGCAACGTTCTGTTTTAGAGCCCTTCTGAATCAGGAAAGTGTTTTCCAAAGTGGAAGTGCATGCCCACTGAATGTGTTAGCTTTTAAATGGCATCAAACATGAATATAAATAGATGCATGTAGGGATGTTTGCAAGCTGGACCCTGATATGTGACGTCCCAGATGGGGCAGTGGGTGGCTGGATAGTTAAAGCAGTGTAAAAAAATATAAATATCAATGTTATTTTTTATTAATAATATGCTCAATTATATAGGGCCCTTGAAGATGCGGGGTAGAATAGGTCTTCAGAAACATTTGCATTTGCTGTAAATGCGACTATGCTTTTGTCGTAAGAAGCGACTAACGGCATCAGGTGGTCAGGCTCACTGACTTGGTTGATGCATGTCATCATATACCAATTGCGTAGATCGATGTTCATGATGTCAGTCACTGGTTTGTCTGGTCCAGACTCGATTATATACAGACCACCATCATATAGTTGGAATATTGCTGAATGAGGCATTAAAGAACAAGAAACAAACTAACAAACAAGCAAAGGTAGCAGACTCTAGTCTCTGAAAAGAAAATATTTTACTGGAAAAAAAACAGTAGTTGAATTATCAAGTCCTTGCCTCCTTGAAGACACATGTTCCACTACCAACATAGGTAATGTGTAAAAGCCAATGGCCATTCCCATGCTTGAATCAGATCTTAGTACTTGCTACCACTAGACAAAGATCTGAGGACATCCCGTTACGGGTCACGTCAGAACGACCTTTGACTGATCAATGAAATTACTAACAAGAAGTAGACATTAGCTAATCAGAAAGCAGCTTTCTCAAGCTTTACAACACTAGTTTCAAACTGGTGACTTCCATTTCAGACTATGCTTGAAAAATATGTTGACAAAGTTCTCAATTAAAAAATTGAAAACTGAACAAAGGAACATTCTGGAATGTCTATTATATGGTCGTGATTGTATGGCAGACAGATTGACGATGATTTGGACGGAATCAGAAAACACATTCTGACTGTCACTTTCCTGATCTGGTAAGCAATGCTTACTGATTGGTCGGAAGAAAGGTCTTTCCGACATGACTGTAGTGGTGTTGTCCTCAGATTTTTGTTTAGCCTCACTGAGAACTAATGTCTGATTGGATTCATGTAGAAATATGTTAGAAGTATTGGTATGCATGTAACAGTTTGGGGAAGGAGGTCGAGGATGCTTTTCCAGTTTTTCCAAAAGTTTTCTTTTGTCTTGTTCATTTTTTTCTTGTTTTTTTCTTTTCTGGCATACAAGAACAAATATAGTCCCATTGTACAATTGATTATTCCTATTAAGTAAGGCTATGTTCATATCGATAGATGATAGAAAGTACAATAAGAGTAAAAACAATAGATAATAGAGATATGTGTGTACACTTTGTAAATGCACTTCTAGAGAAAAGTCAGTGCATCTATACAATTGTTCTTTAGTTTTTTCCTAAAGTTTTTGTGAGTTATTCCTTTTATTTTTCATGAAATCAACAATGGCTGTGAAGCAACACAGTTTGGTTCCAAAATATTGATTCAAAAAAATATTTTAACACAATCAAAATCAAAACATTAAAGCATTCACACAGCTTAACAATCTAATGAGACGTGATTGATTTCAAAATTTATTTGCTAGAACTCTTGTTTGCTTCATGAGAATTAACTTTAATCTTGTTTACCAAGCGAACTGCTTTGAGTTGGTAGCTCTTGTGATATTTGTGATGTTTGACACGCCACCACAATAATGAAATTGTACTGCAAAGGATTCACCGCTTCCAATCATGCCTGTTTGAGAGCAACATGCAATGTCTTTGATATCAGGTTCGGGGGTCAACTTTCAGTGTAATTCCAGCTCTTGTAATTGACAATTTAAATTGGAAAATATTCCAAAGCTCTTGAAAGTTATGATCTTTAAAGCCCAAACCAAATTCCAGCATGACAGTTTCAGTCATATCGCCATTTTCCTGATGGTTTATCCCACGCTCCTTTATATTTGTAACTGTGACTTGTGACGATCCGGGTAGAATAGTCGTAAGCAACCCATGCTTGTATCATGGTACAACATTTATACTAAGTTATCTTATAATAATTAGATCTACATCAAGTGCTTTTATGAGTTATCATGGTGTAATATTTATACATCATTTCATATAATTATTACTTGCTAAACTATAATTATTACTTGCTAAACTATAATTATATGAAATGATGTATAAATATTACACCATGATAACTCATAAAAGCACTTGATGTAGATCTAATTATTATAAGATAACTTAGTATAAATGTTGTACCATGCCCATAAAAGGCGACTCTGCTTGTCGTAAGAGGCGACTTACGTGATCGGGTGGTCAGACTCGCTGACTTTGTTGATGCATGTCATTGTATACCAAATGGTGGATCGATGCTCATGATGTCAATCACTGGATTGTCTAGTCCTGACTTGATTATTTACAGACCGCTGTCATGTAGCTCGAATATTGCTGAGTGGGGCGTTAAACAACAAACAAACAAAACTGTTCAGTGTATATGTTACAGTCAGTGTCTTGAATCAGGCAATATGTACGACTGAAATAGCAGTCAATATACATAGTGCCTGATTATAGCCATTGCCTGTAACATGTATATGCTCACGTACACTCTTTGTATCACTTGCATGGTAAAGGTGTTAGAATTTACACCAAAACCACCATGTGGTGAGGATGTATACCTTTACTTTTCTACAGCGTAGGTTTACTACTTCATTCAACACTGGGAAGGTACGTAAGTCCGGTATCATTCAACGTATCATTTCATTTCTCTGTGATTTTAATCGTAGTATTTTTGTTGATTTTAACTCTTTGGCTAATCTTTCTGATCATCGCCAGTGGCCAGAGGGATGGTGTAAATCCTGCTGGGGTACCATGTAGGTAGCAGAAGTACCATAAGTCCCCATGGTCCCTAGTATGGTGGCCTCACTTTGGTTGCTGGCGATCTACAGCCCGTTTTTTATATTGTGTCGTCTGTTATAATCTGATTATTTTATTATTCTATAACTAGTTTTACAATTATAATCTGTGATATTTTGCTAGTTGTTGTACTGTCCTTCGACGACAGGTCTTAATATATTATATAAATACATAACTTGCTCAAGTCACGATATGGCTGAAATAATGTCGCTGTGACTTTAAATATTTACTCACTCACTCACTTCATTCAACAAAGCATAACTGACACATAATGTTCTGGGGCGTTGGTTGGTTTAAGCATTGGCCTGTCACTCACTCACTCACTCACTCACTCACTCACTCACTATTAATGTTCTAAATTCAAAAGATTGTGGAGTTGTTGGGGACTTAAGGGAGTTAACAATGTTTATTAGCTGATATGAAGTTATTTAAGGGAGGTAACTCTGTCTATTTTCTTATATGTAATGTTTTCAAGTAAGGTTTATTTTGAACATGATAGTAAAGTAAATGAATAGTATTTTTTCATTTTGTTACCTTTATCAGTATTATTTATAGTAGAGTATCACTCACTCACTCACTCACTCACTCACGCTATTACCTGAAACCAGTTGATCCAGTTTCCGATGGATGCACGGTCACCCATCCACCTACACTCCAGGCCATTGTCATTACCATATAGGTTCTTCAGATTCCTGGCTGTACACAGGACCTCATGCAGCCACAAACTTATATATATCCTAATTTTGAAACAAATGCCATGAAACCGAACGCATAATTGACACCTCTTCAACTAATTGACTTCACACACAGTACAGACTGCCACTCTTTCATCTCTTCAAATTGACCAATTTGTTGAACAACCAGGATTCAATGTGGCACATTATGAAAATATTCCATTTTAACTCGACGAAGATTAAACTAGTGACTGTTGAATGATTGTTCGTAGGCTGATAACAGTATTATGCTTCCCCAAGGTGTGTTTTCTAGGTCAAGGTCAGTTCGGAGACCATTCTGACTGTTTCCACATGTCCTAACTGCGTTAATCAATGTCAAGGCTAATGAAACCAGATGTCGAGGCAAATGAGTTTGGTTTCATGTTGGCATGGTGCTGTGTTCACTGCGCAGAGTTGCATCCCTTGTTGCAGTGCCAGCAACTGCGGTAGATTCAAGGTCAATTTTACCCTGATTAGGATCCTAGGTTTGCTCATACTCTAGGATGTAAATGTCTTTAGTCTTTGCTCATAGGATAGTTGGGGTGTATTCTTACATTTTGTAGGGCGGTCGGGTAGCCTAGTGGTTAAAGCGTTCGCTCATCACGTCAAAGACCCCGGTTCGATTCCCGACGTGGGTACAATGCGTGAAGCCCATTTCTGGTGTCACTCGCCCTGATATTGCTGGAATATTGCTAAAAGGGGTGTAAAACCATACTCACTCACATTTCGTTATTTTTTTATTTTGATAAATGTTTAGCTAATCTGACTGAAAGTCATGTGAGATTATGTCAAGTCACGTTGTCCATCTGCAGTTATCTTTTGCATTTTTTGACTGCTTCTTTGACTGGTCCCAGCTATGGTGAAATAGCTGAAATTCTGATCTGATTTTAAACAAGGCCGCCACAGAGGCCATATTTGAAATGTCATTTTTGGCCATAACGTAATAACATAATTGGATATGCAGCAAGTAAGTGATGTTAGGAATAACATCTGAAATCTTTTTTGGCATAGTTTTATTTTTGATCCAATAACAACCTTTAACTTTCATTTATGCCGCGTTTTTCTAGTATTACTGTATTTTCCTGTTGCGCTGAAACCATTTTCTAATAATCCAAGTTATATTGTCACACAATTTCAATCCTATAATAAACAGTTTGTAAACCATTAATGGCTATCAATAGGTCATCTTTTTCTCAAAATGTATTCAAATTTGGTATAAAAATAGTAACTACAAGGGCACAATATGCATGTTCCCATTTTTAAATATTATGAATTTTGACCTTGATTAAACCTTTACAGCATAACTGTTAGTGTCACGGAAATGAAATGATTTCGTGGCAATAAAATTCAAAGTAAGTGCAAATTGGAAAACCATATCTTGACCAGACAAATAGCTTCATTGCTATCATGTTTCATCAAATTGCATGCATACATTGGGGAACAAGAACAAAAAGTAGGTTTTTGCATGTGGTTGCCATGGAAACCAAACTGGACCCCAAACATAAACTGTTGGAGCAACACTGGGAGAGGCTGTGGGTAGGATGGTCAAGTCACAGTTTCACCATCCTACACCTTTTTATATAGGTTATAAATAGTGAAACAAGTTCAAGCAGGCCCCAACTGTCCATGGACAGCAGGCCAGCATGTTTTTCACTTTGACTCCTTTGTTTGTTACCCCTTGGCTGATCAAAGCCAAAAAGGCCTTTGTTTGGCCACTGAGCCATTCAAGGAGAAGTTTCTTTCTTGTGTGGGGTAACTTTAGAGTTACATAGGACCCTGTGACCCCAGTGACCTGACCTTGACCTTTGCAGTTGAAAGACCTTTGAACTTGCACCATGCTCTTATCCATCTTCTACTCTAGCTGATGAAGTTCAATTTGGCATGTAGGTTCCTTTTGTGAAGACATATGTTGATCAAATTGATGTCATTTAATCATTTTATTTTTTAATATTTAAAAAATCTGATTGTACTAAACTGTTTAAAAATCTTGTTCTTATGAAACACTGGGCACTGGACTTAAACTTTGTGTGAATGTGACAACCATAAGAAGATTGAAGTTTGTTAGAGGCATCAGTATTTGCACTCAACATCATTGGCCTAAACACTGTTGCAGAAATTATGTTTTGTGTGTTTCCCATAACCCCTAGCACCAATTTATCTAACTTCACCATAGATGTCTCTTTTTGTGTTATTGGATGCAGCTGAGTTGTTTATCCTTAAATATTGTAAATCATGAAATTAATTAACAAAATGTGAGTGTCCCTTGTTGCATTATTAAAGTTACACACTATTACTGAAACATGTGAACATATCCTTGTAGGATTGACAATGTGTGAACTGAGGAAAAAACTCACTCTATATAATCAAAGTGAAAGCATTTGTCTTATTGGCTGATTTTAGTTTCAGCACGACAGGACTTTGCAATACAGCTATTGTAACAGAGGAGGTTTGGTTTCTGTTTGATGTTCAGTTTCAATTTAATATATTGATACAATGGGCAGCTACAACAGCTCCCACAGACAGGTCGCTCAGTGTTTGACTACTAAAACTGTTTCTTTTTTTATCTTCATTATACAACCTGATATACACAACCATTCATTGACTGGGTTTGTTGATAGCAAGAATTTAATCATCATCCAGATCAACATTGTGCAGTCGCCCTGGATGGAGTTGTCAAAAATCAGGAGAACCAGTAGCCATACTTAATGTGATATTGTAGTTTATCATCAAAAATGTTAGCCAGGTCTGATTTTATATGGTAGTTATTCAGCGGTAGCCAACCCTGGTGGGATATGGTAGTTATTCATCAGTAGACAGCCCTGATGGGATATGGTAGTTATTCATCAGTAGCCAGACTTGATGGGATATGTTGGTTATTCATCAATAGCCAGCTCTAAAGGGATATGGTGGCTATTCATCAGTAGCCAGCCTTGATGGGATATGGTAGTTATTTTATTCATCAGTAGCCAGCCCTAAAAGGATATGGTGGTTATTCATCAGTAGCCAACCCTGATGGGATATGGTAGTTATTCATCAGTAGACAGCCCTGATTGGATATGGTAGTTATTCATCAGTAGCCAGACCTGATGGGATATGTTTGTTATTCATCAATAGCGAGCTCGAAAGGGATATGGTGGCTATTCATCAGTAGCCAGCCCTGATGGGATATGGTGGTTATTCATCAGTAACCAACCCTGATGGGATATGGTAGTTATTCATCAGTAGCCAGCCCTAAAAGAATAAGGTGGTTATTCATCAGTAGCCAGACCTGATTGTATATGGTGGTTATTTATCAGGAGCCAACAATGATGCAATATGTTGGTTATTCATCAGTAGCCAGCTCTAAAAGGATTTGGTGGTTATTCATCAGTAGCCAACCCTGATGGGATATGGTTGTTATTTATCAGTAGCCAGTCAAGATGGGATATCTTAGTTATTCCACACTAAGAATGTCAGTAGCCAGCCCTGATTGGATATGATTGTTATTTGTCAACATCTAGATGTACGGTGGTCATTCATTGGTATATCAAACTTGGGTTGGGTATCATGATTATTTGTCAGTAGCCTGCCATGATGGGATATATCATGATTATTTGTCAGGGCAGAGTAAGAGAGTACATGAGAAGTTTATCATACCATTAACATTGGCCAATGTAAGGGATGCATGGGTTCGACAGTTTCTTGGGCTTTGGTCCTACCCAACACTGAAGCACATGTAGCACATGTGGTGTCTCCTTAGGCAAGTAACTTTGTTCATAATATGCCTCTGTTCACCCAGCAGTATATGGATTGAGATGGTTATGTTAACCTTCTAGCGCCTCATAGGCAGCTTGGGTTGCATACTCCCATGGGAGCTGAGAAAGAAAATCGAGTGCGTAGTGATCATTTGACCGGTGTAGTAATGGTGGCAGCGTTTTGAGCATGCATCACCAGATGGACAATAGTGCATTACAAATATCCATTTATTTATTATAACGTGTTTATGCAGTTGCGACGTTGCTTGGTGACTTGGTTTCATGTAATGGATCAAATGTTTTTATCTAAGAATTTCAGAATCATGTCCCCATGTTAACATGGCAGTCCTAGCCATCCGAATTGAAATCAGGATTTGATGTTGCAAGTTGTGAGAATGAAGGCTGAAGTGATAGGTGGTTTTTTTCAAAAGTAATATCTTCAGTCAATGGAAGTGTGAGCCTCAGATAGAAAATGTGTTTACCATGGAAATAATTGAGGAGCCCCAGTGCAATATAAAGTGACAACATCATCAGGCTTTGTGGAGACATTTCGTTCTCATCGTTGGAGTCTGAGTGAAACAACCACCTCTCACCACAGGCAGTGTAATTTGACATTAGTTTAAGAAGCATAGGTTTCAGTACATCTGTGATCACCTGTACAGACAGGTCACACCTCAGAATAGGTCTTCCTTGATGTCACCTGTACAGATAGGGCACACCTGAGAGTAGGTCTGTCTTGATGGTCACCTGTACAGATAGGGCACACCTGAGAGTAAGTCTTCCTTGATGGTCACCTGAGAGTAGGTCTTCCTTGATGGTCACCTGAGAGTAAGTCTTCCATGATGGTCACCTGTACAGATACGTCACACCTGAGAGTAGGTCTTCCTTGATGTCACCTGTACAGAGGGGGCACACCTGAGAGTAGGTCTTCCTTGATGGTCACCTGAGAGTAGGTCTTCCTTGATAGTCACCTGTACAGATACGTCACACCTGAGAGTAGGTCTTCCTTGATGGTCACCTGAGAGTAGGTCTTCCTTGATGGTCACCTGAGAGTAGGTCTTCCTTGATGGTCACCTGAGAGAAAGTCTTCAATGATGGTCACCTGTACAGATAGGTCACACCTGAGAGTAGGTCTTCCTTGATGGTCACCTGTACAGATAGGGCACACCTGAGAGTAAGTCTTCCTTGATGGTCACCTGAGAGTAGGTCTTCCTTGATGGTCACCTGAGAGTAGGTCTTCCTTGATGGTCACCTGTACAGATACGTCACACCTGAGAGTAGGTCTTCCTTGATGTCACCTGTACAGAGGGGGCACACCTGAGAGTAGGTCTTCCTTGATGGTCACCAGAGAGTAGGTCTTCCTTGATGGTCACCTGTACAGATAGGTCACAACTGAGAGTAGGTCTTCCTTGATGGTCACCTGTAAAGATAGGGCACACCTGAGAGTAAGTCTTCCTTGATGGTCACCTGAGAGTAGGTCTTCCTTGATGGTCACCTGAGAGTAGGTCTTCCTTGATGGTCACCTGTACAGATAGGGCACACCTGAGAGTAGGTCTTCCTTGATGGTCACCTGAGAGTAGGTCTTCCATGATGGTCACCTGTACAGATAGGGCACACCTGAGAGTAGGTCTTCCTTGATGGTCACCTGTACAGATAGGGCACACCTGAGAGTAGGTCTTCCTTGATGTCACCTGTACAGATAAGGCACACCTGAGAGTAGGTCTTCCTTGATGTCACCTGTACAGATAGGGCACACCTGAGAGTAGGTCTTCCTTGATGGTCACCTGTACAGATAGGGCACACCTGAGAGTAGATCTTCCTTGATGGTCACCTGAGAGTAAGTCTTCCATGATGGTCAGCTGTACAGATAGGATAATATTGCCGGACTATGTTGACTGCTCACTGACTCACAAACCCATGAGGAGATCATTAAAATGCTGGCACACCAATTTTACTGATCCGAACATATTCCCTCACACAATAATGACAAAATGAAACAATATTCCTTCCCTGATGGCAATAACAGATAATGAAAATATGAATTACCCTCAGACAAAAATAGATTCTTTTACAAACTAAATCTTCTTGGTTACCAAAAAAATAGGCATAATTCAGGAGATACGATGGCATGAACGTGTGTTTTGGTCGTTATCCTGAATACCAAACGGTTAAGTAATCTTTTTCAAGTGTGCTGGGCCCTTACTGTCTAATCCTCAACTGTATAAACGTCTCTTTTATTTGAATCTATTGTGGCATTAGGTATTCTATGTGCTGCTTGTTTCCGAATAGAGTTTGTAATGTTGTTATCAAACACTTCGGGCACAAGTTCATTGGCAATAGAAGTAAGGGATGATTTGACTTTATAGAGTGAGAAAGGTTAATGAAAGCACTTGTGCTGTTTTAGCTTCCCTATCTGGGTCCATGAAGCACCTGCATTAAGATTTGAAAAAACTTACAGCTGTCTTCACTATTTGTACCAGACACAATTTGTTTTGGGAACATTTAATCTGGTTTGTTGCATGTCAGCAGGTTTTTTGTATTTTTTTAGCATTTATTTTCTATTTGTTTTACAGATCCACCAACCCAATATGCTAAGTAAATGGAAAAAGTCTATAATCGTTTTAATTGTTAATTTTTTTTTATATTCTGATAAAGAAATAAAAGAACAAAAAATATTTTTTCTAGAATCTTGCATTGCAGTAGAGAAATGACGTTGCCATTATTAGGACTCTCTTTTCTCACACCTACATGTATTTAAAAATGCAATTAAAAGTATTATGGAGTACAGAGAGAGTAAATGTGCTGTATATTTTTTTTTATCTTGTCACAGTTTAAAAGTACAAGTTCTATTGTCTCAGTATTAAAGGGCATTTAAGTCCAAATACAGGTATATGTCGAGTCAGATCTCAGAAAAATCTTTGCAAAAGTTTGAGAAAAGGAATATTTAATAGCTACTTTTAATTAAGTCTTTCTTCATGTAGGTTTTATTTCACTCTACTGACCATGACTTGAAAAAGTAGTTTTTTTTCACTTTTATGAATATGTTTGTTTTGACGATTAAACTTTTGGTTCTGAAAATGTTTCCACAAGACATATGCTTTATTCAATCCATTCATAATGGTTTTATATCTTCCGAATAATTAGGTTTATTTAAAAGGGAGGTCACCCTAATTGCTATCTGGAGTGGGTTTTACTCATTTTTTCTGTATAATGTAATAGGCATTGTGTTGTACCACGAATTTGGTGAAAGATATTATTTGGTCACATTAATTTGGCTTAATTACAGGTTTCGCTGGTGATTTTGTAAACAGGATAAGAGGTTAGTAAGCCTAGTGGTTGAAGGTGAATACTGAAATTCTGGGTTTGATTCCCAACATGGGTACAAAGTATGTAGTCCATTAATTTGATAGTTTGGAATATGAGATAAATCCCTTGAATGCTAACCTCTGCCTATGAAAGGTGAGTCTAAATTAAAAACACAGTATTCAGTCAAGGACTCACTGATCACTAACACATCTACATTACATCACATACTTTGAGGGTGTGTTGGCGTAGCCAAGTGGATAAAACATAGATTCATCACACTGCAGAGACTGGTTCTATTCCCCACATGGGTGATGTGGGACGCCCATTCTTTGTGTCCCTCGCGGACCGCCTCCATGGTTTTGTGGTTGAGCATCCGCCCAGAGAGTGGAAGGTCCAGGGTTTGATCCCCGGCTGCGTCATACCAAAAGACGCTAAAAGATGGTACTTGTTGTTACCCTGTATAGCGCTCGGCATTAAGGGGCTAAAACAAGGACTGGTTAGCTTGGAGTCAGTATTCTGTGTCGGAGTGGGGTATTCGTGTGAAACATGGTATCTTGGTGAGCTGGCACTAAAAATCGGCATCAGTCCGGACAAGTACAAGCAGCCACACACACACACGTGCATGCACATCGCTATATAAGTTCAATAATCTTGGTCGCGACGTTAAACCCCATTTAACCTCACCATGTGTCCCTCGCCATGGCTGGACTATCTCTAAAAGCTGTGCAAAACCATATGTCCACTCACAACAGCCTGAATAACACAAGCAAAGGTCCACAATGTGCCTATGATACAGAAATTATATGACATATTGATATGAATACAACCCTAATTACCAGAAATTGTAGTACATTTGAATGTAGACTGTAAGCCTGTAACATGATTAGGGCTGGGACCAGTGCTATCCTACAGGGACACTGGTGAACTACCTCCTGGGAATCTGGTGAAATATCGCGGAGAATGCAAGGGATGTTATCCTAACTGGATCAGAATCAGGAAGTATCTTGTCTCAAGAGTTTGTATACTTGCGAAATTTAATTACCACGTATACTAGGTGGCGCTACCTGTAGGCAGGAGAGGATCACTGAATCACCGTCGGGATGGGAAATACGATTGACCTGCGCCGCTGATGTGATGGCGTGTTTATTTGCTGTCTGCCTCGCGCATATACACGTAATTGCGGTACTAATTCAATTTTCGGCTAAGTGTAGTGGCAGGGTCAAGTAGAGCAGTAGGTAGTAAGTTGATTGTAGATGGTTCACGAAAAGCTTGTCCTTGGCCATCAACAGTTCTCGAGATAGTATTAGGCAGACTACTGCAGGCAATACAGGGCTATATTCACAATGAAATTGGGGTGATTTGGGGGAGGGCGTGGGACACTGTCATCTCCTGTTTGGACTGTCATCTGTTTCTGCTGACGTTTGTATAATTAAGTATTTGAATTGATTTTGAGGTTGTAGCTGAATAAATCTTAATTTCACCCATGTCTGTAAGGTGCCTACGGGTCAGCTTCAGAAAGTGTTTTGTGATGGGAAGCATGTTGGCGAACCTGTGAATATGCTTGATGAAATTGGTGTGACATTTGAAGGCTAGAATAAATAAAGTGGTCAGCTATGAAAATTGCTACTACAAAAATTGGATGGAATATGAGAATAGAAGAATTTGTATTCTAACTCATTCTAACTTGCGAAACTAATAGCGTATGCGTCACAGATCGATTTTGGTAAATAATATTTGTAGAACCTGTAAATATATTTTATGAAAATTATTGTGCCATATGTACTGATTCCAACTTACTTGAGTTTGTTTAGCGATAGAGAGAAATATGATCTGATTTTAATGAGATTGCTTGAGTGTATGAATGAGTACATAATGCTTAACACTGTATTATCAATGTTGCTGGTAATCACGTCAATCGATATTGTCGTGTGCTATAAATATACTACTCAAAAGAAGTTAAGGATCACTCACTTCTTTCTTATTACTATTGTTGATCTTGCCATTACAGATTAACTACAGTAATATGAAATATTAACTTCTTTTGAGTTGTATATTAACATCCCCCAAACTGTGGATAAGACAACATACAAAAGATGGTCTCCAGGCCCTCGTTTAACAAAATGACAGTCATAACTTTGACACAATGTGAAAGCCCCCCACCATGGTGGAATATTTTCTTAGAGCAGCAATAAACCTAACTCACTCACTCACTCACTCACTCACTCACTCACTCACTCACTCACTCACTCACTCACTCACTCACTCACTCACTCACTCACTCACTCACTCACTCACTCACTCACTCACTCACAAGACTATTGTACCTGAAGATTGTACCGCCATTAACACTAATTAGTTGACTTAGTTGTAGGGGTGTTGGGGTAGCCTATAGGTCGAGGTGTTCGCTGATCACACTGAAGGCCAGGGTTCTGTTCCCAACTAGGTACAATATGTGAAGCACGTTTGTGATGTCCCTTGCTATGATATTGCTAGAAATTGCTAAAAGAGGCATAAAACCCAACCCACTTGCTCGCTCATGCACACTCACAAAAAAAGCCAACTCGCTCTCACGAATGCAGCCCGCTCGTTCACAGATTTGAGTGTTTAACGTCTTGAAAATATCCAGTACATGGAATCCTAAATGTAAAAACTTATAAACTCTGAATCTTCGTGGTCTACGGAGCCATGGTGTTCATCAGTGATCTATTGTCCATCTGGAAGTACCCCATTCATGCACAGAGAGCATGGTAGTGCAGTCCACTGATTTAGTACAACTTACTGGGACCCTCGGCACTTGAGACCAGTCTGGGCCTTCCTTAGTATTTCCCCATTAATCTCTTTGTGCTGTAGAATATAGGGAAGCAATCATTACAATACATTGATTTCATGAAAAATAGATATATCTAAAGCATGCTATGTACTGCCTTCTTTTATTTACCCAATGTGAATTGTCCCATGTTATGATATGTTTTTCGAGAATATGTTTTTGCTATGAATTGATTTGTTGACAGTCAGTTTGATTAGGTTGTTTTTTAGCGATGTATATGGGCGATGTGTTTTTATGTTTAGGGCATTTCCTGTTGTGCCTGTGTTTATTAAGTTGTTTTCAGTCTGCAGATTAATCAACCGCAGCCTAACTCCAAACACTCCAAAGTAAATGGTGATAATTAAAAAAATAAATTATAGAAAAAAACACACAAAATGCAAGAAAATAATCATGGAAAATCTTCCTATTTTTAACTTTTCCATGCTAATTGTAAACATCATGAACATCATTCCCACCAGTCTCAGTTTGGTTGAGACCCGTGAACATCAGGGGTAGAATAGGTCTGCAGCAACCCATGCTTGCCGTAACAGGCGACTATGCTTGTCGTAAGAGGCGACTAATGGGATCGGGTGGTCAGGCTTGCTGAATTGGTTGATGCATGTCAACGATCCCAATTGCGTGGATCGATGCTCATGATGTCAATCACTGAATTGTCTGGTCCAGACTCAATTATTTACAGACCGCTGTCATGTAGCTGGAATATTGCTGAGTGTGGCTTCAAACAACAAACAAACCCAAAAAACAGTATGGTTGATGCTGATATGTTTGCAGAAATTCTGTTGTAGATCATATGATTAGAGCTCATTACTGACTCTGCTGTTGTAATACTCAAAGGAATCTTCATTTTTGATTTGCCCATGGCTGGCTCAGTAATTCTTGGTTTGGGATTCTAGGCAAAGATAGCTTGGCGTTCAGTTCCCCATGCTTGTCATAAGAGTGAGTGAGTTAGGTTGGATTAATGACATCGCTTTGAGCAGTATTCCAGTAGTATCACGGCATGTCAGCTAAATGTGAGAGGAAAGCCTGAAGTGAGGTTTGTCTGGTCCAGATTCAACCTGGCTGTGTAATTTACAGGCAGCTATGATAGAGTCATATTGCTGACTATAGTACAACGACCAGAATCCATTCACTTCCTACAAGCAGGCAGCAGTGTTGAGAGAAGCACACGTCATCAATATTGCAAGTGTGAGTAAATATAGCTTCGGTCCCTCAAGAATAGCAGGGTGATTATCTGGGACTTAATCACACATCAGGTCTGGAGATTTCAACATGAATGATTAAATATGTAAACCTCCACATCTTTCTGAGTGATGAATTCATCCTGAGTGCATTGTTAGTTTGTCCCTTCTCCATCGCCGATTGGTTCAGATGGCGTAATGTGCCGAACTACACAGTCAGGCATGGCCCCTGTTGTCAACACCAACCAATACCATTTGTCACAA
This sequence comes from Haliotis cracherodii, assembly GCF_022045235.1. NCBI lineage: Eukaryota > Metazoa > Mollusca > Gastropoda > Lepetellida > Haliotidae > Haliotis > Haliotis cracherodii. The sequence goes on along the minus strand of NW_027266319.1, from coordinate 33,053,379 downwards.
AACATATATCAAACAACTTTTTATCTCTCACTACAAAGTGAAGTGGGGAATATATACTAGGCAAAAGAAGTTAAGGATCATCTGATTCATATTACTTTAGTTACGCTGTCATGCCGTGACAGATTAACAATAGCAATGAAAAAAATCAGATGGTCCTTTACTTTTTTTGAGTAGTATAGTATTGGGTTCCATCTGTCAGTCCATCTGTCAGTCCATACCACTTCAATGGTTTCAAGTTCTTTTGGAAACTGCGTTGGATACAAGGATAGTATTTTGCATTCATCAGTAGGGGATCAATGAGTTGGAGTTTGAAAACTGTCAGTGGAAATCTATCTTATACAGAGTTATGCCCCTTGTTCGTATTGTTTGTTGTTTAATGCTGCAATCAGCAATATTCCGACTATATGACTGCAGTGTGTAAATAACTGAATCTGGACCAGACAATCCAGTGATTGACATCATGAGCATCGATCTACACAATTTGGATATAACAAAATGCATCAACCAAATCAGTGAGTATGACCACCGATCCCCTTTGTCGCCTCTTTTGACAAGCATAGTTGCCTGTAACGGCAAGCATGGGTTGCTGAAGACCTATTCTACCCCAGATCTTCACGGGACCCCTTAATTGTAAGTTTCTTCAAAACTATTATGTCAGTATTCAAAATATATCAGAAGTGAAAAACAGTAAGAAAGGTTTTGTATGGTTATGGTGTTTCAAATCCCTGTGTGGCGGTTGGGTAGCCTCGTGGTTAAAGCATTCGCTCGTCACGCCGAGGACCCAGGTTCGATTCCCGACATGGGTACAATGTGTGAAGCCCATTTCTGGTGTCCCCCGCCGTGATATTGCTGGAATATTGCTAAAAGCGGCGTAAAACCATACTCACTCACTCACTCAAATCCCTGTGTTTGGTTGGCCTAGTTGTCTGAGGCAGCCCTGTTGTAAGACCTGACTGTGGGTGGCTAAGCTGTTTGACTTAGTGATTTTGTGTCATTGTACACCGATGGTATGCAGTCAACCAATGGATTTCCTGGGCCAGTTGATTATTACAGGAAGACATAAGATTTTGCTGACGGTAGCCGAAATATGCACTAACTTTCACATGTCAGGGAGCTTCAGTGGAAACTGTTATAGGAAGTCTTGGAGCAGAGCCTGGTGGTTCCAACTTTGGCTCGTCATACTGATGATTGGGCTCGGTGTCTCACACCTCTGTATGGATTCTGGCAGGTTCCAGATACAAGGGTGCCAACCCTCCCTGAATCCTGAATACCATCTAAGTTTTCTCATTGCTCACACCTGAATCCTGAATACCATCTAAGTTTTCTCATTGCTCACACCTGAATCCTGAATACCATCTAAGTTTTCTCATTGCTCACACCTGAATCCTGAATACCATCTAAGTTTTCTCATTGCTCAAACCTGAATCCTGAATACCATCTAAGTTTTCTCATTGCTCAAACCTGAATCCTGAATACCATCTAAGTTTTCTCATTGCTCACACCTGAATCCTGAATACCGAAGGGGAGTTGGCAGCTTGAGGTACCCTAATGCCTTGATTGTAAGGGCTGACAAATGAGGATCAGATTGTTACAATGTGTGAATGAGTGAGTTGGGTTTTACACCACTTTTAACAGTAATCCAGTTATGTCACGGCGTGTCAGCTTAACATGGGAGGAAAGCCCGAAGTGATGCAGGTCTCAGATGTTTACCACTTCGGTGAAACCCACAAGCACAGGTATGGTGCTGACACCCCTAGAAACATAATCAGGGTGAACCGGGACTGAAACCCACAATCAAAGAATTCTGGCGTGCCCAAGGGACGCAACTCTGCACAGCGAATCACGGCGCCTTAGACGACTGGGCCACCTGTGCCCCCCTACAATGTGTGACCTGGATGACCATGTGTCAACATGGCATCCGATGTTGCTCATGCTATCAATCTCTGTTTACCTGGCCCATTCTCCATTATTCATAGGTCATCACGCTAGAGGTGAAATATTGATGACTGGTGCTTTCTTTCTGTCTTCATGTCAATGGTTCATACAGTAAAAATACAATACTGGTACTCATTCCATCATTTTACAGTTGTCAGGAATAGAATACATTTTTATACAAGATGCTGTATAGATTTTCTATTTTGAAAGAAAATAACTGTCATTAAGTAACAAGTACTTGTCAATATTACTTGTCATCCTCGTTTGATTGGCTGCATCTGCATGCAATGTATAATGTCAGCTGCCAATCAAATTGGCTTGATTACTTACAGGTAGCAGTCTTGTGTTTAGTTCTATTTGAAGTGTACTGTTTTGTTTCTTTGAAGCTTTACATGTTTTTAAGATTCTATACATATCTCTCAGCAGTGTTCTGTCACAAATGTTATCTGCTGTGCAGGTTTTTGTGATTTCTCAGAATTTTGTCTAAATAAAGATCTAAGTTGAGTTTGTTCATTAGCAACTTCTAAAAAGAATTTGACATATGTTATTGTCTTGATTGCCCTGAAATCTCAGTTCATCTTTTGTTCCCTGGCGTAGTTTTGGGTTCAGGAGGTAACCAGCCTGTCATTTAAGAAGGGGATCATATGGTTCATGTTCACAGCTGAGTAGGCGTAATAGAAGGTTGTGTGATTGCCAGATACAACACTCTCAACGCTTTGACCTAGTGTGTTTTATCATACCCTGATTACATTTGTAACTTTGCATTGCCTAGACTTGATTACATACAATACAATCGACTCTGTTTTGGGGAGATATTTTTTATGAATGTGGAAAGGGTTTTGTCGTTTTTATTTATATACAAGATAATGGATATATGAATGGGTTTTTTAGACCAGGCATTTCAAATTTTTGGTTCGCAGACTTTTGGTGGTATTTGGGGACCTTTAACTTGAAAACTACCAAATAGATTTATTTCAAACTTTTGAACACTTTCTGTGGCAGTAGGAGAGGTGCAATGGTAAGTTTGATTTCAATATTGGGATTTTCTGATATATTTACTTTTTATTTTTTATTTAAACATTTGTACGACCTATAACTTAGAAACTACATTATGGATTCTTTTCAAATTTAGCAACCAGTTTCCATGCTAATAGAAGAGGTGCAGTGCAAAGTTAGATTTTGATATGTAGGATTTCCTGATACAATATGAATGTTTACATGTTTTGAACTTAAAATGATCTTTTTACTTCAACATTTGTGCGACCTATAACTTGAGAACTACAACTTGGATTCATTTTTGATATAAGGAATACTTTGTATACTAATAGGAGAGGTGCAGTGCAAAGTTTGATTTTGATATGTGAATTTATTTTCTGAAAAAATATTGCTTTTTTTTCATGTTGTGAAATTAGAAATATGTTGGAGTCAAAGTTGGGGATATTAGTGATCCCTGCTCACTTCTTGCCTTGTTTATTTTTGTTCTTTATAGGGTTTATTTGTCTGAATATGTTGCCATGGGTGCATTGTTCTTATAGCCGATTTTATTGGTTTCAAAGTTTAATGTATTGTACATAATTTATAGGCGGGAAGCATGTAAGTATCGGTGAATTAAATTTATAGTGGATTTCAGATTTGATTTTTCTGCTGTCATGAAATCTGTAAACTACTTGAAAACAAATAATGATGTGGCTGTGTTTCCGTTTCGAACAATGACTGGCAACGTAAACACAACTGAGTGTCGGGAGAAGCTTTTTGAAAACCGTACGAAAACAAGATCACCAAAGACCGTCCAACTTTGTATGAACATGAATAACATACCTTGGATACCAGAAATGGCTCCATATCTTGATATAAGTCAATAAATCTTCTGTAGTTTTATCATAAAAAATCAAACCAGTCGTGTTGTGGGCGGAGCTTATTTAGGAGTGCGCTATAAATATAAACACTTGTTTACGCATTAACCAATGAAATGTGTGTGTTATCATGACATTATGTTGACCTGTCCGATCACTCATATAGGCTACACCCACTCAGAGTGCGTTAGTTTTGCAAATGCCCCTTTAAATAATGTACTTCAGAGTCAGTAACCATACTACAACAATGCCAGGGCTGAGGTACTGTGTCTCTTGTGTTTTCATTTGAAAGATTTCCAGAAAAACAAATACAACCATCTGAGAACATTCATAAACTGTGTTATAAGTGCAGTTTCATTCCTTACACAATATCATACTCACTGATGAGCTAAAGCAATCTTTGCCTGAATTTATATCTGAATCATTGTCTAGTGGATAGAGCGTCTGCCCGGAGAGCGGAAGGTCTGTGGAACTTTTTACCCTGCCTGGTGCTCGGCACTAAGTGGATAAAACAAGGTCCATGCATGTGCAGGAATTTTGAACGTGACCCCATTTCGCTCACCTCTGAATCATTAACAATGCTGATTAGGTGGGCAGTCCCCATGCAACACGCCTGATAAGGTGTACCTTCAACCAATGTGAAGTCCGTGTGTAGCGCCTGGGGTGCCATGTGTGTGTTGTATTCAAGGTCACAAGGCAAATTGACAAAGAAAAGATTTTCTATCAGTCAAATACTAACTTTTGTGCAGTGACAACAAAACAATTGAACAATACGATCGAATATTTGTTATATACAAGACATGGCATAAGATTCGGGGGCTGACTCAGTGTTGGAAAGGTAACTTACCCTGCTGGTAAGTAGTATAAAAAGGCAGCCCAGCTGGTTGCATAAGTAAATTTAAAATATATATGAAAATGGTTTAGAACCCTGCAGGTAGATCTAAAAAGGTTATACCAGATAAGAAAGGTTGCCATGTGGGCAATGTAATTTAGAGACCCTGTGGGTCAGTAGAAAGTGTGATACCCTGTGGGTACACAATATGTGACCTGGATGACTGTGTGTCAACATGCCCTGATGGCATCCGATGTTGCTCATGCTATCAACCTCTGTTTACCTGGCCCATTCTCCATTATTTAAAGGCCATCATGATAGAAAGCACCTCTGTCTTCATGTCAAGGGTTCATACAGTAAAAATACAATACTGGTACTCAAATATACAAGGGTGACATCATAACCAGGGAAGGCATTTTAGTCATGTCAAAACCAAGTCATGCATGAATACATGTATATTTAATAAAAATCAGTGTAGTGCAGAGAGATCTGTAGTCATTCAACAAGTACATACATATGTAATATAACACTCATATTGTTTGTGCACTAAATGGACATAGCACACTGTCATACTGGCATTCATTGTGCCTTACAGAAGTCTTGTATTGATTACAGCTGTAGTGAATATGATTAAAACCAGTGTTTAACAATGAAGCCAGTGCACTATGTTCATGACATCATGGCACCATCATGAACAAGTTCCCACATGCATAGGGGCAGTCGGGTAGCCTAGTGGTTAAAGTGTTCACTCGTCACACCGAAGCCCTGGGTTCGATTCCCAACATGGGTACAACGTGTGAAGCCCATTTCTGATGTCTCACCTTGATATTGCTGGAATATTGCTAAAAACGGCATCAAAGATGGAATTAGTTGGTCTACTATTGTTTTTGCCTCCCTCCTCTCTCTCTCTCTCTCTCTCTCTCTCTCTCTCTCTCTCTCTCTCTCTCTCTCTCTCTCTCTCTCTCTCTCTTCCGAATCAACTTCTTCTTTTTTGGACATGACATTTTTTATTAAAGTTGTATGGTTTTATGGATGGTATTGTACAAGTGGTTCATGTGTGTTAATATTATGATAATGTTGAGGTGTGTGGTTACTCCGCATGAGGCTGTGCAATATAAAGCACACAGCAATACACTAGTGAGGCATTGTCTGTTTTTATCAATACCATGCTAAGAAAACCTCTAACAGACAAGGACAATGAAGCAGCCTTGTGGATAAAACAAAGGTTCATCACGTGAAAAAGCCAGGTTCCACATGGTTACAGTGTGACATCCATTCTCCGTGGTCCTCACTATGATATATACTACTCAAAAGAACTTAACGACCACTTGACTCTTCCATATGACACTACATGGCAGGACAGATTAACTATAGTAGTATGAAAGATTTTGGTTGACTCTTTACTTCTTTCAATTAGTAAATATGGCAGGACTATTGCTCAAAGTGGTGTGGACTTTCTATACTGATCTCCCAATGCTAACTATTAATGCTATAGTGACATGCTATACTACTCTATTTATGATGATTTAACTTTGCTAATTACAGATACAGTTGTGGAGTAGGACTCATGCTCGACAGTGTCGTCTGCACCTCGCAAATCAAGAAGATCATGTATCCAGGACAGTATCGTCTGAACCGTCTGAATCAAGAAAGTCACATATACAGAACAGTGTGGTCTGAACCTTCCGAATCTAGAATGTCATTCATACATGACAATGCTCTCTGCACATTCCAAATCAAGAAGATCATGTATCCAGGACAGTGTTGCCACAGAATCTTGTATCCTTGATCAAGCACACCTTGAACTGTATCCTTGAACAGCTGGCATATATTGCCAACCGAATGTAATGTATCCTTTATCAGAGAAGGTTAATTGCCATCTTTTTATTTAATTATGGCATTGATTGACATGTATATTTCATTTTCATATTTGACTTCAAAATACATCTGATATGAATAAAAATGATTATGATTAATAATGTGAATTATTTTCAATTTCATTTAACAATTATGATAAAAATTCTGAAATGACAAACATCAAAGATCTTTTCTGAAAATTTTGGTATTAGAAGAACTAAGTTTGTTGAACTCCTATGGGTTATAATACACATCTTAGTTCAGGATCCCATTCCACAAAGCAATCTCAGCTCTACGACTACTGTAAACTTAAGCTAAAGTATGGTTGTTACGACCATCTTTGCACTAGGACGGCTTTGTAGAACGGGGCCCTGAACTGTTACAGTAACTAAATGAGGGCACCATTATGAGATGGTTACCCTATGGTGTCTGCGTTCAGTCAGATGTATGTGGTCAGATATGGAAGCTGTGTGTCTGACAGGAAGGGTATACAGTGTTGTAAAGGCTGTTGCTGTGTGTTGCAGACTGATCCCCATCGATCACATGGAGTTGGTGCTGTTGCATATCACAGCCGTCGGGGACGAGGCCAAGCTATCCGAACGACCAAAGCGAGAGGTACATATACTAACCACACCCATCATAGTGTTTCCAGATGCAGTCAAACACTGTTGTGTCAAACACTGTTGTGTCAAAGTTACGGTTGTCTTGAAGTAAAAGCTTGGTTGATGCCATCTTCCCGAGGCAAGGGAGTTAACTGAGTTTAAAAGTCAAGTTTCCACCCTTGCCGAACTAGGCTGGAATTCCTGGGCTCGATCGTAGCACCACCACTGGCTATTGCGAGTTATGTCCTTTCTATGACTCTCCTACTGACCATTCAGATTCAACCTCTCGTATTTGCTTCAAACAAAACGGTGGCGCCCAGTCACGACGATCTGATCGATAATCAAGATCTATATTGTGATAATACGAGTATTACACCGTGAAGTGCATCAAATCATGTGAGCATCTTGATTAAAAACGTGAAAAGATTTAGAAAATATCTGTTGACAACGAGTTAGCGGTGCACATGCTTTGCAAATCCTGCAGTCGACCGAAATCTGCATGAACCGGATTTCGATTTCGGTGCGCGATTTTGATTGAACTATGCATAGACTCATTAGTCCAGCCAAAATGTAACTCCATAATACCAGCCTAGTTCGGCAAGGGTAGAAACTGGACTTTCATAGTCAGTTAACTCACTTGCCTCGGGAAGATGGGTTGATGCGTATTCCTTCTTTATTTATCATTTTCGGATGTGTCGTACCTTTGATAACTCAAAATACGTACGTAGGTCCCTTCAACTTCGACACAATGGTGTTTGCCTGTAGTTGGGTTATGTGAGGTACATATGCTGTCATTCTAACCGTGTCATCAATGTGTTACCAGGTAGTTGGGACCAGATTCAGAGAATAGGTCCATGTAGCAATGATTTTATTCACTTCATACACTTGAAGTTGTTTCAAGTACAATGTTCAGTGAGACCAATCATTTCTTTCATTTGACTGATTTTCTTTGTCAATATGCCAAGATTGAGGAGGAATAATAACTTAAAAGGTAAAATTAATGTTTGAGATTCATTTCTGAAAATACTCTTGGAATAAAAGTTATATAAATAAAACTAAAATGTTTTAATTGAGCATATTATTAATAAAAAATAACATTGTTATTTATATTTTTTACAAAATATATATATATATTTTTCCTATATATTGTAAAAAATATAAATAACAATGTTATTTTTTATTTATAATATGCTCAATTATATAGGGTCCGTGAAGATCCGGGGTAGAATAGGTCTTCAGAAACCCATGCTTGCTGTAAATGGCGACTATGCTTGTCGTAAGAGGTGACTAATGGGATTTGGTGGTCAGACTCGCAGACTGCTGAGTGCAGCGTTAAACAACAAGCAAGCAAACAATGTATAGGGCTGATTCATCTGTTGGTCCTGCCTTGTATTGTTTTCTTTTGTCCTTCTCCCCTGGAAGTTACCAGGGCTCCCTTCCACAAAGCGATGATCAGAACCCTCAGGGTTGGTGTACATAGCTACCTAGCACCTGCTTGTCAAACAAGGTGCCTAGAATTGGACTGGCTGAGCATCGTGTATGACCTTGTTGACCTTGCTGATCTTGTTGACCTTGCTGATCTTGTTGACCTTGCTGATCTTGTTGACCTTGCTGATCTTGTTGACCTTGCTGATCTTGTGTATCATTATCCTCGGATGGGGTGGATCGTTACTCTTGCCCAGACTCGATTCTTACAGCTATTCGTACATTCCTTGCAATATTTGATGTTCGTCAAATGACACAATAAAAGATGGTATTCTTAGATTACGAAATTGATAGCTCTATCTGAAAACTTGCTGTGCAGAAATAATTGTCTGCTTTCACTGCCATGATCAAATGATTATGAGTTTAGATTCCTGAATTTCATTTTTTCAAAGTGGTACTAGTCTGAAAAAAATTGGCAAATTTGATTCCAGTTGTTCAAACTGGTTTATATGTGTCTGCTAAGTTTTTCAAGGTGTCTTTCTCCAGTAAATCATGAAATTAATGCATCACCAAATTAATGTGAGTGTCAACCCAAACCCTAAAGTGCAACATTACAGGGTCCCCGAAGATCCGGGGTAGAATGGGTCTTTGGCATCCCATGCTTACCGTAAAAGGCGACTATGCTTGTCGTAAGCGGCAACTAACAGAAACGGGTGGTCAGGCTCGCTGACTTGGTTGATGCATGTCATCGATCCCAATTGCGTGGATCGATGCTCTTGATGTCAATCACTGGATTGTCTGGTCCAGACTCGATTATTTACAGACCGCCGTCATGTAGCTGGAATAATGCTGAGTGCGGCGTTAAACAACCAACAAATCAGCTTGACATTACTGGGTAATGCGGGTCGCCTTACCTTTGAACTGATCAGCTCAAGATAACACCAAGACTGTAGACTTAGAATTCTAGGATATGGGGTGATAGCACTTTGACTAAAAAATATGTTTTGCTTTCGTCACAAACTTCACTTGATCAGCATGTACTGACAAACTGACCACACTGGACACGGAATTTGGTAAGAAGTACATGTACTCAGTTACATGTTTCTGATATGTGCAGTGAACTTGACATGAAAATAAATGCCAAATATACAAATACAAATGTATTACTTATGTATTTCTTGCTCACGTTAATCTTGTGGTTACTGTGTATAACAATTAACAATTTCACACATATGACACTGATGTCAACATGAAGACTTAGAGTGAGTGAGTAAGTGAGTATGGTTTTACGCCGCTTTTAGCAATATCTCAGCAATATCACGGCGGGGGACACCAGAAATGGGCTTCACACATTGTACCCATGTCGGGAATCGAACCCGGGTCTTTGGCGTGATGAGCGAACGCTTTAACCACTAGGCTACCCGACCACCCCATGAAGACTTAGAAACCAGTACTTCACTAAATTTAGAAGAAAAAAGTCCTGCTAATTAGGCACATTATTTTGTGCGACATATCTTTTTCAGTCACATCATGTCCAAAATTGACGTCCCCGGGACATTTAGGAAACTGAGAGTTATAGCTCTGACGTTCAGTGTAATTCAAAGTTTCTCATCTGTTCTTCAGGAGGTTTTTTATCCATCTTCTGAAAAGCGGGGGGATATATTGATCAGCATGTGTGTCCGTCTGTTTTCCGTTTCCTTAGTATAAACATTCAATATTTCTTGTTGAAACTTGATATACAGATCAGTCTGGTGGTGAGTTTGTGGGATTTTTAATTTTATTAATTTATTTTTTTGCCATGACAACAAGGTGGATTTCTACTGAAAATGAGGGTAGTGCTCGTTTCAGGAGAGGAACTCCAAAGCCGTTAAATATGTATTGAGGAAACTTGCTATATTTATCAGTCTAGTGTTTAACTGGAGCTTTTTGATAATTTGGGATTTTTTAAAAATATTTTATTATGTTTTCATGAAGTTGGACTTACTGAATATGAGGGTAGTGCTCGTTTCTGGAGCAAAACTCCAAAAGCATTCGATATTTCCTGTCGAAGCTTGCTTTACAGATCAGTCTAGTGGTGAACTGGTGCCTTTTGATGGTTTGGGATGTTGAAAAGCACTGAACAGCATTATGTTTTTCTTCACTCAACTGAACTTATCCAGTGGCAGTGAATCAAAAGTGGGGTATGGGTAGACAAACTCCATTTCTGAATTGCACCAGACCGCGGAGATATGTCATCACCTGATGACTCTTGTTGTATCTACAGGATGTTCATGTTGACTAGGATACATGGGGACCCCGTTGTCCGGGTCGACCTATCACTACAGAGTTGTGTCACTTCCACAAATCCTGGGATCCCAGACTTCCCTGATCAGGAATTTTGGTTTGTCAGCTCCATACTCATGGGTGCACATCGAGGTGATAAACGTCTAGGAACTTTGGGGTTGAGTTTTTCTGACACATCAGCCTGATGTTCTGTGAGGTTGCTGAAACACTGTTCAGAGTGGTGTTAAATTACTCAGTCATGTTGACTAATGCTTCTGAATGGTTGAAATAACTTTTTGGTTTAAAGTTATTATGTGTTATCAATATCTTGTACACAGACAACAGAGATTCCCCCAACCATGCATGATTCTCAGAATTGTGCACTCGACTGAACCATAGAGATACAAGCCTGTGATGATTCAGGGTCGGAATAGCTAGGTGCCTGGTAGCGACTGAGCCATAGAGATATAAGTCACTGGTGATTCAGGGTTGGAATAGCTAGGTGCCTGGTAGCGACTGAGCCATAGAGATATAAGTCACTGGTGATTCAGGGTTGGAATAGCTAGGTGCCTGGTAGCGACTGAGCCATAGAGATATAAGTCACTAGTGATTCAGGGTCAGAATAGCTAGGTACCTGGTAGCGACTGAGCCATAGAGATACAAGCCTGTGGTGATTCAGGGTCGGAATAGCTAGGTGCCTGGTAGCGACTGAGCCATAGAGATACTAGCCTGTGGTGATTCAGGGTTGGAATAGCTAGGTGCCTGGTAGCGACTGAGCCATAGAGATACTAGCGTGTGGTGATTCAGGGTCGGAATAGCTAGGTGCCTGGTAGTGACTGAGCCATAGAGATATAAGCCTGTGGTGATTCAGGGTTGGAATAGCTAGGTGCCTGGTAGTGACTGAGCCATAGAGATACAAGCCTGTGGTGATTCAGGGTTGGAATAGCTAAGTGCCTGGTAGCGACTGAGCCTTAGAGATACAAGTCTGTGGTGATTCAGGGTTGGAATAGCTAGGTGCCTGGTAGCGACTGAGTCATAGAGATACAAGCCTGTGGTGATTCAGGGTTGGAATAGCTAGGTGCCTGGTAGCGACTGAGCCATAGAGATACAAGCCTGTGGTGATTCAGGGTTGGAATAGCTAGGTGCCTGGTAGCGACTGAGCCATAGAGATACAAGCCTGTAGTGATTCAGGGTCAGAATAGCTAGGTGCCTGGTAGCGACTGAGCCATAGAGATACAAGCCTGTGGTGATTCAGGGTTGGAATAGCTAGGTGCCTGGTAGCGACTGAGCCATAGAGATACAAGCCTATGGTGATTCAGGGTCAGAATAGCTAGGTGCCTGGCAGTGACTGAGCCATAGAGATACAAGCCTGTGGTGATTCAGGGTCGGAATAACTAGGTGCCTGGCAGCGACTGAGCCATAGAGATACAAGCCTGTGATGATTCAGGGCGGGAATAGCGAGGTGCCTGGTAGCGACTGAGTCATAGAGATACAAGCCTGTGGTGATTCAGGGTTGGAATAGCTAGGTTCCTGGTAGCGACTGAGCCATAGAGATACAAGCCTCTTGTGATTCAGGGTCAGAATAGCTAGGTGCCTGGCAGTGACTGAGCCATAGAGATACAAGCCTGTGGTGATTCAGGGTCGGAATAGCTAGGTGCCTGGCAGCGACTGAGTCATAGAGATACTAGCCTGTGGTGATTCAGGGTCAGAATAGCTAGGTGCCTGGCAGTGACTGAGCCATAGAGATACAAGCCTGTGGTGATTCAGGGTCGGAATAGCTAGGTGCCTGGCAGCGACTGAGCCATAGAGATACATGCCTGTGATGATTCAGGGCGGGAATAGCGAGGTGCCTGGTAGTGACTGAGTCATAGAGATACAAGCCTGTGGTGATTCAGGGTCGGAATAGCTAGGTGCCTGGTAGCGACTGAGGCATAGAGATACAAGCCTGTGGTGATTCAGGGTCAGAATAGCTAGGTGCCTGGTAGTGACTGAGCCATAGAGATACAAGCTTGTGGTGATTCAGGGTTGGAATAGCTAGGTGCCTGGTAGCGACTGAGTCATAGAGATACTAGCCTGTGGTGATTCAGGGTCAGAATAGCTAGGTGCCTGGCAGTGACTGAGCCATAGAGATACAAGCCTGTAGTGATTCAGGACGGGAATAGCTAGGTGCCTGGCAGCGACTGAGCCATAGAGATACAAGCCTCTTGTGATTCAGGGTCGGAATAGCTAGGTGCCTGGCAGTGACTGAGCCATAGAGATACAAGCCTGTGGTGATTCAGGGTTGGAATAGCTAGGTGCCTGGCAGCGACTGAGCCATAGAGATACAAGCCTCTTGTGATACAGGGTTGGAATAGCTAGGTGCCTGGTAGCGACTGAGCCATAGAGATATAAGTCTGTAGTGATTCAGGGCCGGAATAGCTAGGTGCCTGGTAGCGACTGAGCCATAGAGATACAAGCCTCTTGTGATTCAGGGTCAGAATAGCTAGGTGCCTGGTAGCGACTGAGCCATAGAGATACATGCCTGTGGTGATTCAGGGTCAGAATAGCAAGGTGCCTGGTAGTGACTGAGCCATAGAGATACAAGCCTGTGGTGATTCAGGGTTGGAATAGCTAGGTGCCTGGTAGCGACTGAGCCATAGAGATACATGCCTGTGGTGATTCAGGGTTGGAATAGCTAGGTGCCTGGTAGCCAACTCAGCTGGGCATTGGGTGAGTTGGCTGGTGTCACCATACTCAGACGCCATTGAAACTTTCAATCACTGGCATGTAAGGGTATGGTATTTCTGGTATTTCTGGTATATTGCAATATGTGCAGAGTTTCGTCCCTTGGGCACGCCAGAAACCTATGATTGTGGGTTCGAATCCCGGTTTGCCCCAATTATGTTTCTATGTTTGTCAGGACCATACCCGTGCTCGTGGGTTTCACCGAAGTGGTAAACATCTAAGACCTGCATGACTTCGGGCTTTCCTCCCACATTTAGCTGACACGCCGTGATATAACTGGAATACTGTTAAAAGCGGCGCTAAACCCAACTCGCTCACTCAATTTGCTTATGGATAATTTCTTATACAGTCACAGAAGAATATATATATAATTATATAAATTATGTCTACTATCTTTAGGCATTTGGATGGACTTTTCGAGTCTAAACCATATAAATAGGACACGCTTCACGCTGTTTATGTTCCATATTTATGAGATAATCAGTAGTCTTGTTTTTCCATACTACCCATCTCACAATCTGAAGTCTGCATGCATGTGTGTGTGTCTGCTTGTACTAGACTGTACTTATGCCGGTTTTATACTGCAAGCCCACTGTGATACCATGCCACAGTTTGACGAGGGACACAAGGTGAGGTGAAATGGGTTTTAACGTTGCATCCAAGATTATTGCACTTATATAGCGACGTGCATGCATGTGTGTGTGTGGCTGCTTGTACTAGTCTGGACTGATGCCAATTTATAGTGCCAGCCCACTGAGATACCATGCCGCAGTTTAACATGAATACCCCACTCAGACACAGTATACTGACTCCAAGCCGGCCAGTCCTTGTTTCATCCCATTATGTCAAGCACCAGTCAGGGTAACAACAAGTAACATTTTTAGATGCCTTTGGTATGATGTGGCCAGGGATTGAACCCCTGACCTTCCACTATCCGTGAAGATGCGTGGAAGAATAGGTCTTCAGCAACCCATGCTTGACGTAAAAGGCGACTATGCTTGTTGTAAGAGGCGACTAACGGGATCGGGTGGTCAGGCAGACTTGGTTAATGCATGTCATCGATCCCAATTGCGTGGATTGATGCTCATGATGTCAATCACTGGATTGTCTGGTCCAGACTTGATTATTTACAGACCGCCGTCATATAGCTGGAATATTGCTGAGTGCGGCATTAAACAACAAACAAACCAACAAAAACTCTCCAGGCAGGCACTCTACCCACTAGGCCACGAAGGTGATCTCATGAAACAGAAATAAATTCAGGCAAAGGTTGCTTTAGCATGTCAAAGGAGAGGGAATGATTTGTTTTAAGAATGAAACTTCACTTATAAGAGAACACACTTTAACAAAACTGTAAAGGCTAATGACCTGAGTCAGTTGTGTTTGTACATCTGGAAATCTTTCAAAACAAAACAAGAAGCATTTACTCCATACAAGGGGCGGTGAAGTAGCCTAGTGGTTAAAGCATTTGCTCGTTAAGGTCAAAGACTCTGGTTCGATTCCTCACATAGGTACAATGTGTGAAGCCCATTTCTTCTGTCCCGTGATATTGCTGAAATATTGCTGAAAGTGGCAGGAACAACACTCACTCACTCACTCACTCACTCACTCATTTTAAGCATCAACTAGACCATGGAGGCATTCTTCAGAAAGTTTGGAAGAAACCATCATCTCATCTTGATACTGTTTCATACAGATTATCCATCCGTTTGTCACAGATGAGAAAAGAAATGAATGATAAATGAAAAAGAATCTGAACAAAATTTACAAACCAACAAAACTTTGATTCATAAACTGAGACACAATATGTGAATGAAGGAAGCACTGAGTGTATCAACCACTGGTGGAACCGTGTTGAAGGACGGCAGAGATGCCGGGAGGTTTATGACCATTTTAGGACAGTTTGGCGGCACAAGAGCGTCCCAGGAGAAAGATGTGTTCTATTAAGTATCAATATAGCCCCTAACTGCCACCTATCATGAAATATTATTATTTTTTCAATCAGACTGGTCGGTCCATAATCTTGGAATCTGTAAGTCTCAAACTTGTTTCTGTTTTCGATGAATTTGCCTGTTATTGTGCGTGTAAATTTTATTTTCAAAATATACATGTAAATAAGCGTTTTTCGAAACTCTAATATATAACACTTTTAGGAAATGACAACAGCTATACTGAAACACTTTAAAAATGCTTATTCAAATTTTTGTAATATTTGGCAAAATTGCCCCCAAAATCAAATTATGTTATTCTGTTGTTGTAGGTAATCACACCCATCAATGTTGTCGTACAGGTGGAGTGGGGGAGAGATATTTTCACTCGCATCAATGCCACTCCTTTTCCCCCTGTCACTCGATGAGAGAAACATGATATTTCACTCAACACATGAAATATCCTCTATGGATATAATTTTAGTTTTCATGCATGTAATAATTCCATAGGGAATGTATATAATACATCATCGGTCAAGGTCACTGATTATGCAGTAGGGAGCAAGAGCTGTGAGGACTACAGAAACTGAAGCTGAAGGTCATGCAATGTCATATGAAATAAAAACGTAGCATTTTTCTTTACTACACCTGTCCTATGTCATGGTTTTATTGTCAAAGATGTGTGAGTGTGTGCATGCATGAGTGTTGATGTGTTTTTTGGTTGGTTAATGCGGCACCCAGTATTTCATATTCTAGCAGTATGAAGGTGGTCTCTAGATAATAAAATCTTGACTAGACAATCTGATAATTCATATCATAAGCAACGATTCACGCTGTTGGGATATGTTGACACGCCATGAACCAAGTCGCTGAGCCTGACTACCGGATCCATTTAGTCACCTCGTACGACTAGCACAGTTTGCTGGGGACCATTTAATTCTGATCATAATCAGTACACAATATTATAAAAGGTCTGAGAGAAAAATAGTGACCGCTAGAAAATGTTGTTACAGAACAATTAAGGAATTTTTTATCTTATGTTCGGTATGATTTTTTAAATCCCTAAAAAGCATGATCAGATTCCGTAAAAATAAAAAAATAAAAAATCTTTATTTATGCAACAAAGCAGTCTAATAGAAAATGTCAGATGAAATACGAATGATGGATTTGTGAGCTCTGTACAGAGACAAATACTTCGGCACTCTTTTCCGATTGTGCCACTTCTTTTTCTCCTCTGTTTGGTCAAGCAGAAGAATAAAACACCAACCGATCTTTGAACCATTAGCCTGGGGAGCTATTACACATCGTGTATTAGCTTCTTAACTTCACTAGGACTGCTGGAAGAACGAAGAGGTTGATGGAAACTGAATAAAAGTATTGAATGTCTCCCTACATCATATCTTGTAGTCCCTCTGGAATCCAATCTTGCAATGCTTGCGTAATATAACGGACCTTATCCGAGCTTAGCACCACTGTGATTCCTCAAAATATTCCTCAAGCAGCTTACTATGTTTGTTTTATCAATAGCTAGTTTTAATCGTGTGGACATTTTTTCATCTGTGGAGATCGGAAAGTAATGACAGATCACTAAATAAATATTTGATTTCAATTTTACTCAGCTTGGGGTAAATGCGTAATTTTCTGTGTCCCTGATGTGGCTATTTATCAAGTTTAGCCATCATTTCCTCACAGCTTGACATAATAATGCCTTGATTGACGATTTCATACGTTATTACGGCGCTAACGCTGTAATTTTATTTCCACACGTCTCTGAGTGCTTGTCCACGGATGTTTTCTCAATTGGCATAGATTTCTTGCGGGTTTTCCAATATTTTTCTTGATGCCCTCTTGCGACAAGATTGTGACAACACTAATGAATTGTCACTTTGAATTCCACTGCTCTTGTGTTGCCAGTATTGTTAGTTTTACTTGAATTAATTCTGTGCACACGGTAACTATACTTGTGTCATCTCTTCACATGTTTCCAGACAATAAATATTTTTCAACATTACTCGTTAAGTCAAATGTGTTTATGAGACTTTCTTTATAAGGGAATTTATTATTTTCTTTTTTCTGATACTGGAAATTCTTCTAAACAATGATAGTGTGAATTAACTTTCAGGCGGAATATATTCATGTAATTTGTTTGGTTTGAACCTGTTTTATTGACATAGTCAAAGGAACTGGATAACAGTGAATCACTTAGTGGGGCTACTTCTCTAATACAGGGGTGGTCGGGTAGCCTGGTGGTTAAACCGTTTGTGCATTACGCCAAAGACCTGGGTTCAATTCCCGACATGTCACGATGTATGAAGCCCATTTCTGGTGTCCCCCGACTTGATATTGCTGGAATATTGCTAAAAGCGGCTTGTAACCAAACTCACTCACTCACTCACTCACTCACTAATACATTTATACATATGGTTACTATGTAATATAAGGTCATGTTCATCACATATGTTAAATAAGGGGAGGGTGTATCTGTACCAGACATTTTCAAATGTACATGTAGTTTGAAATTACACAGAAATCAATAAAGTACAGAATGTTTTCTGGATTTCTAATTTGCATTTTGTCTGGTGTTTACTGTTTCACGTTTGTATTTTTTTTTTAATTGGGTAAAGGCTCGGGGCAATAAGAAATCCCAGCATTCAGAAACCATTGGGTTGTCTACAAAATTGTGTAATGTCTGTCAATTTTACATGTCATGCCTGTGTGAAGCCCATTTCTGGTGTCCCCCGCCGTGATATTGCTGGAATATTGCTAAAAGCGGCGTAAAACCATACTCACTCACTCACTCACATGTCATGCCTATCCTAATTACATAGAGTGAGTGAGTGAGTTGGGTTTAACAGTGCTTTAAACAGTATTCCAGTTATGTCACAGAATGTCAACTTAATGTGGAAACAAAGCCCAAAGTGATACAAGTCTCGGGTGAAACCCACGAGCACAGGCATAGTGCTGACCAAGCTAGAAAAATAATCGAGACGAACTGGGATTCGAACACACAGTCATAGGTTTCTGGTGTACCCATGGGACACAACAACCTTAGATGACTCGGCCACCTCTGCCCCCTAATAACATAGAGAAAATGTCTTAGTTTCACCCATGGCACCAAATAAAGTGTCTCAACCTTGACTTGGCATTAGATCGTGGAAAATAATACCTTTTAATTATGATAAGAATGGTGGGGTAGCCTAGTAGTTGAAGCATAGACATGTCATCCTGAAGGCCTGTGTTTGATTCTGCCCATTCTTGGTGTTCACCGCTGTAATATGGCTGGAAATATTGCTAGATCAGGATTAGACACAACCACTAGAAACTTTTAGCTGACCCCAACATTTTTTTAACAAAGAGTATGTACTTTTATCTTCTGGCCGAAGATATGTATTGCCACAATTTGAAACAAGTAGACCTCTTAAATCTTTTTTCCCATCAAGTATGTGTTTTCAATGATTGCCAAATTCTGTAATATTTGAATTGTCTCTGTTTGTCATGTCAATTTTGGTATACAATATGTCAGCACTTCATATGTACAAAGAATTCCCTTGTGGGTCATAAAGAATTGTCATTGCCATTGCCATTGCCATTGTCACTGTCACTGTCACTGTCACTGCCACTGCCACTGCCACTGCCACTGTCACTGTCTTTGTTTTTGTCTTTGTCATTGTCTTTGTCTTTGTCATTGTCATTGTCTTTGTCTTTGTCATTGTCTTTGTCTTTGTCATTGTCATTGTCATTGTCTTTGTCATTGTCTTTGTCTTTGTCTTTGTCATTGTCATTGTCTTTGTCTTTACAGGTATGAGGAAAAAGATATGAATTATTTTCACAAAATCACTTTTTTGCAGTCAAACACCGTTGAGTAGAAGTTGAAGGAACCTACGTAAATACTTCGCATTTTCCGAAGTTCGACACAAACAAAACTGATGAATATAAAAGGAATACACAGGGAGGAAGCATTTACTTTAAGACAACTGTACATTCGACACATAAACCTTTGAGATATCAGTGTTTGACTGTAAATAAATTTAGATCATCATACGGTAGACAAAAAAATGTACATCAGTACCAAATTTTAGCCACCTAATGTTCACATATTCAACGCAAATAGAAATGTGTGTCAGTGGCAATCAAGGGTAATTTATCGACTTGTTCAGTGACATTGTGCACCAGAGCAATGGTGAATGGTTTCAGCCTTCGTAATCAGAAAACTTCTATAAGGTTTGTCACTTCATTCCTGAATTTATTTGAAGAATTTGTTCTCAGAGCATCAATTAGGAGGGCCATGTTACCTGTAAACTGGATTTACGAAATTACATTTGTCACATGAGGCATCAGCACAAGGTTTAAAATTCTGATTTATGTTGAAAACATCATGACGTTCTTTTATCGTGGACATTTTCAATTTAAGGGCAATCTAACCTTGAGACGGACATTTTCTTACAAATAAGTGGACTTGCCCAGGGATTGAAGGTATGAAGGTTGACTGTTCTCAGCCTCACATAGAAGGAATTGTATGTACAGTAAACTACGGTTAGAATGAACTCAAAGGGACCTATAATTATAATCCGTTATAGTTTGTTTGTTTCTTTGTTTGTTTATTTGTTGTTTAACGCCTCAGTCAGCAATATTCCAGCTATATGACGGCGCTCTGTAAATAATCGAGTCTGGACCAGACAATCCAGTGATTGACATCATGAGCATTGATCCACGCAATTGGGATCGATGACATGCATCAACCAAGTCAGCGAGCCTGACCGCCAGATCCCATCAGTCACCTCTTACGACAAGCATAGTCACCTTTTACGGCAAGTATGGGTTGCTGAAGACCCCCGGATCTTCATGGAGGTGTCTCCACAAAAACTTGAGTCAAAATGTTTCACTGTGACAAGTCAGTGACATAGGCAGTTATACAATGTAGTAGCAAAAAGTATTATCTGCGATTGAAAATGCCAAGCAAATGGAACTTGAAAACAATCCACTCTTATTTTCCCGAATGTGTTCGTTTGTAGTAAGGTTGATGTTAAAGAATGCCATCAATTAGCCATCTCACAAACAGCTTGAGCGTAGGCTGGTGAAACACTCTACAACTACAATGTTTACTACTTAATTAAGTCTTTGTTTTATGTGTTTATGTGTTGTTCTGTGTCGAAAGATAACATGTTTTTTGTTTAACACCACGTTCAGCAGTATACCAGCTATGTGACAGCGACCTCTAAATAATGAAGTCTGGTCCAGACAAGACAGTGTTCAATGTTACTGGCAATGATCCACGCTGTTAGGGTAGGAAGACATGCTATCAACCAAGTCACTGAGCCCGACCACCGAATCCTCATGACCGGCGTAGATAGCCGAGGCCCTGTTGTAACCTAGAAGCTACACGGGATGGAATGAGATGTGGGCCACATATAACTCCAATTTTTCCAGCCTTTTGCTGTGACTCAGTGACAAAATCTAGCCATTTAACTGTATGGAATTTGTGTTTGTAGGTGTCATCAATCCTGGCTAGTGAAGTTCTAATCAGCCAGTCTGGCAAATTCCTCTACAACAAGCTGGTGTCACTGGTACAGAGGCACTACAACCTTGGGTCTACCACCGTTACAGGAATCCCTATGAAGGTGAGTCTTGTAGGACCCTAATACAGAGGCACTACAACCTTGGGTCTGCCACCGTTACAGGAATCCCTATGAAGGTGAGTCTTGTAGGACCCTAATACAGAGGCACTACAACCTTGGGTCTGCCACCGTTACCAGCATCCCTATGAATGTGAGTCTTGTAGGACCCTAATACAGAGGCACTACAGCCTTGGGTCTGCCACCGTTACCGGCATCCCTATGAAGGTGAGTCTTGTAGGACCCTAATACAGAGGCACCACAGCCTTGGCTCTACCACCGTTACCGGCATCCCTATGAAGGTGAGTCTTGTAGGACCCTAATACAGAGGCACTACAGCCTTGGGTCTGCCACCGTTACAGGCATCCCTATGAAGGTGAGTCTTGTAGGACCCTAATACAGAGGCACTACAGCCTTGGGTCTACCACCGTTACCAGCATCCCTATGAAGGTGAGTCTTGTAGGACCCTAATACAGAGGCACTACAGCCTTGGGTCTACCACCGTTACCAGCATCCCTATGAAGGTGAGTCTTGTAGGACCCTAATACAGAGGCACTACAACCTTGGGTCTGCCACCGTTACCAGCATCCCTATGAAGGTGAGTCTTGTAAGTCCCTAATACAGAGGCACTACAGCCTTGGGTCTACCACCGTTACAGGCATCCCTATGAAGGTGAGTCTTGTAGGTCCCTAATACAGAGGCACTACAGCCTTGGGTCTGCCACCGTTACAGGAATCCCTATGAAGGTGAGTCTTGTAGGTCCCTAATACAGAGGCACCACAGCCTTGGGTCTGCCACCGTTACAGGAATCCCTATGAAGGTGAGTCTTGTAGGTCCCTAATACAGAGGCACCACAGCCTTGGGTCTGCCACCGTTACAGGCATCCCTATGAAGGTGAGTCTTGTAGGTCCCTAATACAGAGGCACTACAGCCTTGGGTCTGCCACCGTTACAGGCATCCCTATGAAGGTGAGTCTTGTAGGACACTAATACAGAGGCACTACAGCCTTGGGTCTGCCACCGTTACAGGAATCCCTATGAAGGTGAGTCTTGTAGGACACTAATACAGAGGCACTACAGCCTTGGGTCTGCCACCGTTACAGGAATCCCTATGAAGGTGAGTCTTGTAGGACCCTAGTACAGAGGCACTACAGCCTTGAAGGTGTCTTGTAGGACCCTAGTACAGAGGCACTACAGCCATGAAGGTGTCTTGTAGAACACTAGTACAGAGGCACTACAGCCTTGAAGGTGTCTTGTAGAACCCTAGTACAGAGGCACTACAGCCTTGAAGGTGTCTTGTAGAACACTAGTACAGAGGCACTGCAGCCTTGAAGGTGTCTTGTAGAACCCTAGTACAGAGGCACTACAGCCTTGAAGGTGTCTTGTAGAATCCTAGTACAGAGGCACTACAGCCATGAAGGTGTCTTGTAGGACCCTAGTACAGAGGCACTACAGCCTTGAAGGTGTCTTGTAGAACCCTAGTACAGAGGCACTACAGCCATGAAGGTGTCTTGTAGAACCCTAGTACAGAGGCACTGCAGCCATGAAGGTGTCTTGTAGGACCCTAGTACAGAGGCACTACAGCCTTGAAGGTGTCTTGTAGAACCCTAGTACAGAGGCACTGCAGCCATGAAGGTGTCTTGTAGAACCCTAGTACAGAGGCACTACAGCCTTGAAGGTGTCTTGTAGAACCCAAGAACAGAGGCACTGCAGCCTTGAAGGTGTCTTGTAGAACCCAAGTACAGAGGCACTACAGCCTTGAAGGTGTCTTGTAGAACCCTAGTACAGAGGCACTACAGCCTTGAAGGTGTCTTGTAGAACCCAAGAACAGAGGCACTGCAGCCTTGAAGGTGTCTTGTAGAACCCAAGTACAGAGGCACTACAGCCTTGAAGGTGTCTTGTAGAACCCTAGTACAGAGGCACTACAGCCTTGAAGGTGTCTTGTAGAACCCTAGTCCAGAGGCACTGCAGCCTTGAAGGTGTCTTGTAGAACCCTAGTACAGAGGCACTACAGCCTTGAAGGTGTCTTGTAGAACCCTAGAACAGAGGCACTGCAGCCTTGAAGGTGTCTTGTAGGACCCAAGTACAGAGGCACTACAGCCATGAAGGTGTCTTGTAGGACCCTAGTACAGAGGCACAACAGCCTTGAAGGTGTCTTGTAGAACCCTAGTACAGAGGCACTACAGCCTTGAAGGTGTCTTGTAGGACCCAAGTACAGAGTCACTACAGCCTTGGGTCTTCCACCATTGAAGTCATGTCTTCACATACCCTTTGCCTGTGGTCAGATCTACAGTAACACTTTTCCTATAGTCATACCTTCACATTCACTTTAATCTAAAGTCAAGTCTTCACCTACCCTTTGCCAGCTGTGTGCCATGAGACATTATCAAACTTAAACCCTATTTACATGTTTTCTTCAGCCTAATGAAAACAGTGGAGTTCAGTGTCCCGAAAGCCTCGCTTCAAACACCCATAGGCAATATATGTAAAAAGCCTAAAGTCCCATCAAATCAAATTAGTTGTCACTCGATAAGACAGCCAGAAAAGAAAGAAATGTGTTTTTTTCTCTTTGC